>NC_086350.1:3323515-3923515 GCF_036324505.1 Eleginops maclovinus | reverse complement strand
CATTTACACTCTGCTGATCTCAGATTGTTTATTGTCACAAACTTTATCATTAATTAGCGAAAGTGGAAAGTTTTAAAACGTAGGGTAATGAATCTCAATCTTTTCATTCATAAAGATCTGTTTGATACATAGGTCAATAAAGGATGTTGACCTAAAATCGTCAAAGCTTAGATGTTTACCTTTCCCTTCAAACAACCCTACAGAATACAATACAACAATACTGACTGTACAATATAATGTAAATGCTCAATATCAAAATAGCAAAGGTCTCATGAGACGATCTCCATGGTGGGAGCTGCATGTAATCCTTCTGAAGTTTATGATAAGGAACAACAACTGTGTCAGGTCATTCTGGCCATTGTTTGTAAAATACCTTCCGACTTACCTAAGGCAAACTCCAAAAACCACACAAACATGAACTTGAACTTTATCTGAATTTACTAACTGCATCCTTTTAATGTCACTAATATAGTCATTATTATAAAAAAAAAAACGATTCAGTTTTATTTCTTTTCACTTTTGTTGTCTGTTTTCTCACATGGTATGGCATCAAGGTTTAAGGGGTTCAATGTTTTTTTTTTTTATTATCAAATGCACAGTAGCTACAGTGTAGAGTGGGCAATGAATATCTTAGGTCCTGAGCTCTGTTTAAAAAAAAAATGGTGTTGAAAATAAAAGTTACAAATAAATGGAGCAGGTCTCTTTTAATTATGATTCAAAATAAACATATGCCAGAACAAATTATTATAATAAAGTAGAATAATAAAGCATTACATACAGTTGTTATTGGTGGGAATTATAAATGTAAGTTACAAGGCCATTTATTTAGGAAATCTTTTGCGTTTCGCATGGTTTGTCCCTAGCGAGTCTCCCTAAGTGTTGTCAACAGCGTTGTTTCCATGGAGACTAAAGGACCTCTTGGACGCGAATGGATGTTTCGACTGGTTTTGCCTGCTAGCAAAGGTTCAATAAGCTGCATATTGTTTAACTTAACAGCAATTATATACAGTATCGATTATATTAGCAACTTGAGGTAACTTCCTGACTCCTTATGGCGGTAAATACATGTAAAAGTTGAATGCCAACTAGTCGCTGACGTTTTAAATGGATGCTAATAAGATGTGTGACACAATGCTTGAGCTAACGATAAATAATCACGACATCTCTGATAACGATGAAACCAAAGAGGAGCAGGAGGGTTTTTCATCTCAAGAAGACACGGTAAGTTTGCTAAGTCCTGAGCACCTTGATAAGATGATTCAATTATTGTTTATTCAATTTTTAATCAGACAGGTGAAATGGCTAATTAGGCTAATTGTAGCTAATTGCTAATAGCAGCTCACTAGCTTATTAGCTGTTTTTAAAAACTTTTATTCAAACAAGTTACTTGACAGTGACTCTCACACAACATGATACAGATACAATATAATACAGTTATATATAAATATATGTATATAATATAATCAAATCAATACAATATACAGTAGCAATTGTCAATACAGTGTCATTAGCTGTCTTTAATGGTGCTTGAATGGTGTGTTTACATATTCTTAATGTTACCCACGTTGGGATGTTTTAGTAGATACACTTTAAAACATTAACCTTACAATAACAAAGTTACCTTTTGTGATGACACCAAACTCATTTCTGACAACAGGACTCGGATGATATCCCCCAATCTCTGCTCAGCTACTTTGAAACATCGAAAAGCAGAGCAGCAGTTTGTGAGAAGCTCATCCTTCAGGAACTTGAAGGCAAGTTGAAAAGCAGGAGTGGGAAGAGTGCATTTTCTCAAGTCTTCTACTAAAGCTAATTTGTGTTACTTATACTTTATTGAGTATTTATGTCCCTTTCATTCCACATGTTCTTTTTATTTCACTGCATTTATCTTGCATCTTTGGATATTAGTAAATTAACTTATTAAGACTTTTCCACAACAATGCAAGGCTTTTACAGACTATTTTTTACAGTGTGATATTAGTACTTATAGTAATTTTAATTTAAAAGTAAAGGATCAGAATTCTTCCTCGAACACCAAATAGAATTCGACTTTATACTTATAGACACATAGCTGCTAAAATACTAACCTAACATGGTCACGTTCATGATTCTATCAGTTCACTGTTCTGTATTTCTAGGTATGTACAATAAACACCTTTTAAGATCATGGTGAGATTTCTTCTGATGGTAATATCTGTGTTTTCTTATTGTATCACAGACTTGACTGCATCACATCACACTGAGGACACGATGAACTTTCATATTCAACCCGAAAAGGATGCAACGAAACTAAACGAGCAGGTACATGTCTCTCTTCAAATCTCTTAATGACTGATCCAAAGTACACAAGTTATGGCAAGCTCCTCTAAAGTTGTGATGTATCTGATACAGGTCACTTGTGACACAGAAAACAAGGAGAACAACACTTCCACTGACACCCGCCTCCTTCCCACAGAGACAGAAGCACTTTTCACTTTCAATGTGTCGTCGTGTCCCAACGATGAAGGTACATGTGAAATAAAATCTATTAAAACAGTGCAGAATAAACGCTAAAGGGGGTCAGAAGTCTCACATTCAAAGGTATTCTACAGAACAAAATGTATGATGCATAAAGTGCAGTTAATGTTTTCGAGTGACAGCACCTTAATCCAATTTAAAGTTAACAAACCTTGCATAACATTTGAAATACTGTACTCAACTGCACAGGTGTGGTGAAGGTTGATGTGAAATGACTTCTATTTCCTCTCTGTGCCTCTTCATTGCACTGTTAAGGTTTGCAGAAGGGTTTTATGATGTGGCAAAAGAACATTTGTCCACAAGAGTTCGCTGTTGTCATATGTTTTGTTCTCATTTATGGCTACTGTGAGGTAGAGTGACCATGAAGTTTTTCAGACAGAGGAAATAGTAAAGGGTTATTTCTACAAACATATGATCTCCTTGAATCCTGTTAGTGTTTTAAAACATTGATGGTTTTAGTTTTGACAAAAAAGCATTTAAAAAAAGTGTTATCTGCTGCTGACCTGCGTAACTGCTGCCCCATTTATGTGAGATTATATTAAAACATTTGTATTTGTTTAAATCCTTATTTTACGTCCACTGCATGGAACCTGTTTTCCTCCTTGCCAGTGGAAGAGCAATGTGTCAGAAAACAAAATGACTCCAACTTAATGGGCAACAGAGTATTTAAAAAGTATTTTCTTTATGTACCTGTCTCAGATGACGATACAGAGAATGAGCATCGTTGGTCGTTGGAATACGAGGCAGAGCGAGAGAAAGAACACTGTGAGGAGATGAAGAAGGAGGAGCAGAAGAGACGAATAGAAAGAGACTTCCAGATGGAGCTGAAGAAGATAATGCAGGCAGAGAAGGTTAGTCACTGTGGACTTACTTTACTCAACATGATGACTTTTATAGTAATTCTCAACGTAGCAGATGCAGGTTTTGCATTTCAGGTGAGCTCATCTGGAATTCCCCTCTGTGAGTACTATCAAAAAGGTAATGCTGAACCTGGTATTTCAGATATGTTTAATAATACGTGTACTAATACAGGAAACAGACAATCTAAGGAACCTGCTTCCTTGCTCAAGTGCCAGGAGACAGATACTGCTTCCTTGTCTTCAAAATAAAATATCCTGGAAGAGGGTCTTCAAATAAATAAATGTATCCTCTGAAATCTAACGAAAGGTTACAAGGTATATTCATAGAAAGATGTGCATGTTGTCGGCCAGTGAGTCTTGTTGGGCAAAGAAAATATAATTGAAACATGCAAATTGCCATTTTTTATTCCACCATGTTTTCTTTCTGGTTATTGCTGTCTGTATTCAGCTCCAGCAGAAGGAACTTGAGTTGCTGGAGAAGAGAGCTCAGGAAACACTGGAACAGGAGTTACTGCTTCAGCAGGCAAGTCTGTCAACATGCTGAGGGTTTTATTAAATGCATATATTATTTGAATTGAATTGCCATGAAATGTTTCCAATGAAATAAAATGGCTTTGTAATAACTTTATTGACTCTCTCTACCATTAGGAAGTGATCAGCAGCTTACAGAGACGAGTGCAGGAAGAGAGGAGGATGAGGGAAGAGGAGCAGAAGAGGATGAAGAACGAGGAAGGCAAGAGGAAAAGAGAAGAGGAGAAAATTAAGATTGAGGTGGAGAGGAAAAGAAAGGAGGAAGAGATTAGAAGGAAGAAAGAGGAAGAGAGAAAACTACAAGTGACAAAACTTAAAAAGGAAGAGGAGAGGAAACACGAGGAAGAGAAAAGTAGAATACTGGAAATGGAAGAAATTAGGAAAAGAGAAGAGGAAATAAAAATACATTTGGAAAATAAAAAGCTGGAGGAAAAGATAAGAATGATGGAGGAAGAGGAGAGGATAAAGAAAGAAGAGGAAGAGAGAATAAAGAAGGAAGAGGAGGAGAGGAAAAGGGAAGAGGAAAGAAAAAGGATAGAAGAGGCAAGGAGGAAGAGAAAAAATGGAGGAAGAAATAAGCCAGAAGAAGGTTGAGGAGGAGCAGAGAGGGAAGAGGGAAGAGGAAGAGGGGAGAATCACAAAAGAAATTGATGAGAGGAAGAAAAAGGAGGAAAGGATTGAAAAGAAAGAAGGAGAGGAGGCTCTGATGACGATGAATGAAAACATGAAGGAGAGGAAAAACAAGGAAGAGAAGGATAGGGAGCGGAGGAATGATGAGCCAAGAAGAAGGAGACGTCGAAGGAAGTTGTAAGCATAAGGGGAGGGGAAAATATACATTTGAAGGAAGAAATCAGAACATTTGAAGAGGACGAGAAGAGGAAAAAGGAAGAAGAAAGAAAAACAAAACAAGAAGATCAGAGTAGGGAGCAGAAGGAAGAGATGAGACAGGAGGAGGAAGAAGAGGTTTACAGAAAATGTGAAATAGAAAAAAAGCTCAAGGAAGATGAGGGAGGTTATAAAGGGGCTGATGTTGACCAAGGAAAGATGGAACATGAGGAAAAAACAAAGGATGAGGAGGAGAAGAGAAAAGGAGAAGAGAGAAATAACATAGAGGCAGAGAAGGAGCTAGAGGAGGAAGAGGTGGGAGAAGACAAGATAAAGTTTAGCCAGGAAACAAAACAAGGACTCAAAGAAAAGCAGCAGAGTGAAAAGAGAGTGGTGCATCATGCGAAAAGGGAGGAAACAGTGGTAAAGGCAAATCAGCTGCAAGAGAAAAGCAAAATGGGTCAAAAGGAGAAAGAGAATATGGATGAAATGGAAGAATCCACTTCCTGGACTTCCTCTAGCTCTGGTCCATTACACAGCGAGTCGTCCATCAGAACTGACACTGTACCACAACCACATGGAGAAGAGAGCATCAGTCAGACCTCCATAGATAAAACTGACGACTGTGAAAGTGGAGCGGCCAGGCCTTCCACTGTGTCTCTGTTTCCACCTGAGAGCCTCCCAGAGTCCTCAGAGAGGAAGAGGCTGGCCTGGATGAAGGACTGCGTCCCCTGGTCCAAACTGTCCCTGCAGAACCGGAGGAAGCAGAGAGGATCTGTGCGGAGAGGAAGAGGGCCGAGAGGGGTCAGCAGCCTGCCTCCACTCTGCCCTGACGCTCTGCTGAGGTCCACAGGCTGGGAGTCCCTGCAGGAGGTGAGCTTCAGCCAGGATACAGACACACTGACAACAAAGTGTGTTAAATATCTATCCTGGTTTTTAAAAATCGTAGTTTATCTTTAAATGTCCTGTTTAGGTTATTCATAAACCTAAAGACACTTGGTTTATATGATACTAAACAGAGCAGAGCAGCAAATCACCATATTTTAGAGGCTGAAAATAGCAATTTCTGCTCTTTTGACATGAAAATAACTCTAACCATTAATGGATAATCAACATAGATGCCGATATAACTATCAAACAGTTACACCTTTGAGTCCTGAAGCATATCCTCCTCCCTTCAGGTGACCACAGTGACTCTGGAGGATTTACCCGGCTGTAGCGTATCCACTCTGAGTCAGTGCACTCGCCTCCAGTCCCTCACCCTCAGACGCTGCGGCCTCAGATCTCTGGAGGGCGTCAACCAGCTGACACAGCTGTGCTACATCGATGTGCAGGTGGATGTTCAGTCCATATATGACATTATGTGCTGTTGTATAGTGCAGATCTTGATTTTAACCTCATTATGTTAAAGCAATTAATGCATGTTTGTTATGTCGCCACAGGAAAATGACATCTCTTATGTCGACTGTGAAAATATGAGGAGTTTACGGGTTCTTCGACTCGGCCACAATCAGCTGACGTCCATCCATGGTTTGACTGGGGCTGAAAATGTGAACTTCCTAGACCTCTCTCACAACTCCATCTCCCGCATTGGTGAGAGCTGTTGTTTTATCCCCAATGAATCATTTACTTTGACTTTAACACATCTGAGGTCCAGCTCCAGTCTGCAATCCTCCACAAGAGGGCAGCATCTCTCTCTCTCTTTGCCTCTTTTCTTTTCAATCCTGGACTAATTCATTTTACTGCCACATGCATTGAAAAGTGATTTATTTACTGAAGTCAACTTGAGCCCTGGGGCTGAAGCCATACACATATATTGCCCAGACAAGAGGTTAAACTCATTAAATTGTATATTGAGCTACTGTAACAGAGGACTATTGTTAAAGCCGAATCCTACAGGAGGCTCTTTTCTTACTGCTGATATGCAGACTCACCCTGTGCTGTTTCTCAATAAATGTCATCCCTAGCTGGTCTAGAGTCGATGAAGAGACTGCAGAGGTTATCACTGGATCACAACCAGCTGATCAGCACCAGAGGACTGAGGGACGTCTACACTCTGCTGCACCTGAACTGCTCACACAACCACCTGGTGAGCGTGGAGGGTCTAGAGAACAGCGCTCTGCTCTGCACACTGGACCTGAGGGCTAACAGCCTCACTGAGGTATAGAACAAAAACCATAGATACAGAACAGCTGATTACTGAACGCTCTTTCTCTGATGTGATGTGGATGTTTGAGGGGGACCAGGAGCTTGTTACTTAAAAGGTTGTATGAATTAAGCCTTCGTCTTTCTGTCTTCATATTTTAGGGATTTAAATCATTTCAATGTAGGGATTTCCCCTAAAAAACCAGCAAAAAAAGCACCATTTTTTGTCTTTCTTGTACGCACAAAACCAAAGATATAAATACTAGATTTATTCAACAAGACTTAAATGTTATAAATCAAGATGAGATACAGGATGAAAAATCCAGAATAGCATTCCCTAAACGATTTTATTATCACAAACAAAACATTGATTCCTGGCAATAATAGTATTGCCAAGCCTATAATAATGATTAAGCAAAAACATTTAGTATTTGTGTCAAGTACTTGAAACAAAAGATGGAAAGTGTTGGAAATACTAAACATGTGAGCAGATGTATTTAAATCAACAGCTAAAGAGAGAAAGCCAATGCATTATCATGTGGAACAACACACAATGAACCAAATATTTCCCTTGCTCTACACTTTGTCTCAGGGCCTTTTTAAGAATGATTAAGGGAACTGAGAGTGATGGTGCTTAGTGTAATTTTCTCAACAAAACACACTTAATTTCCCACATAAGATAACAGAAAATGTGTGTTTAAATACCTAAAAGTCTCAGAAACATCAACTTGAAGCATGAAGAGTATTTATCATGCAGACATATTTATTATGTTTACTGTTTATTCATTTTAACAGAAAAGAGAAAGTCAGCTAGCACAATATCAGGCCCTGTTAGCGGCAACTTAAGACCCTCATTTATGCAACTTGTTACTTTATGAGACGTTATCAGCAACAGCTAGAGAAAATGTCCAACTCACTGATAATGCCGGATACTGTAAAGTCAAGAAAATCAACATGCAAATAATAACGTATACAACTTAAGTATCCTAAGGCCCCCCCTGATTGCAGCAGGGCTAACATAGCCGACACTGCCGACTGTAAACACAGCAGGACTGAAACAACTGACATTGATGGACGGGGTCATTTAGCCGTCGCTGGACCAGCAGCAGCAGCAGCAGCAGCAGAAAGTTAGTCTAACCCCCCGTGTTACTGACAGCTCCACCCTGTTCCTCCATCAGCCTCCCAGTCTGAGCAACCACGTCCTCCTCAGAGAGCTGCACCTCCACGACAACAGCATCTCCTCCCTGCAGAGCCTGAGCGCCTGCTGGCTGCCCCTCCTGCAGCAGCTCTCTGTGGCCCAGAACAGGTACGCTCCTCCAGGCACACTTACTCTGTCTCTTTTATCCAACAATTTAATTTGACCACATTTATAAAAATGTCACATCCACTGGGTCTTGATTAAAACTGAAATGATAATCCTGAAATAATAAACTAAATACAAATAACTTACATTTCTGTATTAGATCAAATAGCCATTATTGAGAATGACTAGTATTTATTAAAAAAAAACATTTAAATAAGAGATTTGGGGGAAGATAAATAAATGAATGCACATACTTTGGCAAAAGCAAATATTATGCGATATACACAGGCACCTTTTATACATTTGTGTCAACATTATGCACTCATACATACATCAGTGTACTTTATATGACTTAATTAATGTGCAAAAATCCACGATTAGCTCTGTGTTGCATATCTTTGCATAAGGCCTCTGTGTGACATTTATTTCTTTTGTCAAAAACTTTATTTTTAAGCTGACTCGTGCAACTTACAAACCAGTCACATCATTTCCTTATCTAACCGTGATACAAATATGAACTTAATACTGTTTTGTATCTTTTAGAAGGTGTTATATTGTGTCTGTGTCTCCTAGAATTACCCAGTTGCCCTCCATGTCTGATTCCGTGTCCCTCGCAAATCTGGATGTCCGATTCAACTGCCTGTCAGGTAACAGATTATTTTAATTAAACACATTAATAATATATGAATCCCTTTCCCTAATCACAGAGGCATTCCTCCCTCTGCTGTGCATGTGAAGGGGGGGAATTCACAAGCTGTTGTTTCAGCTTCTTTACATCTACTTTATCTTTCAAATCCATTACTCCCACTCAGACTCAGATTCATTTTACTCATAACATAAGTTATGATAGCTATAAATGTAAAAGCACCAATAATTTAACCTTAAGCACTTACGAATCCTTTATTTTATGTGTCTCTGCTACATGTATATGTCAGAGTGGAGTGTATGACTTAATGGAAATAAGAGGCATTGTCTTTTTATTTATCTCTGCATAACCAGATGAGACATGGGTTAAAGAGGCCCTAATATTCCTTTTGGAGTTCTCCCTTTCCTGTAGTGTGTTGTATAGGTTTTAGTACTTGCAAATGGTCTGCAAAGGCTGAAATCCCCAAGTCCCCCCCCCGCCTGAAATGCCTCCATTGGACACCTTTGACATCACACTTCTATTGGCTAGCCAGACATTTTACGTGATAGGCTAAGAGGCGGAACATCTCTTCGGTTGACCAATCACAACAGAGCCGGTCAGCTAACCAATCAGAGCAGACTGGGCTCTGGTTTCAGACAGAGGGTGAAAAGAGGTACAAGTAACAGGCAGTGTGAGGAAAAATAAAGGGCTTTTTGAAACATGTCGCAGGCGAGGAACTAAATACAAATATGAAAACTGAAAATGAGAGTAATAATAATAGAGCTCCTTTTTAAGGGAAGAATAGACAAAAATAATTAACAATTTCAAAGCAAATACATTTTTCCTTTCTCCGTCAGAGCTCCAGAACGTGTGTGAGAGCCTACAGGGATGTCACTTCCTGCGAGAGGTCCACCTCGCAGGGAATCCTCTTCAGCAGGAGCGAGGCTGGAGGTAATGTAAGCGGTAGACATGGGCTACGGTCTATTATCTACATTTATTGTTTATTAATGGAGGAATCTAGTAAGACACATCCAAGCTGATTAGAATTTGCCCTTTACCCTTCATTCTCGAACTTCAGCACCTCCTTTTCTGTAGTACCTGTCAAAGAGCTTCAATTCAAGATACTGTTATTAGAAATCTATGTTTTTTTTCGGGAAAATCTCAAACAAAAAGTTTAATTTCTGCTCTTGAGATATCGCTCGCCGTTATGGATGTTCAAAGTGAGCATACCAGTGAAAAGCTAGCATTTCGCCACCACGAATTCAGTCTCCTGGCTCAGGTAGTCTAAACATTCCTGCAGAACACAGGCCTTCCTGTCCACTTCCCGGGATTAGCACTGTGATCCGCGTCCGCTATTAGATTACTGCGACGTGCCACCGACATCTGTGCTTACGTACGCCGCTCTAAGTGCTCGTAATCCCCCCAAATATTGATACAACGGAAAAATCCATTATATCTTCAGTGTCAATTTGCTCGTTCACTTATCGTGCCTCGATATTTTACCCGAGTTTCAGTGAGTTTATATGAAAAGTATGCAATGACACTTTTCATGCTTCTATTGGCCTGTCATGAGCAATGATGTCACATGTTACATGTCTCGCAGAGTTGTTGCTTCTCGGAGCTACTCACAGCCATTTAGTTACACCAAAATATGAAAAATTATACTTTTCATGCCCCTCCACACAGCCCCGTGAGATGTAGACATTTTTATAACATCACAACCGAGAAGAATTGGATGTCAATGCGCACGTAAAACATTCCAGCCTTTCTCCCTACTGACATAACATTTCACTTTTGTTTCCTTTTCACTATAATATCTTGATTCATGGATCCTTCTCTGTCCAAAAAACATGGGTTACCTGTGGACTTTTTCTTGCTTAACCCTTGACTCAGACATCACATTAATATTTCATTGAACTTTACTTAACCTCCAATGCCAACAGAGGAATTAACCCTCTGTATTTCCCCGCTCATGCCCCGACCCTTTCATCCCGAGCCTGTGATAACACCGGTTAAATGAAAGCACCAAAAGGCAAGCGCTCGGAATTAAACTCCCTGTAGGCAGCCCCTGATCCAGGAGACGGGGAAGAAGAAAACACTTGATTAATCACGGCCGCTTTAAGAGCATGTGGTTCAGAGGAAGTCTTCACTAAATGAAATACGGGACTTGTGCTCATACGGGATGGAGAAGGAGGATGAAGGAATGTGAGCCAACAGTGTTCCCCTCAGAAAGGAGGAGGACATTTATATCAATTTAGGAAAGATTCAGGTTGAAGTCCAAGTATAATCAATGAAGATTTAGATTTCAGGAGGAAAATATATTCATATGAGCGACATTTTGAAGTTCTTACCTCCTTTTAAAAAGTAGGAAGTCTCATTTATGTTTACAAATATACAGTTTGCTTAACAGAAAAATGCTTTAACCTTAAAAAATCTCAAAGCAAGTCCCCAATGATTTAATAGGTATCCCTTTATTGTAAACATCAACATCTGATGGCATCATATTATTTCCAGATTCTCCCAGAGTGTGTCTAAGTGGCGTCCATTCCTGAATTGAATTACTCTCCACACCTCAATGAGCTCATGTAGCCGTCAAAAGGTCGTATTATGGTTTGCCAGAGAACATGCCCGCCGGGTTGGAATCTAATCCCGATCTGTGTCGGAGAGACCAATTGGGCCACATCAAAACCGAATCCCCCTGAGATACAGCCCCTTACTCTGCTGTCATGTACATATCTGTCCAAGGGTGGCAGTAGGGATGGGAAAACTCTAAAGGAAGAAAAAGCAAGAGGCTAAAGAAAATGGTTCGTTCCGTTTTTGTGAATCGGAATCTTTAGTTTTTGGAGGAAGGCACAAACAGTCCCTTCAGGGGAGGTGGTTCATTTTGAATCTGAATAAACCACCTGAGGCTTCAAGAATCCTCTAACGATTAGATTTCACTTATTTTATACCTACTTTTTATACAGTCAGTAGTTATGACACGCTCCATCAGGACCAGAACCTCTCGCCACCTGATAGATTCTTCTCCTCCGCTACGGACCTCACAAGGCCGGACCCCCACTGAGCCTCAGCCACATCATAGTACTGCACATCCCTTTGAATTCTACCCATAATTTATTCTTTTTCTATTTCTACGAGTTAACCTATATTTCAACCATATTCAATGTAAATATTGCTGTATTTTTATGTAATTATAGTTTATTTTAAATCGTTTTTTATCAGTGTTTTCATTTTTGTTTTATTTTATATAAAACTATAAACATACATACATGATTCTGATGCAAAGGCTGTGGAAAAGAAAATGTATTACAATAAAATGGACCTGTGTTTTCATCTAGCATGATCAACACTTATAAAATAAACAATTGCTACTTTTTTAAAGTCCGTTATTCACATTATAAATACAAAATGTATACAAATGATCATGGTGTGATCTGTACCTAATTTGTATTGTACTTTATTCAAGTGTATAGATGTTTTTATAGGCAGGGATTGCAGCTTTATATTGTATTACTTAATTATATTTCTACATATTTTACCTGAAACAAATATTGCACTAACCTCAATAGGATATCACATTAGTCCATATTGCAATTTTGCTATCATTTTGCTTAATTTTGCAGCACTAACAGCCATGGATTGATAAAAGAAATGGAGGTATCGATGTACAGATTCAGTATTAAATTAGAAATCCCCAAATATAAAGAAAAAAAGCACACATTATGAGCTGGTGAAATGTTTAATTCCCCTCTGGTGAAAAAGTAGATGCCTATAAAGAGCATATGGGGCTCTGGGAATGAATTTTGTAACAATACAAGTTGTTCAAAATGTTTTATAAAACCCACTTTGTAGCCTGAAGGCTTTTGTTTTTATGGGTTCCACTGTTGCTGTTCCCCAGTGTCCTGTAGAATTTCCAGCTCCACATTTTCCCACTGAACACAGGCCACATTTGGCTCCACCAGTGGATGCTCTGAGTGTGTTTCTCTGGCAGATAGCTGGGATTCCTCTGCTCGAACATCCTTAGCCCCGGGCAGCAGTTACCTCTCCCCCACACTCACAGCCAGTACCTCATATATGCCATGGGTACAGCTCTTATCCAAAAGGCGATAGAAAAACAATATAAGATGACTGTCCAAACATGTATTAACTGTATGGATTACTCAAGAGGACAAAGTGTACGGTGTAGGCAGGAAAACATGTACGATGAGTGGTCTCAGTGGGACCTTTCAGTCTTTTATTTGTTAAACTAAACAGAGAATGGCTCCTCTAACCCTTCAGTGGTAGAGAAACATTCAACTTGAGTCTTATTTTGAAAATGTCTCTGCCTCTTTGTGGAATTCTCTTCATGTCGCAATCAAAAGCCTTCCCCATCTGTGAATATTTTGTTGTTTGTACGAACTGTAGGACTCACCAAGCTGTTTTTATTTATCACAGTGGCAAATACTACATTAGAAAATTGCTGCACTATCATTTAGAACATAGCAGCAATAGAACAGATATTTATTTAAAGGAAAAAAGTGTGATGTGACTGTCTGCTCAAAATGTCTCAGTAGAGGATAGATTTTTTATATGTATCATATGTAACCATTGCTATACTTCTTTGGTCTAGAAAAGAAATGAAACAGTGGTATTTTTTTTTAGTGCTGCAGCCAATTTGAGAACACATGTTTTATTTTGAACGTAAATAATGCTAAAAATAAATAAAGATATTGCTCATATGAACGACATTGATTTAGTTTGTATATTAAGTACATAAATAGAAATATGCACCAAAAATATTCCATTTAATATTGTAAGTCTTTTAATGGTATCAATTGTCCCTAAATACCCGTAAAATGTAATCCTGTTTGCGCTCCTCTTCAGATCCGCCCTGCAGAAAGCGTTGCCGGGCCTGAGGTCCATCGATGACCAGCAGACAGACTCCTCTCTATCGCCCCCTGCTGTTCCTCAGGGCAGCTCGGCCTCAGGCAGCTTCCTGATGTTCTGTCAGGCTCAGCTTCAGAGGGCTCAGGATTTGCATCAGCAGCTCAGCAGGGAGCTCAGGTAAGAGGCTAATGACTGACTGACTGTGTGCAGACTGCAGAGGCTGTCAGTGGGCTGTGTGTCGGGGGTGCAGGTCCGACCAGTTGTCAGAGGAAGTGTTCGGATAGGGGTCTGATTCTTAAATTTACAAAATTCTTTCTAGAGCTGAGGTACAACGAGGGAAAAACAACTGTGATAATTACTGTTGACTCGGATAAGTCAAAACATTTTCATCACGATGTTTTTCTCCAATACTGACATCAGTGATTTTCCGCTTAATGAGATAACGAACTTACATCATCTGTCTTGGCAAACTAACATGTCTAAAGGAGTGATTTCTGAAGCAGCTCAGGGGACAAAAGGAGGGAAAAGCTCAGCTATTTTTGTTGATTCAAATTTGGCTTTAAAAAGAAAGGATTTATGAATGCTACATGTTCTTATATTACAGATATCACGTTCCCTCTCCTTTTTACTAACGTGTTACTGCTATGTGTGAAGTGATACTCAATTACACACCAAATTAGCCAGAAAATTGCTTGAAAATACACATTTGCTAAATGTTTTTCCCCGTTGATTCAATCAGCACTGGATGTTTGATCAATAGGACTTTGGAATATAAAAAAAAAAGAGCGAAAATATACTAAAGAAACATGCAAGATAAGAGGAGAAGCCCTACATGGATTACAACAAGGGCTGCACAATTACGGACTAGTGCATTATCCAAATATTTGTTGAGAAAACACTTGAAAGAGTCTGAAATACATATTGTGGAGGTCCCGGCCTACAAAACGACTTTAAAAAACCTTGTTTGGTACAGATCCTCGTTGCACCTGTGATTTTCTTTCATTATAATTTGAATTTTGTCTAAAAAATCTGTCAAAATAATGCTTTTTTTTTTACATGATAACCCTTATTTTACCACTCAAACACAAATGGGATCACATTACAAACCAGACTAAAATGAACAGGATATAAATGGCTCTAAATCTATTTACAAGGTTTCATATTACACGTGTCATGTCGTGCCGGTCGGCCTGCGGGACAGACAGACACGAAGCCGTCAGGAATGTCAGCTATCCTCTTGTTATGTCTGATACAGAGGGCGTAGTGAGCCTTAAGACAACGTCCATCTATTTTCACAAGTCCTTCGATGTCGCTGGCCCCTGCGAGATGGACCACCAGCACTTAAAACAGTGGTCAGCTCTCTGCTTATCTTCCTGACCCCTCCAAATTACTGAGCACAAAAGATGAAACGTGGCGGCGGCTACCAGCACGGGTCACACCGAGGACTCCTATGGCTTGGGGGGGTCTGGTGGCGCTCCCTCTGCTTCACCCCTCGCTGTGTGCCCTCTACCCCCCTGGCCTCTGGACAATGATCCTTTCTGCGGACTTTGCAAGGACCAACATGGCCATTTAACCCCCGGCCTGACCTTGTGTCTGACGGAGGTTCAGAGGAGGTGAGCAGAGTGCCACACGCCGGTGCGCCGCTGACTGTAAGGTGGGACGCCATGGGGTTTATCAGGGGTCCAGTTTCACAACTTCTATCTGCAGGGTGCAGAGCAGAGGCAGAGTCCTTTGTTCCTCACAAAATTGTATACCTAACATGTCGTTTTTATACATTTTTGAGCAACTTCAATCTCTTTCTAGGACAAATAGATCTGTGTTCTAGAGATTTATGATGAGGAATCCATAAAAAAAATCAGAACGGGAATCTTTCAAATACTCAACGCATGTATTTTTGGAAACATTTTGCAACCCTCAAAAAAGCCTTTTTTAATTTGTGTAAAATGTATTTATATAAAATAATAATATATATATATATATATATAGATTAAAATAATATATATATATTTTGTTATATTTGTAGAAAAAAACCTACTGTTTGCTCTTTTCCTTTTGCTATGTTCTGTTTCACGAACCACACCATATGAAAGACCTTCAGAGAGATAAGGATGAATGCAGCAGAATATAATTCATATTTTTAATGTTATCTCCAAACATAGAAGTTGCATATGGCCCCGGTTAAGAGTCACAAGACTGCTGCTGTTTAACCAGAGACTTTACCTGGATGGTTGCATGAAGGTCTGATGCAACACACACTAATGCCGTGAAGCATAAAGAGAAGTGTATACAGAGTACATTTTTACCATGCTGTATATAGAGGCTAAATTGTATAATGTCAACTTCAGGGTCCGTCACGTGATGCTGTTTGGCCCAAAAAACGTTTCCCTCCTCAGACTTACATTGGGAAAGACTCAGCAGGTCGTCTTCCCAAATCATCTGACATAAAACATATATTCTATGGACTTAGAGTGAGAAAGATCCTGTTACTTTTATACCTGGAAGTCAAACCTTTTAGGCTTTATGAGCTTCTGAACAGCTTTAATAGAAGGAGGGGGGCTGCCTCCAACACATAATCCCAGTATCCCCAAAAATACCTTCATATTGGTATTGTATTGGGACACTGGGCTGCTTTGAGGATAGGGACATGCTTTCAAGTCTACCTTAAAGCAATACTCACATGCCCATGTAAGAGTCATTGGTGAAAAATGTTCTATTACTACCAGGATTGCAATGTAAGAGATGGGGATCAAATTCACAATTCCCAGTTTGTATCCTCTGTGAAGAGTCACTGAAACATGAGGGCTTCAGCAGTCTGAGTCAGATCAAGTGAGTAAGCTACAATCGTGCGTAGTTTCCCTTTTAGTCCATAAAGAGTATCGCTTCACACGCAACCACGCTTTAGTCATTTTGGTGAGCTGGTGTCTCTCTGAAGGTTGATTATAAACTACAGCCACTGCTTCAGGAGCAAAAATAAAATCACTCACACCCCCAGTGCAGTATATCTGCCACAGGGTTTGAGTTGCTTCTCTTTAGTTTCTTGCAGCAGTCATTGCAGCTATGGCTTTCCTAAAAGTCATTTAAATTTAAATATAGTTAATCCATGGGGAGTTCTCTCCCTTAAACATCTTGAGTGTTTTTATTTTGAATGCACACTTGTAAACCTATTATATTTACTGAGGTTAAAATGTAAAACCTAAAATAACTCACAACCTTAGGAAATGTAAGAATGCGTTAACACATTTATTTATTTCAATCTTTTTTAATTATAAATGTTAAAAAATAATTCGCGTTGCGTTTTCTGTGAAACCCATTTGTATTATAGCGTTTTGATCAGTCCTACGCTCTTATAACAGTGCTTTACATGCTGATGGTGACCCTGCAGTGAACCAGCAGGTACTGGGGGGGGACGGGGACGGGGGTCAGTGGGGTCACAATCCTTCTGGACCTCCCGACTGCCCCCCCTCTCTGGTCCCACTGAGAGCGAAGAGCCGGGTCTTTGTCGGGGAGAGGCTGCACTACCTGAGGCTACTGGCCCTGCAGACTGGCTGGGCACTGAAGCGTCTCTGCCCCCTCAGGGATGAAGACTGAGGGGGGGGGGGGGGGGGGGGGCAGAGCAAAGCATTGCTAATAGATTAATTAAGTTTCTATTTAGGTGGCTTTGTAGTACGTTTATCCCCTCAATGAAAGAGACATTCTATGGAATACACAGAGCAGTCACACACACTCCTTCCATTCACCTCAGATGAACCGGGCAAGAATCAAAAACTGAATGTCTGATATTTCATTTATTAAGATCCTCTAATACTATTTCTAGCAATGCTCTCCGAAACTCAATTACTCTGAGTGCTTGTTTAATCATTAAAATACACAAAGCCATCAAAAATATTTAGTTAATGTCTCGTAAGCAAAGTTTTCTTGATTATATTAGTATGTGCTGTATCAGAAACACAACGTCTTTCATTGTAATGTAGATAACTTAATTAAATATAAAAAAACGAACTTCAAATAATCCCCAATTTGCAGTTTTTTGACTGTTTTCCAGCTCTACTGATCCACAGCTCTGAGAGGATCTACTAATAATATTCCCAATGTCTATAGGCGTCATTTACACTGGGGACACTGGGGACATGTCCCAACCAATTTTGGAAATGGCCCCACCACTTTGCATTCGGATCATTTATTAAAAAGTTCTGGAAATAGCGTGCACAAAGTATTGTACATTCTGAGGAAGGTTTATTCGCACAAGAGAACATGTGGAATCTGGAGGTCTGTTGACCCGAGTGGGACACATTTAGTAATATAAGTAATTATTCAACAGAGTAAAGAAATTGTTGATAACGCTTTGCAGCAGCGTCACATAGTTACTGAACTACTCAGTATATTTATTAATATATATATATTTTGAAATCTGTAAAAAGTGCCCCCACCACTGTCCAACAAATCACAGCACAACAGATAAGAAGTCATAAATAAATTAAAGCTATCATACCCATCTTTACATAAAAAAAAAAGCATTTAAATTGGAAAACAGCTGCTCATGATGTGTGGTTTATGCAGAATGGCAAATTCATTAAGTATAGTTCATTAACGTTTAATCACTCTTTCCGTTTTAAAGACAGTCTAAAAATAGTGAGCATCTTGAGCTGGGAAACTACGTTTAGCTAGAAGATAAATCTGGGCAAAGCACTTTTTGTCTTTTTTGAGATTAATCTATTTACTTTCATGCTCCCCAATAAAAATTAAAGTAGTCAGCCTAACGAAACTAAACCTAAAACAGTTTCTTTGTGTGTGTTTGTTCACAGTAATGCCTCACTTTCCCTGGATGCTGTGAAGTCCTCCTGCAGACGCTTCACTGAGACTCTGCAGCTGGCTGAGGACCAGAGGTTTGCCCATGAGTACGGTGACACCACTGTGCCTGCAGGTCAAACAGCACCTGAGGAAACCCTGGAGGTGGACAGTACCGATACTGAAAACCACCCAGAAATGGATATTGTCCCTCCAGTTCCTCCAAATGGAGACAATACCAGATGCAGCAACTTGACTTTAAAGGATGAGTATGCTGCAGAAATCCAACATAACACATTCAACACTGGGGCAACACCTCCAAATAACGGGCCAACAATTCACAAAGCGAACTCGGAAAGTATTCACCCCTCGACATCTTCCTTCAATCTCGAAATGGCACCTGTGTCCAACCATGAGGATCTGAACCTCCAAAGGTAATTTACCAAATCTTCTGAGTCACTCCTGTGCGTCAATTCCATCCAACACTAGGCTTCAACAAGAGATCAGTGAGATGAGCTTATCAAACCAAATTCTTCACAAGTGTTCTTTGCTGACTGTAAGCAAACACTCTTTTTTATATAATGCTTTATACAGCAGTTGAGCATTTGATAAGTGTCTCCTTCAGAGCATTCTTCATCACCGGAGCCTCCTCCCTGTGATTTACTGCAGGAGATGTCAAACATCTTATTCATTTTAACACGCAGCTTCATCATTAACATCTCCGGGAGGGCGATAGATCTCTGATATGAAGGCTGGCTGTTGACAGGCCGACACCCTCCAGAGTCCTGCTCTCCAGATGTCTGCTCAGGAGTAAATTCAGACCAAGGTGATGTGACATCATGGATATCCTTCATTCTGTGTCTATGTGTGTGTGTTCATTTTTAAGGAGCACCTCAGCAGCGGTCAGGATCCAGCAGCTGTGTGATCACAGACTGAAATGTGGGAACGTCAGCCGCCCCTCCACACAAGTTGAGGGTGGAGGAAGAGGAGGAGATGGAGGACAGCCGGAGTCAGGACCTGGCTTTCTTAACGGGAGTGCTGTTGCTCAGCATTATGCAGCAAGTGTCATCCAGGTAAAGCTTGAGTCACACTAGTGGCGTCAGGCGATAATTAAAGGACTTAATCTGTTATATCTTACATTTATTTTGTCATTTGCCTATTTTTCCAACATTCTCCAACCAAATCCTTTTTCCCTTTTGATCTCATTTTGGAAGGACACACAAATAGGATCTGGAAATACACAGTATGACTATCCAGCTGGAGTGTTTAACTTACATTTCCAGTGCAACAAAGCCACAGATCATGAAGCAAAATACATAGAATCCAGATTCATTTCAGAGATAGTTTAGATCATTTATTCTCCACAACGCTGCAGTAGCACCACCTTCTGACAGACCATTTCTCCTGTGCTCATAAAGTGCAAATATCTGACCTTTATTTATTTAATCAACCTCTTAGATCTTTTGCTAACCATTACGCCTAAGTTTAGTTCAGTCAACCCATCTATTAGATCGCTATCAAATCAAATCAAAGTTTATTTGTATTGCCCAAAGTCGGCTTTACAGAGTAAAAACAAACAACGACATCGTACACAATCAAATCACAGTGAAATGCAGAACAAGATAGTGTGTGAATACAATAGAAAACAGAATAAAATAAGACAACAAAACACAATCAAAATACATGAAACGTTCAAATTAAGTACCATCAAATATAATCAATAAAATGCCAGCTCTAGGCTTTTTAAAAATGTAGGTCCAAAAGTTGATACCTTCACTCTCTGCCTCTCCAGAAGTGGTTCCAGAGAAAGGGAGCTTGGTAGGCGAACGCTCTTTGTAAGTTTAAAAAGAAAGTTAAAATAAATTCTGTACTTTACTGGTAGCCAGTGTAGAGCTGCTAAAACCGGAGTGATGTCGTCCGTTTTCCTTGTTTTTGTTGGTGGACGGGCTGCAGCATTTTGAAGTAGCAGAGGATTTTTGATTGATGTCCATAGATTCAGAAGAATGCATTAAGACAACTCATTTTAAAAATGTAGGAGAACAGAAATGATCACACGGTCAACATGAGGTTAATGGTACATTTTTGGTTTTGTTTATTGATGTATCATTGAGTCTATGATTAAGATGAGATTGGTTGTTTGGTCCAACCACGAAGAGGAACAAGCAGCAAACACTAAAATTCAGTAAATAAAAACCCAATCAAACCTTCATTCATTAGTTCAGCATTTGCTAGTTAACCTGTCTCTCTTTGATTAACTACCTTACTGCTACAACTAGAATTTTCCAGTCACTTTCACACAATGAATATCTGTGCACAGTTCACCCTTGAACATCCATCTTCACTCCTCATATGTGTTATGGAGGCTTATTCTGCTAATCCTCTGTGTATAGGTATAAGCTGCTGTTCTGAAAAACATGCTACTCAACACTTCTCCCAAATCCCTCCGCATCACAGAAAGTGTTTGATGGGTCCTTAAGGGCCCTCTGAGGGAGGAGGTGGGAGTGGAGGAATTGTAGAAAAGTGTGTTGTGGCGGGGGGGGGGGGGGGATTCGGAGTGATTAATCAGATTCCAAAGAAGTGCGGTAGTAAGAGTTCTAGGATTCCTGCTCGGCTCTACTTGAAGTGAAGTGTGCCCCCCGCGGCCCTCTGGGAATTGGAGGATTTAGAGGCTCACTGGAGCTCCATTTGTCTCAGCCCCGGAGTCACACAGAGTTCAGACAGCAGAACACTGCAATTAAAAGAGAGGTTCACATGTTTTATCTCTCTAATGGGATAACACACAATATTTACCTCGTGATTCATGGAGTTTTTTTCATTTATTTTTTAACCATTTCTTCAGGCATTTTGGAGGGGCTTCTCTCTGAGGAGGAGGCTCGCATCTGCTCTGGCTGCTGTCACACGCCCTGACACTGCAGAGGACGACACCTTAGAGGAGGTGGATGTGGATGAATTTGACTTCGATGAGGTATGCACACAGTGTGCTCCTCACGTTCATGGTTCAGTTGTTGCTTCACCCCACGCCCCGAGCTGGATCTTTTGTAACTACCCAACACTGTATCAATACAGTTCATACACACCATCCTGCATAAATATAAACATGCATGCACACATATACAGAAAAATGTGTGTGAAAAGACACATAACACACACATAAGCCCAGAAACATGAACATTTTGAGATTGTGTGGGAGAGAAACAGAGGGATTCTAGACCATTTACATGCGCAAAAGATTATATAACACTCAACAATACTCTTGACCTGCTCGTCCTTTCCTAAATATCCAATTAAATACAACATTTTTGTCTTTCATAGGCAGCGCTAGAGAAACAGTGGACATTGTCCCTTCCTGAAGACTCCCCTCCCAGAGGTTACGCTGTGTCAGAACAGCCACCGTCTCTGAAGGTAATTTTATACAAAAGTGGTATTTCAGAGAAAGTGGCCGGCGAGTTTTGGGAATTACCAGCTCCTGTGTGATGTCAAAGAGTTATATTCTTGTCTCTT
This sequence comes from Eleginops maclovinus, assembly GCF_036324505.1. NCBI lineage: Eukaryota > Metazoa > Chordata > Actinopteri > Perciformes > Eleginopidae > Eleginops > Eleginops maclovinus. The sequence goes on along the minus strand of NC_086350.1, from coordinate 3,901,557 downwards.
TCTCATCTTGGCCATCGCAACTCTCCACTTTGAATTTACTCTCTTGAAAAACAAGATTATTTCCTGGAGGGCTGAAGGTTCCTCCACACCAGCAGATGTCATTTTTCACGCTGGTTGACGGTCGTCCTGTTTTTTTCCCCTTCATTTACCTCTCGTTGGATCTTTTCTTTGGAGCGTGCTCAGCACTGTACATCATGGTGGCTGCTTTAGGCCTGCTGATGTGCTGCAGCTGCCATCATAGCCCGACTTATTCTGTTGACTATGGGGTACACATCAAAGGCGGGGATCAACAATTTAGCACTTTCACACAAAGAGAGGGATCTGGAGAGAAAAGAAGCTGTTAGTTTGACTTACATAAGAGCATTCCTTCAGGGAAAACGCTCTGACAAATACCTAAAAAGAAAACAGGCAATTGATTTAAATCTGAGTAGACAATCTTGTACACACCATATTTCATTTTCCCAAACCTTCTACATATATTTAGGACTGTATTGTCTAGACACAGAAGCAGATACTTTAACATTTATAGCTCAAGCCTCACAAACTTCTGAAAACACCTAAAATAATATTTAAAAATGTTCTTTCTACATTTTAAATGTGGAAAAGATCTGAATGAGATCCTCCTCAATGGTCCGACACATGTTCATACAGTATACACAGCACCACACACACAATGAAAGTTAGTCTTTTCTTTTAACCCATGTTTGGGAAGCTATTACACAGTAATAGTGTCCTTGCTCAAGCGCACCTCGGCAACTGGCACATCTCTAGTCATCAGTCCACCCTCTATACTCGCTCCATTCTGGGACTTTTCAGGAAACGGAGACCCTCCGGTTCCTAAGTCACGTCTCTTCAGACTGTCCCAATATGTAAAGAACCACTTCAGTAAATGAAAAACTCCTTTGAAGCCAATTTAGGAGCTCAAAAACAAGTGCTTGCTGACACTGTTTATGTCTTTGTTTCAGCCTCCTGTTCACTTTCCTCCAGCCTCCGAGTATCTACTCTCACCCCCGCCGCTTGTGTGGAGACCAAAGCAGGCCTGGGTGCCTCCAGAACCGGCTGCTGATCAGAGAGTTTCCCCTGAGAGCTCTAACAGGTAGGACAACCCACAGCCTTATTACTGCTTGCCATTTAACTGCATTTGGTAGCAACATTTTCTTCTGAAATTCTCTGAATTTTGACTTTTTTTTACAGGGACACAGTTGCACACAGAAGATACGTTCAGAAATAGAACTTTATTTACATTAAATCTGGATATACTAAAAACCAGTCTCTGCTGCAGAGTACTCAGTTTAGTTAAAGTGGATGAGAGGCAGCTTTGTGTTCAGATGTGGGGACTGTTGATACCGAGCTGACATAAATAACAGCAACACGTTATTTATTCTGTTTCACTGCTGGTTTCTTTGTCTTCATGTTACTGGTTATTGGGGGTGGGGGAAATAATCGCTACTAAAATGCACCATTTCGCAATATATATAGTATCGCAATACTTAGCATATCGTGGAATCGCAATACTGTCGTATCGTGGGGACCCTGGTGATTCCCACCCTTAGTTGTTGGTGTGTTTTTGTGAGTAGGTTTTTTAACAGTGCAAATATAGAGTCAAGTTAAGCTGGTTATCGCGAGTAAATATGCTCTTCATAGTCACACCTTAAGTATGATGTACCAACAATCTGAGATTCATACGACAGACTTTGTATATTCATATATTTAAAAGCCGAAGAATGGGAATGACATTATATTTCACATTGCTTATTGTCCTAGACATGAAATAGAATGTACTCCAGAACCAAAGCGCCACTGACCTTAAAGGCTTCAATAAAGTGCCGTAAAGAAACTTATTCTAAGCACAATAATCTCTGTACGATTTCAGAAGCAAGTCTCCTGCCTCAGTGCTCAGCGGTCTCTCTGAGCGATCGGAAAAGATTCGGGAAGAATGGTAAGTCATCGTCTTATCATACATCTTCTGTCTGTGTGAGTTTTGTTATTTCACTGAATGTCATTATGTGTGTGATATTCAGGGGTTTCACTCACAGCCACACAGCTCTCCAGATGCTCAAGAGAGCTCAGAAGATGAAGTCGACTAAACAACAGCAGACTAAACGTAGAGGTGAGTGTCTGAAAGGATATTGGTTAATAACTGATGGGTTTACAACTTCTCATCTCATAGACAATAACTCAAGAGGCTTCATTGCAATATACCGACAAGTGGTTCTATTATTTTGTCCCACTATCAATGAGGGTGGACTTAATAACAGAAACACCTCAATGTACATTTTGCATAAAATGTGAAGAACAAAACTCTGAAGATGAAACTTTTTTTTACTTAATAAATGAAATACAAAGCCTTCTTTATTCAGTAACCCTTCTTCACCTGAACTAATGTGTCTTCCTGTCTCCTCATTCCTAGTCCTTAACACTAAATATCCCTTACACTATGGAAGGAGCAGCTTTTTGGGACATGAATGCATTTTCCAAAAAGGGAAAAAATCCACGCCCATTATTGCCTCTTTTCATTCTCGTCTTTGTTCCTTCAGCTGTGCTTCAGCGGCCAACCTTTCCACCCGGCGTATGTTAACGAGCCATAACAGACAGCAGAAGCCAGGAGCTGTCGCCTCTTATTGAGCCTTATTTGAGAGCCTGAGAAGGAAATAACGATTGCCAAGAAACCTCTTTCCCGTGATGACTTTCGTTCCCACTCATTGTAGTGGTGGAAGGTGACCTCACCTCCGCTCCGCACCGAGGAACAGTAGTCCTGCCTCGATTATCATGCCAACGTCATGTAGAGGCAGGCTGCTCTTTGATCAGAATTACAAATGCATGACTCCAATAGCAGGGCTCTTGTCATCTTGCTCCACCCTCACACAGGTCTATGTCTGCACTAACTCCTAATGGCATCTGCCTCAGTGGAACCAGAGCGCTGTTCTAAAATGTTCCGAATGTCATATTTCGGTTTTCTGTTTCTGGTTTTAGGCCTGCCTTGTCCTTCTTTGACCCTTTTTTCTCTCTTTCTCTCTGCTAGATCCCTTTGTCCGTCACTCCTCCATCAGAAAGTGCAGTTACCAGCTGGGTCCAGTGGAGGCACGAAACAGGCCAGCCCTACACAACAGGAAGGAGACAAAAGGTAGGAAGACACGCTACTCATACTATTACACCTTTCCGTTTACTGTTTGTTTCATCTTTGAACTTGAGACCATTGACTGTTTATACAAAGAGGCCATAGCCACTGTTCATCTACAGTTTCAAAGTTTCTGTTTGGCATGTTGGCCGTCGCCATCTTAGCTTTTGGCCATAGCCATCATGGATGTATAGAGAAACATGGATACAGCGTTGGACGCGGGGCTTGTTAATTCCAACAGAAATTGCTGGAGTGGCAAGTGAAACCAAAATAACCTGACTCACAAATACTGAAATACCCAGACGCTCCAGGAATCTGGACCAATAGAACATGCGACCTGTCCATTCCTTTAAGCCCCGCCTCCAATCCGCAGCATCAGCCGGGGGTAAATACCTATGGACTCGACCTTAAGGGTATTTAATAATTCTTGGACAACCATTTAAAAAAGGCCTATTTACGTGTTCGTCCTGGGAAGATGAAAAACAAGTATCTGCTGATTTGCAGACGGGATTTGAGTTCCAATTTATTTCGATGGGAAAACATACGCGTTGTCCCAACGACGTGATGTGACACACACGTTGTAGTACCACCGATTGGCCACTACAACTGTGCGTGCTGCTTAACTCAGACTACGGAAAATATAGATTTTTTACAACTTCGTTATTTTCATAGTTTTGGGAGCTGTTTCTGTCAGTGGGAATAACATGTACTGGCTTACTGTATATGTTGAGACCTGCCAACACGGTTACATCACTAAAATGAAGTTAGAAGTGCGGGTGAAAAATACATCACCATAGTAATTTTGGAAATATTGTGCCTGCATCAGCAGTTATTGTGATTAATAAAACCAGAATGTTCCAGCCAAGCTCGGAGTACTTTCTGCAGATGCTTCCCTTGTTTTATGAAGCAAAAAGAAGACCCAGGTTGTATGAAACCAGAATTTCTGCATAAAATGAAGTACACTCTCTGGTTTCACATACAGTAAAGCTTAGACTTAATTATTATCGCTCTAGATAATAAACACAATGTTAAAGGATTGATTGACAGTTGTGAGGTAGTTTGATAGTCCCAGAGGACACACACACCTCCCTTTATCTTTCCTGCCCCCCAGCCCTGCCCTGAGGTGTACACATGATTTGGCATTTTGACGTCCACAGCCAGACTTAAAAGGGAGGAAGAGCTGGAGGGAGGAGAGGTGGGTGGGGGGGGGGATTATTTTTTATCATGCCTGTCTCCATCTTTCCTCCGCACCCCCACCAGGGTCAAAGCCTCACATCCACAGAGCTCGCGATCATCCAGCAGTCAGAGTGTTTGCCAACAGGCAGAGGAGGGACTGGTCCAAGACCAACGCTGCCATTAGCATGAAATACCCTTTAATACGCCGTGGAGGAAAACGGTTCCCTGTCGGTTCAGGTTAAAGTTATAAAAAAAGGAGCAAATTGTGCATTTACATTTGGGATGTTATTCGTTCTGCTTTATCTTTTTTGGGGTGGGTTGCTTTTAGTAATTTGTTTGTAGTGTCGTTGTGAAGGAGTCGCCTCATCCTCCTAAAAATGACCTATTGTTGTGCGGGTAAAAATCAAGCATCAATAATAATAATAATTATTATTATTTCCACTTTAATCTGACAATTATGCAGACAACTTGGCATTAGGAAATGAGGGCAGTGGATTCATTTCCTCACTAATCACATTTCTTTGTAACAAGATATGCTAAGTTTGAGTTTGACGGCATCATTGGGATCTTTGTCTTTTTTGGGTGAGTCGCTTCAGTCATTCGTTTGTAAAGTAGTTGTGAAGGAGTTGTCTCTTTCCCGTTACAACAGATTCTTTTTTTTTGTTGTGCAGGACAAGATGAAGGAACAACCAAAAAAAAAAAGAATTGTGTTTTATTTTTGCCAAATGTACACGGCACTTTCATCAGACAGTTATGCAGGTGTGTTATGTCACTGTGACCTTTGACACTAAAGCGTGTCCGTGCACAATATAGCTTTGGATAAGCTCTCATCTAACTGGCAGTGGAGGACTAGTTCTATCCAAATGACATATTACATTACAACAATATTTCCAGTTCTGTTTCTTTCCAACGTCCTTATCGCTCCTCTCCGCCCTTGCCTTGATAATTCATAAAAGAGGGACTGGTGTTCCTGAGAAGCAGCTGCATCAGTCCTTTGGTTAAAACATCACTCAGTTTCCTATTTCAACAACAGGGGGGGGGATCTGTAAAATCTGTTTCTCTAACCAGCTCAGTTTTAGAGGTTTTCTAATTCAACGGATTCTGTAAGATGGGTTCAGGAGTTAAGGTGATTGTGAGGTAGCAGCGACGGTGGCTGCAGAGGTGGTTCACAGGTCTGTAAATGGGCCTGAGCCATCCTCCCCTCCTGCTCCCCTGGTCCTGACCTGTGGGAGGCACCCCTCTCCTCCGGATCCGTCCCCAGCGCCCGAGGACTCTCCAGCCCAGCCCGGCCCAGCCTGCGATCCCCGACAGGGGCTAACGTTTCAGGCTTCGAGTCAAGCCCCTTCTGGAGGTGATTAGCCCCAAACCCATGACAGATTCTTTCCAAGATATCCGACGCGGCGTGTTTATTTTATCCGGGCTCTTTGTGTGGATGTGCTGGACATGAGTAACCCACTTGAAATGGGTATCAGCTTACATACCCGGGGAGGCAGATAGAGAGGGAGAGAATGGAGCAGAGCCACAAAACATTTTCTCTTTAGAGGCCAAAACTGAAGAAACACACTTCCCCCTTTTTTTCTCTTTAATGGTTTGTATCATCATGTGTCTGTGTGCTGCAGATGTTGCAGATGTTGTGCAAGCCTTGTTCTCCTCTTTCTTTTTACCAACTCCTTTCACTCAAAACCCCCAGGCACACACCCCCTTCCAGCCTCCTCCTTCTTCCAGCCACCAAACATCCGTCCTCATGTTTGAGGGACACATGGGTATACATTTTTATTTCAGAGTGGAACCCCTACCTCCTGAGCACTTAACTCGATTTCACACTTCAAGTCCTCTACAAAGTCCGACTGAAACACAACCGTGTTGTTTATCTTCCATCCTCCCAAATAACCTAATGGCAGACTCTTTACCACCATTCATATGCATTCAATTTCACCCCCATTATCTCATGGTGTGTGAATTCCAGCTTTTTACGCCAACTACAGACACACATTGATAAGTTAAGTCTTTAAGATGGCATCCTTTCTGCCTCGCATTCCAAATTTGGCAACCTTTATACCTTAAAACTTTTTAAAAAGCTGTCTTACTTTGTGGTTCAACTTCCTTGCCGTTCTACCGTACTTGTTGTATTTGTGTACACACACTGCTTCCACTAAGCAGAAGTACGGCCAACACTACAGGTGTTTTCATTTTGAGTTTCACGTAGTGGTTTGAATAATCTCACTCAACATTTTTTCCCGTTTACAACCTCGTTGTTTACAGTTACACTTCTGTGTTTGTTGTATTTTTAGTCCCACATCTCCGCTCACTTTCCCTACTCTCTCCCAGATGCTCACTCACAACTCGTTCAGTTCTTGTTAGGCTCTGCTCTGGTCCTGTTGCACCGCCTGACCCTATGTTGTTTGTTTCTGCAGTGAGGGGGGAGGAGGAGGTGGCTCCAATGTGCCAGCATTATGTCTCTCTCCTTCAGCTGGGGTTTTCTCCCAGCCAAAGCCTCCTCCCTCCTCCTCCTCCTCCTCCTCCTCCTCCTCCTCCCCCAACCCTCTGATATTAAGTCAGAGCTCTCCCCTCCTCAGTAGAGACGAGATCTCTTAATGTGCTTCAGAGCCCCTCTTAACAGGCATGACTCCTACAGGCCCCCTCCTGATGTCCTGGAGGAGTACTGGAGGGGGATTCAGGAGGTGGAGAGGGGTCAGCAGGGGGCTTCAGGGGGGGAAAGGGAGAGGAAAGACGCTCTATGCTACTGAAGTAAACTCTTTTTAATGGCGCTCATCAACTTGAGATTTCTAAATTGCACTATTCATCAAATTTATAGACATTTTACCTTCTATTTATTTATTTACCCATACAGGATCCTATGATAGGATGGATGGATGGATGATGGATGGATGGATGATAGATGGATGGATGGATGATAGATGGATGGATGGATGGATGGATGGATGGATGGATGGATGGATGGATAGATAGCTGTGGTGCAAATTAAAAACAAACATTTATTAAGACTGTCAACATGCAATCCATCCCCCTTTTTTACGAGTCCTACAACAACCACACTTTCCCTTTTCCCGGACTGCCTGCGCCTCGTCTCTCTGTGTGTTTTCAGCTCTTGGGAAGTGCGAGTAGCCATTTCCTGTCCGCTGCTGCCCCGGGGGGAAGCATCCATCACTTGACATTTTTAGCGGGGGCTCCTCAATTAGCCCCATGAAAACTGTAAAGCTATTCTCCCCCCCATTTTTTTTTTACAGCTCAGCAAAAGCAAGTTAACGGCTTAAATAAATGCATCATTAGTTCCAGCATCGGGCTGTCAAAATCCATTATCAGTTTACACCCATTTACGGCGGCATTACTGTCAGCACAACGTAAATGTTTGCTTTGAATTACAACCTTATTATGGGATTTCAGCATAACTCAGTAAATCAGCTGCCCATCAGAGTCCTTTCTTTAGCTGCTTGGATTCAATTTAACAAAGAACCACAATTGTTAGAAGAAGCAGATCCCCTCCTGTTGCATCTATCAGCGACTTTTAACAGCAATGCCCCTGAGTCCTCCAAACAAATACACCTCCTTAAGCGTAAACATAAACACTCGGAGCTCTGACCACTGATCTCCCAGTGCTGGAAACCCTGGCCGGCTGTAATTGCAGTGTAACATGTCAACTGTTGCTACACATCAGGCCCTTTGAGCTGTTTATTTGTTAAGCTTGTACTTTAGTGAGAATCTGTTAAAACAACTCCTTCCCTGCAGTATTGATTACGCAGAGAAGCATGCCACCTCCACCACAACTCTCCCTGATTAGGCAGAGCACTCTCATCCAGAATGTTACTTGGCTCACGACAAAAAAAAATGGCTCTGACGTTTGTTTGATGTTTCCTGTCGAGTGCAGTTGGCCAGGCAGAGCTGGAGCTTCAGCAGGCGGAGAAGGTGGAGCGAGTGAAGCAGGAGCGAGCCCAGCAGTGGCTGCACACCCAGGCTGCTCGCTCTGACCGGGACTCAGAGAGGTGAGGCGCTTCATCGGGGTCAATGGCTTTAAATGTTCACTTGAGCAAATTACAGAAAAATGCATGTTTTTGAAACACCTATATGTGTGATTTCTGTGTGTGCATTTTTCTGGAGAGACTCTTTACTGTTGAGGTTTTTAAATATTAAAGATTTGATCACCAAAATCTCACTTTTATTTGATTGTGAGGCAGCATACATCGCATATCTAGGCAAAACTACTTGCATGACTAGATGCCACTTATTTTTCCATTTAAAAAAATGGATTCATTTGAAATACATGTCTTTTGAATCTGTGAAGAAGATCTAAAGTAAAACCTTCCCCCTGAAGAAGATTGATTTATAAACAACTTTCTAATTTCAGAAACAGCACATAATCCATCTTCAGAAATCCAAGTGAAGTAACAACAAAGTGAAACAAAGGAGATGAGGGACTCTTCTATTTCTGGTTATTCATTTTTAACTGTAGTTGTCGGTTTTTATTTTTAAATGATTCCTCATTCTAGTGGTTTGTTTTTTAGATGAAGAGGGGCAATGTTTAACCAAAAGGCTGGACGAGATAAAGCTGAGACTTGATAATAACTGCTGTTTATTAAAACACAAAGGGCCTGTAACAGAGGCAGTGAGCAGCATGCACCCCTACCAAACAAATAGATATTGAGATGATCAAACATGGCATCTGTGTTTATTTGGTCCGAGCTAATTGCTTAGAAAGGAAGAAGGGATTGATTTGATCTATGCAGAGCTCTAAATGTTCGGCCTTTTTTTTTCTTATCTTATCCTCAGCGAGCATTTCTTACCGGAGATCAGCTCGGACATTCTGAACGGAGGCAGAGTGCAGCTTGTGGTGAGTACAACCCCCCCACCCACCCCCTCTGTTTCTCCCTGCAGTTCATTTATTTCAATGACAGTGCATCTTGATTTTGATCTTCTCTAGGGGGGGTTATTTGCCTGCATGTGAAGGTATGCAGTATTTACATTCAGCAGTCCTGCAGAAGGTTCCCCTGGAGCCTGTCTCCTCAGCTCGGTTTTAAAGGAGGCGGGGGGGGGGGGGGGGGGGGGTTAGTCTGACGTTTCGCTCCGCAGTGACACTTCCAATTGGATCAACCAGGCTGCAATTTCTTCATTTTACTTGCAGAAACCCCAGTGTCACTTTATAGAAGTTTGCATGGACCCGTGAACGATCCTGATGCTCGTGAGGGCTTTGAAGTCGGGGGCTGTAGGTCTCGCTGCGCAGTTATAGAGCAGTTTGAGTTATGATCACTGGCAAGAGGAGACGCCCCTCTCCTCCTGTTCCTTAGATATGTGCAGATGGCACAGCCCCTGGTTGTTGGATGTTATTGAAAATGCTTGCATGTCATGCCGGGCCTCGTGTCTGTGTGTGTTTCTGTGCGTGCAGGCCGACCCAGGATACGCAGAATGTCACGCCAGCGGATCGTGCACCAACAACCGTTTAGCTGCCCAGCCCTGCAACGAGAACAATTACCCCCGCAGAAACTCTTTGGGTCATGCAAGTGAGTCGTTTTTTCTACCCAAAATCACCCCGTTTACAGGGGATTTCCGAGTGATTGTTGAACAGAATCCAAAGAAACATTAATAAAATGTTCTGAAACACAAGATACGCCTATCCTCTTAAAGTAAACAAGTTCTGTCACTGACTCTGTTTTTAATCTTCTCTAACAATAACTGGTAATCCAGATAACTGTCAACGGAGACTTTTGTTGCCAATGCTTGATTTAAAATGTAATTTAAACAACATTTTCAGTCAGGAAATAATGAGCAGTGTTTAATCACAACAATAAAAGGAAAGCTTTTTACATATAAACATGCATCCATACACAAATTATCTGAATAATATACAGATATATGTATAAAGTTTGGTTGTATAACATATTTACTTCATGCTTATGTTAGCTTCATGACACTTTTTATTAAGTTAAACTGACATTGTGCCTAAAAAGTCAACATTTTTCAAGCAATTCCATGCACAAACCTAATATCAGTGACACATATTGTCATTATTTTTATATATTTGTATGCACGTGTGAGTATATACCTGTAAATTACGCACATGTGTGTACAGATGTGTCTCGGGTCACACAGTCCTGAGTGCACCGAGCCTCAGCCGGGATAAAGTCTGCTGCTTATTCAGCCTCCTCCACCAGTCGGCTGTTTCTGAAAGGGTAGAGGCGAGGGGGGGGGGGCAACGTGAGGTCGGGCCGGGGACAGAGTGCCGCAAATTTCTCCTCTGACAGGAAACGGGCAGAAAGAAGAAGGAAAAAAAAGTCCTTTCAGTGAAGAATGACTGGGCCTTGTGTCGGGAGGAGCGGGGCTCAGGAGTCTGAGCGACAAAGATGCTACTGACTGGCTGACGGCAGATGACCACTTTAAACAAGCTCAGGAATCCAAAAGAGAGAAGGAGAGCCCTGTCCCCCGGTAACGAAGCCAAATTGGATTCCGGTGATGATGTCGAAATGATTTCCACGAGGTGCAGCAGCAGCAGCAGCAGCAGCAGCAGCGAGCGCTGTCCTGTCAGGAAGGCGGACGGTTGTTCTCCGGAAAGAAAGCCTCTTTGTGTCCGATAACGAAAACACCACTTAGCAAAATGTGTCAAATTGAAATATGAATGTGTGTCCAAGGCAAGAACATTATTCACGAAGCCAATTACATATTATCTAAACTTGGAGAGGGCACAAAGGGTTCTGAGTTGCATCATAAAAAACCAACGAGAGGAAATTGGTTGAAAGTAGGGAATTAGCTGCTAAAAATAAACGTTTAATTGCGAACCCACACCCCTGTTTAAAGAGTGAGGCAAAACCAATATTTATCATGTATGTTGTGCCTTCTGAAGTGTGCATGCATACTTCAAAGTAAAGGGATTTACAGAGATAAGGGTCACTTACTTTGCCAGTGCAGTCACGACGACATAAATACTCTGTAACCCGCTGCAATGCGATACTCACCGCTTGCTGGGACGCTGCCATAAAATGCGTTTCCAGGCTCGCAAAATATTTTCATTACCTGAGCACAGGAAACCACTTGAGTTGCATGTCTGCTCCCTCCAATTCTGTCCGCCGTTCAACTCTTAATAGGAGTAAAATGATCGAAAACAATTTATTTGGTCACAGCGGTTTGGGTCAAATGTGCGGCCATCCCCCCCCCCCCTCTCATCTCCGTACATTTTAATGGTACGACCGCAGTGCTTGCGTTGAGATTCACAACATGTGAACAACTTCTGTTTCGGATTTAGATCTGATAATTGGACAAAAGTCTTTAATAAACCACCCACATTTCTGAAAATAGACACAAAGACTGCGGTGGTTTATCTTTAGTGGAGGAAAACAGTGTTACAGTACGGACACGTGTAAAATCAGAATCTTTAGAGGTGCGATTAGGTATGACTGGATGGATATTCTATACAGTGTGCCAGCTGTGCAGATATCTGGAGCCGTATCAGTACATATGAGCCCCCCCACCTCGTCCAGAGCCCTCCCCGCTGTTCGGTGCCCCGTGTGTGGCGGCCGCGGTCCCGGGCCCGACACGTGGAACGCATCATGCCCGGTCGAAGCGCTGCCTTTGTACTGTGTGTTTGGAAAGCTCTGCGCTGATCCCCAGGTGGAATGGAAGGGGGGGTGCAGCTCACACTCAACTCACCTGCTCAGACTTAAGGCTTTGCAGGGAGGTTTCATATCGTGAGTCTCCTGAAAGAGAGGGGAGTCAAAATGTAACTCTGCAAGGTCAAAGGTTTTACTGCAAGGAGGAACACTCTTTGTGTTAGCAGTAAAAGCTTCCAGGTTAGGTGTTTCAACAGGGAATAAAGATGTTAGTTGCTTATATAAATGGCATCATTGATTGGCTGTTGAACAGAGCAACTTCAGAGAGAAATTTGTCTTTGTCCTTCCAGAGAAAAAAGTCCTTAGATGACAATAAATGATTCATTACTTTTCCTACAACTGAAGCAACTGCTTGTTTTGGAGGGCAAAGTCTTTCCTAACCATAACCCTAGAAACCTTTTAATGATGATTATTGATAACCTAAGGAGCATAACAATGGCTGAGCAAATACAAAGAGCAGACCAGATCAGCAGTAAACCAGTAGAAAAACGATGCTCAACACAAAATATGCTATTTAAATGGCACACATTGTATGCATTCCTATCTATGATAAGTGGATTTGACACTGTTCGATGTTTCCCTTCTACTTCTCCAGGAAAAGAAGTCCCATCTCCTCCGGGAGTCACGTCTGCTCCGTCAAAGAAGGAACGCATGTCCTTCCGAGACAACCCAATGCAGATGAGTGGCGGCTGGGGAGGGGGCAAGAAGAGGGACAGAGTGTACAAGTAAAACACAAACTCTTCCACATCCATGACACCTTTCGTCTTTACCCAACATGTGAAGAACTCAAAGACATGTATGTCTGATATTGGTCTATTTCAGATGCATATCGCTACAAAGAATGCATGATAATAAAATTCTATGTGTATCATGTTCAGGAAAGCTTGGATACAATGTTTGCAAACAAGAACCTGTGCCAATATTTATAGATATCAGAATTTTAAAATGCTGTTTTCTAGCCTCTGCTGATTCCCCCTGCAGCTGCTCTTTCCAAACTCAGCTGAAAACTCGAGCTCCCCATCCCCGAACCAAAAAATGAATCAACAGCAAAAATAGGACCTGGACCAGCCCAAATATCTTCAGGCACTTTTGTTATGTTGACTCAGCTCAAGTATCAGCGTCTGAACGTGATCGCGGCCAAGCAGCAACCGAAACACATGGAACCAAATGGCACGCTTCATATGCAAATGATGGCAGGAAATAAGAACCAGGACCTTCTGATACCCGTGAATTTATGTTTCCTTGGATGCTGAACTGTTGTTTCTCCGCTGATTTACTCTCTCGAACAAAAACAAAGTAATTATAGTTTGTTGCCGTGGGAAGAGACTTGCCTTTTCCACGTATTCTGCTCTCTTATGAGTACAATTTAACCATTAAATAGTTTCCGTATCCTGGATAACACACTGCCCAGATAAAAAAACGGGGATAATGACTCACAGATATACTAGTGTTTTGAAGCCAATACTCTACGTAATATGGGTGTAATAACAGTGCAATGTGGATGAAAGATAGGTGACATTAATGGGTGCAACATGTGTGTAACGCGGGTATAACCTAGATGTAATATGGGTGTAAAGTTGGGGCAATGTGGGTGTAACATGGATGTGATATAGTGGTGTAACAGTGGTGTTATATGGGTTTAAAGTGAGGGCAATATGATTGAGACATGGGTGTATTATGGGGGTGAAATGGGTGTACATTTATTTGGTGATATATTATGGATGTTTCATCGGGTGTAATGTTGGTGTACGATGGGTCTCATAGGTGCAATGCAAATTATCTACCCTAAATGGGTAATATATTTTGGAAAAAAAGCACAATTTGGAAAAAAAGTAGTGAAATTGTCATTTTAGCCGAGATATTAGATTCATAAATGTCCCCAAATATTCCCCTTTTAAGGTTTAACTGACATTTTAGTGGCTTCTTTTAGTTCCTGCCCGGCAACAGTGGGCTTGAAATTGACTGCCACGCACAAACGTTGGTGTTAGAATCAGATCAACGTTTTCTTTATTTTCGGCCGTGGATTATAACGGCCTTGTCTCGGGTGTATTTGAGCTACAAGGCGTCCGTCCGCAAACACTGCCCTCCTGGAGGCGGTGAACCTCGAGGCCTCGGAGGTTCCTCGCTGGTGCGCCGCCTGGAAATGATAACTTAATGAATGTCAAAACAAATAGTCGGAGCTGCAGAGTGGCTCCCTGGCAGGAAATGCATGTCTGTGTATTTATTTTCTCTCCTATCTCTCACTCTGCACATGTCTGCAGGCTGTGTTTGGACTGTACTGTAGGGATTTCTGTCTTAAGAGTGGCGTATGCCAGAGATGTGGTCCGGCCCACTTGGGTATGTTGTGAAACCAAAGAGCAGTGTTCTCCTTCAGGGGGGACATCAAGGGGGGGGAGTATCTGTCATCAATCAGTCAATACACAACTCGGATAAAGCCAAATTCAGATATTTATTGCATACAACACGCAAAGACAGGTGAAGTAAATGTGCAGTTATTTATTGTCACTTTCTCTGACATGTGTTCAGATTTTCCCAGGCTTTTCTCCACAACTCCTGCCGCTGAAATGATATTGTTAAACCAGCGTCCACCAGTCTTCATTACTGCTGTTTACTTTTGGGTTATGGCTTAATTATATGTAACTTAAGACATCCAAAATCCACCGCGTGGTGAAACGAGTGCTGCACCGCACATTCAGATAAGATGAGGAATGTCCCTCTCAGCCCGCTTGACCTCAAGTCAGCACAAGCTGTCAGATTGAGTCTGCCAAAGAGACCTTTTCCATCCAAATCCCTCTGAGTGCTGTCTTCAAGTGCATTAAAGGACCGTAACAGAGTCTGCTTCCAAGTTTCTAGCTTCAGTTTTGCACGCTGTACATTTTGCTGACTATTTCTGAAAGCATGCGGTACTGCTTTACATTTTTGGAATTTTTTTTAGACAGTTTTAGCAAGTTTCAAGAGAGATTGATTTGTATATAATTTAATTTGCCCTCCTGTTACACCCCTGTTACATCCTTAATACACCTATATTACATCCATAGTACAGCCATGTGACAGGTTAAAGCCATCTTAAATCCATCTTTCACTGTTATTACACCCGTTTATCTGATTATCTGTGGAGTACAGGCTTCACAACATCAGTATATCTGTGCTTATTGTCCCTGTTTTATCTGGGTAATGTGTCCTTCAGGATACAGAAACTACTTAAGGGTTAACATACAACTGTTGTAGTTATATCATTTAGCTTTACTAAGCATTTAAATGTAAAATAACCGTGACTCAAATTCCCACAAACACTTACCGATGAGAAAAGAATTACACAAGATATCTATTGTTATTTATTTCTACCTTATGACACAATTAGCCATCTCTTTTAGCCAAAGTAGAGCTTAAAGAAATGGATATAAACTCTACGGAATGTGCGAGCTCTCCTGGAAATGTGAAACGGACGTTGTCAGAAACGTTTCTGCGCTGCTCTCTGGTAAAAGTCAGAGCTGCTGGTTTATAACATCACAGAGATGAAAACAGGACAGAGTCTTCTGTCTAAATTGAGGGCAGGAGGGCTGTCACATGATGTAAATTACCTTTAGAGGTTTGTAAATTAATTAAGGCAGAACAGAGTCCCTTTAATCTGTCAGAGGTTGGACTCCTTGGTGTTTATATACAGAGGACATTCATGGAAGTAAGGTTATGCACACATACAGAATGTTTATCTACACGACGTGGATATTAAAGGAATTATAAAATGGACATCATTTGAATTTACTTTAACAAATCCTCTCATTTTTGATGATAATCCAAAGTTTTACTTGTAATTTAATTACATTTCTACATTTCAATAACTCTTTATGGGTGATCAGTATCTGTTTTTTTCCTGGTTCGTCTATCGCTGGTGTTTAAATGATTTTCTTTTTCCTACGTGATGAAAGAAAACAAACATTTTTATAGAGTTAGAGGTTTTTGATGTGTGTTTGCAACCCTATAATTTTAATTTGACTAATTTATCTTTTAGTTGAATTTAAGACTAAGATATTAATATAAACAAGCAATCAGAGGCTTCCATCTGTTTCTTATTTATGTTTTGATTGCTCCTACATTGGTTTTGTATTTTAAAAAAATCCCCAGCATTAAGAAAACTCTGTTATTTTAATGGTGATTTAAAAAGAGATACTTGGGTTTTCTTCGTTGTTTCGGTATGAATATTAATCCTGCAAAACACTTGTTACTGTTGAAGATGTTATGTAAGAAAACCCTCCTTGTGATTGTTGTATTGTTATTCAAATCAGTCTTCATCCCAGCATCTGGATGTGTTCTGCTGCCGGGTTAGTTCTGGTTCCAGTCCGAGGTGACTTGTATAACATGAACCCAGATGACTCGAGTGACTGAGGGCTTTGTCAGGGCTCAGGAATGCCTGACTCCTGGAGAAAAAGACAAACAAACAATATCAAAAACAAACATTTAGAGCATGAAATGTTCTGCAGAGTCGAATTCACAAACTCCACAAAATGTGTGTTTTTAGGGGAAAATAAACGGCCTGTTTTTGTGTTCCGTGGCGTGCCAGAGTTTGAAGACACTTCAAAAGATTCAATAAGACCCAATAAGGGTTGCTTTGGGCTTCATGATGGGATGTTTCTGCATTCTGAAGTGGCAGAATTGGTGCTATTTACACCAGTGACATGTCCCTATACCACTTTTTGAAAGCATGCACCAAGATTAGCGAATTAACAAATCAGTGAGCTTCAGAAAAGTTTATTTGCATAATTAAACAACTTAAAAAATGCGATGTAAATATAGAATAGAAGTATTTTTAAGCTTACATAAACAGTGAATGTGCATTGTTAAAATATATCCCATCTATTACTTTAAAATGGCAAAAATTCATGCTACGTCAAAGCAAATCAAATCCAACGTTTCTGTCTTGTGATTGGGCTAAACACATATTCACTGTAACTAAAAACATCTCATCAAGCTTTGAAATGTGTATGCTTTCTTATACAGATGCATAAATGTTAAATTAGGGTCATACTGCCTTTTATAGACTTAGAGTAGCTTTTTCAAGATGGTTTGTCTTTAAGAAAAAGGCTGAATCATGCGAGCACTGACCAGTAACCTCAAAAAATGTTTTGACCTTTCTACTGGTTTTTTTCCCAAATTTTGGTGGTTAGACCTCAATATAGGGGGGTATTACATTGACCAAAAGTACATGTGTTGTATGACCATTTAAAAATCTTCAGGTCCCGTATTTCCCAACACTTTTCAGCACAAAGTGACAGCAGTGTGTAGTTTTTATTCAAAGTGAAACTGAAGATTTGTCCAAGTGGCTCACATGCAGCTCTTCAGGAATTACACCGAGCCCTTTGACTTTACGATATGCAACATCTTTCATGGCAACCATTTCCATCTACATACCCCACTAAACGTCCCATACAACCCACCAAACCTCAGTGAACTTTTCACATTTTCTCCTCAGCGTGAGCCACTGAGCGGGGTCATCTTAGAAGCCCAATAAGACACCCCCCCTGCTACTTTAGAGCACCTCTATTTATTTTTATTTTTTCTCCTGTGGCACCGAGAAGCTCCAGGTAACTGCCACTGACCCCAGAGCGAACCAAAGCTACGCCTGGAGTGCATTGCAGGTGGTGGAGAAGTGGAGGTGGCAGATGGGCCCTGCTCGGTGGTAACATAAATCCTCCAGTGAGAAGAAATAGAAGAAACTCTCTTCCTCTCTGAGCAAAACTCCCTGGTGAGCTCTGTGTCTGCTGGCTTCAGTGAAACTTCAGTCTGCTGCAGCAGGAGGATGTGTGCTGTTTAATGCAAGCAAGAGAGGGTCAATATTTAAATTATAGGATGACAATGTGACGTTATTAAATTAGGTACAGTTCAGAAAACACTCTGTTGCTGCTCACGGAGAAACTGAGGTGTGTTTCTCCTTGTTTAGCAGCATGGTTGTGCTCTTGTGCTTTTGTTGCAATTGAAAACAACCACTCATCCCTTGTTATCGTGACTCATCATTAATTGATGATTAAAAAAGACTCCGCGAATTTCACGTAATTTCAGTCACTTACTGAAAGTGGACACGTGCGCTAAATGATCCAACATCGTTGACATGTCATCACTGAATAGATCTAGAGTAAAAAAATTTGGTGCATGTGGGAATTTGATTTATATTTAAAGAAGTGGAGACACGAGCGAAAAGTTAAGAAACGTGAGAAATCCACATTTGTTCGCATGTTCGTCAGAATGCCAGGTCTTGAAAAAATCCTTAATGTCCTTTATGAAAATATGTGTCTAATAAACTCGCATTGATAACGAATACATTGTATAAGATAGGACTTTAATTCCCTATTTTCTTTCGTTATATGCGCAAAACGCGTCTAATCTGTAAACTGCAGTTGCTTTATCGACTAAAAAAATTTAACAAAATCGCATAATTTCACCTTTAAATGCATGTGCTTTCTTATGCAGATTCATACATGTTAAATTAGAGTCATAACGCATTTTACAGACATGAATTGGAAGCTCAGTTGTGGTAAGGCCTAAAAATAGGACTACAAATCAGTTTGCGTTACAAAAAAACTCTTAAAACTAAAAGTGTAAAAGAAAATACATGTTTTTCCCCTAATGCATCTTTAAAGTGAGTTTAACAACATTCTTCTGCTCACTTTATTCCGTTATCTAATATGTGAAACTGCCCCTGAAACGAAACGACTGAGCAGCAGAGATCAGCGAGCATTAAACATCCAGAGAATCCGGTTAAATCCCATTTTGAGTCTCAACGAGCAGCTGTAAATTACTGCCTCATTGTGGATGTCCAAACATGTTGTAAATTAGAGTTCTGCTGGTTCTGCTCTCAGCCTGTGTGGTTGGGTTCGGGCTGTGGGAGGAGTTGGTTCATACTCAGAGAGGAGGGCAGCTCTTTAAGCCTCTCATTCTCTTCAGGGCTATAAAGACGTCGTGCCTTCAAGACAGAGCAAATTAACTCCGAATTATTGCATTACAAGGCACCGCTGCGATCATCCGTGCAGAACAGCGATTAGCTCTTTTTTTTTTAATGCTGACTTTTGATTAAAGCGGATTTGGGTTAAGATGATGGAGTACATGGAGGATAAGTTTGCGTTGAAAAGCCAAGCGATGAAGGCCAGCGATTACTACATGGACCAAGTCATGGAGAGCCTGGACAGCGCGCAGTACTTCACCAAGTCCTCCCCGAAATGCGTGCAGGCCTTCGGGCTGCAGAGCGGAGAGCACCGCGCCTCGCCGTGCGGAGACCAAAACGGTGCGTAAAAACCTTTCTAACTTTCACTTTTTCTGCAACAACACCGCAGCTTCACAGGAGTTTCACTGCATGAGTGAGAGTCACAGAGAAACTCAACTGATGGAAATATAATATGTATGTCATATTAATTATCTGTGGCCTTAAAATGGCGTTTCTTTTTTAATAAATGTGTTTTCTTTGTTTTATTTCCCCCCCGAGTATTTTATTGTTAGCATACATTTAGTTGACTTATAGCTCAAATAATTGTATATTTTAAATAATGATAATTGTTTTAATTAAGGTTAACATTAAAAAAGCTATTTGAAGTGATCATATATATTTATTCGTGCCTTAATTGCATATATAATGGAATTACATGAATAAATATTTAGGGCTCTTTTCTCTTTGTCTTTCTTTCTAAATGTATTATTTTGTATCTTTTATTCCAGGAAATTACGGAGTGCCAAAACCAGACGAGGACACTTTGCACACGGACCTCGGCCGGTCCATGGATAACTGTTGCACGCTGCGGGCCTCTCCGGTGAGCACCGGGCAGGAGAAACCGGATTTGGACGACATGGGAGACAAATGCGACAGCAACGTGTCCAGCAGCAAGAAGAGGAGACACCGCACCACCTTCACCAGCGCGCAGCTCGAGGAGCTGGAGAAGGTCTTCCAGAAAACACACTATCCAGATGTTTACGTGAGGGAACAGCTGGCCATGAGGACGGAGCTGACAGAGGCCAGAGTGCAGGTACGGTTTATCAGCAGGCTCTTATTCTGGTAACTTTCACTGATGGAGAAAAGAAACTATCAAATAAAGAAAGAAGGGATTTAAAGCGACTAGTGAGGCACGATCTACAAGCTGCAATGTGTACATTTACATTTAAATAGCGTATTTACAAAAATGTGTAATGGAGAAATAAAATATACATATTTGTTGTAGTTTAAATAATTTTGGAGCTTATTTTTTTGTAATTTAATACTGATTTTATTTTTATTTCCAGCTCTTTTTTAAAATGATTGTTTTCGGATTATTTTGCATGAAAGTTATTATTTTTTAGAAAAATTCGACTTGGTATTTCGTAATCAACTTACATTTATTACATTGATTGTTTTTTCTCATTTAATTGTATTCCCTTGTTGCATCGAAGGTGTGGTTTCAGAACAGAAGAGCCAAATGGAGGAAGAGAGAGCGCTACGGGCAGATCCAACAAGCCAAAACTCACTTCGCAGCGACGTACGATCTATCCGTGATACCGAGGACCGACAGCTACACACAGGCGAGTGGGGCTTTATTTACGGTGTCAAAACAAACCCCTATGATTACCCATTTTCAGAACCACACTGCAGTATAGGACACTGGCACAGGAAGTGGAAGAAGTCCTAAAAAAAAATCACCGTTTTGAAAACCTCAATTATAATTCAAAATAGGAGAAAAAAGTACAAAGAATTCCATTATGCAACATTTCAAAATCATATATATTGGTTATTGTCATATAAACACTAATGCATTAATATGTTTTTTAGTACACATTGCCCTATGTAGATGTGTGATTTATTTAAATGACTGTAAATACCAATTGGTAGCCTATAACCTATAATAACACGTTATACCTTATTTGTTGTTTAATATATTTAATGCAGTAAGAAACTATTAGCTTGAGTAAAAAGTAGAATATTTTTCCAATTTGTAGATGAGAAGAAGCCTAAGTAGCTTAAAATACTAAATCAAAGTAACTCCAAATTGTAATTAAGTGCAGAGTTAGCATAAATGTTCCCTATTTTCCATCACTGGTGCACAATGCTCGCATCGGCCTGTAATCTTCTTTTCTAAAGTACTTGAAAGACTGCAAACTTAGGGAGGCTTCTCCCTGCATGAATCATCCGGCTCCATTCGTCACTTGTTATGAAGCCCATCTTCAGATAAGAGGCGGGCTCTGATTAGAGCTGTGAGGTGTCAGCCTGAATGAATGGCCTTATATCAGATTTCATGTTGGCCGCTCGTTCATCTTGCAGCTCGGACAAAGGTCAGGTACGAGATGAGGTGAGAGAGACGCACACTGTCAGTCTGTCCTTTCGGGTCGGTGCTGTCCATCACACACTGAGCCTGGGCCTCCGAGTGTTGCAGAGGGGGTTTAAAGATGGGGATATGCAGGAAGGAGCTCCTCAGAGGGCCGTAGTAACACTTTCATCTACAGAAAGCAACCAATGTGTGGAAATTGTGAATCTGGATTATATGCAGTTTGTACTAGAGCGTGTGGATAGCTCAAATATTAGACTAGATTAAATTAGATATACTTTATAGATCAAATATCAGCCTTTTGAGGAAGTACAGCAGCATGCACGAAGAGATGACTCGGGACATTTATTACATTTGGAGTTTGTACTAAAAGTTTTGTGTTTGCCGAATATATTAGATTACATTGAATGTGAATTGGGATTATTTTTTGCGTGTAAAGCCGTTGCTCGTTAATAAAAAATAAGATCTAATATTCTGGATAATGTTCTGTTGTAGTTTGTACTTTCTCAAAAAGCTTTGATTAAATTAGATATTCTTTTTTTAATCCTAAAGTGGGATTTATTTTGTTACAGCAGCATGTAAAATTCATACAAAATAAATGGAAATATTCTGGATATGCTTTGAAACAATTGAGTTCATTTCCAGTTTGTTCTACGAGTGAGAGGATTGCTCAGAGACTTTAGATTACATCAGATTTACTTTATTGATCCCAAATTTAGAAACGTGTCTGTTACAGCAGCACGTGTGGGTCGCGCAAAGAGATGAGATTAAATGAGATATCATTTATTGATCTCAAATTTGGTTTTTAGTTTTTGTTACAGCAGCATGTTAGAAGACATTGCAGCCACTGAAAAAAAATCCTTTACTTTAATTAAATGTTTCAGTTATGCGTCAACAGGTTCCACATAGCTGTATTAAGTTAGTTGAAAGCAATAATACTAAAAATATAATGAATGTGTCATTTGTTGACGTAATAAACGTAAACTCAACGTTTCCGTGCGTTATATTAAAAAAAGAGATCAGATAAACTATACTTTATTGATGCAACATCTGGATTATTTTTGTTAAAGCAGATAGTATATAAAAAATAACAATAGAAAGATATAGAGCATGGAGTGTAAAATAAAAATGTTAAAAGATAGTAAGTAGAACACGATAGCCGACCAACCTACTTAATCAGCTTTAAACATAGCGTACATTAAAATGTGAAAAATTGAGGATTTAAAAACAATGGAAGTGCGATGAGGTACAATATGAACAACTGTTCAGGGTTATTTAAGGAACGAGTAATGAAAGCAAGATGTTTGCTCCTCCAAAACCCTTTAGTTATCCACAGATGTCCTGTTTGTTCTGGTAAAAAATCAGCTTTACTGACATGGACGGGTTCAGCATCATATATCTAGATCTGCATCCTAAACTTTTATCTAATGTGTCAAGAAAATAGGATCTGGATTTATGTAAATGGTACATGTGTGTCAGAGGTGGAACTGTAAAACAAAAAGAGAGCATAGAAAGTAAAATCATTCCTCTGCTCTGAGTCGAGAGCCGGTCAGAGACGTGTTGGACTTCTCCTCCTCCACACATGTTTCTGATCGATCCACAGCTGATCCAGATTACTGTCACTGAACGCACGGTCCGGCATGGAGCTGTGTTCTCCTCCCCGAACACAGTGGACCTGGGTTGTGTTCTTGTGGCTTTTTAAAGAGTTTCGTTGTATTGAGTTGAGTTTGACGCGTTGGCCGGTGTTGTTGTTTTTGGAGTGATTGCTGAGGTCTGCTTATTGAAGGCACATGTTGTCAGGAACACGTCGGTGAAGCTGACTCTCCGGCAGGTTCAGTGTGCTGCGGAAGAAGTTTATTTAACCGTCAAAGGGGACTTTCTGTTGACCACAGCACCACTGATTTGTGGTATTTGTTTAAAAAAGTCTGTAAATATATGTTTTGGCGTAAGGAAATGTCCTGTGCTGAGCGAAAACTGGTTACAGTTTTGATGAATTTTCTTGAGAAGGTATTTGTTTATTGGTTTAAATAAACAAATCTGTTTTATTTGTTTGTTTTTTTATACAGGAAACTTTCTTTTCAGGTCAGAAATTGAAGGGTTAGGGTGTATCGCACATATTACTTACATATTTGTGCATTTCAGTGACCTAATTTCCCCCGAATACAATTAAGGAAGAAATGAATGTGCATGCTTTTCACTCGCTACTTTCTTACAGCAGCCTGTGTTCTGCGTTTGACTGAAACCTTTGCAAATGAACCAAACAAAATGCCTCTCAGTGAAACGGTGATCTGATTGTGATTTAGCTGTCAGAGTTTGACATAAAGACGGACACACTGTTCTGTAAACTGCAGCTCAGGCATCAGTAATGTGCTGTGTGCTGAGCAGATGGAAAATAATCCCTGTTCTCTGTGGTCTGTTCATCTCACAAAATACCAACAGAGGCTGCACGACACTTTTATGACGCATTACAAAATATGTGAACTCCTCTAAAAGTCTTATTGGGATATCTGCCTCCACTCTTTCTTCTAAAATCACATTTCAAAGATATATAAAAACAGTCTAAATCAGTGTATCCACACACATCACTGTCAGCAGATTACAGGGGCTATTTGCTCCGTACAAAGTAGTTCCAATGTGTGTGTGCATGCTTGTGTGTGTGTGTCACAGATATGTCAAAACTTGGTCAAATTAAACCAAACGTAGTGCATGCTAAGATGCCAAGAGCATCACAAGATCAAGTGCTATTACTGTAGAGATGAAGTTCCTCCTGCAGGATTGAACCTTTATATAAACTACATCTGGACTGTCGGACAAAACAATCCCAACTCAAACCTCCACCACTAACTTTTTTTGGACCTTTCGTCCTCCTCTCACAGTCTACTTCAGAAGATAAATGATTGCAGGTGTCATTGCGTAAATTGTCTATAGTGTAAACATGTGTTTAGTTTGCAAATCTGTCCGTTAAACATCTTTGTGGTTGAACTCTAAATGCTAAATTATCCAAAGTAATTTGTACCCTAATGCCTCCTTGTGTAATCAAACCATTATCCCAATAATCTAAACCCTCTTCTCCCCACAGATTCCCAACAACCTGTGGCCTCCTCCTGCTCCGGGGGGCTCCGTGGTCTCCTCCTGCATGCTGCCCCGAGGCTCCCCGCCCTGCGTCTCCTCGTACTCCCACTCCCCCCGCTCGGCCGCCGGCGCCGCGGAGCACGGCTACGTGAGCTTCCCCAACCAGCAGAACCAGTTCAGCCACGTGTCCCTCAACAACTTCTTCAGCGCGGACTCCCTGCTCACGCCGGCCGCCAGCGGGCACCACGTCGCCTTCGAGACCAAACCCGAGTTCGAGAGGCGCTCGTCCAGCATCGCCGTGCTGCGCATGAAGGCCAAGGAGCACACGGCCAACATCTCGTGGGCCATGTGATCAAGACCGGAGGATGTGTGGACAATACTTTTGAATTCTCAGTTTGTATTAAGAGTGTGAGGAGTGCCTAAAACGTCTGAAATCATATTTACAACGAGCTGTTTGTCCATCGATCCACAGAATAGCTGTCACTTATTTGATACAGCTGTGGCTCAGGTCTGCAATTCAGTTCACACCCGATGCAGTCAGCAAGCTTAAGCGTCCCTGGGCAAGAAACCCTCTCTATTGAAGTGGCCGTAAGTCCCTTTTTTGGGGTAAAAGCATCACCAAATACAATGTAAAGTATCTAAAGGAGGTGATATTCAATTTCATCATCATACTGCCCCGCTAAGACCTACATCCTAACTTCACATTTGATCTTCTGAGTCGAGAAAAGACGATCTCGGTGAAATATCTGAATGGGAGTTTGGTTACAATGTCTGGGGTTTTGTTAATTCTAAAATCTGAAATGCAATAAGTTCAAGCTTAAGTGTGACAGACAATCAGCTGTTTTGAATTACTCAGATAATGGTGTGGTAAAAGACACTTTAGATTGCTTACCTAAAGCAATACTTCCAGACTTTGATTACAGGGTAATGTACAGAGCTTTGTTTTACAACCCACAGTCACACTCTTTAAATTAACCCTCATGATTTGTGGAGCTGTGGTGTGAGTATTATTTGTTGTTCTTTTTAATGAGGGTCAGTCTTTCAACTTCACTGAGACCGAAGAAGTGTGAGGCTCCAGTTGGATTTGATCCCACTGTGGCTTCCTGTGTATCCAGAACCACTTCAGTATGTTCTCAGCACTGTGAATAAGCTTTCTGCAGCTCCATCTTCCTCCCTACGGCTCAGGACTGAAGATGAGCAGCGCGGAGTCAAACTAACAGACTGACGTGTGTGAGTGTGTGAGTGAGAGTGTGTGTGAGCTTTTAACCTCTGTTGCCTCTGCCGTGTGTCAGGAGGCAGGTTTTAATGTTGTTTGTGTTTTAAAATGTAAATGTTGGATTTATAATAAATGATTTTCACTTGATTCTAGCGTCATTGGGGTTTTTTAAAGAAAGGAAAGTACAACAAACACCTGAATATCTTTGTAAAAACTTCATAAAAAGGCCAAAACAAATGAAGCTGTCTGACAAAAAATCGTATTCCTCTCTGCCATAAATACCCATCTTTGTCCCTACAATGTGCAACAGTTTTTAGGAGTGTGTTCAAGTTATTTATTTAACAAAATTATAAGAAATATACTATAATCAATGTATCTTTACAACATACATTAGTGACAAGAGAGACCAGATCAATGGTGTTGCTTTGAGTTGTGAACAGCCTGCGTAAAGTAAAGCATTACTACACCACCTACTGTTACCGCTTGTTCCATCCTTTATTTAGAATTACTATATTTTTGTTAATTTCATTAATAACTTCAGTATTTCTCCGGCGACAATCTGTCAGAAAATATCCATAAAGACTTTAAAGTGGATGTCTTTTAAATTGCTTGATTTGTTTAATCCCGAACTGACACACGATTAAATACCTTTCAAAATTCTTAATTTATCATCTCCTAATTGACTGATTAATCAACCAGTCAGTCGGCAGGATGATCCTGCACGTTGAAGTATAAAGCTGGTATTTGTTCACTAAGATTCTAAAGACAAAGACTCCAAAATACATCTTTTTTTTTTTGGTTTCCCAAGTCACCTTCATTTTGAGCAAACGGGAAGAAAAAGTGCATTTGTTGGGGACTACTTTTTGCTGTGGATGGATACACATCTAGTGCTTCAAAGTGATGGGTTAGGGATCAATTCAAAAAGAACATTAGTGTTTGTTCATGTTGTTAAAATGGAAATGTCAGCTTATACAAAAGCAAAGTGTGGCCCTGATGTGTTTTAACAGTGAAGCCACAGAAAGCAGGCTCTAGATACACACACAACACTTGTTAGTAGGATCATTTCCTTACTTTCCTTGGTCTTCACATGGGATTTATTGACAATAACAAAGGAAAGTCCAATACAACAACCCTCATCCTTTATCTTAAACCCCCTCACCTCTGCAGTCTGGAAACAGTCATCATTAAACTCCGTTAATCTCCACCCTCGTCAATAGTAGCCGTTTCCATGAGGCCCTCCTCCTACAACACACACCACTTGTTCTTTAATCTATCACTGTCATGTAATTGGGAGCACATCTTCCTCTTCCTCCTCTGTTTCCTTCCTGACGTCAGCCTTTTGTTTTGCTCTGAGATCACAGTCGGCGGCGGATAGCATCTGAGGGGAAACCCCGTCTATAGGAACGGTAGGCTTGATTCGATTACAGCTGTAACTTGTGTCAGATGCTGCTCTTTGGAAACTGGTTTGTTTCCTTGGGGTACTTCCTGGTTACTGCCATTCAAGAGTACAAACCAGAGTGCATTATCTGCACGCATCACAACACGGGGGCTTTGATCATCAAGTGTCCATGGAAACAGTGGTGGATGAGTTTCCTGATGGTGCAGTGAGGTGTTCCCTGGTTTTATTTACCACGGACAGATGTGTGTCCGCTGCGTCTACAATACATATTCACATCTATTTACACGGTTGGGGGTCTTTATTTCCTAATGTAGGAAGCTTAGTTTCTACATCTTCTTGAGAAATACAATACCATACCAATTCCACTTACATTTATCGTCCATTTCAAAGTGAACAAAAAAACCAAACGTGCAAAGATGACGTGAGAGCCAAAACTCACTCTCTATTTATTTGTGTCACGCATGTGAACAGGTGAATAAATAAACCAAGATTAGTGCAACCTGTGTAATAGGGTGAGATAAGCAGTAAACAAACATCATACTGTAACTCCTTTCACTTTAGGTATGCTGACGTGTGTGTGAAGGGCCATCGACCGGTTCATTTACACATGTTTTGTTTTGTTTTGTTTTATTTTGACAAGAGTTACTTTTTTTTGCAGCTTGAAGAACTGGATTTGTGGCTCCACACAAAGTTTGACCTCATTAAGTGAAATATTTGTTCTCTGCCTCTGATCAAAATACCTGAAACCAGAGGTGGAAGAGGTACTCAGAGCTTTAGCTTAAAGGTCACCCATTACAAAATGTTTGTAAGTCAAAGCACAAAAGTACAAGCATTAAAATAAACCTGAAGTATCTTAACTAAAAGTATATTTATTACGCAAAATTGCAATTTTTCGAATATATATAAATCACTTTTTTCTTGTAAGTGATCCATTAAAGCGTGTGTAAAGATTTCCTTAATTACATGTAATGCATCATAGTTCAATTTAATTGCTGTATTAATGATATGAACCTGCCAGTAAACTAATCGAATAAAGAGGATAAGATTTTCTCCAAACTTTGTGTGGATTAGAAGTATAAAGTAACTCTATTTGAAATACTCAAAGTACCTCAAACAGGTAAATTAGTATAATACTTGAGTAAATGTACTTAGTTACTTTCCAGCGCAGCCTGTAGCTGAAACTCCAATAAGCTCTTTTCTATCCGTCATCTTTTTTTGCAACACCTCCACCATCTTCATCATCTCCCTGTGACCCCTACATTCAGAGACTGATGGTCATCACAGGCCTGTGTGTGTGTGTGTGTGTGTGTGTGTGTGTGTGTGTGTGTGTGTGTGTGTGTGTGTGTGTGTGTGTGTGTGTGTGTGTGTGTGTGATACAGAGAGAGAGAGTGAGTGAGAGAAAGCTCCCACAGACCAGATCCATCAACAGCTCCAATGGGTTTGACCCGCTCAGGTTAACCGCAGCCATTAATATAAGAGCTTCCCTCCCCTTCCTCCCTTCTTCCCGCACTACCTCACGTGGGGGAGGACAGGCCTCTGCGTGTGTGTGTGTGTTTGTGTGTGTGTGAGAAAACGACACACACATGTACACACAGTTGTTGACATAAAGAAATAGAGTTAGATCAAACGCTCTGGCGGCTGAAAAATGGAGTCTGTGGTCACGTATGTTCCTCAGCAGATCTGCACTGGTCTGCTCACTGTTGTTATTCTAATCACTCAACGCTGATGTTCTCCTTCTGCTGCTTCTACTCTCTGGAATGGATACAGCAGCTCACCGCCGGTCCATCTTCTTTTTTTCTACGGGGCAGTCATTTCCCATAAGCCCTCTCTCTGGCGCAGTTTAATATTCTGAGAGTGATTGGTGTATTTTTCAGAGATGATTTAACACAAGACTTTCCTGTCAGGCCGCGGCAGAGGCAGACTTCATCAGTGAGGGATGAACCTACTCTGTGTCTATACTGCACACATGCAGTTGTGGAAGGGTTATATGTAAAGGGGTTTATTAATGTACATCATTAAATACACTTACATTTATTAAAGAAAGTCAGAATTAGATGCCAGATAGGAGGACTTGAGCTTGTGTTCTGTAAGACTTGACCTGATTTAAAATCTGCTGCTACACACGATCAATTTTGACCTACTGAAATGTTGTGACAATGAAATATAAATAAGGTATTGGCAGTCAGAACCAGGCTTTTCAGTTATTTAACCAGCCACAGTTTGGCTGAAAATCAATAACTGTAATAAAAGACAAATCAAACTTCATGTTGTCTTCTTGTTCGGCATGCTTAGAGAAATATGCTGCAGCTCACTACTGGCTGTAACGCCTCCTCAAACTTCGATTGGTTAGCGCTCCAACACATTGTACGTAATAGGCTAAGGGGCGGGACATCTTGAAGAGGTTGGTTGACCAATCACAACAGAGCCGGCCAGTTAACCAATTAGAGCAGACTGGGCTCTGGTTTCAGACAGAGGGTGAAAAGAGGAGCTGCAGCACAGGCAGTATGAGAAACATAAAGAGCTTTTTGAACATGAAAGTATGGAGACATGTCCCAGTATAGGCACTAAAATATAATGTTAACCTGAGAGTGAGCAGAATATGTCCTCTTTAATACTTATTATTCATGCAACTCAACAAGCAAGCTGCTTAACAATTTATATTTTAAAAGGTATAAAAAACACTATTGAAGAGGTTTGATGGAAATAATCCAAGTGTAATTGGATTGGTATTGGACACTTGGTTATGTAGAGCTCTGATTTAGGTATATAAACACTTTTGCTTCTTTTGCTAATCCAAAGAGATGGATAGTCTGCCCTTCACAGCCCTCTGGTGGCTTGCTGTGATGCAGGTACACTGTAAGACTTGATGCATGCTATTTAGATTAAAATCAGTCAACGTGAAAAGGTCAACTCTTGTCAGCCGCACTCTTGCTTTTTTTTGAACGGCGAACGAACAAACCTTTTTATTTCCTGATGTGGTTTGAAAGTTAAACTCAGGCTTGTACAGGAAGTGAGTTGAAGGAATGTCCTGGAGCGACTGAGGTGTTTTGCTAAATTCAAAACCACCGTCAGCTGGCTGCGGCTCGGCCTTCCTAATGCTACATAACTCTTTTTTTTCTCCTTCCTACCATATGTTCTGTTGTTCTGACATTGTTGTCAAAACCCCTCAAAATCTACAAGCGCCTAATAGCTCTGAGGAATCAGGGTGTGCAGCCAAAAATGCCTTTCAGGAGGTCCCTTATTCTCAACACGGGGAGGAAATGGTGCACAACAGACCCGAGGCGGCTTACAAGAGGCTATTAGATGCCTGCAGCGGGATGCCTCACAAATCCAATTAGGAAGAGCCGGGGCTGGATCTGGACTCTCTGCTCCTGCCTGTCAGTCACAGCTGCAGAAAGCAGGTGTCCGGTTACAGTGTGGAATATAAGTGTGTGTGTGTGTGTGTGTGTGTGTGTGTGTGGAGGTGGGTTTACCCTCTGTCTGGAGTGCATTAATGTGTTTGTTTGTATGCAGTATATTTGTGTTTATTGTGTGCATCTAAAGACATACGAGGCATGTGTGAGCGGTGCTATCTGCAGGCCGGGTCCCTTGCTAAATGTAGTCCAATCCGGCGTGACCAATGGAGAATCTGGCCGACTATTACCTAATCACTGATGTCATTCCCCTGCTGTACATGAGGTTTGACTCAGGGGCTGCCACTCTGAAGTAGTGTCAATAAGTCAGGGACCCACTGCTGCTACAGTATCGTCAAACCATTAATTAAGTGACCGCATCTGTTTTGAAACTATAGCAAATTTTTCTCTATCAGGAAAGATCTAACACGCCAAAGGCAAAGTGTGCCAGTTCAGTTATGGAGCAGCAATATTGTTATTTTAGGGGCATCATTCTCCCAGTCTGAATTGTCAGAGATGAATAATGGTATGAAGATGCTTGGAGCAAGACTCTGAAAGCAGTGCCCGTTAAGATCAGTCAATTTGGTAAGAGTAGAGAATCCATTGGAGCTTTTACCGATAGGGAGCTAATCTAGATGTGCAGTTAAGAGTCCAAATGAGCTTTAAAGAACAGATGGAACCAGAAGTGAAACAAGAGGGTAGAGATAAGTACGACTGAATGGCCAACAAGTAATTTTATGTAAGCAACTAACTTTCAAAACTGTGAAAGGGTTAGTATTTAGAAGTAGAAAACACACACAAGCCACGTCATCGTCTATTTTACTCTAAATGGTTCTGTAGTTTACAAAATAAACATCATGCTGTATTAAAGATCATTTGAAGCTAGGTATTGAGACCATAAAGTTAAAAGGAAAATGCTTCCTGAGGTGAATTTTCTCATAGACTTCTATACAATCAGACTACTTTCTGCAACCAGTTATACTGCCCCCTGCTGGCTGCCAGAAAGAATGCAGGCACTTCCACATTGGCTTCCCTTTTCTGAAGCATAGGGTTATGAGGTTCTGTCTCTCAAAAACACAGGCAGAGTCAAAGAAAATACACCTTATTGTACAAAAACATGCAGATTAAAGATGTCCGCAATATGACCGGCTATTTATACGATGAAGAAAGAGGGATAATTTTGAGGTCTGGTCTGCTTAGTGAGAACGGAAGGGAGCAGCAGAGAATGTTTAGTCTGCTAAAGTTTGTGTGTGTGTTTGTCGTAGGCAGACAGAGAATGCCCCTTGGCCTCATCCTATTAAAGTGCAAAGGGCCCTGTTGACCTGGTCTAAAGCAGCTGTAGACGTCAGACACAAAGGGATAACACATCACACTACTCATGATGGTCCATAACTCCTCCACTACTCCTCCTTTCCTCCTAGCAGTCAAAATACTTTCACATCATAACTCCTCACTTGATTCTTCAGAGACGTCACTCTGCAGGTCTTTTTCCATGCTCCTCTTGTCTGTTTCTCACGTTGCAGTTGAAGTGTAATAAAGCTCCACTGATGGAGATGCTGCTCCTGCTGAAGTGGGATGAACTGACTTTGGCTCCTTGAGATGGGATTTCATTTTCAGTCTTATTTGACGGAGCAATTTCTCTGAGTCGCACACCATCTCTATGTCTTTATGACACTCTCAAACTCACTCTCTGTGTGCTGCAGACAGCTCTTTACTCTGTGAGAGTTGGTCAATATGTGACCTGATATCATGTCTTGCAGTATGAGAAAGTCTGTCGAATACAGAGCCAGGTGCATTCAGTCTTCATATTAAAGTCTATAGTTATTTGGTATGCCAAATCATACCATATGTCCAAATGAAATCACATAAAGTGTACCCTTTTTGCTTTCAAAATGAATGGGGAAATATCTAAATGCTCCTTTCCCCTCTCAGCCAGCTGGAGGGATATTTCTTTGTCGGTACCTGATGGACTGCAGCTGGCCGGCTGCACACCTGCAGGGGACAAACAGAGAACATTGCATTGTTGTGCACAGGGCATAGGCAGACTGGGTGATGTTAGTGGTGGCAGTATTGAGGAGTCAGGACCACACAGGCATCTAAATGGACCTCCAGTGACATCTGCAGATACATCATGTTTAATGTGATGATGCTGAGCTGACTGGGCTAACAGGAAGAAGTACAAGTAAAAGTCTTGAGTCTTAAGTAAAAGTACACCAGTATGAGCACATACGTATCTGTTACTGTAAAGCAGAAATTGCAAAATCACACTGC
Source organism: Eleginops maclovinus (assembly GCF_036324505.1). NCBI lineage: Eukaryota > Metazoa > Chordata > Actinopteri > Perciformes > Eleginopidae > Eleginops > Eleginops maclovinus. The sequence goes on along the minus strand of NC_086350.1, from coordinate 3,869,025 downwards.
TAAACACCATTATTTGCCCAAATGCCTCTTCTGTAATTTATCCAAATTGAGTTTTAGGTAGAGTTTCAGACCTTGAAATCATCTAACATTAAACAGAAGATTTGATTCTATGTTTATTTGTTTATATAAAGACAGACCACATCAAACCAAATCCCATTTATTGCACTAGCATGTCCTGAAATAACTCAATTCTGCACGAGAGACACTTTTGTGTTTGGTTTAGTTTGTTTAATCACATTTGAATTGAGTTATACAGATGTTGTGGCCCTTTTTTTATTAATCCGAAGGCTGTGTAATCGTCATCTTGTTGAATTAGTACCTTGAGATGCCACACCTGTCAGATGGTAAAAGAGAAGAGCTCACTTACGAAACACACATTTGTACACTCCATTAAAGAAACAAGCCTTTTGTGTGCATAGAACTAGACTGGTAAAGAGAAAGGGTTAGATAATGGGGACATTTGTCACTTGTGTGCATCAATTAACACACATTAGATATAGATATGTAGTCTGACAAGGCTACTCAAACATCTGTGTGTAGATTTCAAAATAGGGAAATCTGCACAAGTCCACTAGATGGCAGCACAGGATCAGCACCTTTACTTCACTCATGGACACACACTTTTCACACACACGCTTTACTTAATTATGACAGGAGGGACATATTGAAGTACAGCTGTGTGACATTGCTGTAAACAATCATTGTGCCCTTTAAATCAAAAATCAAAAAGCATGCTGTCAATGCTGAGGGAGCTCTACATACTAATATACACATGTTTAGTTATTCATATTTACCTAACTCAATCAAAGGAGCAAGGTCTTATTCATTTAGTTTTGGGAATTTGGAAGGCATGAACTCTTTCTACAGTGGGATGGAAATCAGGAACAGAGAGGCATTGATCATTGCGCCGTCTGCTGGTTAAAGACTAACACAGCTATGAGGAAAAGTCTCTATCAATATTTGACAGCTTCTTATAATCACAACAAATAAAAAGCTTCCTAAAATATATGTGATCCGTGGCCCTCGTGATTTAGGTGTAAATATCCACGTACATATTGTGTGTTTGACAGCTACCAAGGTGATGATTAGGATACCAATATCAAAACCACGTAGATTTCAAGTGAAGTCAAATTGGCCTCAAGGGACTTCTGACACTCTCTGTCCTAATAACCTCGATATCAATTGGGAAAAACTCCCTCAAAAAATATTTTACCTGGAAAAATATGAAAGACACGCTGAGTAACGACAGAGAGGGAATAGATGTCGTGTACAGAATATAATCACAGTATAGACCAAATGTATACATCCAATTTGAACATGAAATCCACAACAAGAAAATGTGGAAGAGAACTTTTTTTTTTCTGCCACTTTGCATTTATATAAATAGTTGATACGGTAATACTTTATGATCAGATAGAGTCTGAAATTTAACTTGCATCACAGCAGCAACAACTTCTACAAGCACAGATATCAAGACACAACACAGACAGACATCTAAGATCACAACCACTGAGAGAAACACGCTCAAAGACCCTTTAGCGTGCATTTGATCTTAGCTTTAGCTCTGTATTTGCTGTGAGGATTGACTGGTGCACAATGGAGTGATTCAGTCTGACTTTATTGTGTCTCCGATGAGATGGGAGCAGTTCTTTGCTGTTCAGAACATGCTTTGGGTCAGGGATGATGTTGTTGGACAGCCTCGCTACAGTTGACCAACAATCTTTGAGCAGATTTCTAACAATTTGGAGCAATTTTGATTTTAAAGCAGTTGACAAACACTTGCACCTGGTAGTGTTGTAGTACTGTAGATCAGACAAAATCACAGATATAAAGAATTTCAACTCGCCCCAAAACACCTGAGGCGGCAGAGAAAATACATCCTTTGTTTTTGTCCTTTTGCACTGATATATAAAGTGAAAGATACCCATGGTTTTAAACTCTAGACCCGTAACAGGACCATACTTTTGACCATACATTGCATTCATTGGATAGAAAGAAAACAGACACAACAGGGGGCACATCATGCAGCCAAGGCCCTACAGTTATATTGACTTATCAAATTAGTATTTCAATAGTGACCAAGCCCATTTTTACCACTGAAGATGCATTTGAAACGTCCATCCTCTTCACATTTGCAGTGAATAATCACAAATTGGTGCACGTATTTACACTCACATTCAGATTGGAGTTACCATATGTGGATGAGATATGGTATCACATCATATCTATACAATAATACACCCCTAATAATGTCAGAATGTAATGCTGTGTTTGATAACTGCCATCACTTTCTTTAAATAGTCAGTCAACTTTTTCTCAGCGTTTAGGAGGGTGAGATGCAAGCGCTGATTTCCCCTTGTTTTTCCAACATGGGCACAACAGACTAAGCCGTGATCCCGTCGCTCTGCACTTTAAAGTGACACATGTTGACAGGGCTGCTGTCCTTTCTCTTCTGATTGTTTCACTTAAAGCATGGCACTAGTGGCTCTGAAACCACTTAAAGACATCTGGGAAGACGGCAGAGTGCTGGGGTTAGTCGGCAGAACCAAAACATTAAAGGATAGATGGATGCACTTCATATAAGTGACACCTGGAGACAAAAAAAGAGTGGGGGTAAAAGGCTGGAAGGTGGGGGTGTTGGTTTTTATTTATTAGAAGTATGTTGTGTGTCTAGCAGACCTGAACCAAAATCAGAATAATGACTAGAATAATGCAGAATGTGAGTGGATGCAGAAGGACATCTTGATGATTACATGCTATGCATTGGGATATGCTAATGCTAATGTACTTACATGAACTTCCTACTAGAAGTTTGGCAGAATGCACCGTGAGACCCTGGACGGTGCCCTCATAACAGCCAATACATTGAGTAGTGAACCCTGGACACTTCTCACATGCAACGAAGTGGCTACGTAACGGTTGTTTGGACCAAAACAGTACTAAGAAATACAAAGAATTCATGAGTTTTGTTTACCGTTTTATAAAGGGACCGCTGTACTAATTAGAAAAGAGTAGATGTATTGCGTTGAGTGAGCAGCCTAAAATGACAGACAATCACGTTGCTAACTAGCTAATAGCAGCGCAAGGCACTTCTGGTTAGGCCACAGCAGCTGTGTCCAATTTGTTCTCAACACTCTCAAAATCCATGCAATTTGCAAGTGTTTACAGTGAATGAAATGCAGTGTATTGAAGGAAGTACCACTGTTAATGTCTTTTTCTAGCTAACTACAGACAGAGTAGGGGGAGCCACATTTCAATGGCTTGTTGAATCAAATATTAGAAACCCACTGACAGTTTCAGTGTTATGCACTTCGGTTTGAGCTCCGCCAAACTGCAAAATAACTGCACCAGACAAATCATATACAGACAAAAAGACAAACATGAAACAGTGATCAAATGCAGAAGTATATGAAGGCGTGTTGGAGATTTTTATGAGCTGGTTCTGCGTGCTTTGTTTTTCAAATGAAAACTGGTCTCCAAATTTACCATCATGCAATGTCTTTTCTGCCATTACCCCGAAAAAGTTTGTGTTCTCGAAAAAGTTCAGAAAATACAATTCACAATCATAGAGTCAGAGAGGACCTGTTGAGTAGACTTACTCAGCTGAGAATTGGGTTTACAGAAGGTGTGACACTCCATTCTGAGGAAAGAAAACCAGTACTTCTCCTAGTCCTGTTGCCTTGTTAAACGTGTGAAAGTCCCTTCCTGCTCTGTCATGTTGCAGTGCTCATATTTCACACGCACATGTTTAGCTTTGACTATCTTGTCGTGATAGTTATCCTGAGTTTAACACAAACAAATCATAAACATCATACATTTTCAAAGCAGTTGATTATTTCCCATAAATAAAAAAGGCTAACGACGACACAAACGAACAGCCTCTGGATTTCGTGTCACATTTAGCTTTTCCTTACAACTCAGCAGGAGGGTGTTGCTCCTTCAAAGCAGAGTTCACACCTTCCTGAGCTTTGGGCAATGGTTGTGTAATGAGGAGGAGAAAGAACAGCAACATGTTTTTCCTCTTCAGGAAAGCCAAAAGGGAAAGTATTTCTGATGTATAAATGAAAGGTGCAATAGCAGGCCACCTTTAAGTCTAATAAATATGCAACATGATGCAGAAAAAACTGCGTGAAAAACTTTTTGATGGACCTTGAATCTACCGTGTGTCGTAAGCCTTTTTAGAAAAGCGTCAGTAAGCATTAATCATGGTTGCACATTTATAATACTGATTTTTTTCTAGTTAAAAGTCCAGTTTAATGAACTTTTTGCAGCCAAGCATTTCATTTAACTACAATAATAATACAACTTTTATTTTTATACTTTTCTCGCACAAAACCCCAAATTACTGTCCATTTATTCAGCTCTGCTTCGTTTAATCGACAGTAATAAAGAGCTAACGCTAGGCTATGAAGGATCTACAGCGCGGTCACATGACTTCACGTCACCACCGCTAAGCTAAAGGCGGCTACTGTTCGTTGAGATGACGTCTAGTTGCCTCATTAATTAACTTTCAAGGAACCACAGTTATGAGACACTGTGAGGGCACTGTTCTTTATGGCTCGTCCTCCAGACTTCTATCATTTAAGTTAGTTTTGAATTAAAATGTTAAACAAAACCTATCTTTGTAAATCGGCTTGGCGTTTGAAAGCCTCAGACGTTCACCAGTGGGGTTTTTACTGACGTATATAATGTTGTAGGACAAATAGTGAACTTCTCTTCAGGAAGTGTTGTCCACAGACCTTATGTCAGGCATCTAACCAAAAATGAATCAAAAAAAATTGACGAAAGAACCAAGAGTGCCTGAATGCTAACTCATTTCTTGGTTTGAGGACTCATTCCTGTACCACTCTATGTGAGCCATTTGTGCTTCCTAATCAGATCAGGCCCGGATCCAACCAACAGGCTTCTACGTTCATGCTGCTGTCGGTCAGAGCCACCAGATCTGCATTTTAAGAAAGACTGATTTTAGTCTCAAAAACTTTCATTTTCTAGAGTTCCATAATGCACGCAGCCAACAGTGAAGAGTACACGTGTGAAATGGTTACATAATAGGAAAGATCTAGGAAAATTACAAAGAGAGCTGTGTACAGGGGGTTATGTGGTGTGACACGTTGGAGTGAATCACTTTGGCATCTTCTTATATCACTTCTGTTCCGCTGAAGAATTTCGTTTTCATGCTTGTAGCCGTGATGTACAGCAAAGCAGGTTAAAGATGAATCATCGATGTACATTTCTTGGATGAGCGGCTCCTTCATAATGCGTCTTCAGCCCAGATGAACAAAGGAGGGGGGGACATTAGCTGAGATGGGAAGAGATGAGGAATAAAAATAACTTGAATACTCAGTGAATACTCAGATGAGAAGTTAGAAAGTTGAATATATGGGAAAAAGATCAGGTTGATCCCGATGTGTTTTGCAGAAAATGAGTGGCATTTGTGAAAAAATGATTAGCAGTTTAAGTTTAAGCTGCTTTTTCTACTATCACTGATGATCATTAGCTAGCTTAGCTATGTTCCACACAAAATGGTATGTGATATGAACTGATGAGTTTTATCCAGCCAACCAGGAAGTAAAAGAACCAGCAAGAAGCATGTTTGAATACATCCCAGTGTGAACGTTGTAGCTTCAGCAACAGAGAAAGCTGACATCACACTTTTAGGAGTGTAGTCTTTCTAATTATGCATTTTCAAAGTCTAACTTCAACAGATGTACGACAAACTGCAACTTACTCATCGTGCAAACTCTTAAATCGACACAAAAACATTTGTGGGCGGCTGTGGTTAAGGGGGGGAGTGAATGTCTTGCCCTCGTGTTTCTGCCCCCCCTCCCCAGCTGTGTCTTGTATACTTAGTCTTGCTTTCCTCTGTGTTCCTTGTCGGTTTTTGTCCGGATCCCACTTCTTGCTTCCCGGTCAGTAATTGTGCTTGGTTTTGATTGTTTAAACTGCACTTGGGTCCATGTTACTGCCTCAGCCTGACAAATCTGATGCAGGCTCTATGGTTCGATCCCCAGGCCCTGCAAATTAAGGTGTCCTAGGGCAAGATACATAACAGAAATGGCTCCTGTAGGCATGTATACGGCACGGAAGTGTACGTAGGTTGCTGTAAACAAAGGCGTATGAAAGCTGAAGGACATGAAATGTAATCTAATGCGTGTTATTCATGGCACAATTCAAATGGGATCAATGAAGATGTTGTGTCTTGGCATTGAGTAGCGCATAAATGACCTCATCACCTCTCTATAACACCTCTCCACCATTTTGGTTTGTTTCGGATGCAATGAACTCTTACGTGTTATGTCATTTTGTTAGAAAGACTTGTCCCAATGGGGAGAAAAACCCTGAGTACATGGTCCAATGAAACACTCCCAGCATGCATTGTCTTCCACTGCTTGGTATCACCTTATGCTCACATAATGTTAACACATAACAGAAGGGCCTATAGATTTGTCCTTCTCGCAATAGGAAGTAAAGGATTTCTGTTCAGGGTTGTATCTTATGTCACACAACAATAGTGTACACTCCTTATTACATTTATCTGGGGTGCTTATTTGCAACATGTCTACATCTGCTCCCTATCGTGTTGCAGAACAAAATGCTTCCCACAATGGAATCAAGTTTGTGCAGCGCTGATGGATATCAATTTCTATGTATTGTTTCCCTTGTGTGACACACAAACGTATTCCTAAACCTGCGTGCTTTTTCAGTTGACAGTGGACGCACTTTTAATAAACAAGGGTTTGACATCCGGAAATCAAATGTAATTTAAAAGCAGGATCTGAAAGCTTGTGGTGTAATAAGGGGAATTCTTCTGAAAGCTAATAAAGTCTGCAGTCTGTCCGGTGAGACGGAGGTTTTAGCTCTCTTACAGTACCATATTCTGTTTCATGCTGGTAGGTAAAAAGAGGGATCAGTTTTCGCAGTCGCAGCCTCTGTGAAGTAGTTTGTCATGTGATGGTGCATATTGTGCTTCAAAATAAGTTGTTGCTACCTTATTTTTACCCCCAAACTTTATGCATTTTGCTTGGTTAATATGACTTATTCCATGAATAGTCTGGAGGTGTATAATGAGGAGATAAAGTGAACTCTATATTTCATTTTAATGTAAAACTCAATCTTTTTCTGCTTCTTTCATGCAGTAATATGAAAGAGGATAAGCCAAATGTAAACATTTTTATTTTTAAATCTGACACAAAGTGTTTTTTTTCTGAATTCTGAGATTTGAGAAAAAAAAAACTGAATTATTTTTTCTCATAATTCAGATTTTTCTCAAAGTTTTTATTTTATTTTCCAAATTTCTATATTCTGACTGATCGTTTTCTGAAAACTAGGAGGAGAAATGGATTCTGACCTTGTTCTCATAAATCTCAGAATTCCATTCCACTTTAATCGCTGAACTAAATAAACCGTTCATGTGTCTCTAATCCTCTTCCGTGCTGTCAAGATTGTGATAGGATATTTGTCTGAGTCTGGTCTGATCCTTGTTAGCTTGGCAAATTATTATTCACTTATGGAAAAGCCGCTGTCAGCTGTTTTGACTGGTTATTCATGTAGAGGGAAAAGGTTTGGTTATCCTTTTGAGGCTGCTGTTAGACAAACATTATTTCTTGACGCTCCGAGCTGTGCCAGGGCCTCAGCTGCAGCGCTGCTCTCCAGAGGGTTCTCCTGTGCACGGACCCACAGCAGCAGAAAGCAGCGCATTAAGATTCAACACGAGATTCACAGATGACTGGCCAGCTCTTCCAATAATGTCAACGCATTATAGATAATAAGCAATGCGGCTGTGTAATGTTTCTCAGGTCTATTATCATGGAGAGCCGTAATCCCTCATGGTTACAGTTTCCTTTAAATGTATTAAAACAAGAAGTCTGGCAATTGCACGTCAGGTCTTCTTACGTCAGAGCTGCTTTATATTTTTACATGTATTTAGGAATTAAAGGAAAATATTTGGGCAATGTCATCCATAGAAATCACTCCATAAACATTTGCCTTTATGCAGATGATACCCGGTTATATATTTCGAACAAACAGATCAATTAACTTAACTTTAACAATGCCGTATGGACATAAAAAATTCAAGACTTGCAACTTTTAAATGTTAAACACTGACAAAAGTTATTGAGCATTAAAATGGCCTCTCACCTTTACCTCAGATCAGGACGTGAAAGGCTTTGTTTCAACGATTTCCTTCTTGAAAAATTCAGGCCGATTCTGTCTGGAAACGATGCACGAATACACATCCCTGCATTTGTTACTTCAAGGCTGGATTATTGCATATCTTTATGATCAGGCTGTCCTAAAATCTTCAGGATTCTTCAGTTGATTCAGAATGCTGTGGCACGTACTGTTATGTCTCGTCAAATTTGTTAATCATGTTTAAATTATGTCATGTCTTGTTTAGTTTCAGGTGTTAGTCCTGTATGTTTTAGTTTAGCCAAGTCACTCATGTCCAGTCCTGTCATGCACTTCCTGTCTTATTTGAAATGTTTTCCCTCTGTTGTGTCATGTGTAGTTTTCTTTCCTGTCTTTTGGTTTTCCTTGTGTCTGATTGTTTCATTGTTGTCACCTGTTGCCCTCGTGTTTCCTCCTCCCTTTGTGTGCTTTCCCTCCGTTGTGATTGTCAAACCCCGCCCCTGATTGGTTCCACCTGTGGCTCCCTACCTCATGTTCAAATAGTCCTTGTCTCCCTTGTCTTGTTGTCAGTTCGTTATCGTCTTTCATGCGTTCAAGTCAAGTGTTTTTCATGTCCTGGATTTTTCCTAACTTTGTAATTTTGTAAAACAGCTTTGGAATAAAGCTCGCCTTTTGTTTGTAACCATACCTGCCTCCCTGTTTGCTGCACTTGGGCCCTATTTCCCCCAAACCCTGACACGTACTGTATATTGACAGGAAATATAGGAAAAAAGATCAAATGACGACCGTTCAAGCTGCTCTGCACTTGCTCCTGATAAAATCCAGAATACAATGTATGCAAACGATGCATATGAACGATATGGCTGCAATGGAGTGCCAGGCTAGCCAATGAGTAGCATTAACGCTTCATGATGTAAAATAAAAACCTTTGTTTGTTAATACTGTATTTTTACGTGACTCTGCCTGTGACATGACATAACCTACTGTATTAAACCCAAAATGAAACTATAATCCAAGTCCTTTTGTAGTAGTGGAGCAAAGATGATCCTGTGTGTGGTAATTATGGGCTATTTAAGGTATTCTGTAAAACAGCCCAGAGGCAAACTAAATTGGCTTTAACTACTTATGGGATTTATATTTTGACTATAGCACAATTCAAGATCAATGATATAATGTTGTGCTTTCTCAAGTTACAGAGCGGATATCATTTCAAAAGAAGCGGCCGCGGCCAAACACTGAGCACATACACTATGATCCAAAATACTGACAGATAAAGGTTTAAACCCACTTGGATTTTGTGTGGCTCTGACAAAAAGACAGACCTGTGCTTTGGAAAAATTAACTTTTTGCACATTTCTCTCTTTTGCCTGAAGTCTCCAGCCATTTAGATCTGACACCTTTAAATCATCTGCTGCCTTAAGCACGTTTCTAGAGACTTTTTAATAGTGTTATCAACCTCATTCCTTTCTACCTCTGCAAACCACACTAAAGCTATTACGAGTAAGTAAATGTTCTACTTAAATTGCTCCTAATTTAATTAAAATCCTATTTAACTTATTGGGTGTTTCCCCTTTTTGACTTTGAGATAAACACTATCAGAGCAACACAAAGCTAACCCTGTGCTGCTCTCAGTGGCACTGTTTGAGCAACACATTCTGTGCATGCCATTTAAAAGTCAATTACGGTTGTTTTCTCCACTACTGAACTCCAAAGAAGGACATCTAATCTCTCACCTCTCACTTGAGGTTTCTGCTAACACGTCTAGTACCGGTTCCTGCATACCTCACATTCCACCTCCTAACAAGTATTCACCTCTGACCACTTCCCTGGCTAAACATTACCTCGTTTGGGTTATCTTAAACTGTCCAAACAACGGGACAAACATTTACCTCCAGACAACTTTGTTTGCCACTCAAGGACTTCCTCTGTAATGGAACATTTTGAATGCATGAAGAGAATATGTTTTTGGGAGAGATGACACCGAGGACGCTCTGTCCTTGCAGACCTTCACACTGTCACTGTGTGTGTTTTTTCTCTGCAGCGTGAGAGCATTTAGTGGGGTTTTGAAAAACTCATTCAATCCTTCCTCTGGCGACTAAGCTCATTCCTTACAAGCTGAAAAGAAGCAGTGAATGTGGTGGGAGAACGTTCAAGTGTTTGTACCCACACAATCCCCTCAACCCACCCCACCCCCAAGGCCTTCAGCTAAAAGTATTTCCAAAGCTTACGTAAGCTAAGACGTTGCCACAGTGCCAAGTCCCATCAAACCTGTGGGGGTGCCCCGTGTGTGAATACAATTTCATCGACGAGGCGGTGAATACGTTTGACCTTTTGTGAGGCGCACGGTGAGGGCCTGCCTCTGGATCTCTCCGAGGCATTAACCTTATCTCAGAGTCACATAATAGCCTATTGACTGCTGACTGTATCTGTCCTGTGGCTCCAAGTGCAATGTCTGCTGATGTCTTTCTCCCTGGGACGACTTTCTGGGTACCAAGTGGCATTAAAGTCACTGGGATTAAGAGGTTGTTTTTGTACTGGGGACACAAATGGGCGTGATAAAGGACCTTTAATTTAAAGGAATAACTCAAAATACTTTATTCATACGGGGGGAAATTGGTTTTGTGACAGTTGCTCTATGATATAAAAGATGCAAAATGAATGAATTAAATATTTATATAATTAAAAAGTATTAAATATTCTATAAAATGTAAAATGGAGCTCCAATATTCAACAGCATTCAAACATAACAAGTAAAAATGTGCACATTATATATATTTTAAATACTGTTTTTGTATTTTTGATAGACTTTGCTTTAATGTTTATGTTGAGAAAATGAATCTGAACTTCAAAATACTTGCTTTAACTGAAAGCTTGGAAATGAAAATGTGCTCCTCTGCTTTATGTCATACAGGTCAAATATTTGAAGATGGAAAAAAAAGTCCATTATGAGAACTCTCAGAGACTACTTGAAGCAACTCTTTGACACACTCAAAGCATCCAACCGTGTGTGTGTGTGTGTTTTGCCATTCTGGATCTGAGTGGCTTTGCAGAGATCCTTGAAAAGCTGGCTTCATCGTCTGAGGTCGACCCCTCAGGTAACAAGCTGATGCCTTTTACTCACTCAGTTATTCACACTGCAGCTGCAAGACTCTGCCGTAAAACAATTCAGAGAACAGCTAAGACCAATTTTTAATGATCTGATATGGCCATATGGATATGCACTCCTCACTAAACCAAATCAACAGTTTTCCCTGAAGAAATTAGACAAAATCTGCTAAATCAAACTTAATAAATAACTGAAAACGTTCAGTTATTTTTCTTTTGCAATGAATGAAATTATTCCCAAATATACAATACCATTTATAACATATGAAATGCTGCAATAATCTAAACAATATCCTTTAAATGCATTATTAAAAATATTCCAATCAGACATTTTGTTTGTGAAAAATACATTTCAACAGTGTACCGTATCTGTTTCGCCGGCAAACCAGGAGTGATAGTGTAATGCCATCTGATGCACTTTGGCTAATTTCACAGCATTTAGCACCGTTATGCTAACAAAAGCAACAAACAGTCGAAGTACTAGTTTTATAGGAAACCTCTTTCGTACTTAAGCATCTTAATGTTGCATTTGGTTGGGGCAGTGCTTCACTACTGAACATAGTACATCTAAAAGTGGTTGTTTAACAAACAAGCTGATGCTCCTTTTTACCTTCCACCATTTCATAAATGTACAAATGATAACAATAATTACTATTGTAATGTGTTATAAGACACTGGTGCGTGTTTTCTGGCGTATATAATGTTCTATTCTGTGGCCATAATCATGGAGTTTCAGATGGAGAGGGCACCTTTGACACTGTGGAGATTCAGAGTACCTGCTGTCACTGATGGACGTCACCATTCCTGATGATTCAGAGAGCCACTTTGTCCAGATAGAGATCACAGAGAGTGTGATTCACAGCTGCAGTCACTGCAGAACACACAGTTCATGCAGGGATTCGTCACACACAAACTCAAGTTCCCTCGAGCATATTTTTCAGCGATAGTGTTGCTTTGTTCCAACTCTGAGAAGATTCTGGTTATTTTTCCTTATTAGCCGACAGAAGGTCAAAAGAATGGTCTGGTAGTGGCAAACCAAATACAACCAAAGCTATGTGTTTGACACACGCTCGTATTAGAGCTTTTAGAGAGACATATAAGTGAAGTTGTTTTGTGTTGCTGTTGCTCTGTATTGATTTATTACACGGCTTTCTTCGATACTCAATTTCTATTGGTCAATTCGGACATTCCAGATGTTGTTCATTTTCGCTAACATTCTGTTGCTAAGGAGAACAGACCGTTGCTAAGGAGAACAGACCGTTGCTAAGGAGAACAGACCATTGCTAAGGAGAACAGACCATTGCTAAAGAGAACATTACGTCCAGGTTAAAGAGTTAAAGAGTCAAAGAGTCAGAGTCAAAGAGTTAAAGAGTTAAAGAGTTAAAGAGTCAAAGAGTTAAAGAGTCAAAGAGTTAAAGAGTTAAAGAGTTAAAGAGTTAAAGTCAAAGAGTTAAAGAGTTAAAGTCAAAGAGTTAAAGAGTTAAAGAGTTAAAGAGTTAAAGAGTCAAAGAGTCAAAGAGTCAAAGAGTCAAAGAGTCAAAGAGTCAAAGAGTTAAAGAGTTAAAGAGTTAAAGAGTCAAAGAGTTAAAGAGTTAAAGAGTCAAAGAGTCAAAGAGTTAAAGAGTTAAAGAGTCAAAGAGTCAAAGAGTTAAAGAGTTAAAGAGTCAAAGAGTCAAAGAGTTAAAGAGTTAAAGAGTTAAAGAGTCAAAGAGTCAAAGAGTTAAAGAGTTAAAGAGTTAAAGAGTCAAAGAGTTAAAGAGTTAAAGAGTCAAAGAGTCAAAGAGTCAAAGAGTTAAAGAGTTAAAGAGTTAAAGAGTTCAAAGAGTTAAAGAGTCATTGTGTAGCTTCTGGAACCTGAGTCACACACTTTAGAAAAGAGCAAAACGGTTCAAAACAAACACCTGCTCATAGGTGAAGGTTTGTCACTGCATGATAGTTCAAACTACCAAGACAATTTTCATCAGGCCTCACTTTCACCTGCTGATCTCTCCTTAGAATAAGCAATTCTATTGATGGTAAGATGATGCTCGGTGTCTCGCTATTTCTGAATCAAACAGCTCAATTACTACACATTTGTTTGCAGTCCATAATGGTCTCATCCTGGGCTTCTTATGGCAGCTGAGGGTGGTCCTTTTGACGGAGGGCTCAGTGACGCAGTGCAATTTCTGGTGTCAGCTTGAATGAATCATTTCTGCTCCCGGGGAACCTATACTTAAGGGGTTGCCAAGAGATGATTGATAAAATACATTTCACCATATATTCTATTTCCACACTCACGTATACATCATAACATCATTTGAGCCCCGAGAGGCCGATAGCCCTTCGCACTGAAGATGAATATCTGAATATCTTTACATCTCAAACAGAAGATTTACAAAACCACATAGAAATCCAAAAGATAAAACCAAGTTCAGTGTCTTTATACCATAGAGCTCCATTATTGTTAAGAAAAGGTCAGATATGCATCAATAAACCAGGCAAATGTACTAGATCTATGTTCCTGAATTACCATGTACACACACAATGGAGTTTATCCGAAAGATGTGATTTAGAGGGAACCTCTCCGCTGCAACAGACGGGTTAAAATTGATGCTTGCCTGAACTCTAAGATATAAATGCGGCCATTGTTGCACAGCTGCTTCAACGGCGCTTTCACTCTAAGACAGATTTATAGAGCTGCTTTACACACTTCTTGGAAATCATTCAGGAGCTGAGAGAGATCTGAGGATCCTCTGGCTGACCTCACTGTATTCACAACCCCTCAATTGGCTCTTTAAGACTCTATGCTTAAGGCAGAACAAGTTATTCTACATTTATTTTGACTCTACTGTTACAACTGCAACCGAATCCATGCTTTAACAGACACTGCTCTGGCTGTGATTGGATTGCACAAGCTCATCTTTGGTGGGACTTCAGTTTCTGCAGTCGGCCTCTAAATGGACATGTTTGGACTCCACATGTATGACACAGGCTCCTGAAGCGATGACGGTAAGCTAACAGTGAATTAACACCCTTTCAGTCTTGACACACACTGAAAATTACAACGTAATCACATAAAGTGTTTCCTCTCCTGCCTTCAGTACTCAGCAAACAATTAAATGAATTAGCGGAGACGCTTTGCATAACGCACATCTGTGTTCTTTAATTTACCTAATATCTGTCTAAACACATGGCCTGATTGCTGCCCTGATTTTCTCACAGCCTTTATGAGCATGGACAGAAAGCTCCACGCTCAGGAGCTCTTTATTAAGTTGCTCCATTTGATTTGAGTAGTCAACCTCAGCTTTTCTATCTCAAAACGACAGAAACAGTTGCCTTTAGTGTGCTGTGATTATGATAAACTGGCAATTTCCTTTTAATTAATAATCAAAGATGCCTCATATAGCCAAAACCATTGTCATCTTTACCCCAAATATACTTAAATTCAGAAAACGGCTACCAGTGGACTTCTGTTTTGGCTGTAAAATGCTGGTAATAAAAATGTCTCACAGAAATGTTATACTATTTTCTAGCCAGCAGTCGAGAGGCATTTAGCTTGAGTCATAGTGATTCATCAGCTAATTTCATACAATTTAGTGAGTTTAGCAGATTGCTTACTCCAGAAAGAAAGGATCTTCAATAAAACACGGTCTGATTACTGTAATAAAGTCAGAAAAAAGGCTGTACATGCATCCAAAGTGATAGTCATTGAGTCCATTTCAAACACCTGATTAGACAATTTGCTTCTTTTCACAGTAATTGTCTTTTTTATTTATAATTACCTTTAATGAATAGAAAACAAACACAAGGCAATCACAGAAAAGGCTCTTGTCAAACAAAGCCAAAGAGCTTTTGATGAAAAGAAACATTAATGACAACGACACTAAAGGAACATTGAATTGTTACATGAAAATGGATCCAAATAAAACTGCTGAAAAGAAACAAAGGATTAGGGTGAACCGAACCCTGACCGAACCTTAACCAAACCCTAACCGAACCCTGACCAAACCCTACCCGAACCCTAACCGAACCCTGACCGAACCCTGACCGAACCCTGACCGAACCCTGACCGAACCCTGACCTAACCCTAACCGAACCCTAACCGAACCCTGACCGAACCCTACCCGAACCCTGACCGAACCCTACCCGAACCCTGACCGAACCCTGACCGAACACCGACCGAACCCTAACCGAACCCTGACCGAACCCTGACCTAACCCTAACCGAACCCTGACCGAACCCTGACCTAACCCTAACCGAGCCCTGACCGAACCCTGACCTAACCCTAACCGAGCCCTGACCTAACCCTAACCGAGCCCTAACCGAACACTGACCTAACCCTAACCGAACCCTGACCGAACCCTGACCTAACCCTAACCGAGCCCTGACCTAACCCTAACCGAGCCCTGACCGAACCCTAACCGAGCCCTAACCGAGCCCTGATCTAACCCTAATCGAGCCCTGACCTAATCCTAACCGAACCCTAACCGAACCCTGATCTAACCCTAACCGAACCCTGATCTAACCCTAACCCTAACCGAACCCTAACCGAGCCCTGATCTAACCCTAACCGAGCCCTGACCTAATCCTAACCGAACCCTAACCGAACCCTGACCTAACCCTAACCGAGCCCTGACCTAACCCTAACTGAGCCCTGACCTAACCCCACCTACAGCACAGCAGTTTGCTATATTTGAATGAAAAACCTGGTAATCTAAAGGGCAAGTGTACACTATACAATGATTAAACAAACCCAGGTGAACCCACAACATCAGAGAAGTACTTCCCAAAGCTCAAAATACACAATAGTCAAGACTGAGGTGATTTAATGCTTTGAAAACATTTACGTCACTACTGGAAGAAATGTGCAGCCATGCGTACCTGAAGCTGGCACTGAGGCTTGAACAAACATCGGCGTAAATCGTTTGCTCTGCGATCACCATATGTATTGCTTAATTTACAGGTGACGACATCTTCTGATTGGATTTAATTGAAAGAGTTCTTGGTAATCCGTCGAACTTGACTTGACATGCACAGCGTTGAATGTCCAAAGGAGCGCAGCCTTTGACATGAACTAAATGCTTGTCTGCGCTCTGAAATCTGCTGAGCTCAAACTATAAAAAACGATGGAAGGAAAGTGAGTCACTCCAGCCAGGTCAGATCTTGATCCTTTGTTCAAAAACAATCGCAGGCAGTTTAGCGAACAGCTGAAGACAATATAAAGGGCATGATAACACTCATAGCACTCGGTTATTTCTGCAGAGTGCTCACAGTGTTGATTTTGGAGTCACATTTGCACTCAGCAACAAATTACAGGCTTTCACTCTATACAAACCAACCTTTTCACCACTGAAAAATCCACTTAGCCAGATGTTTTTATTTGGGAAAAAGTTTATGTTGTGGATGACATAGCTGTTGAGTATTATGTGAATTGATACCATGGTTTTATATAAATGCTAAGGTTATCCTTCATATGGTGCCATATTTAATTATGTTGTATGAAATGTTATATTCTCGCCACGGTTTGCTTACTCTGAGAAGATAGACATCTGCAAATGTGGGCAGCAACAAGCTTTTGAGGTTCTTGCTGTCACACTTTGTCTGGATGAGCTTCATCGCTCTATCTGACAAACGTAGCGCAAGTAGGACGATCTATGTATAGTAATTAAAGTCTCAAACTCAACATCAGCAACATCCAGAGTCTGCCGGCTGATCTGCAACAACAAATGGGCTTAAGTTATGATAGATTCCATCTGAACGACACAGTCAAAAGCATCTTCTCTTCCTTCATCCAAAGGGACGTCGTTAGTGCTTTTCAGAATGTTTAAATGTTTTCAACTCGCTCTGTTCACATCTAATTAATTAAAAGAAAAGATCCTGGAGCTCAGGAAATGGCATCATGTGAACCTGAGCCACTACACCCACTGAACAAAGTATGTGCAATACATGGATCAGACACCATGTCCTCATTGATGCAAACACAGCGAGGCCTAGCTAAGGTTTCAGCAGTGTAAGACACTTGTCTGCAGGCAGAGTAATAGCAACCAGTAATTTATGGGCTGTCTGGAAACATTTTGAAGTGATTGAACATTTGGGACCTGGCAAAAGTGAACAAACCACATGTCA
Source organism: Eleginops maclovinus (assembly GCF_036324505.1). Taxonomy (NCBI): domain Eukaryota; kingdom Metazoa; phylum Chordata; class Actinopteri; order Perciformes; family Eleginopidae; genus Eleginops; species Eleginops maclovinus. The sequence goes on along the minus strand of NC_086350.1, from coordinate 3,851,685 downwards.
ATCAGAATAGTGTTAAAAATCAAGGTGAGTAGAAATTGTTAGATATACTCTGTTGGCTAGCATCGGTGATAAATTACTCGTAACTCCCCAGAGGCAAATCAGAAACCTTGAATATGTCTAGACCTGTACACCAGTTATGATCCGGCTTGGCTGATTCCCAGCTGATCCACAACCGCATGTTGGCATGGTACGCAACGTGCTTCAACGGCAAGGCCCAATTCACACATTCACTCCTGCTCCAACATATTTTCTGCTTCTCAGACTTTAACATCGGGAGAGGATGAAGGCGACTAAAGACAAAACTAATTTGACACCATAACACCCAGTTAATCCAACCACTTAGTATCAATTTTCTCCTACAAGAACTGCATGCGCTTTCTCAGGTTGCTAATAAGGTGGAAGTAATAAGCTCCTGGATACCGTTTTTCCAGTCGTGCGTTATGGGGACACACTGCATCAGACTTTTACATCCCCGAGAAGTACGAACAGAGAGTCACTGCAGTCGTGAACCGGCAGTTTTAAAACTTTGTATATATTGCACACATAACTAATTAGAGAGACGCGAGAACAGATAAACACTGCTGGATGAAGATAGTTCTCAGTGACTCTCTGTTAGAGTTAAAGATGCTCAGCCACACTGAGAGGAGGATCATTGCTATGAACTCAAAACATCAGTGAAGAATCTTGAAAACACTGGACACTGGACTCAAAAATAATGTTAACATGAAGAGTTAATGGACAGCCACTGGTTTGTTGAGATTCCTGTAGAGGTACAGAAACAATACACGTGACTATTTCCCTTCAACTACATGAACTAATACCATGCTGTTCATGACAGCTACTTGACAAAATTTTTAGGAGTTACTCACGAAGAAATTCCAATTCTTGTACAGTCCTTAATGACAGGAAATGTTGCAAGACTTGTGCCAGTGTATGTCGATGAATATGTCAAGTCCAGTGAGCATAGATTTAGTGATTTACATATTTATATTTCAAGGTTAAAGCTGGCTAATATAGTGGGGAAAATACTTCTTTAGGGTTCACATTGTCTTTGCACTTTGACCTGCAAATATTATAAATTTGTCGCAGCTTTTTGCCACTCCTCCTTCTTTCACTGCATAGAGAAACAAAAGTATCCATGACGCACAATCCAAAAACAAGCAAGTTCAAACCCAATGTGTCCTTTGATCAAACAACGTGCATAAAACAACATTTGAATTAGTTTGTGAAACTGCTTTACTGAACAGTGTTGTGTCTGTGTGAGTCAAGCCCAACAAAGTGTACCAAACACCATTATAAAGGTAGGTGTTGAACTAATCCCTTGCTCGGTGCAGCCAAGGGGAAAGTGGGTACAAAGTCGTGCCTTCCATCTAAAGGCTCTTATGCAAATCTCAGGCTGTTTTGGCCAAACACTGTTGCACAAAGCTACAAAGTCATTAATTCCTGTTTGTAGAAGGGCTGTGGGAAGCTGGGATCTGGGTGCAGGGTGTGTTAAATGAGGCCTCTGTCTTTTTATGTGCGATAGGGTTTCTCACCTCTCACTGCTATTCAATGCGATTAGAAGGTGAACCGGTCGCTGGTTGCTTGTTTGGCTGTTCGTCTGTGAAGCCAATTCTCGCTCTCCCAAGACGTATGGCCACTCCAAAGCCTCGGGCTGAAATATAATCTTGAGCTCTGCACTGCCAATCACATGGGCTCTCCAGCAAACAATGCACCGAGGTACTGTATGCCGGGGAGAGGGTGGAGAGGCGAATGCTCATAAGATAAAGTGAATGGTATAGACTGCAATAGATACATGCAAGCTTTTGACAATTGGAGGATTGAAATGATATATCAGCTGCGTGACACTGGCCTTGAAATGGGAGGAAGTATTGTATACTCATAGATCATCGGGAACTTGTTTATTATAAAACAGGGTTATAGCTTTCTGCAAATGCTACTGAAGGCAGCTCCTTCTGACACCAAACCATTAACAATAAAGGTATAGTTCCAGGCCAGTGTGTTGCTGTGCATACTGCTAATGCTGCCTCTCTAAAAGGATATAAACAAATAAGCACAGTGCCTGCAAACAAATAAATACCAAACCCATTTACTCCTAATGATTTAGAGTTTTTAAAGGCATTACTGCTCTAGAAAGTTCTGCCTTTTAGCACACATGGGAGCTAGCTAAATGCTGCTTAGCCTCCTGCTTCTTCAGTGATATTTTTCTGTCTGTTTTTAAAACTTTTAAAGCTGTCCAGCATCTCAAACGGAAGACTTTGCTCAAACAACTTCAATGTGTGCATGTCCACAATATAACATGCTAGCTAGCATGTAGTACAGTGTGGCCACAAAGAGCAGGGAGATAGGTTATTATTAATTAGAATAGACCTATGGTATTAGACTGTTAAAGGGAATATAAACCTTTAATTAAAATAGTACTTCAGGATGACATATCTGGTTTTGTGATTTGAAACACAGTTCAGCTAAACTGGTTAATCTTGGTTGAAGTGTTACTTGTCATAACTACACAACACATTCCGTTTCCTCAGTAATGCACATTTAAACAGTCCAATTATCTTGAAAAAACACCTCTTCTTGTTCAATATTTTCTGTGTCACATTTATCACCCTCTGTCAAAAAGCTATGAGGTGTCGGACAGGCACAAACACTGAGCAGCATATTTTCAAGTCATAACTCAAAGGATGGCTCTACTTCCCTCTCAGAGGAGCCCAGTGTGTTCTTAAGGTTTCCTATCTTACACCCAGACATCACACAGAAACACTATGTAGGGGGGGTTAGCTTCAGAAGGGGGGAGATAAGTAAGAACAAAGCGATCTGTCTCACGGTGTCAAAACAAGAGCTGCCTTTTCACCCCTATAGACGCCGTGACCTTGAACTAGACACCAGATACTCAGCAGCCTCGCCGCGATTAGGAACAGAGACTTCTTTAGACAAAGCAATCACACGACCGGGCGGAGCCTCCAGCCGTGTTGGGGCTGTGTCTCTGTGGAGATTGTTAATATTTGGGCAAACATTTCTGCATTCCAGAGATGTTGGAAATTCGGGAAATTCAGAGTGCTCTCCAGGAAGAAAAAAAAAGAATTCCCAATGCAGCCTTCTTACATTAGGTCAGCTCCTCAGCGCTTAAATTATACGTTCAACTTTTACCTCAATTGCCACTGACCTTTCGAGGCACAAGCAATCAGACAACAGCTGTTTGAAGCCTCAAGCTTGCAGAGGAAGTAAGTATAGAGGCTGAACATAACTAGCTGTTCTGCACGCTAGCATGTGGTAAGCAAGGAGCAAATCAAGTATCAGTTGGAGGCATCTTTAGTGAGTAAGATGCTGGCACTTCCTCCTTGGTTGGACCTCAACAGGTCTGTGGTGGGTCCCATCTTGGTCACCGTCAGGTCCTGCAGTTAAATAGTAATCCATTGCAATGATGTAGTGAATGCGTGTCCTACCTATAAGATCCAACCCCAACCCTAACTATAAAGCCAAAGCGTACTTGTTAACCAGACTGAATTAGAATATATGGGTAGCAGCAGAGTTATAATTAAGCTTCAGCCACAAGCCAAATGCTGGTAAAAAAGGGGCCAGATTTTTGCTTCACTCACCAGCAGTAAAAGGTAACCTATTGATGAGGTAGTGGACTAAAAGTGTTATTTGTGAAGCCTGGTTAAGCAACACTATCATTTTTGAAGAGCCTGTTAATCTTTGGGAATGATAAATTGGATAACTGTAATGTGCATTTACACACAATAAAATATCAAACACACAAGTTGTTTTTTAAGTGAATCAGTTTGTTTCCATTTCACAACAATGCACTGATCATGTTCAACACAAACAAGTATCTGACTCTTCTATCAAGAGATGTCTTCACACACAAATACAGACATCTGTCGACAGCTGACAATATTCAGGCAATAACCGCATGCTGTTTGTGTTTGGAAACCCTCACCTGCTAGTGTGGCATATTCTCTATGGGTAGCTAGCATTAGCATGTTAGCTGGCTAAATTGTCTTGAAAACTTGCCCCATTGATCACTGTCACAAGCTTTCAGTACCCCTTTTTTTTGTGAGGAATGGATTATACGTGCCACCTTATGCTGTCAACACAAAATAGACATTACGATGCATCATATTTCTTAATGTAAAGAAGCAAAGGCGTCATAGATAGGTTGTCCTTATTTAAAACCTCCATTTGTAATCGCACCATAGCCACTTTTTCCATAACATTAATACTTTGAGCCTCCCTGTAATGATTGAGGAGTATCTTTCATCTTAATGCCTCAAATGGAAATGGAATGTACAATTGGGAAAACTGGGCTATATTAAAACACAGAATCCTGTCATAGTAATGAAAGATGGTGTAAAAATGACATTTTAATGTGAGGCCAGCTTCTGGGTGTAGGTTAGCTACCAGTGAAGAACAATGGAGGGTGTTTCCTGTTTGAATCAAAGCGCCTCTGCTACGAGCTTCCTCTGATTGCTGAGGGAGTGTGTCTGCTGTGTTTGAAATAGACTGAAGGAGGACTGCAGATGCTACACGAGAGGTGCTTTATACAGCGCTTACAGTACACACAGTGTATGCAATGTAGGCTCATCCAGATGCTTCCACATAAGGGCCGGTGGGGGTCGTGAACCTATCAGCTCGCTCCTCTGCCTTTGTGCGTAAATCGACAGGTGCTCCCTACGTCCGTCCTGACATCATATCCCGAACAGAAGCACTCTGGCCAAATAAAGCAGAGCAAAGACAATGTGAGAGTGAGAGGTGGAAACACACATGGGGAGGGGGAAACTCATCAGCAATGTGATTTCAGTGCCAACATTGTTTTAGTTGGAATGGACAGCATTTTTTGTCAAATTTCAATAAATTCTTAAGACATTTTTGAGATAAATAACTGGTAAGAGATCAGGCAGTAAGTCTCTATAATGACCAAGAAAATTGGACATCCTTTTTCCAGTTCTGTTTTGAAATAGCTAACAAAATATTAAATATAGATGACAGGTTTGGTTAGGTTTGCCAGTTAGGATAGTGATCAAATTAAATGTACTCCCATCCAGGAAAGTGTTATATCATTTCTTGGCCACTAGTATCGCTAAGTAGTAACGTTTTTGAAAGCGGGTATAGTCTAGTGGTCGACAATTGGTGGCAATAATACGCCAAGAAAAGTAGAATAACCGTAGCAAAAGACAGGAATTTTTTCAGCTATCTTGCAAATATGGATTCAAGCACGTATCAGCTCCCTCCAAAAAAATATCGTAAAACGTTCCCAATGTTTTAAAATTGATTTGGAAAGTTTTTTTAAATCCAATGTTTAAATAGTTTGCTTTAGCTCGGCCACTTTTTTTTGATCCCTTAAAGATTATGTTCATTATATTCTGTGTTGTTGTTCAATTAAAGGTTGCCAGATTTCTGAAGGTGTGGCCATCAACTACAATTATTCAGACTCTTTGGAAGGCAGGTAGTAAATCCCATCGTGGGAATGTCACAACACATCAAGGAACAATTTCACTGATGTTGCATAGTGAGGGCAATGATCACGCCGTCTGCGCAAGAGCTCCAAACAAGCTTTGACATATTTCCAAAGCAACACACATGAGGCCAAACACTCAGAGGTAAATTGAAGCCAACCTTTTCTCCGCACTAATGGGCTCCTGTGCCAGAAATTAAATCTGTTTCACACTGAGCGATTAAGTTCCACTTTTAATCCTTCACTCTCATTGTGATAAACGGGTTTCCAGGGACTGTGAGGAGATTTTCTGGCAACGGGAAAGGTTTGTGTTCTGAAACTATTGTTCGCCAGCAGGCTCATATTGTTCTACTCTCAAGAGGGTTGGTATTATCAGACCAATGTTTAAATTCCTCATTTGTGTTGTGTTTATGTCTCCTCGACAGTTGCTTTGTCCACCTCCTGATCTGTTTATCCAACTTCTCTAGGCCTCCATACATTTTTGCAACATGCCGATTCTAAAATGAGCTCAAATTAGAAATTAACAACTCAAAAAGCCATCATATTAACATGCAAATTAATAAAAATGAGGCTTTTATGGCGAGAGGAGCTCTTGAATTATATGTATGAAAGAGCTAAAAAGCCACGGGTGCAGTAATTGCTGTTTACAGTTGGCAGCGACCAATTTTGTGGAGCAATCAACTTTTGTGATGATGCATCATGAAAGTAGCCCACTTGTTTGTTTACTGTCTGCAGGGGGTGTTCATCTTCACTGTGAAATGGATTCAGCAAAGTGCTAATTAAGGTTTTGAGTGAATTTCAAAAGAGGGCGACGGGCAGATGAGAAAGAGGCCGACGTCATTGGTCCTGCAGGGGGCTAATGTGACCGGAAGGGCTAATGGGAAGCCGTGAGGACGTCATTGGATTTTGAGTGGAAAAACCAACATTCCTGAAGAGGGTTTCCTGGAAAGAGGTGTCCGGGTCATGAAGGTGATGAAAGATATTTAACAAAGTCATGACAATCGCTCCTGAAGTTGTTCCTTAAAGTTATTTTGGACCTACTAGTGTCTTTTTCACCATGGCCCTCTGACTCCTCAGACTCCTCTGACTCCTCTGACCCCTCTGACTCCTCTGACTCCTCTGACTCCTCTGACTCCTCTGACTCCTCTGACTCATCTGACTCCTCTGACTCCTCTGACTCCTCTGACTCCTCTGACTTCTTTTAATCCTCTGACTCCTCTGACTCCTCTGACCCCTCTGACTCCTCTGACTCCTCTGACTCCTCTGACTCCTCTGACTCCTCTGACTCCTCTGACTCCTCTAAATCTTCTGACTCCTCTGACTCCTCTGACTCCTCTGACTTCTTTTAATCCTCTGACTCCTCTGACTCCTCTGACTCCTCTAACTCCTCTGACTCCTGTGACTCCTCTGACTCCTCTGACTCCTCTGACTCCTCTGAATCTTCTGACTCCCCTGACTCCTCTGGCTCCTCTGACTCCTCTGACTCATCTGACTCCTCTGAATCCTCTGACTTCTTTTAATCCTATGACTCCTCTGACTCCTCTGACTCCTCTGAATCTTCTGACTCCCCTGACTCCTCTGGCTCCTCTGACTCCTCTGACTCATCTGACTCCTCTGAATCCTCTGACTTCTTTTAATCCTCTGACTCCTCTGACTTCTTTTAATCCTCTGACTCCTCTGACTCCTCTGACTCCTCTGACTCCTCTGACTCCTCTGACTTCTTTTAATCCTCTGACTCCTCTGACTCCTCTGAATCTTCTGACTCCTCTTACCCCTCTGACTCCTCTGACTCCTCTGACCCCTCTGACTCCTCTGACTCCTCTGACTCCTCTGAATCTTCTGACTCCTCTGACTCCTCTGACTCCTCTGACTCCTCTGACTCCTCTAACTCCTCTGACTCCTCTGACTCCTCTGACTCCTCTTGCATATTTTAGTTTTTCTTCCCTTGCTTTTTTGCCTCTGCACTTGTTTTGCTGACATGACCTTTCACCTGAACAATGAGGGAGGTGCTGTGGGGTCGATTCTATGACGTTTTTAAAGAACTAAGAATAGGAGGAAACTGCGTTCCAATGTAATGATGGTCCAGATGAGGTGGAAAACGCATCACTTTTTTTTTAGCAACATTTGCAGTGTGATTTTAGGAATGGCATTATCCCTCCTGTCAGTGGGTTTGGTTGGTTTGTTGGTCCACCACTTTGGTCCTGAATGAATATCTCAACAACTGTTTCGTTGGATTGCCATGACATTTTCTAGACGCCAATCACAGACTCAAGCTTTTTTGCGTAATCCAGTTGTTGAGCGAAATACGAGATGGATCGTAGTGAAATTTGGAACTGACATTCGTGTTCCCCTTGAGATTAATTGCATTGATGCTGATTGTTCATCCAGCAGCACAATCAGGTTAAAAACTGTGATTCAATCAAATACTTGCAGCAGATACTGGCAAAACGAATGTTTGAAAGTTAGTTTGCATTACATTTAATTTAGCGGACATGTTTTCCTAAAGGAACGTACAAAGAATGCGTTCAACCATGAAGAAACAAACTCAATAGAAACCACGAAACCTGAAGGACGTAAGCTTTAAATAAGCTAAGCCATTTTCTCAATCCTTTTTTATTGGCAAAGGTGCAGTTGTTACAGGTTGATTTCCAGTCTCCAACAGATGATGTGTAGACTTTCTGCCATCTTCACATCAGTGGGGAACCCGTTCCACTAGTTTGGTTGTTTTGTTCGGTGCTTATTAGTAAATTCTGGTATGCTAACATGCAGCTAATCTTAGTAATAAGCTCAGTCACTGGGCCTCACAGAGCCGGATAAAGTACTCTATGTAGCATAGCCTTTCAGGAAGAAGAGTTATGTAAATGTATCATGACATTTCAATAGCTTAAATAGCTATTACATTCATGAATCCAGAAATTGATTTATAAAAGAGGACACAAGACACAAAACGGTCGGTAAATCTCCACTTTGTTTCCCCACTTTCAGCATGAACTCCACCCTAAACTGCTTATCTCTAATTTTCCAGCTTTTCAAAGTTGATCTTTTTGTTCTTCTCAGGTGCTATAAATCCCTGATGTACTAAGGTAATGGGCAGTTCAGCCCATTGTGTCAAAGATAAATGTCACAGGCCTGCTGCGGGAAATGCCTGACTGAAAACATAAAGGGGGATTTTTCAACACTCCATTTCCTCCATAACCAGAAACAGTGAATGTGTAACCCTTTGAATCCTCCTGAAACCATTACCTTGAACTAAGAGAGTGGGCAAAGCCTGAAGCACGCCAGGAAGATGAATATCAGCAAGGATCATGAGCAAAGTATCATCACTGCATGGACTTTTCAAACACATTGGAGATTAATTGTATGTATTTGTTCAGTCATTGTGTTCAGTTCAAACCCACCAGATGTTTAAAATAAATGGTGATTCAATCAGCATTTAATCCTGAATTCTCCAATTTAAGATTTAGAAATAGTTTGATCTTGTTCCGGATGTCCCCACGACATTCAAGACATTTTCAAACAAGTGAAATATATTGCACAGACAAAGAGAAGACAGCAGAATGGTGCTTCAGCATGTGATCAATAATCTAATTCATGTCAGACTGAATGAGAAGGACACGATGACCCAGACGCTCTATTGGTATGATGACCAGTTAAAAAGGGAACTGTCTATTCGTCCTGCTGTCTGTCTGTATCAGTTTCTTGTTGTCAGTAAACATGAATTATTCATATGGTTGAAAGCTTTTCTACTTCCTGTAAATAACCTGATACTCAACAGAAAGAAAAAGCCAACATCTGTAGGCAGGAGGCTAGTTTATCTCTCTCAAGTTTCGGGTAAAACAATTGCAGTGAAAACCCATTTTCATAAATGAGTTTGCGGGACAAAAGGAAAACTTCATCAGTCCTTCAAAAATGAAGTTTCTCACAATACATATTTAACAGTTTAGGTGAAATGAAATGCGATGTGGACTTTTCATTTCATCCATTCTGAAAAAGTTGATCCAAAGGTCTGGTATAAGGGGTTTCCTCTTTCCTGTAGTTTGTTATATAGTTTTTGGTGCATGTCAATGGTCTACAAAGGCCAAAATCCTTGAGTTTCTCTCCCACAGTCCCCTCCCCCTTTCCTGAAAGTCTCCATTGGACTCCTTTGTTTACTTCTGTTACATAATGACATCAAGTAACAATTTCTAATGGCTCCAGCACATTGTAGTCAAAGCTCAAGGGGCGAGACATCTCTAAGCGGTCGGCCAATCACAACAGAGCGGCCAGCTAACCAATCAGAGCAGGGGCTCTGGTTTCAGACAGAGGGTGGAAAGAGGTGCAGCAGCACAGGCAGTATGAGAGAGATAAAGAGCTTTCTGAACATTAAAGCATGGAGACATGTCAGAGTAAAGACACTTAAGACTGACATGAACCTGAAAACGAGCTTCATACTGTCTTTACTATTTTAGTTTATTTTGAGAGAGGTCATGCACTAAGAAGTAAGTCTCGACTCAGGGAAAGTTTTTGGTTTCTGCAATGTGTGTGTGTTTTAGTGTTGATGGAGAGTTGAAAACGCATTACGCCTCTATATGTCCAGCGGTTTCACATAAAACTATTCTCTCTCTGTGTAGGCCCCCCTGTAGTGCTTAAGTGGGAGTCTCTGTTGAAATGGCTGATTTGCAATACCCCCGTCCTCCTCCTCTTCACGACAACATACAGCCAGGCTCCATTGTCCTCTTTTTCTGCACAAATACACCACTTCCTGTGCCGCCGGCTACCAGCCTCAAGTAGTTGTTCTTTAAAGTCTGAACTGTATTTAACCAGTACAAAATGCATCACAGGTTTACAGGAATAAAATACCTAACGAAATGTTGCACACACCCTGCTGATTTTCAGGATCCCCTGCCTTTTATCTTTGTTGTATATTACATTTATACAATAACTTTGGTTATATTTATTACTATAAACCTATTTGTATTATTATTTAAGAGGGATTTTGTCATTGTGAAGGCATTAGTAAGATAAGTAAATATATCACTGTTATTTTTATGTCTGTGAGAACTGATTTCCAGGCTTTTTCCAACTTAGTGGAATCAGTACAGCCTCAATGATTGGCGATGTTTCCCAGAACGTGCCACATCTTTAAATGTGCACATACAGTGGGGCAAAAAAGTATTTAGTCAGCCACCAATTGTGCAAGTTCTCCCATTTAAAAAGATGAGAGAGGCCTGTAATTTTTATCATAGGTATACCTCAACTATGAGAGACAGAATGAGAAAAAAAAATCCAGGAAATCACATTGTAGGATTTGTAATGAATTAATTGGTAAATTCCTCGGTAAAATAAGTATTTGGTCACCTACAAACAAGCAAGATTTCTGGCTCTCACAGGCCTGTAACTTCTTCTTTAAGAGGCTCCTCTGTCCTCCACTCGTTACCTGTATTAATGGCACCTTTTTGAACTCGTTATCAGTATAAAAGACACCTGTCCACAACCTCAAACAGTCATACTCCAAACTCCACTATGGCCAAGACCAAAGAGCTGTCAAAGGAGACCAGAGACTAAATTGTAGACCTGCACCAGGCTGGGAAAACTGAATCTGCAATAGATAAGCAGCTTGGTGTGAAGAAATCAACTGTGGGAGCAATTATTAGAAAATGGAAGACATACAAGACCACTGGTAATCTCCCTCGATCTGGGGCTCCACGCAAGATCTCACCCCGTGGGGTCAAAATGATCACAAGAACGGTGAGCAAAAATCCCAGAACCACCCGGGGGGACCTAGTGAATGACCTGCAGAGAGCTGGGACCAAAGTAACAGAGGCTACCATCAGTAACACACTACGCCGCCAGGGACTTAAATCCTGCAGTTCCAGACGTGTCCCCCTGCTTAAGCCAGTACATGTCCAGGCCCGTCTGAAGTTTGCTAGAGGGCATTTGGATGATCCAGAAGAGGATTGGGAGAATGTCATATGGTCAGATGAAAACAAAATAGAACTTTTTGGTAAAAACTCAACTCGTCGTGTTTGGAGGAGAAAGAATGCAGAGTTGCATCCAAAGAACACCATACCTACTGTGAAGCATGGGGGTGGAAACATCATGCTTTGGGGCTGTTTTTCTGCAAAGGGACCAGGACGACTGATCCGTGGAAAGGAAAGAATGAATGGGGCCATGTATCGTGAGATTTTGAGTGAAAACCTCCCTCCATCAGCAAGGGCACTGAAGATGAAGCGTGGCTGGGTCTTTCAGCATGACAATGATCCCAAACACACCGCCAGGGCAACGAAGGAGTGGCTTCGTAAGAAGCATCTCAAGGTCCTAGCCAGTCTCCAGATCTCAACCCCATAGAAAATCTTTGGAGGGAGTTGAAAGTCTGTGTTGCCCAGCGACAGCCCCAAAACATCACTGCTTTAGAGGAGATCTGCATGGAGGAATGGGCCAAAATACCAGCAACAGTGTGTGAAAACCTTGTGAAGACTTACAGAAAACGTTTGACCTCTGTCATTGCCAACAAAGGGTATACAACAAAGTATTGAGATGAACTTTTGTTATTGACCAAATACTTATTTTCCACAATCATTGGAAAATGAATTCTTTAAAAATCCTACAATGTGATTTTCTGGATTTATTTTCTCATTCTGTCTCTCATAGTTGAGGTATACCTATGATAAAAATTACAGGCCTCTCTCATCTTTTTAAATGGGAGAACTTGCACAATTGGTGGCTGACTAAATACTTTTTTGCCCCACTGTAAATAGTACTACTTTTTTAAATACAATATAAATCCTGCATAAGCAGCCTCAGGTTTTCAAGCTTCCTGTGTAAAACACTGAGATCCTTTTGTTTGAAATAATGCCTAAACATTTGTGACATTCACTACATTTTCCCACAGGTTGTGCTCATCTCCAGACAATAACAAACCATAAAAGTGCAAATACTTGCGAGCCAAGGTCTGTAACCAACTCATTTGGTATCTTTCACATTCCTCCCACGAGGCTATAACCGCCGCCCTGAAAGCCCTTTCTGACAGGAAGCATCACAGGAAGCCACTACCCATGAGTGCACAGGGGCCACGGAGAGACCCCAGCCCACTGGCCCCGCTCACTCATACGTCCCCAGCCACAGGAATGCAGCGCTCTTTGTGTCAGAGTCAACACAAGCTCAATCTCTGCCGTAAATCCAACGCAGCCTGTCAAGAAAAAGAGAGAGGGGAAAGCAGAGCCTGCAGAAGAAAACAGATTTATTAAACTTTGACTGTTTATATAAAAACATGAGATGACTTCCAGATGTTTCATCTCTGCAAAATCCACTTTAGAGGAAATACTGCATCTTTATGACCAACAGAAGAAAAACACAAAAACCAAAACCAAGAAATTTCAAAGACAAAACCTCAACACTTCTAACTCATGATTGACTTTGGCTACAGATTTGCTTTTAAAGGTTAACAATTATATGGATCGTGTTTGTTTTTGGATATTGCACATTTTGCAACATTCTTATGCACTATTTTATTTCTATTTTGTCATTTCTTTCAGTATTTCTATTGGTTTTATTTGTTTTATGTCCTCTATATACCCATGTTACATTGCTGGAGGAGCCTGGGACTTGAATCTTGAGATCTCATTCTATAACCAGGAATACTGTACATCTAATCAATCAAAAATATTCTTAATATGTAAAACAAGTAATCCTAATTGACAGCATTAATTATGGATTAGTTTTAGATTAGATCTATTGAGTTTTTGTTGGTTTGAGGTCATAAAAAGTTAACATTTGGAATACGTTTTGTTGAATGCACGGAGGATGAAAACTAAAATCTAGAATAAAATGTAACAAAGCAACAGCAAAAAAACCAAACTAAAACACAGTAGCCATGGTTTCAAGAGGGCACTATTGGTGTAGTATCTCCTGAATCATATGCCAGTTTGCCTGGTGCATTTTCCACTGTCATACCATGTCAACACATCTCATCCTGGAGGAATTCAGTCTCGAAAACATTACATATTTGTGATAAACTGGAATGTATGTAAAGATTTCTACCTCATGATGGAAAGCAAGGAGCACGACATTTTCTTTGTAGCTTTTTCCATTTGGCCTTTTGCACTTTTTCTAAAATACAGGGATGGAACTGAGTGTGCTTTCAGTTACCATGGCAACATATGGTAAAAGACAAACTGGCTGCAGGTGGTAAAAAGGGGCTTCTTCTGGTTGTGTGTGTGTGTGTACTTGTGCTATCTAGAATGTACTGTACGTATGTGCATGTTAGTCGGCTGTTTTGGCGACAATGACAGGACCCCTCCCTAGGAAAATTAGACCCCAATCATATTAATCTCACAAACAAACCGGGGTCTTCAAAGTGGCAACTCTGGAGGGGAAGTGCGTCTAGATTAGCGCTGTCATCCAACCTCGACGTGGCTCAGGAAACAGGAGAGCCTCTTGCTCACCATCAAAGGAACAACAGATCTAACGCAGAGGGTGCCGGTCCTCAGTAGTCTGCCACTTCAAACCTGCTATGAGCCGAAGCCTTATCTTCAAAGTCTACTTTGGTTGAAGAGCTTGAATTTTCACATTCACTTAATGGTTAAGTTGTGTAGTTTAGTAGTGTATTAAAAAGTGTGTCTTTGCATGCTGCAGGAAGAACAACAGAGTGTCCCTATTGTGCAATTTGGGGTATTCCCTTTCCTGTAGGTTAGGTCCTGCATGTAAATGGTCTTCAGAGGATGAAATCCCAAAGTTGAAGACCCCCCACACTGCCTCAAACACCTACATTGTATTCCTTTGGATATTTTATTCAAGGGCGAGAAAATATTAGACAGATAGAAGTACTTTTTTGATCCAATTTGGGACATTTTTTTCGTTGCAGCCAGCAAAAAACAGGGCATTGTAATTACAATTAAATAGCTTTTAAAAGAAAGTAGAAATACATATTTGGGACAAATAATGTACAGAACAAACAAACAAAAACCACATATAAAGCAGAATATAATATGTACAATAAGTGTGAAAGCAGTGAGGAGTGAGCATTGTTGCTCTATCTAACCTAAAAAAACCTATCAAACTATGGTTTGTATTAAGATGAATGTTCCCTACATCCAAATCATTTTGGTTAAAAGGCGTCATATCGAAGCTGGATATTGGTCCACGAGAGAGACCAGATGCACTGCAGTGTTATTGGCTAGATTAAACTGACTGCAGACACTCTTCAAAATCCAATCATCAAATGGTCTTATGATAAAAACCAACACTAATTGGACGACAGCTAAAGTAGACTTCTCACAAAGAAAGAAATTATGTTCTTCTATAATATGATGAGAAAAAAACAGGCTGTTGCTCTTTCATCCTCTCTGTTGAGGAAGTAATCCAATTTCCATCAGAATCAACGTCACGGAAATATAAAACACTGCTTCTAAATGCAATTTACATGCATTTTCTCCTCTGCAGGTGTTGGATTGTGACCCCTGGTGAATTTAACATCTCTCTCAATATGGCGAGGTCACGACTCGACGGCTGATTACGCAGTGCGAAACAGAACCGGGAATCCTACACCAGAGAGTGAAGAGTGAAGAGGAGTGTAGAGGAGTGTAGAGGTCAGGTTGCAGGGTGTGTGAAGAGGTGAGGCGACACAAACCAATTCCATGTTTACTTAAGTAGCTAATCAGAGCCGCACAGTCGGCCAATCGGAAAGAGGTGGGAGGAAACGGAGGGATCCTGGTACTCGTCAGGGACACTGACGCGCCAACACCATCATCTTCATGCAGCCTGCTGTGTATGAGATTGACTTCAGGGTGTGTGTGTTTCCTGGGAATATGAACGAGGTTAGACATCTGCAGGGTGACTCACTTTACTTTAATACCTTCCTTTTTACCTGTTGATGCTGAATGAATTGAAATGGTAAAAGAAAGAAGGAGCATACAATGACAATACAAGTACCTCAAATCGTACTTAAGTACAGGAAGTGAGTAACGAATGCATGTCCTAAATTAAGATTACTCTGTGATGATTAGAAATGGCTTGAAAACTGTAAAATAAGACTAAACTGTATTTCAAATATGGGTTCAAACCTATTAAACAATGAAGCATATTGTTGTTATACCATTTCCCTCTAAATACCCTTCACTTCAAACTCCACACCTCCTGTAAAGACTTGATGAATTGATGATCATGGCTTTAGTGATGATGAAAGAAGGATTGAACTTTAAAGGTCATCAAGGCTTAATAAACTGGGAGCAGATGGAGCCATTGATTGGAGTCCACACGGATGACATGAACATAATCGCTTAACTTTGAAAATGAAAGTGACCTTTTATTGTCTACTAATGTCTTGTACTTCAGTGGATATTGAAATATGGAAACACAACGGTCAATCAATCACGATCAATCTCAGGAGATGAAACATGCCAAGATCTTCTTGCTATTATCTTAAAGGCCAAATATTTTGCACATCTCCAGGTTCATATTTCCATTTAGTGTCTCTACTGGGACATGTCTCCATGCTTTAATGTTCAGAAAGCTCTTTTTGTTTCTCATACTCCCTGTGCTGCAGCACCTCTTTTCACCCTCTGTCTGAAACCAGAGCCCAGTCTGCTCTGATTGGTTAGCTGGCCGGCTCTGTTGTGATAGATTTGTCCCGCCTCTTAGCCTATCAGAGACAGTGTGTTGGAGAGATAAATTCCCTCTGGATGGAACTTTGAGATTTTAGCCATTGCAGACCATTTACATGCACTAAAACCTATATAACACACTACAGGAAGAGAAACCCCCAAAAGACAATAAGCTCTTTTTTCACAAGCTGGTTAACTTTACCTTAGAGCAACCACGGCTCTGATATATAGAGGAATTAAACCCCCTGTTGTTCAGTTTTGTCTGAAATCTTTTAAACTTCAGTCCGTGCATCAGTGTCTTTGTCTGTCTCTCTATCTTTCTCGCCTGTCTTTTTCTGTCTGTCTCAGCAGTGACAAGTGTCTCCATCGTCTCATTATGAACATAGTGTCAGAGGAGCGTCAGAGAACACCTGCAGAAAAGCAAACAGCCTCAGCGAGCACAGCACTGCTAAAATGTACCCTCCCTTCTTGATCAAAACCTATTTATAAAGCTGGCAGGAAAGGTGCCGGTTCGAGGGTTAACAAGCAAACATTTGAAGTGTTTGCACACTGAGAATTTGTAGATTTATAAATTGGTGAACACAAGAAACCACGCAACCAAGATCATATTAGAAAACAAAATCCCCGTCTTTAAAACAGCAGCCAGCAGTTTTCCCACCAACCACAACAAACACAGACACACCTACACCCACTTTCCCGTGTTTGCTCTCTTGTCACCGCCTGGCAGCAGCAGGGACAGTTTATTGCTTCTTGGATCTCTTTTATCAAATGATTCATTCCTCATGTTTGGGGATGGCACTCCAAATGTTCTTTGATTGAGGCAATTAAACCCGAGGCCCCTTGAACCGCTTTCACAAGTCCTGACTCGTCCAAGTTGGATGCAAATGTGGCGGTTGGGAGCCCTGCAGGGTCACCGCATGAACATCACTTAATCTAATCGACCCCTAATGCTGCTTTTGTGTCATTTCATGAGAGAGAGTCTGGCTTTTGGCATAAACACACAATAATCACACATAATAAAATGAGATTTACTGTCAGGTGTGTTGTGGGAACAGATGCAGAGCAGGATCCTGGCACATGCACAATGTGCTGTTTGTCTCATTTGATTATGTGTGGTTATTTTTATGATTATGCCGACCGACTCTGATTCAAGCCCTCTAAAAAGTTTGGGAAAACACGAGGCTCTGATTACTCCCAGGCCTCATCTCACTGTTGTCCATAATCCTTAACATTTGAATTGGTCAGAAGTTCTGGACATCATGCAAGTAGCCTAAACCTAAATGTGTTTTTAAATAATAGATCTTTCTACAATAATCATAGCTTGCAAATGGCTTTTCAACAGTCCAATGTCATTGGTTGATCAAATAGAGTTTTCATATATAAGGTTTTTAATAATAAGAGAGCTCGGTCATATTGAATGAAGGTCAATGTCAGTTCAATCCCGCATTAACCGCCACGTTAGGCAGCATGCCGGTGTGTCCTTGGGCCAGACACTTCACCCTAAGTTGCTCCTGTGGGGATTGTCCACAGTATTGATGTCTGATATGTAATATAAAGCTCTTTGAGCACTTGTAATAGCCCTAAAATAAATGCAATGAATGATTTGAGTTCTAACAAATATTTTCGTCAACTCCCATGAATAAGACAGCATTAACTTTTCTAACTTACTTAATTTATTATTATTTTTTAATTGTAGTCACTCTTTGACTAAGACAAGACCTCAAATGCCCAGACTTTTAGTCTCAAACTAAACTAAAATGATTGTTTGTATTTAAATGGCGGTAGACAGGAGAAGAACCGTTTTAAATATGGACAATCTTAGGGATATTTGAGGGAAACTCTGTTTGGTTTAACTCATAGTCAGCTGATACACTTAGGAGAAAGAGAGTCTTACCTCCTCAGACTTTGGATGATAAATATTTTCATGAATGGGGACATGAAAGGACATGGACAGGTTGCTCCAATTTTTGCTAATTACATCTAACATTTATAGCTTCAGACAAAAACACATTTTCTTTCTTTTCTTAATCTAAATTGCGCAAAAAAGGAGCGGAATAAAGGTTTCTGAAATGTGTTCATGGCCAATTACGCCTTTCCCTCACTGGTGGCGAAACCTTCCCAACAAGATCGAACAAGGTTTTAGGTAGAGCAGAACTTCACGTCACGTCTTCCTGACTCTCGGCTTTCTACATAAAATAAATAGGTTTCATTTAGGTGACAAAAAAAACAAGGAATACGTTCCATATACTGTGCTCTGTGTTACTCATTTTAAAGTGTGTTTCTGGGTTAATGCATAGATGTTTAAAATGTCAACTCTTCATCGTCAGCACTTGAACTGCAGCTGAAAACAAATGACGGTTTACTCAAGCTGCCCAGTCATGGTAACTGATAGGGCTGAACAAAGACGGGTTTGCAGTCAGTCTAATTGGCATTTTGGTCAGTGTAATTATTGTTGTCTGCAAACACACTTGCGAGTTGGCAAGTCTTCAAATTGCTGGTCTGCGGCAGCGTGAAGAAGCCAACATTACCTGAGCCTGCAGCCTCCCTGGAAGCAGGAAGAGAAGTCACGCTGCAACGCAAAGACTGCATTTTAATTTGGGGACAAAGTAAAGCCAGACTACTCCAAAGGCTGTGATACAATGGAGAATGCCATTGTCCTGTCTTCGAGTGACGACTGTTTCTAGGTTTTTTATAACCTGTCAAAGATTGGAAATGAAAACCCTTTGGTCATCTTCATTTGGTTTCTTCTTTTGATCAAACAAAGTAGAAGAAAGTCCTTAAAAAGTCAGGTTAAATTAGTTACTTAATCCGTTTTTTTGGAAAGCCTGGAGTTCTTTTCTTATCGGCATGTTTAGATTGTAGTTTTGAAGTCAGGTTTCTGTGTAAAACTTGTCGTTTGCTGCTGAAATGTAGGTATTAATGGGTGAATAAGTGTGTGACTAGTACAGTGATGGTGTTGAATTGAATAGAAAAGATGCACTGACTTTGTAAGGTTCAATATGTAGGTACACGTTCATAGTTTGACTAGCATTTAAATAATCAGTTTGTTGTTGGTACCATTACAGAAAAACTACTGTTCTCATGAAACTCTTTGGAAGAATGAAGCATATGTCAAGGAAGAACCCATTACATTTTGAAGCCGATCCAAATCAAGGGGCTCTACTCACACCTTATTTTCCACTGTTGGATACGACTATCGCTGAGTCCCTTTCTAGTTTCATTACGCATTTCCATTTGAGAGCGGCAGGTGCCTCAACATGTCTGTCATAAAATAATGAGGCTAACTGAGTGGAGCGCTCTCTTGAACTTCAGACTCAGTTATTCAACATTCCTTTCCTTTAACATTTCCACCAACTCAGGTCTGATTTGCATTCGAATATAAACTCTACAAAGTGCCCCTTTTATTCCAGCTTTTATTTGTGCAAGTAATGGAAAATGGGTTTATTATGGTACTTCTTGCATGTTTTACCATCAAAAAAGTGTGAGGCATTGGTGCACGATTGTTCACAAGGTCTGTGGCCTTTCATGCTTGTTGGAGTTACTTAGTGGCTAGAAGCGGTGAAGGAGGACGAAGAGGGGGGGGGGGAGTTCAAGCAATTACTGCGTGAAATAGATCCTCTGCTTCTCCAGCCCCGCTTTGCCCCGAGTACAAAGTGTTAGTCTGTCAGCAGGACCCCGACAACAGCAGAGTGCTCGCTGTTGTTTGTGCTCGCATGGCGACCATCTTGTCTGATTGTACGCTGCGGTGTCGGGGAGGGGGGCTCTTACTAGCTGTGTCATTTCTGTCTGGTGACTCAAAGCTGTGAGGAAGCTATAAAGTTTGGCACCTTGTTTTGTCCTTTTAGATTTTACCGTTAACACCTTTTGGTACAGCGGCATTGATGTGTGAATTTTTCAGCTTGATTTCAACATCGACAAGGAAAATATTTAAGAAATAAAACATGGGAACAGACATTTAGAGATAGTATGCTAATGTTCAGGTTCATATTAGTATGTAGTGTCTCTACTGGGACATTTCTCCATGCTTTAATGTTCAAAAAGCTCTTTATTTTTGATCACCCTCTGTCTGAAGCCAGAGCCCAGTCTACTCTAATTGCTCCGTTGTCGCCCCGTATCCTATCACTGACAAGTACATTATTATTGAAGTAAACAAAGGAGTCAAATGGAGTTGTTTCAGGCAGGGGGGGAGTGTAGGGAACTTTCGGATTTTAGCCCTTGCAGACCATTTACATGCACACAAACCTATAGAACACACTACAGGAAAGGGAAACCCACAAAAGCATTACAGGGCCTTTTTAATATAACATTGCAATCACTAAGGAGAATATTTTTAAGACCATGTTAAGGACATTTGACCTGGGATTAACATCTGTGTTTAATTATACGATTGACAGCTGCACCAAAGAGTACTGGAGTGAAACAGAATTACATCATGGGACCCTGTGTCTTCTAGAAGACAATAATAAACTGAGTGACTTCTCTTTTACAGTATTAGAGTTTATTATGAAAGTTGAACTGTACATTTAACTCTATCATTGCTTTGTGTTTTGGCATTACACAGATATTGTCCAGTTGTTTGTGTCACACTGGCCCTTAATACGATGTGTTTGGTGAGTGACAGATAGAGATGATTGCTTCAGAGCTGAAACAGTCGTAGTAATATTTCATCTCTAAAATGCAATTATTTGATAAATAAAATATGTTTCTGTTATTTTGATCGAATTGTCTTTACAAAGTGTGCCTGTGTCATAAAAATACAATCATTTACAGTGGATACAGCAGGGTATTTACAGTGTAGTCAAGAGGAATGTTACGTTTCTCACACATATTCTACATCCACATCAACTATCTGTTTTAATATAAAACATTGTTAATAGACTTATACGTGTGTACAAAGAAGTGCAGCTTCATAAATAGCTTAAAACAGGAGAAAAACAAGCATACACTCACCATTATTTAGTGTTAAAATGTAACCAAGCTTAGTAACCTTAGGGATGGTGATACCTAAGAAGTAGTTTTTGCTTTTTTGGTGAAAAAATGTACACTTAAAAGTCTGGAAACCCAAACCGTAATGGACTGTAGCTGGTGCACATCACTCCAGTGTTCCCCTGGCATGCATCAGAATCAGAGGTCTAAGCATTGGTTTGATAAGAAAGCAGCATTGTGAATAAATACGGCTGATAATAAAGCTTAAAAAATCATCAATTATTGTTTTGTTTTTACACAAGAGGATTTTTTTGGGGGGTTCTGACTCTGATTACAGAATTGAGATTTTTTCTAAGAATAAAAAAAACAAAAACACTTTTCAGCAGATCCCCAAAAAGAATTATGGCCCTACTCCTCTTCTGTCCATTATTTTGTTGACCAGCAGCCAAAAACACAAACAATATTTGCAATATCTTGATAAAAAATCAGCCAGAAATTAATTCTGAGAATCTTAAACCAAACATTTTTACACATTTGATTCAAAATGACCAAAGTTGCTCGTCACTTTCTGTCTGATCTAATTTTTTCAAGCGGTACTTTTCGTGTTTCCTAAATAGGGATCTTTCAGATAAAAAGAAGTTGCTCTGTTCCATAATGATAACACTTCAGGCAGAAACTAGGGTTAGGTCATACAGAACTGAAGGGTCAACTGGGTTGTTCAAACGTCTGTGTCGAGGGGGGGAGGGAAGTCCAGACACGGTGACAGCGAGTCCTGGCTGTGTGTGGAGCTAATCCCAGTGTCTGAGTCTGTGTCTGTTATGTCTAGAGGGGACAGGCTGTGTTTGAGTTTCACTGTCTGAGAGACGCTGCACTGAGTCTCACTTTTCAGAGGGACGAGACCAGACTCCTCCTCCTTTCTTCCGTCCCCAATTTGCATTGAGCTCAGCTGAGCAGCCAGCTGCCAGCATTCCTGATCCTTGGAGACCAGTGTAGCGTCAAAGTACTTCAGCTGCTTGTCTATTTCTGCAGCTTGGTTGTGAAGGGAAACGCCGGCGAAGAGGCTGCGTTTCACTTCATCCTGCAACCTCTCCAGTTCAGCTATGTATAACGATTCGTCGGTGTCCGAGGGGATCCAGGAAGCAGCCGTGGCTCCTTCCTGTTCGCTGTCCTCACATTGGCTCAGAGGGAAGTCGGCCCTCCTTAGCTCGACGTCAATGTCCCGGGAGAGCTGGAGGATGAGGTCCTGGTGCCTTTGAATCTGCAGCTCAAGCTGTTCGACCCCATCGCTCGTGTACAGGTACTCCTGCAGCTGCTCCTCACTGTGCGTGTCCAAACTCTGACCACAAGCCTGAGCCGGTGAACCCTCGGCTTCCTTCTGCACCTGCATCTCAAAGTGCTCGACGTCCAAATCCAAATCCCTTATACGCTGGATCTGCTCCCGGATGGTGTGGTCTTGGTTGAGTATAAGCTGTACCATCCGGTCGACCTCGTCAGAACCTGGGGAGCTCTTGCTCTCCTTGTGAATCTTTTCCAGTTTCCGGAAAGCTTTCTTGACCATGCGCTTCTGCCTCTCCACCGGCAGAGGCTGGGTGTACTGACCGTGCTCCCATCGCTTTGGCTTGGCGCCCTTGGACTTTCCAGCTTTCTTGGCGGGCTGAGGCACAAAATCGCTTATTTTGACCAGCGTGAACTGGATGAAGGGTCTCTGGTCACCCCAGGCATACCAGAGTCTCAGGATTCTGGTGAGAGGAGGCAAGGCTCTCTCAAAACCCTTCCACCGCTCAACCAGACAGAAGTCTTTGGGTTCCCCGTGCAGGAGCCGCTTGCTCTCCGGGATGGACTTGTGGTCATCCAGTAACGCCTGAATCATATCTGCACATGTTGTGTGTTTGGTTACTCCACAGACAACCTTCTCCTCTTTGCAGACCGTAACCTGAATCTCCTTTCCTTCCACGAGTTCGGCATCTTTTGTCCTAGTAAAGACACAGAAAAACAAACCTTTTAGCAATCGTGACATTTAGAAGTCTTAACATTACACGGATATCACAGAGGAGTCATCAACTGGAGCAGGTTCTTAGCTGAAGGGTGACAGTCCCAAGGTCGGTTTCAATTCCAGCCTTGGGAGCCTTTTGTTGAATGTCATAACCCCCTCGCTCTTTCCCCAATTCCTGCCTCTATGCTGTCATTTGTATAATAAAGCCAATAAATGTTAAATAAAAAAGATCATCGTCATAATCACCCATCTCGTGTGCAGACAAACATTCAAATGTAAAACTAAAATGCTTTTAAAGTATATTTTATTACGCTGGGTTCATATTTTGTGTTTTTGTACCAAAATGTCCTGACAAATAATCAATGGATCGCATTAAATCTGTTTTTTTATGACCAAATATTGGCAAACCCAACAATATAGCACTCAGCCTCACTCTGCTTTACTAATTAGCAAATGCTAGCATGCTAACAAACTAATCTCAGATGGTGAACATGATAAATATATCGGCATGTTGGTCAGTGTATTAGCATGCTAACATTAAGCTAAAAAGCACAGCTGTGACTATAAACCATTTCCTGAGACTGTGGTGGGACTCTTGTTTACCTTTCTTTCTTTAGATAGCAGACATTTGAGATGACAGGAAATGAGAGGATACAGAGAAGGGATTACATGCAACAAAGCTTGACCGACAGACAAAATAAAAATGGCTTTACCATTGCATAACTTGGTCTGATATTATTTTAACAACTTATTTTACACAATGTTTTGTTCGAATGCTTCACAAGTTGTATACTCCATATGTATTCTACACTTTAGAAGACCCTTAAGCTATTCATAGATCCCAGTTTGATGGTTTTTCAATCGATCAGTGAGTAGAAACTACGTTTGCTCACGTTGTGCTCCCTGGCTTAATTTTATGAGACAGACTCATGGTCTTACTCATCATAAATGATCATTTAATGGTTTAGTTTTGAGATATTTAACCCTGAGGCTCTATTATCTTTTCATGTGGACTGTGAAAATAATTTGACCTATCATGGGCAGACGATTTTTTACAAACTTAATATGTGAGACACAATATCCAGTCATTAAATGATATGCACCGACAAGGCAGACATCCACAACATTAACGAGTAATCAAATAAGTAGATAACTGATGGAGGCGTTTCAATTTGATTCCAAGATAAACAATGACGTATCATGTGATTATTTATATAAGAGATTAAGGTGATTCATTAGGTTAACTCTGATGTTCTGTAGCTGCCAAGTTTGTGTCTCACATTTAAAGTTAAAACCTACTCTGAAAACAAAGAAGAAGCAACACTTAATACTCCTGATAATTACAGACAGTTCAATCTCAAAGAAACCAGAGAGGGATTCGTCTTATGATATCACCAAGACACAAACACTTTAAGTCCTCCTCTTACAGGGAACTGCAGACTGGTTGCTTAACCGCAGATCAACATTCCTTTAACCCCCCCCCCCCCCTCCAAAATCAAACAGGCAATACATGAAACTGCTTACAGTAATACATCAGATTAAAGTGCATGTAATCCTGGTTAATGTCGTGCTTCATATGCAGTCCAAAAAAGGGATTTTAGCTGTGACTCAGCAAGACGGATGTTCATGTTATTTGAAGAGGAAAGAAACCACAAGGCCAGAGGTTTGTTTAGCCAATAGTTTGGGAAGAAATGGTATTTCAGTTCAAAGATTATTGGAAGATAGTCTACACACATTTAGAATAACTAGGGTTAGGGTTAGTACACACGTTTTAATCAAATCCTATACGATAGGTGTTTTGCTTCCCTATCAAATGTTAGGTGTGGTTCTTCCCCTTGGTATGCAGTAATGGTTCTGGATCTGAACCTTGCATTGGGTTACTGCTGTGTCTTTATCTGTGGAGATAACCTTGGCCTGACTGAAGACCACATTAACCGCTGCTCGTCACGAGGGCGGAGGGACAAAAATACACATCCCCCTGAAGGTGAAGCAGATACAGGCGAGTGAGATGTATTAAGAAGCATTCAAAGGGGGAAAACTTAAATGCTGCATTTATCTCACTTTGCTGATTTTACAGTCTGATATCAGTGGGTTTTGGTTCCCACACGGCATGAAAACACACAACTGGAGCATTGTTGAAACTGGCGGTGAATACGGTCTCAGGAATGCGATACGTTTGCAACAATGCAACGGGCTGGTTAATGGTTATGGAGACCCTTGGAGAAGAGCGAGGCAGAGCAAATACCTGAGCTATGCGTTGGACAAACAAATCCAGCAAGCCTCGAGCAATCGAAGACAACAAGCGGGAGCGACTTTGACCTCAGAGTTTTAAACTGAGTCATGATGGAAACCCCGTAAACACTACTTCTGCTCAGGAGGGAAACAGTGGGCGGACACAGTGAAGACCACACCTGTAGAATCAATCAGTCATAACAGCTCTGCAACACTCAGCCATTACAACGCCACAGTTGAACATAGTTGAATTGTTTTTGAAAGCATACAATGTCATAACTCTGTGATCTCGATTAAAGTTAGAGTTCTAGAAATGATGACATGGTTAAAAAAATGTAAGAATGTCTAATATAAAATCTGAATATGTTTTAATGTGAAATACTGAATTATTTTACAATTTAAAAAGGTCAATTAAGGTGAAACTTTTCCCAATTCTCTTGCAATTAAACATACTTATTTAGCTGAAACACAACAGCATGTTACAGATGATGTAGTTTAGTACTTCATCATAGAAAAGCAAACCTTCTCTATAATTGTGTTCCACTGAGTGGGATATACAGTACATTATACACTGACTGATTAAATATGTTGAATTTGAAAGATAAAACTGCACAGTGATGTATAAAGTGTTTAGCACCACCATTTAAACAATACATTATCAATCACAATTAAGCTCCTTTTAATCTGTCCACCCGTGGGAAGTTGTAATGAGGTATAAGAAATAGAAATGGCTTTGTTTTACGGCGTCACAAGCCAAAAACCACTGATGTACTACATTGCAATAAATGGATAGAAGGATGGATGAAATAACAAAAGAGGCAAAAGGAAAATGAGGACAGGATACAGAGCTAAAGTAACACATAAACAGTAGCCTATAAACACCACTGGCCTAAACATGTGACAAACATGTGTCTGTGGTCCGTTCTGAACACGCAGGTGAATAAACACGTTCTACAGACAATTGGATATTTCAGAAAGCATGACCCAAGCCCTCAGCTGTGCAGGAAGAGGGTACAGCAGGCAGGGAAACACCTGTATTTGTCCTGGGCCACAATCACCAACGCTCACACAACATCCTGCCACCACGGTTCAATAGACAGAGGGAGGAAGGGGAAAAATGGATTTCATACCGGTCACCATGGTCTGTTTTCAGCTCCACGCTAATGTGAACAAGTGTTGACAAATCTATGTCTGGGGTTGAACTTAATAATGTTTAGGAGTGTTAAAAATAAGCTGCTATTGTGAGAGATATATTGTCAATGATTCAATGTGGCTTTGGTGGGAAGCACAAGTAAGCTAAGTGGCTAACTACTAGAAAACGAATACATAAAACATACATGTTTGTCCAAATGTAATTCATTCATGAACATGGCTTTCATGCTAGTAGACAGTCAGCAGGCTAGCTAGCTTACCAATGTAGATGAAGGCTACATTTTGAGGCATTTCCAAGAACGCTAGGCTTCATAACATGGCCTCTGGTGGATTTCTTTAGATGACAGCTACGTTTTCCTATTACCTCCATCGACCATGAGAATCTTTCAGCTTTATAAGCACAGGGTTGCCAACTTTGGGTACCTGGCTGGAGTGAGATTTTGATATC
The DNA here is from genome assembly GCF_036324505.1 of Eleginops maclovinus. Lineage (NCBI taxonomy): Eukaryota > Metazoa > Chordata > Actinopteri > Perciformes > Eleginopidae > Eleginops > Eleginops maclovinus. The sequence continues at coordinate 3,824,896 of NC_086350.1, read as the reverse complement.
ATGGGTTTAATTACACATATGCGCACTAAATGACTGCTATCCTGTCCGTAGCGGGACCTTAGCCTATATACACTGCCCAGCCAAAAGAAAGGTCACAAGCCTGTGGGGGGCAGTGCTATGATCTGGGGTTGCTGCAGTTGGTCTGGTCTAGGTTCAGCAACGTGCCCAAAGAATGAGATCAGCTGACTCCCTGAATATACTGAAGGACCAGGTTATTCCATCAATGGATTTTTCTTCCCTGATGGCACGGGCATGTTCCAACATCACAATGCCAGGATCCATCGGGCTCAAATTGTGAATGAGTGGTTCAGGGAGCATGAGACATCATTTTCACACATGGATTGGCCCCCACAGAGTCCAGACCTGAACCCGATTGAGAATCTTTGGCATGTGCTGGAGAAGACTTTGCGCAGTGGTCCGAGTCTCCCGTCATCAATTCAAGATCTTGGCGAAACATTAATGCAAGACAGAAATAAATTTGACGTTGCAGAAGCTCGTGGAAACGATGCCACAGCGAATGTGTGCCGTAATCAAAGCTAAAGGCGGTCCAACGAATATTAGAGTGTGTGAACTTTTTTTTTTGGCCAGGCAGTGTATATATGTGGCTTTTATAGAATAGGTAATTGTACTCTAATCATGTTTTCAAACATATTCCCCGATATCACTTTGCACTGTGCAAGCCTACCTTTCCTTCAGTAGAGTCTGTCTGTTATCGTTGTTAAGACTGGTGGGGCCGGGAAGGGAGTGGATTGACAGCTTGAGCAGCTGTCAACTCAACACTGTAAATAACCAACCAAAAACGATCACCGGTTCATCTTGTTTTTGGCGTGAGAATAATTTGGGCAGCGTGAGAGAGTGAGATTGATAATGAAAGAGTGCGTCACACGCCAGATGCGTGAGAGTTGGCAAAACTGATAAGCATTACAAAAACATGATTCGCACTAGCATCTCTGACATCAGCAATATTTGTTTTGAGAGGACAAACATTTTATTGAAACAGTTGGCGTCAGTCTTTGGCAGTGCAAAAAAAAGCCCTCTAACCCTCTCTAGTCAACACTCTGCCAGGACAAACACACACTGCATGCATCAGTGGGCTGATTGCATCGCAGCTAATACTGAGTGTTCATAAGGGCTGACACTCTTGGTGCCATTTGATATTCATAGTTTGGGATTAAGCTGTGGAACCAGGCGAGGTGAGGGCGCCCATATAGGGAAACAAATGACAAGAAATGATGCCAATAGAAAAACAAAGACTAATAGAAATGTTTATGTATAAGGTTCCAGAAAGTAAGGATGCATGCTAACAGAGGACGGGTTACACCTCGACATCTCACACTTGAGTGAGCCCAGGAAACCTGAGCAAAGCCGCTTGAACTCAGTTTGAACTTACAAGCTAAGATCCCGAGTGAGACAGGAAACCACATTCAAATTATATCATTTTTCCGCATACGTTTCTGGGTAGGATGATTATGTTACAGCTCCACCATCGTGGCATTTCTCGTAATGACAGCCTTGGAGACGGGAACAATTCCCTTTTGTGTAATACATTTGCAAGCTACAAGTTACCGCACAGGACTGCATGCTGGCGGTTTGAAGAAGTCATAACAAATGACAGGTTTACAGTTTTTCAGTGTCTCAGCTTCTTATCTCAGATCAATGGTGATATGATTATATCAGGCAGATATTTTAAACAGAAACAAAGAGGGGATGGCATATCAGAGAATAAAACCTGAAGCCATTTAGGGCGCCAGGATTGGATTGTCCAAAATAAACACAGACATTTTGGGTTATAATTGAAGGAAAACCTATAACTGTAAATCATTCATGAGAGGTGTTGTATAAAAGGTTGGTTCACCTAAATACACAACACATGTTTTCTGATTTACTTCCAGTTGTGGACTTTTTTAAGGATATCTACATCTAAAAGGTCTGCTGCCTGTTCCGTTAAAAAGGAAGTCATTGGGAATTTGTTTGTGGTTCACAGAGACATTTGAGAAATGGTAAAACAAAAGGTTAGAGGGATGTTCTGTGAGACTTGAACTAGACGTGCTTTGACATGCTGATGTGAATTGAATTAGTTTCACAGGTATTTGGTCATAAACCAAAGTATTAACCAAATTAAAAATGTGACCTTATGACTGCTATATGTTATAATTCCTCCTGAGGAACTCCCTAAAATTCACAGTCCTTTGGCTGTTGAGACATTTCACGTAAAATTACTGAGGACAGCCTCATGTTCGAACTACTAAAAAAAAGTAAAGTAGTTTGATGGCATCTATCAAAAGGTTGTTGATGTATATTTGTCTGGACACAATTGGTGAACCAACAGACTGCCATTGGCATTCATAGCAGCACGATAATAGTTTAAAGAGGCCCTATTACGCTTTATTGGGGGTTTCCCTTTCCTGTAGTTTGTTTTAAAAGGTTGTTGTGCAAGTGAATGCTCTGCAAAGGCTAAAATCCCAAAGATCCCTTCAGAAGGAATATCTGTTTTCAATATACTATAAGTTTAGGCCATAAAAAAATACACAGCCCGGTCAAAAAAAAGGTCACACGCCTGTGGGGGCAGTGCTATGATCTGGGGTTGCTGCAGTTGGTCTGGTCTAGGTTCAGCAACGTGCCCAAAGAATGAGGTCAGCTGACTCCCTGAATATACTGAAGGACCAGGTTATTCCATCAGTGGATTTTTCTTCCCTGAAGGCACGGGCATGTTCCAACATGACAATGCCAAGATCCATCGGGCTCAAATAGTGAATGAGTGGTTCAGGGAGCATGAGACATAATTTTCACACATGGATTGGCCCCCACAGAGTCCAGACCTGAACCCCATTGAGAATCTTTGGGATGTGCTGGAGAAGACTTTGCGCAGTGGTCCGAATCTCCCGTCATCAGTACAAGATCTTGGCGAATAATGAATGCAAGACAGAAATAAATGTTGTGACGTTGCAGAAGCTTGTGGAAACGATGCCACAGCGAATGCGTGCCGTAATCAAAGCTAACGGCGGTCCAACGAATATTAGAGTGTGTGACCTTTTTTTTTCGACCAGGCAGTGTATGTTCTGTCTGTTATGAACCCATGGACGGCCAGAAAACCATTTGACTGAATTTGGTCATTTCTGTGTTTTAACTTTGAAGTTTTTATCTCCAAAAAAGATGTATAGGAAAGTGTTTAAATGGTGTTTCCGCTGTCTGGTTTGTTTACACAGAGAATGTAGTGGAGCAGATAGTAGACAGGAGATGCTTCCTCCCTCTCTTATCAGAAAGAGGATGGGGGATCAGCAGGAAATAACAACACTTTTTCTATCTGAATATGTGGATCTCTGGGATGACTCTCCCACTCTGATAGGCATCTGTGAACAAAGAGACACAACACACCCCTTCCCTCCTTGCCCCCTTCCCCTCTGATACCACCCACCCCTCTTATTTTCCCTCACACCCCCCCCCCCCTGCCTGTGAATCACCAAATGAGCTATTGCTCAGTGAAGACAAATGGCTCACACTCTTTCCAATGCAATTACGATCGTTTGCTGTGGCCTGCTGATTTGTGTTAACCAAACAATTTCGGCAGCTAATTGGTCCGGTGCACACCGCTGTCATGCTGCTGCATTGCTCCGGTCACACATGTCAGTGGCTGGCAACCATTTAATTTCCAACCCTCTGAGGCCTGTATGTGTTGGTTCACCACAGGACACCAGTATGACACACAGGACTCAACGATGACGCACTTTAATGAAGAGAACTGAAACCCATTTTGACAGCGGTAATCAACATTGCATATATTCTAAGAGTTAGACAACTGACTCCACATTATCTCGTCATTCCTTTGCAGCTCCAAAATCAAGCGTTTGACATATCTACAGATCTAAACACTTGAGGTAATTATAGGTGCAGCTGGAGTAATTACTACACAACGTGAAAAAAGGAAGACATCGACTGGAGACAGCCTCAGTCAGACTGTTTGAAATGATCAAAGATAATTCATCCACGTTGTGTATGATGTGAGAATACATCCATTCTGCTGTGGGTGCCACTGTCAAAGACCTTAACAGCAATTTAGTTTAAAAGCTTGTTTTATTTCTGTACTTAATCCAAACCCTTCCTGCTGAGTTTGGAGGTAAAGAACTAATGAGTAAAGCTATAATTGAAACCTTTCTGATCCAGACTTGGCAACACGAGTCCTGTCTGCACCCTGTACGGGATCGGATCATGACCAAGGTTTACCAACTCTACACAACAAAAGTCTGCATTCAAGAACTCAAATAGAATTTAAGTGACGAAAACAGAGGACGGATTGTGTTTCATTCAATTTAATTTCCCAATCTTTTTAAAGCTGATCCCAGCTGCAGCCATGGGAGCATCAAAAGGCTGAGGTTGCCACTCAGGGGAATTGCTGAAGCGAATTATACTGTGTGTTGATGAAAGGATCTCTCTCGACATTAAGTGTGAATTTTTTCTTTGGGTCCGGTGTCCCACATTGAAACGTGTACTAAAACATCATGACATAATTACAGAGCAAGAGAAGGTCCTGTAGGTTTAGGTTCAATACAGTGTACTTTGGCAAGTACCACCATCAAAAAGAGTATTTAACACACACACACACACACACACACACACACACACACACACACACACACACACACACACACACACACACACACACACACACACACACACACACACACACACACACACACACACACACACACACACACACACACACACAGCTTTGAAAGTTATTGTTCATGCTAAACATGGCAGGAAATGCTTCTCTCAGCCATTAAATTGAGATATTTCAGCTTTTCTCTCTTTTATATCATAATAAACTGAATATATTTGGGTTTTGGAATGATAAACAATATGTTTAAAGACATTGCATTTCACTTTAGGGAACTGGGATGCTAAGTTTTTTAAGTTTTCTGATATTTAATAGACCATGAGATGATGATTAATCAAAAATACCTTCAATAATTAGTACAATATTCGTTGGTCGCAGCCCTACTTTAAAACACTACTTCTTGTGGATTAGTCATTTAAAGACCCTGAGATAGATTCCCGGGAATTTGTTCGGTATTCCCCTGTGGTTTGTTCTGTTATTTAATGATGACTTTTGGGTTTACAGCCTCATTCGCCCCTCTTGTGCACTCACTCAATAATCGATGCGCACTGCGGTGTGCGTAATCTCTCCCTCCTCAACATGCTTCCAGATGACAGAACTCGGTAAGAAAAGCACACACTCAACAGGTTTCCCGTCTGGAAACTTCAATCTCACAAAGTTACCTGTTTTTCTGTCGAGCTTTCAGGAAGTTTTTTCCAAACGGAGCCATGTCTCAGCAGCGCGACAAAAACACAGCAGCAATCCGAAAAGCGTTACAGTCCCCGCATGGCAGGACGCGGGACACTTTGGGGAGAGTTCCTGAAAAGTTAAAGGGTGTACCGAGTGCAACTCTGAACGCCCCATCCGAAGTGGGAGGGAGGTGTCTCCAGACTGACATATTGGTGTGTTTCTGCCCCCTTCCACCTGCAGAGACAACCTGACACACTACAGGCAGCAATAAAGACATATGTGTTAACACTGTTGGGGAGTTCAGTATGACTCTATCCTATTTTATGATATGAAGTAACGTTCACAAAAGGTTATAAGGACAGATTGTTTGGAAAATATTCCATTCTTAATTTTAGCAATACTCTGGTACAAATAAAAGTCCTGCATTTAGAATATTTCTTAAGGAAAAGTACAAAAAGTATTGCTACCAGAAGTAAAAGTACTTGTTGTGCTTAAAGGTCTATCTAAGAATCATATATATTAAAGTACTGGGTGATCCGACATCACAGCGGATGATGTCGGATCTGATATGTAACATTATTTTGTTTATAAATCTGTGAAGTCAGTAAATCAGTCAAATATTTGTGAGTTAAAGCAGTATAAAGTAGCACAACTTGCTCAGAATCGTACTCGAGTAAATACTTATACTCATATAAAGTCCAACTATGTAGCACTTGAATCCGACAGCAGATAGAAAGTCTTCCAAGTCTCTAATGTGATATTAAATTTGATCCCGTATTAGATTTAACTGTCCATGCACAGCAGACATGTCACTGTTTGGGGTTTATAACAAATAAGAGCAAATCAATAAAGAAATCCATGAGAAATAAATAACATATCGCTTTACAAACAAATCTAAGAGGATCTAAACCTGATCCCTGTGGGATGTCACATATGTGTTTTAGAAAGCCATAATACAAAAGCATTATTTGAAGGGTTAAAGGCATGATTAAAAACTCTACGTATTCATTTCATTACATTTGGGTTTTGTAAAGGAGCTTTTAGTTTCTGTTTCTTTCTGTCTTCGCAGTAGCTGAGAGGGAAGTCACTTCCTGTGATGCACCGAGCAGACCGTTTTGTGATTGTTTAAAAACTGGTTTCCAAATTCAAGATTTAACTTTGAACTTTGAGCAAACATGAAGAAGTGTCTTTATACCTTGAAATACTTGTTTTTTAGATGTCACCAAAATGATTAGTTTTAGTTCTGATAGATAGAATCGGAGGAGGAAACCCTCTTTATTAGTCACATACATGCACACAGCAGAGCACACACAGTGAAATTTGTCCTCTGCATTTAACCCATCCTAGTACTAGGAGCAGTGGGCAGCTGTCGTGCAGCGCCCGGGGAGCAATGGGGAGGGGGGGATTGGAGGTGTCCGGTGCCTTGCTCAAGGGCACCACAACAGGGCCTAGGAGGTGAACTGGGACCTCTCCAAGTAGCAGCCCACTTCCATATTTCAAGTCTGTTCGGGGACTTGAACCGGTGACCCTACGATTCCCAGTCCAAGCCCCTACTGACTGAGCCACTGCTTAAAGCCACTGTTCTGAGATTAAAGTCAGAATTCTGAGATTAAAGTCAGAATTCTGAGGAAAAAAAGGGAAGAATTCAGAGATTAAAGTCAGAATTCTGAGAAAAATCTGAATCTCAGAACTTCGACTTTAATTGTATTCAAAAACAAAATAACTTTTAGTCAGAACAAGTCCCTAATCCTCTTCCATATTCAGTATATTATTTTAAGGTTGATGGAACAAATCTAATATAAAACAAGATTACATTTCCAGATATTAATAACTGGTTACTCATCAACACCATTCATGTCTTGTATCACCTGTTGCTTTGAAAAGAAATCATTTGCAGGAAAAGCAAAGGAGGTGGTGGAAAACCACTTTCTAAATAATGACACAAGAGGGGATCTCTGGCGTGCATTTCTCTGCATCACTCCTGCAAAACAAACTTCCGATTGTGTGCATTCGTGAGGAAATATAACCCAATCTCCCATAGATTGACGCAAAAAGCTTTCGCCTTGTGATGCAAAAGTGACGTCTGAAGGAACGATGACACTGGAGACAGTATGAAGAGACTGGGAGGGTGGTTGGATGAAGGGGAGGGTGGGGTGGGGGGCTGTGTTTGTGGGTGGGGGTGGAGATGAGGAGAGAGAGAGAGTCTGATCCTTATAAACTGAGGGAATGGAGCCCACTGCATTTCACAACCAACCAGAAAAACTGCAAGGAAAGGGAAGCATTTTAGGATCTGGAGGAGAAGAAGAAGAACAAAAGGGGTAGCTGCAGCATCACATCCACCTCCAGACTCTTCAGCTGTCTGACCTTTAACCTTATGGACTAGACTCTTCCTCAGGTGAATTCTTCACTGCGGGATCCTGTTCTTTTGGTGTTAGTTGTTTTCACATCAAGATGCAAGCTCAGCTGGCATGTATGCTGCTCCTCTGTTTCACATGTGGTGGACTTTGTACAGGTAAGCACTCTTTAACACATTTCTGTGATCATCCATCACGATATGGTTTGCTGATTAATCATAGAAACAAAACAGGAACATGACACTGAATGGAACAAGTGTAGTAACATACTGAATGCAACAGGTGGATATCTATCTATCCCTCTATCCATCTATCCATCTATCCATCCATCTATCCATCTATCTATCCATCTATCTATCCATCTATCCATCCATCTATCCATCTATCCATCTATCCATCTATCCATCTATCCATCTATCCATCTATCCATCTATCCATCTATCCATCTATCCATCCATCTATCCATCTATCCATCTATCTATCTATCCATCTATCCATCTATCCATCCATCTATCCATCTATCCATCTATCCATCTATCTATCTATCCATCTATCCATCTATCTATCTATCCATCTATCCATCTATCCATCTATCCATCTATCTATCTATCCATCTATCCATCTATCCATCTATCCATCTATCCATCTATCCATCCATCTATCCATCTATCCATCTATCCATCTATATATCTATCCATCTATCCATCCATCCATCTATCCATCTATCCATCTATCCATCTATCCATCTATCCATCTATCCATCTATCCATCTATCCATCTATCCATCTATCCATCTATCCATCTATCCATCTATCCATCTATCCATCTATCCATCTATCCATCTATCCATCTATCCATCTATCCATCTATCCATCTATCCATCCATCTATCCATCTATCCATCTATCTATCAATCTTTAACCCAAAGTCAGAGTTTATGACTTTGGGTTAAAGATTGAATACTTAAACATCCAGGCTTCCAAAATGAAGTGTTCATAAGATAGTTACTCACTAAGAAATCTGAGGGTTTCTTTTCACCAAATTCTTCTTATTTTTGGCACAAATTCTGACTCATTAATTCAGGATTCCCTCCTCATAGTTTAAATATTAGAAAACATTTGAACCCTATTTTATACAAAATAAAAACAAGATACATTAATTTTGTATTTATTTATTTCACATTTAAACACGTCACACTGTTCAAGAGTCAAAATCTAAAGGTAGTGTCACTTTTGGTCCAGTGAGTCAATCCTTAAAATTCGAATGAGAACATTATGCATTAATCTCAGGATTTATGATTTGGTTTCGGAGTATATACTGTGTATTGGGTAAACAAAGCTTTATTGGGTAATATGTGTTTGTATTTCAATCTCCAGGCACACTGAGGGCGCCGTAAATCAATAGTGTGTCACCTGTTGAATGCTTAGAAAATAGTGCATGGGATACAAGTGCTGCAAACCCTTCTCAACTTCAGCTCACAAAGAACCGTCTTAACACCAGCAGACAAGCTAGCTTTCATATCTCCTTGACATTTATTATGAAGTCATCTCAGGACTCGTGATTGGATTTGGTTGAAGGTTAAATATCTGTCTCTCTTCTGACTGACAGGCGTGGATCAGGATCAACGAGCGCTGGAAGAGGAGATCCTCAGCAGCCTCTTCACTTCCAAGGTAATAAATCCCCATTTTCTGTCATATCAGAGACTGAGTGTAGAAAAAGCTGCAGCAGTCAACTTGTAACCCTTCAAACCTGACACACAGGTGTGCTTAAGGAAATCTGGATCCATGTTTCACCCACAGCTGCATTTTGTTATTGCATTTTTAAGAAACTCAGGGTCATTTAGGAAAAAGGGAAGATATTAAGTTATAACCTGATGCTTTTTTAGACCCATTTCTCTGGTGGAATGAGCTTAACACCAGGCACATCTGGTGCTTGAAGTTGGTGTGAGTCTCGAGTAGGCAGATGTCCGAGCCTAATAGGATTCAGATGGACCTGACAGCATCATAACGACACCTCTTCCCCGTCCCTCCGTTTGATAAATAATGACGGTGATCGTACGGAGACGTGACAGCAACAAATCAGTGGCATGATTCATTGCTGCTGATGCTCGGAGGTAGCTCAGGGGTGATGATTGTAATCATAACTTGCCGGATGAATGATGGAGTGCTCAAGAGGCTGGAAAGTACAGTATGGTAGAAGATATGCTATCGTAACATCTCATTTTTTTAATTACGAGTCAGCTAGATTGATTGACCGGCTTGTCCACTTTTCTTTTACTCTCTGATTACATGCAGGAAGTAGATTTCCTATGCAGAGCTTATTTCTCTTTCGAGGTCGATAGCTATAATCCACATCCAGTGATCATCTGTTAGTCTCCCAAGCATTGACCTTTGCGAAGTTGCTCCCGATTGAGTTATAGCTTGAGTTTTTGCAGCACTTTTTACATTTCGGTGGCATTTCACAGACAGAAAATCCAATATTCACAGAGACAAGGCTAATTTGTTTACAATAAAAGGGTCCAGTGAGGATTTTTTGTATATTGAACCCCTACATTAACTCTTAATCGACCCCTCCTACTCGTTATTGACTGCCCAGCAGAACAGGAGATGTTCCTTACAAAGGGAAACGGTCATCATGTGAGCTTTTCAGCTTCATTAAAACCACATTAGACCACTTGAAAGATAACCCTCTAAATGTTAAATGTCATTGGCTGCTTATGTTTGGTCCCTCGTGCGTTGTTACCTGGATGTCTTCCCCTCCAAGAAACCATGTATTGAACATGTCCGCAGTCATTACAGCATCAGAGGCGGACCGTATTCCTCTGACGCTCATAAACGACGCGACCAAAGCGAGTCTTGGAGAGCTTTTTCCATTTAAAGTAACTTAGAGGCAACAATATCCCCTCGCCTCCTGACTCTCTCTATCACCGTCAGTGACACACATTGGTCTTCGTGGCAGTGTGTGGTGAAATCGCCGTCCCACGCGCAGGGGCCCCCGAGGCCCTCCACCATCTTAAAGCACTCAAACTAGATTAAAACACAAAGAGGCTGCAGCGAGACGAGGTTAGATGTGACTGAAGTATCCCTCTTGGTGTCTGGTGCCTGAGAATGTTTAGGCAATGCTGCACATATATCTTAACTGCTGTCTGAACATGTGGCCGTCTGCATCAGTGCTCTCCGTGTAAAAGAAGAGTGGGGGGGCTGGGGGGAGGCTTAAATGCATCCTCAGTGCCTCTTAAAGGGAATTTCAGAAGCTTTTACTGCCTCAACTGTAAACACTCAGTGGGTGAAATGGTTCTCAGTGTGAAAATCCTCCAAAACAGCATTTAAAGCGCAGCACTTCAGGGCAACGCATTCAAATGTGTTGGGTAAGCTGCTCTTTAAGGAGGCTGATCCATAAAACATAGGAAAATTCAATCCTCTTTTAAGAAAAAATACAATATTTAACACAAACACATGAAAATCAAAATCAATGAATATGGAGATACAGGTGTTGGACGTAAAATAAGAATAAATACAAATAAAGAGGATGTTCAGGATACCGAATACATGACCAGTGATGGATATAACACTGATCATTTGTTTGTATTAAGACACATGACTGAATAACGTACAAAAGGATCAAATATAAAGCAATGCAGAACAATATACGGCACAGAATACTTTATTAAATACCTATATTTTACTTATCTCACTATTTATTCCTAAATATATGGAAATATGCCCTACATCTTACCACTTTTAGCTGGTTAAATGCAAAACTGCGTGTCATTGTCTCAGTACTTGTACTCTATGCAATGATATTAAAGCTGAACTTTAAATAATTTAATTCATTCTAACAATGAATATCACTAACCAAAAATTCACTATTTTAAAGTCTTTCCAAATAAAAAAAAAGCACAAATTATAGGATTTTTGATTATTGTGTCCAGCCTTTTTTTGACTGGACCTAATGATCAGAGCTGTGCAATAATTAGACTTTAGTTGAATAAAAAAGACAGGTCTTCCTGCTTAATTTTCACTTCACCTAAGTTCACAGTTAATTGAAACTGTAATGAAATGATCCCCTCAAACAAGGATCAAATGTATTTCCGTTCTGAAATTTAAAAAAAGCAATCACTTCCTGAATTCAATTTGTAAACTTATCCTCTTTTCATGTTCCCACTGTGCAGATGAAACAGAATAAGCAGAGCGCCCCCTACTGGCGCGTGTCGCTGGGCAACCTGTGCAGGCTGGTGAGCGGTCTGAGGCAGGAGGCGCAGAGCAGCGAGGAGGAGGAGCAGGAGGAAGAGGAGGGAGGGCAGCTGAGGGAGGAGCTGTACAACCTGCAATACATCTGCAGAGCTCTGCAGAGGGAGGACAGGGTGAGACACACACACACACACACACACACACACACACACACACACACACACACACACACACACACACACACACACACACACACACACACACACACACACACACACACACACACACACACACACACACACACACACACACACACACAACAGCTTGGATTTCTATACTTTCAGATTGGTTGGACAATTAAATGCTGCTCTATAAGTTGTGAGAATGATCTAAAATGATCTTTAATCAGCATTTGATGAGCTTATCTCATAATTAATATCTGCAATACAACTCATAACATATATGAAAGATATAAAAGAACAACATTTTTGGAAGAAGTGATAAATACAACAAAAAAATAACAGTACCTTGACATTTTACTTTCGTTTTACTAATTATTTTATCCAAAAGCCTAGAAAAAAAACAAGCCAGTAAAGTAAATAACAGCATGTTTTTGCTAATATGAGTTCTAAAAAAAGACACACACACATAAACACAAGGACAGGTTTACTGTTCATCTCTTAAGAGCTCATCCATCCTCTAAACTCACCTCATTAAACGCCTATGTATCTCACCCCTCCGTGTGTCCTCCTTCCTCTCCTCCATCAGCTCCTTACACAACAGCCTTTCAGTTTTTAAGATCATTACACGGCGACTGCTGATTAGCACCTGATTTGCCATGCATGGAAGCACAGAGGAGAAGCGCTCGTTCAATCACAGCTCCCATTACCTTCGCCGCCTGGCAACAAAACATATGTTTGCCGGTCCTTTCCTCCTCTCATCGTGTCTCTCTCTGCCCCTAACAGCTACTCCACGACTCTCAAGAATATCTAGAGGAAAACAGTGACAACCCGCTGAAACGAAAATCACCTTACATCCTGAAGAGGCAAGCCGCACGCACCACCAAATCCCGGAGGCCGTACATCTTAAAACGAAGTTCAATTTACTGACCGGGAGAAGATGGGTTCAGGGGACCAGACGATATACATTCTGTGAAGATGTTATTGTGATTTTTCTCCATCTCTCTGTGGCTGCGATGTTTTTTCTTTTCCCATTGTTGGTTTTATCCAGTCAGACCCTTTGATTGTATGTCCGGCATTCAGGCCTGCCTGTATCCTGCTCCTGAAAATAAACTTAAACTGAGCATCAAGCAAACGGCGTTTCCCCGAGAAACTATATTTATTTACTCAATGTCTTCTCTGCACACTGAGTGTATTTCTTTTCTTCCAGGATATGATTAAAGGATTCATAAAACACAAAACCAGTTTGATGTGACTATCCTTTATTTCAGCTTGCTTCTACAAATGTTCAGTCAATCAGCAAATGTGTTCTCATTCAAAACTTCAGACTTGAAAAATTCACTATTTTAGTAGAAGTTTTTTTAAGTACAGGGAGTATAGGTTTTAGTGCATGTAAATGGTCTGCAAGGGCTAAAATCCTAAAGTTCCCTACCCTCCTCCTCAGTTTGAAACACCTCCATTTTGACTCCTTTGTTTACTTACCGTAACAAAGTGACATCACACTTCTATTGGCTAGTGCTCCAACAACTTGAAAGTGATAGGCTAAGGGGCGGGACATCTACAACAGAGCCGGCCAGCTCACCAATCAGAGCAGACTGGGCTCTGGTTCCAGACAGAGGGTGAAAAGAGGTGCTGCAGCACAGGCAGTATGAGAAACATAAAGAGCTGTTTGAACATTAAAGCATGGAGAGAGACAGTAGAGACACTACATATAAATATAAACCTGAAAATGAGCAGAATATCGCACCTTTAACTTCTACATTTCAGCAGACCGGTTTGGTCGCTGTCTTCTTCAGTATGTCTTAATGAATAGCTGTGCACCTTCGCTAGTCATTGATTTAAAATATTACATTCAAATTTGGAAATTAAAGCAAACATGATTTTTCTGGATGTTAAAGTTAAGCTACTGATTTATTTGAATACCTTCACCATTGGGTCAGTGTGTGCTCCAGCAGATAAAAAGGACTGTGAGCGTGGCGAATGAGAGTCTTGGCCTTTAATAAATGTCGGTTTCATCTCCAAATCAAAGTGCTTTTTCTGTCCTTCTTTAAAACTCTGCTTTTAACCCTGAGTCAAAGATCTGGATGAAGTGCAGAGAAAACTGGCTTTGAACAGCCTCGTCACTCTGGGGCTTCAGCAGAAACGTGAAAACGCTTTTTCAGCAGCATTCTGATAAATGTTTAATTTTACTAAACCAATTTACACCGTTGGTCTCTGAGCAGGTAAGGCAATTAGGATGGATTTTTACTATTTTCAAGCAAAGACAAACCCCTTAGCACACACCTAAAACCGTGTTTAATTAATGTTATACATCTGTTTTGACTGTATCGGTGTGTGTTGCCTGAAGCCTGATCCTCTAACAAGATGATTGGTGCCATGGGATATCTTCTGCTTTTCTTAAAGTACTGTTACACTTCCCTAGATGTGTTAAGTGATGTATCAGGCAGGACAACATATGCCTTTCACACATGCTGTGATCGTGCTGAGAAACCAGACTCAGACACAGGAAGTCTTCACCTATTTCACCTTTTTGATTGAAACATACTCCTCTCACTGCTGCACCAGTGTGCAAACAACCAACAGGCCTCACATTTTCAACATCAGACTGTCCTTTAGCGATGTCCCGCCCCTCTAGCCTATCACGCACAATGTGTTGGATCCCTAACCAATAGAAGTGCATAGTTATGTCAACATGTTACTGAAGTAAACAAAGGAGTCCAATGAAGGCGTGGGGGGGAGTATGTGAGAAAGAAACTCCCTCTGGAGGAAATTCAGGGATTTTAGCCTTTGCAGACCGTTTACATGCACTAAAACCTATATAACACACTACAGGGAAAACCCAAAAAGGCATAATAGGGCCTCTTTAAAGCATCAAAGTCAGTCCATCTCACAGGGTCAGTACCTTTATATACAGTATGTACAGTTCACATCAAGACATAACAAAAAAAACCAAACAAAACATTTCAAGTAGTTTCAAGTAAAACCGACAGTTTGGGTCTTGAGGTACCAAGGATTTTTATATGCGTCTCCGCAAACAACATAACACTCAATGATCCACAGTCGTCACTTTGAAATGATTTCACTGGGACTATTTCTTTGGCAGTAAAAGGTTATTTCGTGTCATTTTTTTCCGAATCTTTGAGCTCCAGAAAAGAAGATTGGGCTGCCAGTAGAAATCTCAGAGACGTAACTTTTTTCCAAATGATCTTTCAGCACTGCTACATACATTTGGATTTGGAAGCGTCAGAAAGATGGAGAGGGTCGAGTGGAGAGAGTATGAAGTCCAGAAGCACAAAAAACAAATGACATTTTAATGATAAATTGAGCTTCAGCCGTCACTGTTCCAGATTGTTATTAACTTCAAATGAACATTTATCCACACAGGTTGCAAAAGCTTAACTGCAAGGCTGCTGTTTAAATTTCCCCTCAACATTAAACTGCTAAGGTTCCTTTGAGCCAGACACTTGTAACTAATAGCTTCAGCTTCAATTGGCTCCTGTTGAACTTCAATGTGTGAAATTATACATGTGTGCAGCAGGAAAAGGTATAATGAATACCAAAGGCTGCCTCTGTTATTATTCCTTTCATGTCAGGGACCACCAACAGTGCAAGTGCCCGTCACAGGCAGCGGATGGCAGTGTTGTTTAACTAGTGTGATTTACTGTGCAGTGTGGATAAGTGTAGTGTGTCACATACATAGCAGTACCTAAAAAATGAAATAGAAATGGAGATATTTTGCAGCAGAATTTCCTCAAAGAACAGCAGAAACAGGGGGACAGTTTTAACAATGAGATGTGCTTAAATAATCTTGCACTGACGGTGGTAATCATGCACAAAAGACGAATACACATCTCGTGTAGCTTTTCTAACCCTACCTTCTCTTTCTCGGAGACATCCTGTGTCAAATTATGCATGAGGAAGTAATCAGAGTCCCGGAAACATTTCCAATGCAAGGAAAAGGTCAACATTAACTGCAGTGGTACGATGTCTCTGTTTGGCCTTTGAGTGAGGATATGTTGACTGATTGAGACCTTTTCACTAATTTGTCTCATGCACATCCGTTTACTGACAAATTGGCTCTGTTCATCGATTAACTGTACGATAATAATGCACTAATGCAAAGCTGTCAGTCCAGAAAACGTACGGTACCTTTGCGCGGGTTTGTAGTTTCGTCCAATCGTCTGTCAGAGATGTTTAAATGTGTTTCTCTTTCACATTTTTGGTTCATTTTATGACCAATTATGATACAGCAAAAGGCAAGTGGGAAAACAGTGTCCCTAGGAATAATGTTAAATGATTTTCTACAATATTAACATCTCACCAGAGGCACCACAAGTCATCAAATGATATTCAAAACGCCTTCAACTCTTTAGATACTTGAAGGTGAGCAGCAATAAAAAATCTCACTTCAAATGGGTTAAACTAAAGAGTTCTCCTTTTCATTATCTATCCAGGGAGTCACTTTTCATAAAGTCACTTTGCTTTTTTCTCACCTTCAAATACAAACAAACACCTTTAGTGTGAAGATCTGAATCACAGTTGGGACAGCAGCTCTTCACAGCAGCAGATATTAAAAGTCTCATGAGCACAGAGGTGTGTGTTTGTGTGTGGGGAAGAAGAGAAGTAATCCTGACATTTCATTAAATACTACTTTAATAAAACCCTAACCACTTTCTTTTGTTTTTCCTTTACCTACGTTTGTGATAAACCAGCAGGTGGCAGTGCAGTACAACACTACTACTCAACTAAACATCCTTCAATAATAACCTTTTGTGTTTCCTGCAGTAAAATACGTTTAAATCTTCTCTCTGCGTAAATAATATCCATTCACAAAAAAACTGAAAATGAGTTCTGACCTTAATTCTAACACACAATGCAGTATTTCGTCCTTTCTTCTTCTCCAACTGTTTCATTTCATTCATTCTTCCCTGTGGAAGAGCAAGATTTCCCACTAAAGAGTGACAGTGCGCAGCCTCGGGGTACTTCTAATTAGTTTCAATGTCAAGGAGAAGTATAACTTTTTTTTCCTTTGGATCAAGCCCAGCGCTTGGAGCTGGAAAGGAGATAAAAATGAGCGTCAGGTCAGAGGAGACAGTTTACGCTCATTAATAACCTAACTAATTAATAAATAATGAATAGCTCATTGCACTTGTTGGAGTTGCAGTTAGTTGCTGAATTGATTGACCACCAATCAAAAATACCAAACCCTGATTGGACAAGAGCTGCTCTAATGATGATACCATTATAAATGATGGTCAGATTTAGTCTGATTTTGTTCTTCTATCACAGCAGCTCCATTTAAAACATCAACAAGGAGATGGACATTTAACATAACATTATGATCACTTTTCAAAACTCTTTATTGACATTTAACCTGGGATTAATGTTTGCATTTAAATGTAAGACTGACTGGGCAACGTTCTTAACTCGCAGGAACCACTATCTCCTACTTTATAGCAATAATTCACATTCACTGTTTAAGACATGCTTTGGGTTAGGGTTCGAGGTTTCCTGGTTAGGAATAGTTTGCACTGGCCTACCAATCTCTCTCTGTGTGTGTGTGTGTGTGTGTGTGTGTGTGTGTGTGTGTGTGTGTGTGTGTGTGTGTGTGTGTGTGTGTGTGTGTGTGTGTGTGTGTGTGTGTGTGTGTGTGTGTGTGTGTGTGTAGATATTTGTCATGGAGTTGGAGTTGATTTCACCAGTTCCTGAATATGTGTCTGGCTGTGGTTCTGGTCCAACTGAGAGGATTATCTTCTGTGTTGAATCTGTTTTGTTGGACGGCTGTGAATTTTGGAAAGTGTTTGACTTTGGAGTTGATGAGTATTGTGAGGGTCTGTTGCTGTGTTGAGGTGAGATGTGTGGAAAAGTTCAAGAAGGAGAGGAAGGTGGTGCGCGATTGTTGCAAAAGTGATGCAATTTCTCGTATGGTGTGATGGGGTTCCGGTTCCTTTTGCTGAGGCCAATGGAAAATGATCGCTCGGTGGTAGGTTGGGGGGGTCCTTGTCCGATTTTGAGGATTTGTTCGACTCCTGGTTGGACTGAATGGTGCACAAAATACTGTCTAAATTTCATAAATCGTACGATAATGTTTCTCCAGTTTTACGGCATGAATTCATATTCACTGTTTAGGAAATGCTTCGGGTTAGGGTTTGATTGCGTTGTTGGCCTTTGATTGTAGCTTTTGGTGATTATGTTTCTTGCCGTCTAGAGTAGTATACGCACAATCCTTCAGGCAGATGTAAACATCAACAAGGATTGCTTTCACCATAAAAAAAACAAGATTGGAATCAGTGTTCAGTCTCAAATTGATTGACAGATCTATAAACACGCAGGCTAACTCTAGCCTGGTCTCAGACCTCTGAATCGCTGACGCTTCAGATTATTTCTGGCAATTGCAATTGATCTGATGTGGTGTGCACTGACAGAGCTTTACCTAGATGGATAAAAAAAGTCAATCAAAGCTTTGTAAGTGGCATTAAGGATGTCAAAGTTCGAAAAGGGATTGATCATTTGGCCCAGAAATTATGACATTAACTGAAATTAAACAAATAAATTAATGTTGGTGCAAAAGGGAACCATCTGAGTCTATTTTCTGATTGGCTCCTTGCTGGTGCACGGGCAGAGATTACGCCCGTTGGCAACACGATCCATCCAATCAGCATCTCGACGTAGAAGTTCTCGCACAATGTATTAACGTGGTGTGAGAGACAGGGCACGCCACCCTGTCCCCCGGTTGACTTCTTCACCCTATCAACTTCCTGTTATTCTACAGCATCTTCTCTTTCAGTCTGCTCACGCATGGTCTTTCACATACACACATTTAATTAAACTAAAAGCATGACTCCTTATACCAGGGGTGTCCAAACTTTTTTCACCGAGGGCCACATACAGAGAAATACACGGAGAGCTGGGCCACTTCTAGAGGTGAATATTGCCTCATGAGTTATAAGTTATAAGTTAGCAAAACAAATCAAATGTAGGCGAATAATGCGCCATACTTTCAAGTGGTTTAAGGAAAGAACAGCCTACATCCCGTCTGTCTTTAGGGTTCATTTACTCTGTTAGCAGCTCATTCCTTAAAACAGAAGCCTCATAGTGCTGATAATAAGAGTAAATATGAAGGTTACATTTAAAGCTGGTTATAGAAATAAGTTATTGGGCTTTTTTTTATCAGCTAAGGTTTGTTAGAAAATGTTTTGAGTTCTAAATGACTGAATTTATTTAAAATTGGGCTCATTAATATATTTGAACATATATATTTGAGAAGTACAATATAAGACAAGCAGTTTAATTTGTGGGCCATATTCCATTATACTTTTAGAATTTGCTGAGGGCCAATTCAAAATGGCCTGCGGGCCGCATTTGGCCCCCAGGCCGCAGTTTGGACAACCCTGCCTTATACTATGTCTGTCTGCTCTATCCATGTATAAGTTCATCTGGACCAGGAACTTAGAGCACTTATAACCTTCTTCTCTAGTTGTTACAGATACATAGACACTTTCCTTATGAGCAAGCACTTTATAATGTGTATGATACCTTTAGCAGTAAACAGATTATTTAAAATCAACAGAACATAAAAAAGGTACAGTTTTTAAAAGTAAAACTTAATGGAAAGCACTTTTAACTATATTTCAACAAACACTTCCATGTAAATCCAATAAAGGATTCAATTTATGTTTGGAAAATGAACTTAAAGAGTACTTATTTATTTGCTGAACGCTTTAACACTTTCCCCTTTTCAGATTTTGGGTGAAACATATGTGAGAACGCAACTCTGGCTTCACAACAGGAGGAATGCAATTTATCATTATCTCAGCATCGGAGCAGATCTGTCAGTTTTTGCAAATTTCCCGGCCGCCTCAGCAGATGTGTATCAATATAACGACTCTCCTGACCCTGAAAAAGTTCAGGCTTAGTACGCCTCCCACATCCACGGGACAAATTACACCCTGCGTGAATTAATTCAACTCCATTAAAAACCTTCATCGACATCTGCCGCCGCAGCGAGGCTCGGCCCGGCTTGTCTTGGCCTTTCTCCAGCCGGACGCCTCTTCAATTTAACTCCAATTTCGAGTTGGTGGATGTTGGCTGACAGTTTGAAACTTCTCTCTGGGATGCTGATGAGCGTCTTCACTCCCGCAAAAAGGAAAGTCACTGTCTCATCTGGACAGCGTTGCAAATTGCGTAAAAAGCCAATCCGATCAAGATAATGGCTTGTGAAGGAATGAGATTAGCTCCCTTTTGTGAGGAATCTGATCGTGAGGATGGGACAGTGGCATATCAAGTGCGACCTTGTGGCAGGGCCAGTGGAGGAAGTACTTAGGCCTCACATATGGGCAGCATTACTGAAGTCTTTGGCAATGGCAGTGAAGGGCTGAGCCATGTCAGAGCTGTTTATTGTCACAGGTTAGGCTGTCAATGTCAGCTAGTTAAAAGTGGCCTCTGGTTACTTAAGTCAGACAGCAGACAGAGACAAAGTAAAAGAAAAAAGAGCCTTAAGACTCAACTGGTTTAATTCCAAAAGGAGTCAGCGTCAGTATTCGCTATCCGAATTAACAACTGACTTTGTTGTCAGTTAAAATTAGATCTGAATCGCCACATCTATTCGGCATCGATTCAAAAGGTGGAGTTTGACTCTGATGGCTGGGTTTACTGTCAGAGGAACAACAAAGCCCATTAAAGTCATTCAGTGGGCGTCACTACACTTATAATTGTGTTTAAATGTAATTATACTTTAGCAAAGATACATGTTAAGATCTCCAGGATCCACACAAAGAAAGATGAGGGGTAAAAACATCTAGTAAAGCTCAGTGTATCAAACAAGCTGATTGGTTGATTCAACTGAAGTGGACACAACTGTGCAAGTTTGCTTACACATACACACACACACACACACACACACACACACACACACACACACACACACACACACACACACACACACACACACACACACACACACACACACACACACACACACACACACACACACACACACAGAGAAGCATGTTTCAATTTTCAGTGTCAGAAAGGTGAGTTGAGAAATGCATATTGGTTACTGTTATTAACTACAGCTCATTATTCCGCTTAATATGGGAACAATATGTACATGGTGAGGACATTTGACTGAAAAACTCACAGACTTTTGTTTAAATTCATCATCCTCACAAGTCTTTTGATTAAGATAAGGTAAGAAGTACTTTATTGATCCCAATTTGGGATTTTTTTTACGTTGCAGCACCACAAAAAATAAAAGGAATTGTACATTAAAGAAATTAAAAGACTAGAAATAAACAATTCAAAGTGTAAACGTCTCAATAAAGATAAAATAGCATTAAAAAAAATGTAGAAAATATACAGCTAACTAAATATAAAGCAGGATATTAAGTGTGCAAGGAATGGAATATTAAATAGAACATCCATGTAAATGTACAGTGTGAGTTTAAGTCCAGTTATCCAAGTCTTAAACTGTTGTTTTAAATGTTGGTTTCACAGTGCAAACAAAAGGAAGATATGATCTGATATAACTTACGCTTCTTTACATTGGGATCCTTCTGGTGTAGGTGTGAGTGTATGAGCACAAACATAATTAATGACATGCAAAACAGCTAACACAGAGGATAAGCACATCTGACAATTTAGGTAAACGTTGTGCACCATAGAAGTAGAATACTGAGGATTTCCTGGCTCTCTTCAAGGGATGGCGGCTTCATGTGATATAACGTTGTTGTTTTTTTGTCAAGGCCTTCAGAGTTGAACCATATTCGAAGCCTGGTCCTCTGCATCGGGACCAAGACCAAGTATGTGGTCTGCCAAACCAGTACATTTTTCACACAGTGAGCCTGGAGCTTTCATGTCTCCAGGAGTGTTTATAGCCTTGGTCATCGGCAGTAAGACAATAACACAAAACAGGGGTCAAGCAGGTCTCAATACATCTTCTTGATTACTTGAGTTAATTAAACACAGTATCTCTTTTGTTTCTTTGGTAATAGTCAATACTGATTCAGTGGTATTGCTCTCTGAGGAATACAATGGATTGGCCAAGAAAGCTAATTTGGCATCGTGTAAAACCCTGTCATGTGATTACTCATTTAACAATCAAATCTGTACGTCAAATACCAATGTCAGTACTCTGTAATATATGTTAACGTGCACAAACAACCTCCTTCTTCGCTCGTGATGACATTTTCTGTAGAAGAGGACTAAATCAATCCCAGGCACGGTCGGAAACTGCCAGAATATCAGGCTCGAGATTTGCTCACACCAGTGGCAGCACTTCCTATGATACGGTCAGTTTGGCATCTGAGATGTTAGGCAAATAAAGCACTGATCTGATAGCATTCCCTCCAGAGTAGATATCATGTGTTTGAAACCTCGTCTCTGCTATCTGCTGGCCTGGACAGCCTGCTGGATACATCAGTGTGGACTTGTGTTTCATCTCTGTGAGACTCCTGCAGATTTGTTATTGAGATTTTCCCACAGTGGAGATGTACAGGAAGAGCTAAATGACAGGCCTTTCAGACCATGCAATGCCCTGCCACTGCGAGCCTTATCATATTGATTGTTAACTTGGAAGCTGATGTGTTTATGGTCAACTTGCCACTGTCTTTTCCACGGGAGAATCAGCCTTGAGAGAAGGAATAATTCGACTGAGAAACCAACCATGGTAGATGGTCAGATCTCATTCATATCTATTTGAAACTGCTGACAAAGCATGAACAGACATGCATACACGAGAATTGAATGGCTCTGCGTGTACAAACATGCGTCTACACCTCCGTTGTGTGGAGAGGCGTACAGAGCGAGGCTGATTCCCTGCGACAGATACCGACGCTGTGGCATGCCCTGACATTATAAACAGGCTCCATGAAGAAGAAGAGCATCAGTAATTGTAGCGAGGGGTGGAGGGACAAGCAGTGGGTGCGGCGGACCTTCAACTGGCTGATTGTGTCTATTTCCCTGCCTGTGATAATTAAAATAACTCAACCTCCCCCTGTTGCAGTCAGCAGCAGAGCTGTTATTGCTTGTCCTTCAGCTGAAAGGGCTTGTGTTGGCCTCAGAGCTGAGGGCTTTTGTTCTGAAAGCTGAAATATCTGGTGTCCAGCCTGGGAGGTTTTTGAACAACTCGCCGCTGGGAAATGAGCTATCGAAGCGACACATGCAAGAAACCCTGACATTAATCTTTAATTAAGGCCTTTACAATTTTGGACGACATGCCCGGGAGTATGAGAGTTACTGTTGGGGATAGATATGAACAGTGGGGCAGAGGGGAGGGCCTGGCAACACATTATGTCTCATGGTGAGCTCATTTTGTCTCATCAAAGTCAAGGTTCGGTTAATCTGAAAAGACATTGCCTGGCTTTTTTTTATCTAGCTGTTTGCATCCCGTGGCACACTGCCAGGTAAGCTTTGCATTGAGGCTTCTTTTTTTATTTCTGTTTCAGAAAATAGATAATGATCCCCTCGAGGTAACGGTAGTGAAACATGTGCAGTGAGGCGGCTTTGTTTCCTGCACTCTGATCCAGATTGCTCTATATTCCACCGTTTCTGATGAGGAGACGTCTGTTTGTGAACATATCGATGTGACTGCTGCTTTTCCTCCACACATTGTTTTCTCCCCTCCTTATTTTTTTGGTAATTGGTCGTGGATCTATTGTTGAAAGAGCCATGTGATAAACCTGCTGGTAGACAGCATGAAACTGAAGCTTTTCTCGTGTTGTGACAGCTGCTGCTTTTGTGATGTTCCACAAAAAGCCCCCAAGACACAACCTGTTTCATTCTGGCTGAAGATTCACATGAAAAAAGACAAGTCTCCCATGAAACAGAACAGGACTCAGGTAATTGTTTTGATTACTCCTTCCCCTTGTTCCCAGCAGGATGAAGGCATTACAAAGCTGACAGTGGAGGTTTAGGGAAGAAGGGACCTAGGAATAGTGGCACCACATCTCCCTGTGGCAAGATTTGTTGGCTGGCAAAGAACAAGAGACAGATGGGAGGATGGTGGTGGTGGTATAAAGGGGGAGATGGGGGGGGGGTCACACCTTTTTGAGGCAAGGCAATTGGGAGCGATTAAACCTTCATTCGCCGTAGGGACGATCTACTCTGAGGAAGGAGCTGGCTTCGAAAGCGCCTGCAGCACTGTTCCTTTTATCTCCGCTCCTCATGAAGACCCTGTAAATGCCATGGGAGTAGTTAAAGTGAAGCACACAGTGTTCTGCTGGGCTGGTTCACTGCTCATGTTCAACATCAGGACTGCAAATGAAAGGAAATTCTTAGCTGTCTGCACCACTGCAATGGATCATCTGTGCTATAAGAGTGTGGCTTAACCCGTGTAATTAAACTCCTGACCTACGCAGCCCCCCTTTTTTTATTACCACATGGCCCAGCTCCATCCTCCACGTGTTCGAACTCCAGTTAGCATATCTTTATTTTGCTAACACCTGGAATCCAGTGTTAAATTGACATACATTTATATAGCGCTTTTAACAAATCATGCATGCACCCATCCACACAGAGGCAGAGGCTCACCTGCTCACACATTTACAAACCGTTGGCAAAGCCATTAAAGATGACATCGTGCTCATTTTCAGGTTCATATCTGTATTTTTTGCTCTACTGGGACATGCCTCCATGCTTTAATGTTCAAAAAGCTCTATAATTTTCTCATATTGTCTGTGCTGCAGCACCTCTTTCCGACTGAGTGTTACAGAGTGATGTCACCATGTTCCAGGTAAACCAAAAAGAGTCCAATTGAGGCAGTGAGGCAGTGTGTATGTTATTTCACACACACTGCCTCTCTAAATGTGGTGTTAATTTGCTCTTATCGCCGCTCTTCATCATACCTTTTACAAGTTTCAGCGCTTTATTTATCACGTGAATTCTGACAGCCGAGACTTTTTGTTTTTATTTGAAATCAGACGTGATCCACGGTCCCGGACCCTGCCGTGTTATTGCCTGTCATTCATTAAAGGGAGGGAAGGATCGCTGCAGTTCACACCCCGTCTTAACAAGCTCAGAAATGTATTTACCATCTGAATATAAAAGTGTCATGATTTGAAAAACCAAGACTTTAAACTGAAATGACAACAACACAAGTTTTTGATCCACATTTATCTTGTAATGCAAAGGCAGAATCTGTCTGATTTTGATCGGGCGGGACACGTTTCAGTTTAGATGTCTTGCCCAAGGACACACACACGTGTAGACTAGAGGGGCTGGGGATCGTACCACCGATTTTCCAAAGTGTTTGACGACAGCTCTACCTTCTAATGCCCCACAACAGAAAGACGAACAAATGATGATTAAAAGCTTGAAGCTCTTTCCTCCTCACTGTTCTGCCATTTCCATCGCAGATTTGGCAGACAACAACTCGTCCTTTTGCTTTCCCATTAGGAGACTGGTTCAATACCAAGCGGCGCCGGCTGGCTGGGGCGTTTAGGTATCCACCGTACTCATCAGCCCGAGGGCAAGCCTGAATGCTGAGAGGCCTCTCCATCACTCGGGAGACACACAATCACAACTTCCTTGCCAGGTTATTACCAGTCATTCGTCACCTGCACCTGCTTCACGTTTCCCTGCCTTCAACTTCCCTTCAGCTTCAATTCATTTAAATCCCTGTACTTACCCATTCGTCTCCTCATTGCACTTCTTTTCAGCTTTCTCCAACATGTCTTTCATCACCCCCACCTCCATTTCTGCAGCTTAGCTCCACCTCAGCCGGTGCACCTGGCTCATGTGAGTCGGTGCTGGAAAGGCTCCAAGCGACACAAAATGTGCTAATCAAAACCTATTGACGGGCTTTGATGCTTGGAAACATATTGCGCTTGTACCTCAAGAGGACAAAATCAAATCAAACAGGCATGTGGTCATTGTTCTTTTTGCTGCACACACAGCTGCTGCTTCTTAACAGACGGATGGCGCAAGCGGGTAAAAATCCCACACCAGAGGAAGATTCCCAAAAGGACGGAGAGTGCAGATGAAAGGCAAATAAGGGAATCCACACAATCTATATCAGCCCGTACATCGTTTGGGGTTTTGGCCCCTGTGTAGGTACATGTGAGCAGCACCATGGCAACCACAGGAATTGATTGGCTGATGCTACCTGCTGTTCAGAGAGCAGGTTCGTTACGTGGGATATTGGTTTTTCTACTTGCTACCAGGCTCGTTCATAGCACACATTAGCTGTGGTTTCTCAGGTGCCCGGCCGTCATGTACGCTTACCCTCCCTTTTGATCCGGATGACTTTGAAGGACGAGAGATGGAGAGGTCGAGATGACTGTGACAAAACACTCAGGGTCTCCGCTGGAAGTCTGAAAGCCCTGAAAAGTGTCAAATTGGACTCCATTAGCCGAAAGTAGCCTTTTAACAAGTATAAAAACCTTCCATTAATGTGACTCACGGATCCTGTCCTGTTTTTTCTTCTAAAGTTTTACTGACATTTTCTACTCAAAAAATAACTCCTTATTCTGTATCCCTTTAACGTACATGCATTGTCGCGTTTGGCAACGTGCCACATGCTCTTCATTAAACACACATTTTGCAATTAGCGCGGCGCTGTGACTGGCCAATCTGTTCAATAAACAGATTATATGTTCCCCTTTGAGTTGAAATAATTTCTGCTTTATGAAGCCCTGTGACAAAGACAAAGGATCAAGCTGTGTATTTAAGTTTGGGGAAATGTTTGATGCAAATGGTGCTGTTTATCAACGAGCTAGAATATTTGAAGTTACCCTGGGAGTGATTATTG
This sequence comes from Eleginops maclovinus, assembly GCF_036324505.1. Classification (NCBI taxonomy): domain Eukaryota; kingdom Metazoa; phylum Chordata; class Actinopteri; order Perciformes; family Eleginopidae; genus Eleginops; species Eleginops maclovinus. Next base: position 3,798,144 of record NC_086350.1, on the reverse strand, counting down.
TCCGTGTGTTCCCATTGAGGTGACTACAAATCACCTTAAACCTCATGTCGTTTTTGCTTGGTTTTCACCCCTTCTTTGAAAGTCTTTTACATAATCACTACATTTGTCACCTCTGCAAGCCATTTACTTATGTATGGAAGTTTGTTCTTGACCCCTGGGAATACAAAGCAACACAACACATTAAACTAAGCTTTTGGAGCCTTCAACTTTTAACTGGGAAAGCCATTACCAACAGGAACCAGCAGACATATCGGAACTTCACTTTCACTTTAAAGCCATCGAGAGAAACTCCAAAAAGCTAGCAAACGGACCCAAGAGTTTTTATTATTTAGTGCCACTGCCTTTTGTTTGTTACTACCAGAGGTGGGAAAAGTACTCAGATCTTGCACTTGAGTAAAAGTAGAAGTACTCAGATCTTGTACTTGAGTAAAGTAGAAGTACTCAGATCTTGTACTTGAGTAAAGTAGAAGTACTCAGATCTTGTACTTGAGTAAAGTAGAAGTACTCAGATCTTGTACTTGAGTAAAAGTAGAAGTACTCAGATCTTTTACTTGAGTAGAAGTAGAAGTACTCAGATCTTGTACTTGAGTAAAGTAGAAGTACTCAGATCTTGTACTTGAGTAAAAGTAGAAGTACTCAGATATTGTACTAGAGTAAAAGTAGAAGTACTCAGATCTTGTTCTTGAGTAAAGTAGAAGTACTCAGATCTTGTACTTGAGTAAAGTAGAAGTACTCAGATCTTGTACTTGAGTAAAGTAGAAGTACTCAGATCTTGTACTTGAGTAAAGTAGAAGTACTCAGATCTTGTACTTGAGTAAAAGTAGAAGTACTCAGATCTTGTACTTGAGTAGAAGTAGAAGTACTCAGATCTTGTTCTTGAGTAAAGTAGAAGTACTCAGATCTTGTACTTGAGTAAAGTAGAAGTACTCAGGTCTTGTACTTGAGTAAAGTAGAAGTACTCAGATCTTGTTCTTGAGTAAAAGTAGAAGTACTCAGATCTTGTACTTGAGTAAAAGTAGAAGTACTCAGGTCTTGTACTTGAGTAAAGTAGAAGTACTCAGATCTTGTACTTGAGTAAAATAGAAGTACTCAGATCTTGCACTTGAGTAAAGTAGAAGTACTCAGGTCTTGTACTTGAGTAAAGTAGAAGTACTCAGGTCTTGTTCTTGAGTAAAGTAGAAGTACCAGAGTGTAGGAATACTCTGTCACAGTAAAAGTATTCTAAATGTTCCTCCAGTGAAAGTAGAAAGTACTCTCCTCTAAATGTACTTAAAGTAGCGACAGTAAAAGTAGTCATTGTCTGATTGGTCCATTTCAGAATAATATCTCTGATATGTTTTATAATGATTGATCATTAAAGTGTTCTCAGAGCTGGTAAAGGTGCAGCTAGTTTGAATGGCTTTGTATACTGCAGGGTAGCTGCTGGATTTACTGCAGGTGAACTAAAGTCTGATCTAAGGGAGATTATATTTACCATCATTAATCCTAATCTGCCTAGCAACTAAAGGTGTAAAATACATGTAGTGGAGTAGAAGTACACCATTTACCTCTGAACTGTAGTGGAGAGAAAGTACAGAGTAGCATAAAATGGAAAAGTAGTATCTCAAAATTACAGCTCTTGAGTAAATCTACTTAGTTTCCTCACTGGTTACTACATATTGTAGGGCACCGAAAGGATTCAAGGTGTTTGCCTGTATGTTAAATGTTTTCATACAACATCAAGAATCTGCATATCAATGAAGGAGATGAAGGTCAGGTTTCCGAAGATATAAGATCATGCTGTTGTAAGAATATCCCCCCCCCCCCCCCCAGGGCTGGAAAAAAAGAACTATTAGGCTTTGGGTAGTGTCAAGAATAATCTTGCGATAGAGAATAATTAAGGTAGCTCAAGGCTTCAGCTGACCCCAGTTTATTTATTTATATATTTGCATGCATTCGTCAACATGTGTGTGAATCTGGATGAGCCTTCAGCTTTGGATTTACAGGAACAGTCGACTACTTTAATTTTAAAAAGGATTTTGCAGGGTGAACACAATTAATGATTACCGTATTTAAGATTGTGTGATTGTTTGTTCTTCACATAAACATGATGTGTTGTTGCAGTTAATACAACTTCAGTATGCTTTAATGCAATCTTAAGAGTAATGAGCGTATTATAGATGTTTATCATTATCATAATTGGTCATTATTTTGGATCAGTTCTGTTAATCCAATGCAAAACAAACATAATAGATGTTTTCCCTCTATTGATTGGCATCACTGTGAAGAGTAAGTTGACCTGAATTCAGCATATGTGATTAGACCTGTGCATTCACTATTCAATACCAGCTTTTTGACCAACGTACTTTTTACTCAGGCAATAAAAGTATACAATAACTTGCATTTAATAAAGTACTTCCTCGTCTGCACTCAGAGTGATTTAATGTGCTTGCTCCAGATGTCTCAACGTGCCTTTATATAAGGAATGTGTCAACCTTTGTGACAAATAACAAAGAGCATGTTTCATAAAACAGGATGGTATTCCCCAAGGCTGCATCCCTATACCTTCATTAGGTATGCAGTCGTAAAAAAGAAAAGCATATGAATATTAAAATGAATTATGTATGGCTTTTTGCTTTTGGCTACAGCAAGATCTGAGTCAGGGTTGCTCTCGCTGCAAGTTTGAAGGAACTGCAAATGTCTGTTTTTTTTTACCCATTTCAATTTGAAATATATACGCTGTAGTTTCTACTTTTATTCATAAACATTTTAAACAGTGAAACAAAACATGTTCAAGACAGAGAGAGACAATATTTCTGATTGGGGGTCATGTATATAGTGTTTCGTTTGCCTTCAAGATATTCAAACCAATAACCAGGTACTGTGGCCGACAGGTGCAAACAAGGCCCAAAACAATTCCAGAAGGAGAAACAACGTGCGAATATAAAACAAGTGCCAAGACGTTTTGTATTTCCAGCATGTATTTTATGCAGCGCTGTTTTGTTTGTATTCCATTTGTTTTAAACTGCAGCAGCTTCTCCTAATGGAAGTGCTGCAGTCCGTTGTTGTTTGCACCTGTCGGTCACCGTCACAATATGTTGTGCTCCTTACACACGATGCACCACAAAGTCGGCATTCATTCGTTTAATCTAATTTCATTTCGAATACAATATATGCAGTACAACATTTGAAATGATAGGTGTAAAAAAATATATGTCATCTTACAATACAGTACCATTTAGAGAACGATGGAAAGTAAAACAGACACGGAAACAACATCGTAAAACACAAGCGCGCTCCACTTGACAATATAGGCCTACAGCACGTGTGAACTCCCAACCTGTTGTAAGGTAGTATTGATTACGCTTCTACGTACGAAACCCAGTATAATTTAAGTAGCAGAATCTGGACGATCATAAATTGACATCCTGACCTAAAAAAAGTTGTTTTTATCCACTGAAAGGTTTTTGTTCATGCACTTTGTACATGCTCCACTGGAAGACAGCTCACATTTCATATAACTCCGAACACATGTCGTATTCACATTCATCTCTTGTTTGGAGCCTTTTGGGGGGGTCGGACCCTTAGAGCCAATATAATCAAACAAATGTAGACATTTACCTGCCTGCAAGTGATTTACAACCCTCTTCCTTTTTTCTCTCTCACAGAGGTCTACCTAGAGTGAAATTCTTGACAAATTGACAGCGAGTATGGCCATTTATTTTAGCGGTAGGTAATCGACAGAGGGAGAGACATCCTTCGATATTAAATGAAACAACTGATCCTGTGCACACTGTTCACTCAGGGACTAAGTACGGATTGGTGGTTTCAAAACCTGCTGCCAATAGCAAAGAATGCCGTGCGCTGCAGTTTGCTGACATCCAGTTGAGGAATTTATGCAGCTTTTGTTGTGATCCCCAGGATGTAAATCTGTCCATAAATCTGCAGGGTGCTGCTTGTTTTGGCTGCCATCTTATTTTAAATAAAGATCAGACAGCTCCTCGAAAAATATTAGCGAATGTTGGCTCCTATCAAACCCATCCTTTACACTTGTAAAACAGCTAAATGCCCTGTGGTGACATTGTGTGTTTATAGCTCATAAGCAGGCAACACTAGGCTAAATTGGCACCATGGTGTGCATCATAAAGAATACCACACGCGCAAGCACACTGTAGATTGTGTTACCGAGCGTCATCCATTCAAACGAGATCCCCCTCCAAGGAGTTGATCCATGCAGGTCACGGAATTATTCACCAAAATGAAAAGCGACTTTCCAAGGGAAATGCTGAGGAAAAACAATAAGCTATATTGTGGTGTTGGTGGTGGGCATTCTAATTTCATTTCGGAGAGCACATGGGGGATTTGCTGAGGAGGATTTTGAGGTGGCGGTACAAGCCAATCTGCGAAAGGTCTTGATCTGTGACACTGAACAACACCTGGAGGGAAAACACGGTGCAGGTGGCTATCGCATCGGCAAAACTGAACAGAGCTTCATAAAACCGTCGCAGCATGCTTAATGACCACCTCGTGTTCTTTAAAAAACATCAGTGTTACGTAAACATTTACCTCTTTATTGCATTGGTGAGTGACTTCTCGATGCCATTCAAATGTAGGATCCGTCAGTGATCGTCGACAGGTCAAATAAACATGGAAAAAGACTAGGTTCTTATCAAAGCATGGCCCTGAATTGCTCCGAAGATCACTGTGATCATGAGTTAACACGTGCAGCGTTAATTTTCGTGTGCTGTTTTACAACGTAAAGCAAGGTGGAGAATTTGAAAAGGATCTTCAATTGGAAAACGAGTTTCTCTAAAGCAGCGGACTGCATGAAGTGAGAGCAAAGATCACAGAGAGGCAACCATGTAGGAGCAGAAACATTGGAGTAGTGAGAGCGCAACATCGGGGGAAAGAGCGAATTGAGATCCTATAGCTTCAGGGGAGATGTTGTTTTGCTGTTGTAGAGAGTGAGGCAAACACAGACCAATTTACTGGGGGAAAATTGTGCTGTGTTGGAAAAAAAAATAAAAGAGACCTAAGAGCAGACCTTGCCCATTCTTCAGTGTGCAATCTAATCTCAGCTCTTGGAGAAGATGGGTGAAACAAACATTGTTCTCCTGTCAGCAGCCCTGACGGAACAAACTGTACAGCGCCTGGAAAGGAGCTCAGCCCACTCACACATGCTCGCCTCAAACAGAGCGAGGAAGATGATTAAAACCAGGAGAGAATATTTGAAACTGAATAAAAGCTAGTGCGACATGAGGAATATTAAAGAAAACACTGACCTCTGATACTCCCCTGGGAAATAATTAAGGGCCACATGGGGACAGAGAAGAAAAATCCTGGAGCTACACTTGCAGGCTTAGTATCAGTCATGAACAATTTACAAAGACACAACAGCTCTAATTGGATGTTTTTTCTTAAGGTGTCTGGAAATAATTTAGATACACTTCACATTAACTATCCTTTGAGTTCAACGGCCAGCTTTCAATTGTAATAAAGTTAACACAACTGTATAAAATCAGTAGTATGCTGTTCCCTAAGTAACATTTGTCTTCGTTCCTCACTTAAAGCGCCTTTCTGAAAAGCCTTCAAAAACATTCATAAACGATTGGTTCAATGCACTCTACTAATGGTTTACAAATATGTGGTCTAGGGCTGAGCGATTTGGTTGGAATAAAACCCATGACATTGATACTGATAGTCTAAAATCAGAATAAATGCAATGAAACCTTTATGAACTTTTAAGGATTAAAATAGTGTGACCATTGAAGGATAGGGCTAACCCTAACCCCTTCCCTGGTGATTTAATTCTCTACAAATCCCATGAAAAGACATAAAAGGCAATGTCTTTCTGAATCTTCTATCTGACTTTCCTCAGCCCTGAGCTCCTTTATTCCTACTGAAAACATAAATCTGTAAAAACCATTTTCAGCGGTGGATTATTACACGTTTGGTGCTCTAGTGAGTATTTACAGCAGCAGGACAGTGTAAGAGGGATTGACTCGAAATGAACTACAGTGCCCAAGTTTATTGTAATGAAGTGCTGTAACATGCCATCCAATGAAAAGGTACGGCTCACTGACTTTAATAGTTTTTCGAAAACAAAGGAGCTTGGTGGCACAGAGGAATAAGATATATCCAACTTTAGACTAGGGAGATACTTGTGAGTGATGAACTAATTGTTGGATTTGGTCTTTTCACTGGATTCAGTTACATTTGATCAATATAATATCGCTTAAAGTTGGTCAAACACACCCCTGAATTATCGCCCAGCCCTATGTTTAACAAGGTTATCAAAATAAGTAAACTTTTAAGAAAACACACGTTCATGAATACTCTGAGGTCAGCTGAACAGTCCGGACCGGGAAGATGCTCCACTAAAATAACAACTTGCAGGTATAAAAACCTATATTGATTTGGCAATCAAAATGAGTATCAATAAATACAAAGAAAATTAATAAATAAACCTGGAAATACATAAATGAGTAAACGATACTAACAAAAACATTTACCTCTGTGACATACTAAGAGTCTTTGTGTACAGTCCTTATTGGCTGGGAGGTTGTGTAGTCCATAAACTTATGCTTCTAATAATGAGCCATTCTTTCTGACTGGCTGTCACCACGATACGAACACACTCAATGTCAAAGGCAATTTTGTGGTCTACGTCTTGAACCTCAATGTTGCCGTTTTTAAACTCCCCTAATGTGATATAAGAGGAACACTGTTTCCCTTTTTTTGTTCCTACGAGTTTCTCTCCTACCTCCAGCGCTCCGTGGTGGAGAATGTCATTTTGACGGTCGTCAGAACCAGTGGCAATCTTAATTTTACTGATTTTGGTAGATTTGTTAAAGACTATGACAAAGAAGTCTCCCGTGGAAGGTGGCTTCCCCCAGAAGTACTCGTCCACAGTGCTGTAAGCCTTGGTGGCGTCGTAGTTCTCAAAGACGTTGATGTTGGTGTAAAGGCTGGCAGGAGGGTTGTCGGGAATGTCTATGGAGTCTTCCTCGAAGTCGTCGTCCTTCAGCTTGTTCTCTGCTCCTTTGTAGGACGAGTAGTAGCCCATGTGCTGAAACAGCGAGGGCTTGAAGCGGATCACGTCCTTCTGGGCCAGCAGACCCCTGAAGTGGATGAGCAGCCAGTCGCAGGGCATCTCCTGGTAGAACATGAGGAGGAAATGAGCCAGGCGCGGCAGGTCTCTGGAGTGGTACAGCTTCCCGATGTAGCCCAGCTTGGAGAACTCCAGCATCACCCAGTAGGATCCTTCTCTGGAGGTGATCACCTTCTTCAGCCCTGTCAGAAAGTTCCTGGAGCAGCGCACGTCGTCCTCCAGCATCATGTAGAAGTGAGACAGGTTGGTGCAGAAGTTGAGGAGGAAAGCGTAGTCCACGTTCTGCTTGGAGCGGAAGCGGACGCGGTCCTCCGGGTCGTTGTAGTTCCTCTTCAGCCCGTCAAGAGAGGGGTAGTACTCCTCCGGGGCCTGGATCACCAGCAGGCGTCCCGCTATGATGTGGTGCGCAAACTTCCTGGTGATTTCCTGCACCAGGTTCTCACACCAGGCCAGGTCAAAGTCTGCCAGGTGGACCACGACCACGATCTCTTTGAGCTCCTCGTAACTGGACTGATCGAAGATGGATTTGATCGTCTCCAGGAGGTAGTTCCCTCTTTTTCTTTTGACTGATGACAGTCCAATGGTGAGATACTCTGTGAACAAAAAAATATGTAAATAGTTAATAGTTAAAATAGCTTTTAAGTCCTTTAGATGAATCAATAATCCTTTGTAGTAAAACACAGAAAAGCCCATTCACTAACGAAGACTGTAAGATGTCTTTAAAAGCTGAAGAGAAACGAATTATGCTATTACATTGTTCTCAATTTGAAATATTTATTTCTGTGCTGAAGATATAGCAGTGATTCATTGTGCACTATACATCCAATTAGAGTTTTGTACTCAAGGTAAAACTTCAAGAACTAAATCAAGGTACACTTGAAAAGAGGTGTTTGATTTCAAGGTAATAAAGTCTCTGCATTTTATTGCAGTGCTTGAAATCCCAACGTCACAGATTTTTAAGTTTTAGTTCTTCTCAGCTCATGTTCACAACCCCTTTATGACTCCCCCCAAAGATAATGAAAACAGTCAATGTAAATTTCCTTTTAAACAAACAATAAACTTACTCTTGCGGTTCAAGGGCGTGCCGGCGAGATAACGATACGTGACATTAATGCTCCCGGAGAAATTACTCAGGTCTCTGAAGGTGTGAACGTAGCGCTCCGAGCTCGACGGGTGGACTGATGTTTCCCTGAGCTGCCTCTTATCTCCTTCCTGGAACACAGCAGGGAAGACATTACACTGCATTACGAACAAAGGGGAATAGGAAAACTCGTTTAAGCTGTCATTACTACTGCGAAAAAGCGACAGGGAAGTCTGCATGAAGATTACAATTTCTACAGTGAATAATTCAAATGGGTGGAAGTCTTCGAATTTTTCCTCAACTTGCCTCTAACGTCCTGTACAAACTTGAGACAATATGTGTTTAGACGTTCCGGAGCTAACCTTGGATGTTTGGGGACAAAGGGATTCTCAAAAGCCCCTTTGGCAGTTTGCCTAGCCGAGTAAATGGACTTGAGAATAGCACCAGAGTGCTGAAGATGTGAACTACCTCTCAATAATTTAAATAACAAACACAGCTAATGTGCTTTGATCACTAAGTTTTGATGGCATCATGAATAAGATATATATATATATATATATAGCGGGATGATTTTGACTTGGTTCCACTTTATGAACATTTCAAACCAGCTCCTTTTTAAAACAAGCAATTACAAACGGGACAACATGGGGTTGGGTAAACAAATACAAGAACACAGTAAGCATATTCGGTCAAAAAAGAGGACAAGACTAAGTGAGAACTTCCTCTTGAAGTCTGAGCAAGCAACTGGGAAATGCTTGCTAAGGACAAATACTAACCAGCACGTAGCCATCTTCAATGTAGAGGTTCAGGAAGAGGAGGAAGGTGATGAGGAAGCCGAGGAAGGGAATGGTGGAGCGTTTCCTCAGACACCTCATCTTGTCCAGGGATTTCCACACCAGCCTCATGATGCACACACTCTCACTGGGATCTGCATGAGTAGCACATGAGAACAAAAACACATTAAGGTTTCAATGTAGTCAGCTTGATACGCTGCTAACCCAATCATTTGCCTTTTTATCAAGCATCAACAGTATGAAGTGATTATCTTCCACTAGCATGATAATTATTCCTATACAGACTTGTAATGATGCTTGATAGTGATTTTTTATTTCCTTTTCATGGAAAGAGGTGGACCAAATCTGCTGTTTGGCTGATTGATTCAGATCCCTTATGGGGAAGGCAAAGGGCACTACAGGACATGGAGGATATTGACTTGCCAAACAATGGATTACTGATGAAAATCAAATGTTTCATAGCTTATAATAATGAAAAATATACACCATTCAACAAATCCAAATCTGTTTCCCTACTGGTAAGTGTAGATGTGGCCGACGGCTATCATCTGATTACTTTCTTTATGCAGCTAGCTTTCGTTTCTTTGTTTGGAAAGTGTTACTTGTTTTTGTTACAGGCCACCATCACTCAAGAGAAAAGCCAATTTTCTATTTCATTTCAGCTCAGCTTTGTGGTCCGTAGAAGATGAAGAAAAAAAGATATAAAAGGCAAAAGATGAGAAGGAAGACAATGGCAAATGGAGTATAAAATGGATTATTACTTTAATTAATCTTTGGTGGTTTTGCTTGATAAAGCTATGATTCAGTTTCTCTTATAGTGCAGGAGTTTTTGATGTGGGGAATATTTCCCTTCTGGTTTCAAGGTCCTTCAAAAGCTTTGACTAAAGCTTTCTTGTAAACAACTCTTTCATGCCTATTGCACGCCTCTCTAATATAATGCCATGTATTGCAACATCTATATTATTTTGTCCGGCTGATATGTAGTTGTAAGGACGTATAAATTGATATATCTGCTCTTGATCCCATCTCATGGAGGTAATATACATTATATGGGGGGAAAACATCATAGGTAAATGTCATTCCGTACTACGTTAGGCACATAAACCCATAAAGTCATACATTAAATGGATGCATATCACTTTATCTTATTATGAAATTACTCGTGAAGTGTCCCCAACAGAGATCAAATAGAAGAACTCACAATGTCTTTCTGATGCTGAGAGATAAGTATCAGGGGGCTTATAAGCAAAGCTATAACATATACAGCTTTGAGCTACAGCATAATTATGTATCAGCCTCTGTCACAACGGGATTGGCAACTCCTCGTAGCAACTGTACAGCTGAGACTGACTGAGGGAGAAAAAGCCCATACACAGCGGCAGAAGTAACAGCCTACAGATGTAACAATGGAGTTGCTCTTTGCCAGCAATTAGGCATCAGCATGCACTTTTTTTCCACTGCTGCAAAACCCCCAGAGGTGCCTAATAGAATACAAACTATGTCTAAGCTCAGTTCAATGACCACACACACACATCGATCACTCGCACCAGGAGTCAGCCTCACCTGGGATTCGGCTAGTCAATACCTCTTTGTGCACACTTGAAAACTGAATTCAACATATCCATCCATTGCAGTCTGTTACGTGCAGTTTCCTCTCCAGTGGAATATAATGTGGCCAGCGATTATCAGAACTTACAATATTTATCCGTTTCTCTTCACAATAACTCCAAATGAGCATCGCTGCATAACATATGTAGAAATCTGCTTTAGTTGTGAGCTACTTAATGGCTGCAATGTGATAGTAAAGTCACAGAAATGGTATAATAAGTGTCTTTTTTTAACATAATGTCTTATATTATCTTAAATGTTCTCGAAAATGCAAATGTTTAATTGCCACAAATCAACAACTTAATTAAAATCACAAAACTACAAAAAAAACCCTACACTTTTAGATCTTCGATGGACGTTGCCTCCAGAGGCTTAATCGTTCTTTACCAATAGTCAATGGGTCCTGAGATTGCCCTGCGTCTAACAAATTCCTCTTCTGATTAATGAGGGATGAACCATAGAACAACCTGTTCATTCAAACCTTTCGGACTCTACATCTTCTAAAAGCTGACATTCTCTAAATAAAGATATGACATTCTGACGCCGCGCTGCGAGCTAGAGTCAGCACTTATCCTTTCGGGTGTTTTTTATCTGTACCAGTAAAGCCAATCTTTCCTTCTTTGTGAGCTTCGTGAACATCAATGTGTCCGTGCTGACAGATAGTCCTGATAACCAGGAACATGTGGCGTTGTCTCCATTATGTGTGTGGCATGTCTACAGCAAATTGCAGTGTTCTGCTGGAGAAATCTGAGTGCAGCATGACGACGAGAAGACTCATTATTGGCACTTTGCTGAAATCAGCCGATGGATACAAGAACAAGAGTCCTCCTGACACCACGGCTCAGGTAACGCCTGCTTCTCACGCCCACCTCGCCTCCTTTGGTGAGAACTCAGCTGCAGCTCTTCCCTTTTGCACAAACATAAGCCACGTTGAGACTCCTGACCTAGAAAAAAAAGACTAAATGGTATTCTTTGAGAGAACCAGCAAGGAGAGCAACTTTTCTACTTTGTGTTAGAGGGGGATTGATCTCTCCAATTGGAATTTTTTGGGTGTCTATTCTGACGATACAAGACAAAGCGAGGCGCCTTTCTTATTTTCAATAATTCAGTATGGGCTCAGAGCAGGAGGAGGATGAGATGCTCGTCCTGCCAAAGGCACAGCTGGGAAACATGCTCGCTTCGCATACCCTAGATTTAACTGTGACTGAGATGCGCGGCAGAACACCTAAAACATCGTCATCCCTATTTCCAGTCTACTGTATATTTTTGGAAAGGGCTAGAATAGGTATACGGATGAGGGTATTGATTCGCAGGGAACAGATGTACTGTATGTGTTGTTGTGTTCATTCTTGTGGCATGAATCCCGAGTGGAAAAGCAGCAGTGAAATGGACTAAGTGTGTTTTAATGGGTGTGTCATCCTGGCAGTCACACACTCCCGTCAGATGTCCCCAGCACCATTCCAGGACACAGCACACTTCCAGCAGGCTGGGGGCTGTTAAATATCCATTATGCACCTTGTGTGTGTGAACTGGACCAAATAAACCACACCGCTGCCTCTCTGCTCGCTTACACCCGGCAACACGCTGTGCACTTAACTCGCATCAGCTGTCTGTCCCAAACTCCTCTTGAAAGCTGTGCTCTCAGTAAGAGGTTAAATCCCTTTAGATTGACATAAAGGGAGCTTGGTGGCTACAAAACTGCGACAAAGGCACAGAGTGGTAGCTGTAAGGACCTCAGAAATGTAATTACATTTTCATTCTTGTGACTAAAAGATTTCATATACGGAATTTGTCATCTTTTTCATACCATTTTGTGGAAGAAACAAACCCTCACAAGCCGCTTGGAGCCAGAAATTCCTTGGATTGTTACTACAGTCGCTCCTGGGAGAGATAAGACGGAAAATACACCTCCAAAAATCCTCTAAGGAAACTATCACCTGGTTCTATCAAACCATCACTTGTGCCTTGGGGTTTGAAAATAGCTCCCAGCAGGAAATCTTCTGCCCATCAATCCTTGACGTCACAGAGGGTTATTATGTTGCTGTGCAGAAAGAGGTACACCAGGGAGTGGAAATGAGAGACAAGGGAACTGGGAAATTACGTGAAGAGCTGTGTATGGGCTAGTATCGTGATGAAAATGAAAAATGAATGTTTCCACAGAGTGCCTTGTAAAATTAGGACCATTGAATTCAGGAATTGGAAATCCTGCAGAAGCAATGTAACCAACAACATGTAATGTAAATGTAATCCCAGATCTCAAAGTAGTGATTGAAATGACTTGTTTTGCTAGATTAGTGCAAAACTTAAATACATTAATGAAAAAAATGCAAAATCCCACATTTGATGAATAAATAATTCATTGCGTAATTGTTTCAACCCTAGACACAATAAAATATGTCTGATAAAGTAGGACCTAGTTTTCTCTCAGCAACGTTTTTTCTGTGTTCCAGGCAAAAAGTACCTTGGCAAGCTATCCCTGGAATCATCCTCTATGTCCTCCATGCTTCTCTGGCAGCTCGCATGCGATGACTGATCCAGGAATTGTCTTCTTTCCCCCTGCTATACACCCCCTCTCTCTAATGGGGAAATCTGACGGAGGCAGACTTCAAATGGAAAAAACAAGGAGCTCCCCAGCGAGGAGAAGGCAATTATGGTCTGGCCTGATGTGCAACCTAATGCCAAGAATTCTATATCACAACTAAAAAAACAAAACAAAAAAACAAAAGGCCTCCCATCCCCTCTCCATTTGTAATGGCTTGATTGCTGCCGAGCCGAAGCGATCCTCCTGCATGCCAACGATACCACTGTTTGTTTTCAAGTGTTTTGAAAGGGGAGCAAAGAGCAGAGGAAATGGAAAAAAGGTAAGGATGGAGCACAGTGGCGCTGACATGCAACAGACATGAGTCGACTTGCACAGTCATTTCACATTTCATATTCTCAAGGTTGTTCTTTGTTATAAGTTATTTTCACAAGGATGTCTCAGAGAACACGTAGCATGGCAGAGGAGTAACCCCGGAAATCAGAATAAATCTCAACAGATTGCTTTTTCAATGTTTGTATACAGTAACGGCGTAATGAATTCATTCGTTTGAATGCTGCCAGGGAACCGAGGAAGGCAGAATAATAATGAAGAAAAGATTTGAAATAGAAAAGTTCTCCTATGGGAATCTAAGTTACACACACAATCGAATCCCTCCGTGTGTTATTCAGAAATCAAAATAACCTCTTAACAAACACTGTTGTTGCCTGCGTGAATCAACTCTTAACTTTCCATTTAGGACACGGTGATTTCAAAGTGTGAAGCTGCGTTCCTGTAATGGGAAAACCTAGATGGGAAACTCATTGAGAATAAGAAAAGGGGAAAGATTAATAAAATGGGTAGCAGAAAGCAATTCTCCCTCGTTTCATCTTGTTATCTGTTTTACATTATTTCCCCTGGGTATCCTGCACCTTGCAGATATACAGCTCTGCACAAATAATCAATTAAGCCTGCAGATTTGCAGGGGATTCAGCAGTTGCTTTGTGTCAGGCCTTTAGCCACTTTCAATGGATTTTCCGTCTCGATAAAAAGCCTAGAGTAACAAAGGCTTTTGTTGATAACAAAATTGAGGCGCAGAGCTGAATAATAAATCCCTTTATTATGAAATGGCTGTTTTGTTAATAATTCAAATTGGTCAAACAGTTTACCAATTACTAAATTCTAACAGCGTGCCAGACAAAGGAATCTATCATCTACAAAGACTTAGCGACCCTTGTCAGACATCCACGGCCCTTATAGAACACGCAAATTATCTTAATTATGGGGATGCAAAGGGGAATTGTCAGTGGGAGGGGGGTTATCATCATCATAGCACTGTGTGGTAAATTAAAGCCTGAAAGCTGTCGTACTGGGGGATCCACCGTGTAATTCCCATGAGTCACAACAGCCAATCATGTTTGAGGTGGGTGACAAGTCGTCTTCCAAAGTGAGTCATCCTGATGTTTGAGACAACAACACAAGCTCTTGTTTGGCTCACTTTCTTGCTTGTAATCTGTCAAGTGGTTTTCTGATTATTAAATAGTCCCCAGACCTGGGGTACTTTACCGCCAAACTTTGGAGGACAGGCGGTTTCACCAAGGATCAGAACAGATGTACACCTCATCAGCAGCAGCAGCAGCACCCTCCCCTATCGCCTCCGCTGTCAGCAGCATGAGCTCGTTCATTCTAATGGGGGGAGGAGGAGGAGGAGGTGTGGAGGTTGCGTTGGAAGGGAGTGAGTGTGTGTGTGTGTGTGTGTGTGTGTGTGTGTGTGTGTGTGTGTGTGTGTGTGTGTGTGTGTGTGTGTGTGTGTGTGTGTGTGTGTGTGAGATGCAATCCCTACAGACACACTGTCCAAGTCCGCCACCCTCCCCCTGCCACCGCTACCACCACTGCGACCCTCAAGGGGAAAAGAAGCAGTCCAGTGACACATCCAGCACATCCTGCTGTTCTCCCAGAAGGCCTTGCAGCATAAAAAAAACTCCAAATGGTCTAGAATATTTCCAAGCCCCGCCAAAACTGCCTTCTATAAGCTCGGGACATTGCATTGTTCTCCTTCCAGGATGTGTTGGAGACATCAACAAAGCCTTTCAATTCATCAGCATTAGGACTATTTTTCTCTCCAGAGCAGCAAAGGCACAGGTGGTGTGAGCTGGAGTACATTCTCATGAAACACTGAGCAAGTGCCACCCGTTGATGCTACCTTCATAGCGATCAAGCTTCAAAACATTCAGAACAAACGGCTGAGGCCCGTTTCTCCAGCCCGGGCTATAATTGAAATGAGATTGTAAAGAGCTTCCGCAGACAGTTCCAACTTTTCCCCCTGTTTGATATCTACTTACTTTCCTGGCAAAGACAAAGGAACATTTCTCTTGTCATTTATAGCTATGAATGGATTTGTGCCATCGCTCAACAGCCAATCCTTAATGATATCAGTGATAGGAAAGTTGTGACGGCATTTATCTTAAAATGAGAGGAATCAAAGAGCATAATATGCTGATGATGGGGCAGCATACACAGGACGTGCTTTATCAAAGGGATCTGTATGGTTGCAGACGGGTTGCAACGGCCCAAAACACTTCCATTGGGAGAAACGCGCTGCAGAAAAACGATGCTGCAATTAAAACAACACAAATGTGCAAAAACACGTGCAAGTGAAGAAACATGTTCGCCAACTCCACGACAGACGCACAGCAATTAGAAAACATTCACTAACTTTACCAAACTTGCAGAGCTTTTAGCAACAGCGCTGCAAAAGCGAAACGCTGCAAAAACGAAACGCTGCAAAAACGAAACGCTGCAAAAACGAAACGCTGCAAAAAGCTCAAAACACAACAGAGACCAGGGTAGGGCAAACAAATCATGCACACAGCTGGGAGTAGAACCTGGGGATTATAGAGCTGTCCAACTGTCACTGGAAGCTCACCTTAAATGTACATTTTATCGGGTTATTTTAACAATGTAATGGCATGATTCCTTAAGATATTATCGTAGATCTACTGTAAGCTAGCTAGCTAACGAGGCTAATTTAGTCATTTCAAATATAATCCCTGAACATCAATAAGCGCTCCAGTCCCACCTGTGTGCATCACTTTTTAGTTTACCTGTTTCCGTTGTGTTTTCAGCTTCTTGCATTTTTTAATTGCAGCATTTTTCTTGTGCAGTGCTTTCAGTAAATGCTGCACATGTTTGGTGAAGTTTGGCAATGTTTTCTGTGCATTTGTGGTCATGTTGGTGAGGATGTTTCTTGATTAGCATGTGTGTTTTATATGTTTCTGAAACTGCAGCGTCTCTCCTAATTGAACTGTTTTTTTTCGCACCTGTTGGCCACCGTAGATCCGACGGTCGGACTCTTGATGGAAATAGTCACTGACAGTCTGGCGGTTGCTACTTAAGTATTCAGAGAGTTCTCTGGATGTTTAAGTTTAAGGTTAAAGGTAACAACTAAAGCCTTTCAACATTCTGACTGCGGTGCGCATAATGAGGACGGGCGGCGTGAGAAATGAATCATACGTGGCCGAGCCTCTCCACGGCCTTTCTTAGCAGTTAGCACTTTGACCCAGATTAACGCACTGCCAGGGGTGCACTTGGGAGGGATGGCAATGGAGACTGCTTATTTCCACTAGAAGACACACTTGACATGCGTACAGCCCCTATACACAGGCGTATGGTCTTCTTCCCCTTCCCTTGTGTGAGGTTGTGACGCTGCGGCCGGGGGTTATAAATTATTACCTACAGCTGAGACACAGGATGATTAGTATTTAAATATTGTGAAGTACTCTTGAGGGCAAAGAAGATATTCAATTAGTTCTTTGTTTTATCTCATTCGGCTAATAGACTGCGTGTCTACCCGACTTCAAACTCCCTGGCTGCCCTCTGTGCCTGACGTCATGTGTCATAAACATACGCTGCTGCTCCCCCGAGGCCATTCTCTACATTAAAAGCACAGACCCACTTGAATCAGCAGACAACAGCCTGTCATCACTGTGTACTGTATTAAAAAAAACAGGACAGTGGCTAAGGGCAGAGAGAGGATGAAAAAAAAGAAGAAGGGGGAAAGGCCATTGAGGAAAAAGGCTGGAAAGAAATCCCCTCTCCCTCTCCTTCTCTCTGTGTCTCCATTTGTGAGAAGGGAAAAAGGGAAGAGGAGACTTGGCTCTGCCTTAAAAGCACTTAAAAAACCAAGGTCACCTCTGGTCAAATCTGTGAAATGAGAAAATGGCTAAAGGGGCAAGAGGCCAGTGGCAGATAACATGAGAATGCACTATCTCCTCCCTACACATTCAGTGAAGGGAAGGACGGGCCACTGGCAGGCTTTTCAAAAGGCTCCGTTTTGAAATGAGGACTGGAGACACAATAAGATGGCCCAGTTTCACCCAGTATGACAGCACATACATTGAAGTGCTCTTAGGGAATTAGCTTTTTGGTCAAGCAGAGAGTGGACAGCCAAAGAGCTGAATGGGAAATCTCCCAACCAGGAATAGCCAGCGGCTGAAAATACTCAGGTACATTTAAAGGTTAAGCCTCCATTTTAGTCGAATAACATTGTAGAAATTAGGAAAATGCACCCTTTCTGCTCATCCAATTAGATCTGTAAAAGACATCTCTGAATGTATTTATAGATGAGTAAAACATAAATACATCAAATCAGGTGGACGTTTTTGGAGGCAGTCCAGTAATACTAAGTAATCTCTTCACAGAGTTGGCACATCGAAGGGATATTTTGGACAGAAAGAAATCTTTATATAAATGATGGGCTTGCAGCACATGCTATTTCACAAGGTACCAATCACCTGTAAGCCCTATCTGCTCACAGGATTCGTTTCTCCTGGAGTCCTGCTGTGATCTGTGCAAAGTGCCGCTCAATGTCTGTGTGTTACTCAGCCATTTCCACAACGTGTTAATTGATCATTCAACAACATATCACCTGGTAAAATAATATATTGCTTATCCCATCACATGTCAAAGTTTCTCTCCTACAAATTGTATGTGATAACCTAAGGGGGAGGGACATCTCTAAGCGGTTGACCAACCACAATAGAGCTGACCAATCAGAGCAGACTGGGCTCTGGTTTCAGACAGAGGGTGAAAAGAAGAGCTGCAGCACAGGCAGTATGAGAAACATAAAGAGCTTTCTGAACATTAAAGCATGGAGGTGTCAAAGTAGAGGCTCAAAATGCTAATATTAACCTGAAAGTAAGCATAATAGGGCTCCTTTAAACAAACATGGTGCAGGATTAGTTTGTACAGTGACTCAAGGGAAACTTCTTCCATGGTTTTAAGCTCACTTTTGTCATTATAGCAAAACCAGGAGTAATGCTTAAAGAAAAAAGGTAGCTCAGATAGATAGCTGGAACATCCTTTAGCTTTTGGTAGAAAATAACAACATCATTGCATGAATTCTTGAGGCAAACATTCATACATTGTACAATTGGATCGCAGTAGTCTTTAAAGCTCAACTCAAGATATAAGTCATCTTTAAAGTTTTGCATATCAAAAGCCCAGAGATCACAAATGATTTTCTCCCAAATGCATGAGAATGAGAAACAATTAAAAGTGAGATGTAGCGCAAAATACCTCTGAGGAGAAGCGCACGTTTCCTGCCGCTCTTCCGGAGGCATCTCTTTGCCGAGACAATGACTACCTATCCCAGCGCTAGACTGATGGGAGACTTTGGAGGATGCAGGGATACAGAATACTCTCCCAAGTCTCCAGCATGAATATTTGATGGGGGATGTGTGACGGCCAATCGCTAAAAGACGTTTATCTCCAATACCCCTGACTGGGCAGCCCTCACGGAGCCTCTGCTTTGGTAATCAAAAACAAACGTTTCATGGATGAAAAAGCCCTTTCACAAGAATCTCACTGTAATGCATGCATGGAAGATTAGCTCGGCTGCTGGGACGGCATTAGGATTCAGAATCTGGTACAAACATCAGAGAAATTCTTTAAAGTACTGTATTTACCCTCTGTTCTGCCACAAACAACAGCATGAAGTGCAGACTTCTTTTTCCTTACTTCTCGCCTGCATGTTTGCTGTGTCTTACCGCCCATGAATCTTCAAAAGCACATGGTCTATATTAATTAGCTATTCTGGGACTTAAGCGTGTACTTATTCAACCCTAACGACCCTGTTTGTGCCACAGCAGCATTACGGTGTTCAGCAAATTCCTCCGGTCATTGCTCAGACCTTGAGTTTTCCATCATCAGCCCATTATTTTATAACCTTGTTTATGCAAAACTCTGTGGTAGTTGTGATGACATAAAGGAGCTCCAGGGTTCTCATAGAAATGCTGCGCAGATTCCACACCCCTTTAATGATGCTGCAACTTCACTGTAGTTCAACTGTAATGTTACATTTTCTATCTCACCGAGAAATAAGATGGACATTGAGGAAGTTTATCATCAATTCTATCAATGATCTAGTGTAATAGAGATTGTGTGCTGTGGGAAAGGAAACGTCTAACCCTAACCGCACAAATGATTGCATGATTCCATTATAAGTTGAGGAGGCTAATATTTGATCCCTTTTCTGTATATATTATTAACCCCCATCTTTTATTCAAACATTTCTACATTTTTTACTTCTATTTATTACTTTGTATTATTATTTGTATTTATTTTAATAGGATGTTGGAGCGTCCTGCAGAGAATCACCCTAAAACAATCCAATAAACAAAGTATTTTTTAAACATCATCCGATGTGTGTCCCATGTCTCACCTGTACCACCTCCATCGACCTGGGTTTTAAACACTTTTAAGGACACTTGGTTGACTTTATTGTAAAACGTTTCCCCTCCCTGTGTGATTACTAATGTGTGTATTTGATGTTTTACATTTTATATTATATTTTACTCATCTTATGTATATATTTATATTTTGTCATCTTTCATCATTTGGGTTGAAGTGAATTTAACAGCACTTATTTTAAGCACTTCTTTTGCAAAGTGCTTTTATGTATTTAATTATTATTTATGATTTGAATACTAATCTTACCTGCATGCTTATTTTAAACAAAGTCAACCTTGAGTCCTTTTAGCCAGATGTGTTTAGCTTACTAACCAGGTCTGTTACCAGACATTGTGGGACACACAATCAGGGGAGTCCCCATCGGGGGGTCAGGAGAACAGGTTTTAACCCCGTGGTACACGCTCTGTGCTCCAGTTACTGCTCTTTTATACACAGACCCAACAGGGCTTTTATACACTTTTATTACAGGGGTTTTTAAACAGGTTAAACAGAGTTCGTGCACCACGCTGCGCTCCCCAAAACCCTAACGCCTTGTTTATGCAAATCACTCAGGTATTTTTGACGATATAAGTAAGCTCCCAGGTTCTCATAAGAATGCTTCTCCGATTCCACGCCCCTTAAATAATGCTACAAACGACCAATTTCCTCACTGTAGTTCACCTGTAAACCTCTTTCTTTTCTATCCAAGAAATGTGGATGTCACAAGTGTGTAAAATGTTGAATTTCTTCACAACGCTTTTCATCAATGATCAACTCCATCAACCCCCTGCAGATGTATTATTGGCATTTAGTGCCATTGAGCAAGAAAAGTCTGTTTAATTGCACCTTTTATACTTCCATACCTCTTGTGAAGCGGCTTAATGGCCAACAATAAAGGCCAGTGGTTGCACTGGGCCACAGCCAGGTGCCCTGTGTGACGTAAAGCGATGCTGATTAGATTTACGGTTACATAATAACACAAAGTCAGAGCCTATATAGCTTTTTTCTATCCCTTGCATTTAAAAGTGTGGTGGCAGTTTATTGCTATAATCAGATGGAACTAAATGAGGCACCGAACCAACTATAATACAATTACACTTTAATTAACGAGTGTTTTACTGTTCACTGACATTTATGCTCAGAGCTAAAGACTAAGAATGTCTCCACAAAGATGACATTGGCTAATTTCCCAGGTCTTATTCTGCCTCTTTGTCCTCCAGAAAATCAATCAGACTACGGTTGAGGACAAAATTGCCCTGCAGGGAAAGAGGGCATGACAATCTACCATATCTCTAGTATTACATATGGGTAATGACTGCTACATGCTAGTGTGTCAATATTTTAATTAGTCCACTTAACAATTAAATGTAGACGAGATGTTTTTAATTACTCTTCTTTGAAAACAAAAGCCCTCCACGGTGAATTTTTCTTTTGATGATAGATCCCTCATTAACCCAACGTTAATGAGGGATCCGTCTGTGATACAGCTCAGTGAAATGGTGCCTCTTGTTTTTGGATCTGTAGCCAAAGGGACTGGTTCTTTTAAATAGTGGTTGTCTGCAATTACTCTCGAGGTGGATCCGTTGCTGTCAGTTTGAGATGCTGACAAAGGATGCCCTTTGCCTTTGAAGTACTTTATCCTGCCTCAGGTAAGAGAGTTCATAACTTGGCAAAAAGGAAAACTTTTTGTTTGGTTCCCAGCCTCAGGCAGGCTTTCAGCCAAGTGGGCTCCTCTGATGTAAAATATACTCATTTCACATACAAAATAGTAAGTCAGAGAAAGAAAAGAGAGCGAATCCTCATTTTATGAAAGTCTAACTAGACCTCTCTATCAAGAGAGTATGCTGCACATTTCCTCCTACCCTTTTGAAAGCAAATCAGAACCCAGTGAAAGCTTGTCTATGTGCATTATTAATGCCAGTAGAGTGGTAGAGGTATCCAAGAGGATGTCTTGCATCCAAATCTTCACCTGGCAGCATGGGCAATACAAACACACACACATCCTGTTCATCGTTTTGAGTCCTCACGTCTGAATGTGTACTATTTAAATCTTTTAAATAATAAATGCTACTTAAAAAGAGGTCAGGCCTAAAACTAATTAATGTTGAAGGCTTAAACATGTTAACTACATTATCTCCCCTGCAGGTGAGAGTCATGTTTTCAGCAGGTTTCCAAATGTATTCTGCACACACAGCCGTTCATTTTCACCTCCAGAGCCGAGGCTTTGTGTTTATTATTCAGCATAAGTCGGCACACCAGCCCGGCTCCACCTTTGGCTCATTTCCGAACAATTTTCAAGCTTCCTGTAAAATGAATATGCATTGCCTTTGCAGTGAATCCATTTGCAAGACAGAATGATAATGAAGAGAAAGTGCTTTCAAAAAACCCAATTAATCTCGTGTAAAACGGCTGCTCAATGCTTCTAATGAGATGCCATTTTAATAAGCGGGTATGTTGTACAACAAAGCCATTTGGTAAACATTATTGTTTATTTGTTTGATGACATGCAGGCAATGGAACGGATTTCATGTTGTGAAGAACGAACACACTTATCAATGTTTGATGTATGGAAAATGTGCTTTTTAACATCGCTATACAGGACACGGATGTTGTTCCTGAAGCAGAAGTGCAAAGAGAAAATGCACATATTTTGTTTTCGGAGTTTATACAGAGCTGCATTAACATTAAACAGCTTCTTATTGAAAAGAACCTTGAGCACTGAGCAATCTCCGGTGTACACAATGAATATTACAATAACTCAGGCAAATCAACTTTGTCTCCATTGGAGGAAACTGCTCTAAAATTGACACAAATTTAGATGGAAAATATTCATGAGAACCTCATAAACAGAAGCTCAGTGCAGGCACAACCTAATTTCTTTTTTATTGTGCCATGAAAATCACCTTTAAGTGGGTCCTGCTTGGACATGCTGAAAGGAGAAACAGAATGCAGTTGCACAGAGAGCCAGGCTGTGTCAAAGCTCAGGGAAAAGTGTTGAGAAATGGATCAAATTTGAGGGGTAATCGGTATCTTGTAAACAATGGAGCTTTCAGAAGAAAACAAATCAACTTGTTATCGACTCAAAACCTGCCGACTGGATCTCTGCCTGGTTGAGTGTGTTTACTTATTCATCAAGGTGGACAGGGCCAGCTACTTTCTCAAACTCTGGGTCTTTTTTCCAGTTGTCGGACAAGCGGGGCGGACCCGATTAAAGATGCATGGTGACCAGTGAGTTGGGCTCAAAGATCTCCAAGCTTTACGATGCCCTCTTCAAATATTCATGACCCCTACTGTGCGCAGTATTTGGCACATGGAGTTAATGGAGCTTTTCCGACTCATGTGTAAGTGCATATGTGTTTAACAGTGTGTAAGAGCTGCATCCTTTTCCGCCAAGAAAAGGGAGGATGTGTGGGTGGTGGGTTGAAGAGGCCATGGGGGTTGTCTTCAAATTGTCTTGAAAGATTTAGCCAGAAAAAGGAAAAGTGAGACAGGACTTCAATCAGGGTTACTGGGTGGTTAGGTACCCCATGTCATGCTGTCCGACTTCTACTCATCGCTTAGTATTCAGTTAGACACTCACAGGTTGAGCGGTAATAACAGTGGACGGGCAAACTAAATGAATAGATCGAGAGAAAAAGGTCCTCTGAGTTTGACTGAATATTCATAAGCATTAATAACAGGGGGGATGTCTTTGGGATGGGTTAAAGGTTCACAAATTGGGGTTTGGGATACCATCGAATCTCAGACCAGCTGGTAACACTTCCTTGTTTCCATTGTGCTGTCTTTAGCACCCAGTCGGAGCAACAGTAGGAGGCCGTGTTTACACGAGGAATATGTCAAATGTCAACGTGTCCAACTGTCAGCCTTTGAAGCAAATTAGAGAAATCTCATTTGTATTTAGCAACTTAGGGTTAGGGTTACAAAGGTTGTAAGAGTGATCCGTTTTGTAAAATAGTTCAGTAGGAGTTACACTTACAAGTGTATTGTAAGTCATAAGTCTTGGCTTTTCTACTGGTGCTTATGAGGTAGGTAATGTGAGTGTAAAGTACCAATTTCTTAGTAATGACTACTTAACATTGATATATTGTTTTTTATTTGTAGGAAACAAAGCATAAATACACATTATCAGAGGGCAAGTTTTATCAAGTTAAATTCGCAGTTTCCATTTGCTTCTACTCTGATTTTAGGCTAGCTACATCCCTATATGTATCATATGTTTTGTAGTGAAGGCGCCTACACCATTCATTTCCAGTCTATAATTGATTGTCACAGAAATGGTGATTTATTCCTGGCCCTTTGCCATCATCGTGATATATTCCTATTTGGTTTTAAGAGAGTCAAAGCGTTCCAGTCCAGCTAATAAGGCATCAAAGAGAGTCTAAAAATATCCACTAAGCCCCTTCTTTCTGCTCCATTCATGGCTCAAAAGGAAATATGACAAATGGCGGTGAAATCCCACTGTAACAGCTTTAAGTAGCTTTTACAGTGACACTTTGCATCAACCTACAGCCACTCTACTCACTTCCTTGATCTCCTGACTTCCACTTCACACTCTGTTGCCTTCACAAGAAAAGTGTGCTGTTGTTTTCAGTGGCCTAACGACGCTGGACTTCCATGGAAAGCATTTAGTCTACTGTTAAGAGATGCTAAACGTGTAAGGCGAGTCATTGAGCGTCCCTTCACGTTTTCTCATCCTGCAGTGGTGCTCATTTCCTCACCTTGTTTTATTCTAGGCTCAGATTGGAGATGCTTGGGCGATTATTGCCTTTTGTTCAGGATGACTGACAATGGGCGCTGAGCCATGGCCTGCTCGCTCTCTCGTTTGCGTCTCGCTGGCTGTGAAATACTGCCCAAATTAACAATATGAGAGGCTGCACTGTTCTGTCAGTGACGGATGTTCACGGAGGGCTGTAGTACGTTTAAGATGAGATTTATGAGAAAATGCAAACAATTAAGTTTGCACACAATTTCAAGAGCATCAGGATGAAATAAAATGCATAAGAATGATTATAACCCTGTGCTAAACATTGTCCTTTGCCGTTTCAGCTGACCTAGCGGAGCTGAAATGAGGCTTTACCTTAGTTTTCCAAAGGCCATTTTCATTATTATGCCCCACTTATCAAACTAGGACAGAGTATCCCTCACACACTGTACGGTCACCACTCCCGTGAAATCATAAAGCAGAAAATCACCATCCATCTGACATTTTTCGCAAGGGAAATAGCAGCGATAACTCCTGACTGAGTTGGCATTTAGAAGTTAGACGTTTGTGCCCGGGGACAGGACAGGAACTGTTGGGCGAGATTCGAGAGGGAGCAGAGAACAAGTTTTCCCTTGTGGAAAAGGATCCGCTTTATCAGTCACAGCTGCTGTGTGGCTGGCGCTGGTGGGCACAGACGCTCGGTGAAACCCCTACATTTCACTCTACACACTGCATGGTGGGGAGTCTCTCAAAATAGAACACAATAATACGCATGGTGGGCTCTTCAAGGAGGAAACGTGACGGGCCATATGGGAGCCAGAGCATGCAAAATATTGAAACATTGCTTTGGACACAGTTGTCTGATGCTGCTGATAGCTTTCATTCCCGACTGTGACAACCGCAGAGCACGCAATTCTTTGAATACATCAAGTGTTGGTAAACACATGAAGCTTATAGACTAGATGACAGAAAATTATGCGTCCTCCAGATCCCTCCATTATGTTAAGAATAGAACTCAAATCTTTCAGCTGTAAAAAGCATCTACTCTCATATTGTTAGCTCATTTGAAAGGGGAAATATGAGTTAATATAAATAACAACATAAGCATCCAGAAGCAGGAAGCCAGGTGAGTGCTTCGAACAAAAGACCTGCTTGTTGAGAACATAACCTTGGTTTCTTTGATTGTTTAACCTGCAATCAGTGGTCATTAAATGTAAATACAGTATGTCACAGTTATCTGTTTACTACAATCCTATGCATTTTAAATGAAATTCATTATCTAATAAACTTTGCCTTGAACAGGGGTTATAAATGTCACTTTTCAATTAGCAGATGCATTAAAAGTGAGGAATGGTACATCAGTGCATCACTGGTCAAGTACAGTATGTTGTTTGTCCAGGTCTAAAGGACTTTGCAAGATCAATGTGCGGATTGTGGGATGTTGAGCAGGATAGAAAAGGAGTTGTTATGCATCAAAAGCAAAATATTAAAACAGATCTTTCTTTTGAACAACCCTAACCCTAAATCATTCAAATGACATAAAAAATATTGATCGGTTTAGAGGGACCCGCATGGCTACTGGCTAAACCTTACTGTGGATATTTTTTAAAGTAAACCATTGAGGCCCATATTCAGTAAGCCAATGCAGGCACAGCCTTTGTTCTATTAAAAGCCACCATCGGATTAATGCCATTCCACACTTAGGTAACTAAGTTATTTAGTCATGTCCTCTTGACATGTTATGTAATTCATTCGCTATTTTGTGCACCCTCCCCGAGTCAGACATTAGATTAGATTAGCATCTGAGCGTTGGGTAGGCTCAAGAAATGGACATCGATTCACTTAACCCTATCCATGGCCCCTGTATATCACACAGTACCCTTCCCCCTCAAACCATTCCTTCAAGTCTATTTTTATGATCCAAACCTAGTCTTCAAAAAAGGAAATTAGCGAGACGAGAACTATAGTGTTCTCAACAGAAATGCAGACTGTTCCATTAGACAGTGGGCTCCTTCCTGCAGACGAGCAGCACCACAAAGATCCAATCAAGAAAAGAGCAGGCTGGTTAATATGGCCTGTCACATCTGAGCCCCTGTATCTCTCGGTGATGCCGCTGAATGCCGAAGCGTCTCACAGCCAACTCATTCCAATTGATTTTAGAGAGCACAGAGAACCCGCCCCCATGACAAAAGGAAATACCAACCTGGTTGACACACACGGTGGCAGGGAGGTGGCTTTTATTCAGCTGCCATGCTTTTAAACTTCCGGCATCGCTTTGAGACACTAACTGCTGACATTTAACAAAGACAAAAATGTGACCTGCGGGGGCCTCCATTGAAAGCATAAAGGTCAAAAGCTGGACCCCCACAAGCCGGGAGAGAACAGTAGCAACGGCGATTAGTATTTGTTAAATGTAGATGCTAGTTACACAATTAAAGCCTTTGTTCTCCCACCACCGCTGTGGTATGGACACAGTGTGAGCAAGAGGCAGTCTATAGATGAAAGGTGAAAATGAAAAGGCTCGTGAATCATGAGGCATTCACTCAGATGCCTTGTGAGTCAGCCGTTTCTTGATTCGAGCTACATTTATTATGCTTTTACACAAACCTGGTGACATGTATATTGTGTATTTCTACAAGGCCATTTCACTAGTGCAAAAAAGGGACCTCGGGACATTGAACTGGTCCCAATGGCTCTGTTAGCCATGAATAAACCATGCAGTGCAATCGTGATGAAGGAGCAGGCATCTCCAACTCATCAATACACGGGTCTGATGCTCTTTCTGTTGAGCCAGTGTCCCAGCATTGACTGCCGGGTGTAATTCTCTCAAGAGATTGGAGCTGACAATCTTCGGCTTGCCAGACACAAAATCCTGTTTATCTGTCAAGATGAGCGGCTATAGCCCACCATTCTCTCCCGGCTCTGGCTATAAGCTCTCTGCGCAGACAACGTCTTAGACAACATGAAGACAGAAAGACAGGCCTGATAGCAAAACTGGCTCTGCCATCAACACGCCTGACACACAGAAGTTCGGTCAGTGGTGACTGCAGAGGCTCAAACTCAGAGGACTTTCATGTTCTTTTGAAAGAAGCGCTTGAGGTTGACCCGAGCCTTTGCCTGTAACAACAAATTGAGGTGCTTCAAACTGCGTTCTAAAAAAGTTTGGGATCTCTCCTCACTATCATGCCATCTCTCAAAGATGTCAAGATTTATTTCTCAGCAATTGATTTCACATTACCTTATCTGACCTCTGCTTCTTCAGAGCCTGTAAACACCGCTTGCATCCATTCCAAAGTGTGTTGACAAAAAGTCTGGAGACTACTTCAGAGATCAGTGTTTCTGCTTGAGTGGTTTACACACAGCTTGTTCATGTAAGAGGGACTCGAGACAGAGGGATTACAGAGCATAAAACACGGCCGAAGAGGACAAATGTGTTACTCGGAGAGAGATGACAGCTGTGGCAGGCTTGTGAGCCAAGGTGGCAGTGGAGAGTGAGAGGGGAGTGTTGATGGGATGGCTGGGTGTAAAGGAGTGATGTGAGGCTAAGGTCGGGCAGATGGTGGCTGATAATGAGGGCGTAGAGGTGTAGGAAGAGGGGGAGTCGTGCTGTTTTCAAGCTAGGGCTCTCAGCAAAGGCTCAGCACTGAGTTCAGGACCAGAGAGACAGCGAGGGAAAGAAATGTGGGAGGTAGAAGGAAGAAAGGAGAATAGTCTCTGAGATGAGGGTGAGCCCAGTAGCTCTGTGCAACCTTTAACAAGCTCACCATCCTCCCATGGTGTTCTCACTCGGATGCACTGCCCAGTCACCAAATGTGAGAAATATTTCAGCATTCATTCCCTTGGAATACTTGAAATACTTCAGCTCACTCCTGGAATCTTTTTTTTCCTAATGCCTTGACCTTGCTTTCATTAGTGGGTTGACATTAATGCATAATTAATAGGAAACAAATGAGTCTATGCTAATAAAGCAGCTGGAAGTGCGACAAAGAGAGTGCACATTTTTTGTGGTATTAGGTTTTTGCTGGAGAGACGTCATTTTCTTTCCTGCCCACACATACACTTTCAGATAATTTTAGGAAAAACACAGCTGAATTGAACTATTTGGAACAGCAGGGATAGGAGTAAAAGCAGCGAGATAGGGACAACAATGAGAGGAACATTCATTTGCAAGAGGAAATGTTTCATGGTGGTATATTCCCCCTAGGTTTACCTTTAAAAGATAATCAAAATACAGTCCTCAGAAGCACAGTTTGTTACGCCGCTATCATCTAATCACTGCATATCTAAAGCCCTTTAGCAAGCCAGAGTAAAAATGTAAGCACGAGAAAAGAGGAAGTCAGAAAATCAAATAAAGTAATGAAAGGATGTGTCCTAATCCGGCTTAGATGTCGTAATTTGTGTTGGCAGGAAAATGTGTGCCTTAGCAGATCCACATTAGCATTCTGATGGGATTTCCTATTGGTGCTGACAGCGCTCGGTGCTAATTCTTCAAGGAAAAAACATCAGCATTTTATCAGAGTTTTTTTTTAATACAAACATCCTTATCAGGCTTCACATTTGTGTAAAGAGAAATTTGGGCTTTATTAAGTCCCCCCTCCTCCCACCCCTCTTTCTGCCTCATTTGGTCGTGATGACAGTTGACAAGCCCCGCTGATTTTTTCATTAACAGCTCATAGCGTCACCAAAGCATCGGTGGTTCACAGGAAATGAGCGCTCATATCAATATTCCGGATGACATCTCACACACAATGCATCTCAAGTAGATACGTGGCCCCCAGGAGAAAGATATTGACCAGCCTGCATTCTCATTTTCGATTGGATCAAACATCAGTCCCCATATTTGCAAGAGATGTGTTGAACTGCCAAACACCGACATCAGAGTCATAATTTTCATCATCTGAGGCGTTTCATCATCTCTTCTATGATCTCACTGGAGAATCATCGTGTCGCATCAGAAAATGTAATTACAAGACTTATCAATGCGCCGCTTGATTTGGTTTTCCTTCAGGTTATTGTAAGGGAAAGTTAACAGGATTGTTGATCTTCATTTATGACACAACATCTGATATACAGGCATGCTCCAGGGGGGCTTCTGAGTCAATACCAGTATCAGTTTAAAACCTTTCATTACGGTAGGTATAACACTTCAGTGGCTACCTTATTTTCTTCTTTATCTCAGAGGCTGGAAGGGGGAAATAAAGCACGAGCAAAAGCCTTGGCTCCATACGGGATAAAATCTATTCTCTATTATTGCACTGCTGTTGCTTGAGGGCCGTCAAGCTAAAGGTAATGGCATTGCCAGTGATAAATTTATGGCTGAGCTGCTCCATGTTCCATGAGGGATATAACGGGCTGGGAATTGTCCAGATTGTTGAAGTCACAACTAAAATGACAAATGATCCTCCAGTGACAAATCAACAAAGCCATTTACAATGTCATTGAAATGACGGAGTGCGCTTTAATGGCAGTTAATGCATTATATATTTACACAATGCTCTGTGAATAGATGGGCAGTGCAGTTAGCTGTCACACCTGCTAGAGTGAGTGTAAGGAGGTGAATTTATGGCAATGTAGAGCTGATTGGAGGTGAGTTGATGCAAGTTGCATTGGTAACCTTTCCCGATAGCGATAACGTTGCATTGGACAGGCCGTGGAATAGCTGGTTGGCGGACTTCACGGGTGACAGAGGTCCTTTACTACAGGCTCCATGCGCACCATCGGAGAGACCTTGGTGTGCACCCAGTTCATTACCACAGCTCTCAATGGATTGGACACCCTGACTTTTCCTTAGTCGGCCTAATCCATTTTCATCCATTTGTTCTCTCCTTCTCACCAACCCAGACGGTGAGACTGTTCCGTGCCAATTAATCAATACTCACGGCTGAGGCGAGTTGGCAGTGTGTCAGCGGTGCTAAGCTAATAGGGCACTAAAATGGCTTCACATTTCCATCTTTTATAGGGCATAAGACCGTCTATTAAAACGGGACATGGCTCCTCTAGGACCTAACTTTTGTCATCACATACTAAATAATAATTGGTTTACCAAAGGTTAATTGCTCAATAGATACTAGGCCATTGGAATTTAATTGTGCTGTTAAATGCCTCGGTTGTAGCCCATGCTTTTGTAATAGCTTATTTGACTGGGAATGAATGGGAAAAACTGTTTTGATCCCAGAAGACTATTAAAAGTTTCCAACTGTTGCAAAGAGTCTCGACACAGTGTTTATCCGAGGGTAATTCTCTAAATAATAAGAGTTTCTCAAGCTGAAAAGTGCTCATAATATCACATTTTTTAATTAAGCACTTTCCAGGAATTTGCTTTGTACCCCTGCAGCTTTCCGTCTAGTCGTAGTATTGGTGGAAATACACAAGTCAGCAAGATCAGCTGCACGTGGGAGCTGTCTCTCCCTCAGCAGATAATCGACATTAAAATGCCGATCTGGGATTTTGTGAGTTCATCTGTGCATATTAATTTTTCTATGACATTATGGGTTGCACTCCCAAGATATTATTCAGATGTTGGTTCCTAAAGTGAGATCAGAACTAAGGATAAAAGCTTTTAAGTATGATGCCTCTTCTGCCTGGAGTAATGTACACAAGGAGCTAAAACTGGCAATTTGTATGTACGATGGGGGAGTTCAAGTCCATCTTAAAGGGCTTAAATGTGATTGCTCTCATGTCCCCTAACTGAAGTCGTTTTAAAAAGTTTGTAATGTTTAATTTTTTTATCTCAATGAGGCTTTTACCTGGTTAAATAAAGGGTATATATTTGTTAGATGGAAATACGTGCTCTCTAGGATATTCATTTCCAAATCCAAAGTCATTTTCTACAACTCCATTAGAGCTTTAATTCTTCCATATTTTCAAACCAGGTAAACATAAATGTGTAAGTTCAATGACAGATAAAGACTTCCTCCTGTTGGTGTCCTCGTGTCACGATTCAACAGGTCAGTAAATCACTTTAGAAGTGAAAATATTCTCCTAGCCTCCATTATCCTTCTGTTTGTTGTGTATGGCCTGTTGAACATTGAACTGTGAGCACGCCACCAGATAAAAACACAAACATTGGAGCGATTCAGTTACATCTTTAGGAGTGTTTGCAGTATAAACAATATGTTTTCAACCACTGGAGCGATGCCAAGGGAACAATTTCAAGGCACATCCTGTCAAGAACACAACCTAGTAGACACATTTTGAATTATGAGGACAACATCCATCCCTCCTATCAGCTCATTTCAAGTGAAGACTGGTAAAGCACAGCAGAATAAAATTTAAAAAAACCCAGAGCAGACGTCTCATTGCTGTTTATCAAACATCCCCTGGCAGGTCTGTTGGAATAGCAGACTATCAAGTCAACTAAAACATAATTACTTTACGCACTTCCTCTGCCCTGCCTTCAAGGTCTATGTGACCCAATTATGACAGCTGAGTGATTGCTGGCTCGTTGCCATTTTAACCGTTGCCGCTTTGCCATAAATAAATAACTAATGATGAGTTTAGATATTCAATGATCATGTGAAGTGGGGGCAGAAGAGGTGGAAAACACACTCGCAGACACAAAGCTCTGATATGAGTGACTTGTAAAGTTGTTAATGTGTTAGCAGACAGCAGAAATATAGTCATTCTTTCTGCACACCTGATGGAAAAATATCAATTGTGCACACTAGTTTTTGCTCAGTTTTGGTCTCCACCCCCAGTATTGAGCAACTCACTGTTGACTTTTCTTCCTTATGTAGACGCTAATATGTCTGATTGCTGTTTGGTGCGATGATTATTGAGAGCTTTGAGACTAAAACAAACATTACATACCGTACAACCTAAAACAATTAGCTAGAAGACGCTGTAAAGCGATTAGAAAGATTGGATTCAATGTGAAAATACAAATGTTGAGGTATTGACTTTGAAGAAAAGTCTACAGTACTGCTTAAAAAGTTGTTCTTTAATAATAAATCAAAGCTTAAACATTTTTCTTGGGTTAAGGGTCTCCACTAGCTCGGATGGGATTTTTCTTTGTATTCTGCTCTACGTGACATTTGTCATGATGAGTCTTGGTTCTCTGCACTGTATTTTCTTGGTTCTCTGCACTGTATTGCTTTGGGTGTTTCGATGGTCAAAGCAATTCCCTGTCATATCAATGCAGTATGACAAAAGAGATTACAGGAGAAGTTTCTATTCTTCCGATATACCTCTTTGTATTACTCTAAAAGGGCTTTTCCCCTCAAAGAAGCCCCCACCAAGCACACGGCGAATCCAAGATTTCTGTCGACAAACCTTCCGACATGTTGTGGAGGAGAAACAGCTCCCCTGAGGCCATGCACAAGATTGGGGCTGGTGAAATTAGATTAACCGTCAGCGTCCAGCTGTGTTTGTTGTGAGAGATCCTGCTGCCAAACGTTTGACAAGAATGTCACAGGGAAAACCCGCCGCCTCTCTGGCAAAGCTGCCAACCCTGGCATCTGACCCCTCGGCGCGTCCGAGCAGCTACAAGTGCTTTCCATCTCCTCTGACTGCTCAACCTGTCAATCTGCCTATTGAAAGGTTTCCCCTTTCCCCAGGAAAAGCTCATTTTCCCTTCCCTTTGGCCCAGTCAGTAAGTGTCACTTCAGTTTAGATTTCACTGCCTTCCTGCAGCCTTGTACTAAAGCACCAGTGGTGGGATTTATGTCTACTGTTGTGGACCTGCTGTCCAATTAAAACTGTAGGTGACAGGGGACTAAAAAACAATGTGCTTGTTGCTGAGGAGCTGGGCCAACATCTTCGTCTTACATCAAATCACAGCAGCTTAAACCATACTTCACATTGAGATTTTTTATTACATACTCAAAGCAAGCGCGCTGAAAACAGTCATCAAATAACATTGATTCAAAGCAATGAAACAAAACAGATTGCTCCCTTATCATGACACAATCTTCCCCATTTGAAATGCTCAATACCCAGAATCCCGTTAGAACTTCAGTCTGCAAACATCACAAAGGGGTTGAATCTTCTCACAGCCTAATGCCTAATGCCTGTCTGTGAGAGTCGGGAAAGACCGGTTCTGCTGCAAAGATTTCCTCAAAGACTGCTGGATTTGGAATTCACAGAAGCCGCTGCCTCTGCAAGACGGCGACCCCCTTTTCCGTGCAAATCAATTCTAATTTTGCTGTCCATGTCGATATCCTGCTCGTTGCTCTCTTTCAGTAGGGCTTTCCATCATCCAGTCTTTAAGCTTTGTTACTTCTGCTTAAAACCTTGTTGGTTATTATGAGGTGGGATGGCATCTGAGTCCCATGTGTACGAATCTATTCAACAGACATATTTTTTTAAGTAGAAGGACGTTCCCCAAGGCCTTTGTACGGTATATCTTCAGCCCATCTCCTATGTCTCATGGTGTATTGCATTATCTATGCCCTCCCATCAGTTGTCAGGTTACAAATGTCAGTGAGTAGGAGCGTGTTATTGCAGCAGAGAAATTGCCTGAGGCAAAACAGGGTCACAGGCTAGCTCTCCCCGGGGCTCCCTGTCAAGCTTTTGGTTTTGATGTAACAAGTATGTTTCAGGTGAGAGCCAAATGTATGCAAATAACTTTCCCACCAATGGTTGCTCAGGTTCTGAAAACATGTAGTGCACATTCTTCAATTGACCTTGGAAAAATATCATCGAAAGGCTGTGCATGTAAATGGTCTGCAAAGGATAAAATTCAAAAGAAACCTCCAGAGGAAACAGTAGAGGCACAAAATACAATATGAACTGTACAAAAGCTTCTTTAACTTTGCCATGATTCATTGGAAAGGATGAAGTCATCCCTAGCAGCCTACGATGTGATTGGTCAAAGAAATCCTGACATTCCTCTTAACACCTTTTCCCTTGGCTACAAATTACCTCCACCATATTTATAGGATGACAGGATGCAGGGCACTTTTCAGACTGACATTTCTTCTAAAAACAGCTTGCCAAAGAAGCCCCAAATAAGGAAAGATGTGTCTACGCTGTCGGAGTAAAGCTATCAACCCCATAATCACAAAATTGTCCTCAACAAAGGCAGCCAATGCTTTTTTGTCATTTCCTGTGGGTTATGAGTAGCAGAGTAGAAAATTGCCTTGCACTGGCTCATAGTTACGTACCTGCTTCAATATCACCCCTGCCCGATTATTTTGTTTGCTGAAACCTATTTCTGGGCCCTCTGAATCACCAGGTGCCATCACACTTTCTGGATGGTAGCTTTTATCACAATTACACTAATCACTCCTACTTCCTCACGCTACAGTAATGTGGCACTAAAGAGACATGAGCATGGATGTGAAGGATCTTTTAGACCAAAATGTAAAGCAGAGGGACTTCAATTTATACTGTAAAGGAAAAAAGTCAACCAATGACGTTACGATTGAGTCAAATTCACTTATTAATAATATCACATTCTTGACTTTGTAGTTTTAGAGCAGCTTAAAGGCAGAATACTTATTTAAAAAGCGTTGCCGATGATAACACTTTAAATTATTCTGGAGAACATCAATTTAAAAAGATATTACCCAGAAGGTTTTAACTAAGTGTCAAACTGACCAGGGTAAAGTCTGTCTGCAGGAGAATAAAGCAGTAACCTTTGTCAAAGGATGAGATTTCCTCGAAAAGACGAACAGAACAATAGGCACACACTCTGTCCCAAATGCTTTGTCTCAGGAATACCTAATGCACTCCTTTGCTGGAGAGAGGCCAGATAGTAAAGCTCAGGCAGGATCAGTGAAGCCGGTCTCCACTGACTCTGCCCTCATTGTTGGATGCCTCGCTCCCTGGGAGTCGCTGTGCCTTATCACTGACATCAAAGGCACTGTCAGGAAAGTGTGGAAGTGGGGCTTCCAGGCTGTCCGAGACGCCAGACACATCCAAATGAGAAGGGCTTATTAATTCTTCAAAAGCCACACAGCTTCGTTTTCCCCAAGACTCATTTTGGTACATTTAAGGATGATAAAAGCTCAGCAAGGGAGCTCTCCTGCCCTCCTCTCGCTGTCTTACTTTTCCTTTCTCACACATACTTCATACATAATGCAGGCACATGCGTTCAGTTGATGTGAAGGCGATATCGCGTCTTGCTTTAAAATAGCTGTCATATCTCAAAGTCTTTTGTAGCAATGGAAATAAGGACATTTCAGGGACAAAACCCTCGAGTTAAAAGCACACATTGTGAAACCTGGGGTTTGCAGCTACTGCTCACTGCATGCAGAGTCACAATATAGAATTTTCATGGCTAAGCTTTTTGCTTTTTTCATACTGTCAGAGGCCAAATAGTGGACTCAGACAACTTTCAGTATTGCATGCATTTACATAACCGTATGTCAAAAGGGACAAGGAAAAGTACATATGTGCTTCGCATAACTTTCAGGAACACAAAGTTTTAAAGAAAAAAGCAAGAGTTTCTTCATGGTTACTTAAAGTCTTTCATTTTGCAAAGAGAGAGAAACGGAATCTGAGACGATCAGAGTTGTTTCAATGCGAGGGAACAGAAGAGGACAAAGCCTTAAAATTCATTACAATTTCGTTTTTGAATTTCCTCTCAATTGCTGCACATCGGATTATACGTGAAACTTCAAAAGCTTTAATTATCTTAATTAGTCCTACATTTGCAAGCAAGAAAGCTCCTTGAAACCGGCGGATGATGCGAGTGTTTCCGTCGCACAACGCGTCGTTAAAAATGCACATAATTTGAATGTGATATGAGAACCTTAATTGGTGAATTCATGGCTATCAAGGGGCCTCCTTCATTACAATTCAAGAGGCTGCATCATGGTGGCCGTATTCTCACATAATGAATGTGATTCTCCCCCCCCCCTCAGTGTAATAACTAATTGCACAGAGCTGCTAATCGCCCCCACCCCACCTACACACCCAAAATTAATATGGCTTCATAAGTTTTGTTGTTTACAACTGACAACTTGAGAGTGGAAGAAAGCTCATTTATTTTCACTTATGACTGATAGTGGGAGTACAATACTTAGCACATCAAGGGGACCCTGAAATCCATACCATATTAATCTGATTATGGCATAATGTTACTATTTTTATTAGAATTTAAATTGTTTCCATTCCCATAACCAACTTAACTGAAACACCTTTATAATAGCTAAAGAGGAAAGCAGAACCCGTAAAAGGTTCATATTTCTGCAGTATTTTTGCTTTAAAGTTTTCTGTTTCTTATGTTGTAAAATGCTTAGGTTTAAAAATAATATACATTTGCATTCAGGGACTGTGCATTTTCATTTGGCGTCGAGCAAAATAAGTGTTTGATGTTTGGATGTTTATTTATAAAGAACATGATTCATACGTCTGTTGCTTTCACTCGCATTTTTTCACGGATGTTGAAGCACTCAAGGCTCCTGCTCTTTTGACCACAATACTGTGAGGCTAAAAGAAAAAAATGTAATTCCAAGTGAACTTTTCAAATGAAAGAAGGGATCTTTTGAAAGTTGGCATTATAATTACATGATTGAGACTGCCAGCGCATTCCTTTACTGCAATGTCCAGTCCCTGCAGTGTTTAAATGAACACCTTGAACCTTGTGGTTAGAAGTGTGCTCCTCTGTACCTTACTAAGTCTAAAAGTTGAAACACCTAACCCTTATCATCAGTGCAATGTTGAAAGATGACATTCTGCTCATGTTACGGTTCATATTTGTATCTAGTGTCTCTCCAGTGACATGTCTCCATGCTTTAATGTCCAAAAAGCTCTTTATGTTTCTCATACTGCCTGTGCTGCAGCTCCTCTTTTCACCCTCTGTCTGAAACCAGAGCCCAGTCTGCTCTGATTGGTTAGCTGGTCGGCTCTGTTGTGATTGGTCAACCTGTTAGAGATGTCCCGGCCCCTTATCCTATCACGTACAATGTGTTGGAGCGCTAGCCAATAGGAGAGCGAGTGGTGGCCAGGGATTTTAGCATTTGCAGACCATTTACATGCACACAAACGTACATAACACCCAGCTTGAAAGGGAAATCCCCAAAAGCCTAACATGGCCCCTTTAAAAGAAGATGTCAGCATGACAATATTTTCAGCTAGTTTTCCCCTTTTTTATGTCAGTTGGTATCTGATATTTTTGATAGTCTAAATAAAGGAGGACCTTTGAGTTCAACCTATTTCAAGGATTTGTTCGGTGCAGTGAGCAATGTGCAGTGTCATCCAAGTTATTTGTACACATAAAGACGTTGTGTAATGACTGGATTTGAGTGTTTCAGAGAACAGAATGCACTTTGCCCCTGCAGCTGAGTCAGACTTAGACAGAATTTGGCCAGATTAGAGCAATCGTAGTGAATCAGAGCGTTAGTGCTGCATTAAGCCTGTAATCCATGGCTAACAGAGTGAGTTGCCCAAAATGTTTTGGATTTAATATGTTTGTTAGCATCAACAGCAACACAAATAGATGCTAGTTTGCAGCATCATGTTTCTGTATTTATATTTAAAACATATTCAAACCCAAAGAGATGTGTCCACAGTTTCGTTGCTGCATGTATTCCCATTTGAACAGATCTAAAAGTGGCCACTGCTAAAAGGTCTTTCGAGTGCCATGCCCTCTTGTCCCAGGAGGGCGTTGGATAATGTGGCGGGGTTCGCCCTGAGGTGCAGGAGATCTCACTACAGGGCCAGATGACACTCGTGCAGGTCGCCACTTTCGGGCACAAAGCCCAGTTGACTTGTTCAGCGGAGCTAAGCCAGCGTCGAGTGCCAGGGGGGTTAAAGGTTAGCGTAAGCCGCTTTGGGCCATCGCAGCCCACTGACTCTGAACAGCAGGGTCAGCTGAGGGGCTGCGGGACCCCTCTGCTAGGTAAAGCACTCGAGCAAAAAAACACCTACAACATGACAAGGAGGTGAGGAAAGAAAATAGGAAAACGCCGTCAACAGGATTATTGCTTCCAGCATGGAAAACACGGTCAGCTTTTTATCTAAGTCACACAGCTTAGACATACAAGGAGACTTTCCAAAGCACAATGGGGTTGGATTCTTTATCTGGACAATGGCATGTTTTTTTGTCAATGTTTTCCAGATCAGTTTTGCAAGGAGGCATGAGATGCAGTTCAGGAGGCGTGAATGCCTATTTCACAAATGAATGCTTTTTTGTTTGAATATTTTTTTCAATCAAAAGCACAAACTGTTTTCTGGTTTTATCACTCCAAAAAAATAGACGTGTAAATGTGAAATTTAAAGCCCATGAAGAAAACAGAAACTCAAATAGGCTTTTATAGATGATGAAATAGATATACATGTATAGGTCCACCTCTCTTTACAATTCAAAATATTCAATCTGAGACTATTGTCATGCTGACCTTTTTTAAAGAGGTGCTATTATCTTCTTTGGGCTTTCCCTTTCCTGTTATTGAGGTTTATGTGCATGTAAATGGTCTGCAAAGGCTGAAATCCCTGTGTTCCCTCCAGAAACGCCTCCATTGGACTCCTTTGTTTACTTCCGGAACATAGTGACATCACTTTCTAACACTCACGCTTCTACTGGCTAGCGCTCCAACACATTATACATGATAGGCTAAGGGGGTGGGACATCTCTAAGCGGTTAACCAATCACAACAGAGCCGGCCAGCTAACCAATCAGAGCAGACTGGGCTCTGGTTTCAGACAGAGGGTGAAAAGAGGTGCTGCAGCACAGGCAGTATGAGAAACATAAAGAGCTTTCTGAACATTAAAGCTTGGAGACATGTCAGAGTAGAGGAACAAAATACAGATATGAACCTGAGAATTAGCATTGCATGTACTCTCTAACATTATAGCAGGAATGTTTAACCTAACCATTAACATTAATGTCAGTTAGGCCTGGGCCAATGACATCCTATGAATACTGCAGCAGAGACACTGCCAATATGCATGTCATTCTCATATCTGCGCAGTGACTGGAAAAATACATTAAAAAATCTAAACCAAACACATGTTTGCCGACGTATTAATGAAGCCCCAGTTGTAAAGCGAGACGGCGCCGCTATATGATACATCTCTTTAGCCCCAAGCATGCTAACAGCGGTGTCAATATCTTGACTGCGTCCCTCAGGGCTGCTGGTACAAAAGACACTTCACTTCGAGGAGACGGAGACGGGGGGGGTTAGAGGGTGGAGGGCTCCTCCCTCAACGCCGCCTCTCGGCACAAAAAGATAATTGTCTCCTCCTTACCCAGAGAGATGGGTGTATTTCCGTGACCTATACGAGGGACTCTTCCCATCTCCCGCGCAGCCCAAGATGTCACAGTGGTTTGCCGTAATTACTTTTGCTGATGGAGGTGAGAGAGGACATTTGCATCAGATGAGGCGCGCAGTAGTTGGGTCTCCCCACTCGCCGCCCATATGCCGCTTTTAATGTCACCGTAATCTCTAAAGGTGAGCATTGGCAGCACCGCTGTATATCTCCAGAACTAGCTGAATCAGTGGTTTGGAAATAGGTTTGACATTGAGTTCGGGTAAACGAGAGGACACACACAGTCACAAAAAAACATGCACGCACACACACCCACAAACACTAAGCAAACACCTCAGAGGAGAGACGTTGTGCTTCTACACTAAAACTGGACCAGATTGGCAAGATCAGGTCGTGAATTCTTAACACAGCATCCCTCTGTTTAGAAGTTCTTTGAGCTGTAGAGATAAACATACAGAGTGAGCACTCCTTGGATTTCTGTTGTCAGAGGAGGTGCTCACCTTTTACTATCTGCTTCCTGCTGCTGTAATTTCACTGAAGCCTTTTTTCTCAACCTTGAATACCTTGTTTTCAACCAAACAGCTGTAAACACAGCTTATTTTTGGCAGTTTACAAAAGCCTATTGCACAAAAGAAATGTAAGGGGTTTATCATTGACCTAACATTGATTGATAAAAAGATTGGCGTTTGCAAGATAGTGACATCACTATGTCACACTCACGCTTCTATTGACTAGCGTTCAACACATTGTACGTGATAGGCTAAGGGTCCTGACATCTCTAACCGGTTGATCAATCACAACAGAGCCGGCCAGCTACCAATCAGAGCAGACTGGGCTCTGGTTTCAGACAGAGGGTGAAAAGAGGTGCTGCAGCACAGGCAGTCTGAGAAACATAAAGAGCTTTCTGCAGAATTAGCATGTTTTCTTCACAGGGTAAACAGTGTAATTATCCTCCTATGGGGCGACAGTTGCTCAGTTCACCGGCACTGTCGAGGTGTCCTTGATGAAGGCACTGAACCCCCAGCTGCTCCCTGGCACCCTGAAACACGGAAGCCTCTTAGCCCTGACACCTCTCCGTAAAATAAGCATGTGTATATTCAGGCATAGTGTGTATAGGTCTGTGCATGAGGGATTAAGAAAATATCATCTTTTCCTGCAGTAGTCTTTTAAAAACTGCCAACAAAGTAAAAAAAAACACCACAATAAAACGTTATTCTAGGATCAAAAGTAGAAAGAAAGAAACCTCTGAAGGCGGCGATTTGAATATATCTAAAGCACTAACTTACATTTTTACACTAATGCTGCAGAGGTGTACAGTAAAGAGAGCCTGCATCTCTCTGTCTTCGTGCCATCATCTTTATTCCACTCAATCTCCCACTTTGAAAAATGATTCTGCCTTTGCACAGTCTCTAAGTCCCACACCTCCCAGAGCATACGCGTCTGTTCATCACACTTTCTCTATTCTCTTCTTGTTTCTGGGATTCTGGTGACATTTTCAAAGTGCCAGATCCTTGCCTTGAGACATTGTGCATGTGCCCACACCTCTCCGCCCCCGAAAAGTACACACACACACACACACACACACACACACACACACACACACACACACACACACACACACACACACACACACACACACACACACACACACACACACACACACACACACACACACACACACACACACACACACACACACACACACACACACACACACACACACACACACACACACTCTCCTCGCCTGGAGCCAGGCCCCTGTGTGCTTGTCTACCTCAGAGAAGCCGGAGCTTGGCATGGAGATGAGGCTCTGGTGGATTCTGTGCTCCGCCTGCCAATGCTGCTCTTTTGATCTGCGGCCAGCTGATGACAGATCTACATTAAGCTCATAGTCTCCTCTCTTTCGCTCTACTTCTCCTCTCCTCTTGCCTGACACTGGGGCAAAATGTTACTGTAAAGTCCGCGTGCATTGGTGGGAATCGACATCCCTCGGGGTCGGCGCTGTGGGTCTCCTCTCCTCTCGCAACGAACAGACAGAAAGACAGAATGCTGAGTGGGTTTCCAGCTTGCAGAAAAATACCATGTGGGTGTAAGCCAAAGATAGTGCCATATCAACAATCCAGGGGGAAGCTTTACACTTCTCTCATGTGTACCTCCAAGTTTGAAAAGGAAAAATCCATGCTGCAAAACGCTCACGCTTGGAGAGACGGTTAAACTCTGATGTTATTTGGTCATGTTGGGCTATTTTATTTGTTGTGTTCAACTTTCTGTCACGCTTTTATTTTGGATAAAAACTTTCTTGAATTAACCTTTAATAACATTGTAGGAAAAGTGTGTTTCATCCTAAAAATAGGCTCTCTGTACCCACGTAGAAAGGGAATATTATTCATTTTTTAGTTGTTTATTGAAGTACAGAGAGCCTTTAAAGTGTCTTCGTTAAAAACTGAAACAAAGGGTGGATGTGACAGGCTGACAGCAGACAAAACAAAACATAAAAACGTTTCAAAATTCTGGAATTTTGGTTCACTGTGATTAGGTCCATAGACAAAGCTGCCAAACCACAGAGCCTATAGTAAGCTAAGCTAGGCATCCCCTTGGCACAGTTCAACATTTATTAGGAAATGAAAAGCATAAAGGGGTTCAGACGAGTGTTTTTGGTTTTGTGAATTTTGAAAGAAAGCTCAGGCAGTTCGAGAAGCATAAAAAGACATCTGTCAAGGTAACATCATTTCAGATGATTGGGGGAAAAAAAGCGCCTTAATTACCCACCATCATTTAGACATCCTCCCAGAATACGCCACACTGCAGGATGAGAAACAGATATTCTGCTCAGGCTGCTTCCTAGCCCCCACACAGCAAAGACAGTATCTACTGCTCGACAGAATCAGACCGTTTTCTAGCCGGACAACGATCAGCTGAAGTTGCGGCTGCATAAACTTGACTTGAATGGTTATGAGATACTTAAAGAGGCCCTATCATGCTCTCCTGTAGTGTGTTGTATAGGCTTTTGACTGAAACACTTCCATTGGATTCCTGACATCACTATGTAACACTTGCACTTTTTGTGCTAGTGCTCCAACACATTGTACGTGATAGGCTAAGGGGCGGGACATCTCTAAGCGGTTCACAGAGCTAGCCAACTAACCAATCAGAGCAGACTTGGCTCTGATTTCAGACAGAGGGTGAAAAGAGGTAAGTATTGTATCGTTGTCGTACTGATAGTAATCCACAGAAATCTGATAATATCTTACTTACTTATTAAACTGTAAGCGATGACAGTTCCTGTTACATGGAATCCATTACTCCCCAAGCCTGATGGCAGACAATATGTAAGCAAACACATAAGATGCATGGCTAACAGCTGCTGACGAACGAGGACTGACAGGCGGTGATGGAGCCTCACAATTAGAGAAACACAACCAGCTGTTTCTAAACGGGATCATCTGCTTGTTACAGCGATATGAAGCAGGAACAGCTCGCAATATTTTCATGTGGCTCCTTTAAGGGAGGTGAGATGTTGTGATAGAAGGTGGGAGCATCATTTTGAAGAAGCAGGAACAAACTGCAGACAGCTTTTGGTTGGACACCGTCGTATTGTTTGTCATTGCCTTTGAATTCAGTGGGGTAATGCTTCTGTGTGGGCTGTAAATTGGCAATCAGTCTGACCATTTGGGTGGTCACTGTACTGCTCCTGTGAGGAGGTCAGGGCTTGTCTCAGTGGAGAAGAGAGCGGTATTATGTTACACTCTTAAAGATCAATGACTTCAGCTGTATTTTTAAAGAGCCATTATTATGCTTTTTGGTGTTCCCTTTCCTGTAGTGCGTTTTTAGTGCATGTGAATGGTCTGCAAAGGCTAAAATCCAACAGTTCTGTCCAAAGGGAGTTTCTCTCCCTTACACTCTTCCTGCCTGAAATGCTTCCTTTGGGATGGATGGATGGATGGATGGATGGAAGTACTTTATTGATCCCAATTTGGGAAATGTTTTTCTTACAGCAGCATAAAAACAACGCAATGTAATTACAATAAAATAAAAATAAAATAGCATTTACAACGAGTAAAGTAAAAAATATACATTTGGGACAAAAATGTACACAAAATATAAACAAAAACAAAATATGAAGCCGAATATTATACGTACAATGTACTTCTGCAACTTCTGGTACTTCTGGAACATAGTGACATCATTATGTAACACTTGCGCGTCTATTAGCCAGCGCTCCAACACACTGTAGGCATGGATGTATGAAGAGAATTGGATACAACATTGGAGGAGGGACCCTGTTCATTACAATGAAAGTTGCTAAGTGGCGCATGCTGCCAAAATGGCCTGACTCTAGAGATCAAAATCTGGGCCCATAGAGCCTGTGCACTTCCATTTTGCTTAAGCCCCGCCTCCAAACTGCAGCGTCCCAGCTAATCTCGACTCAGTTAAATGAATGGATTTGGTTTTTACAACTATTTAAATAAGGGCTATACAAGTGTTCTTACTGGGTAGTTATTTAGTGGGGGGAAAATGAAGAGTAACAGATGTCTCTTTCCCAATGTCAGTCAAAGGGAAAAAGTATTTTCAGGTCCAAATGATGTCACCAACTGAAACGGCAGTCGTGGGACGACAGTTTGCTTCCGTGAACATTTACCTCACCTGTCTGGATATTTCCCACACATCTCTAAACAGTTAGCCAATCACAACAGGGCCAGCCAGCTAACCAATCAGAGCAGACTGGGCTC
This sequence comes from Eleginops maclovinus, assembly GCF_036324505.1. Lineage (NCBI taxonomy): Eukaryota > Metazoa > Chordata > Actinopteri > Perciformes > Eleginopidae > Eleginops > Eleginops maclovinus. The sequence goes on along the minus strand of NC_086350.1, from coordinate 3,753,736 downwards.
TGGTTTCAGACAGAGGGTGAAAAAGAGGTGCTGCGGCACAGGCAGTATGAGAAGCATAAAGAGCTTTTTGAATATTAAAGCATGGAGACATGTCCCAGAGATACTACATACAAATATGAAGCTGAAAATGAACATAATAGGGCCTCTTTAAACCATTTCATAGAGCACAAATGTAGATATTTAATGAAGCTTTTTTTTGCAACACTACTCTCAGTCTCCCCAGACACAAAGGAGGAAAGAGCATAACAGGAAACATGAGAGACAGTGAAAATGAGACAGAACAAATGTGAGAGTAAACAACAGAGTCAGAGTGCATGTGGGCATGAGAGAGCGGGAGAAAATGACGCTGGCTGTGAATATGTACCTCACACCTAACACACATAACTCAGCCCTCTGTATTCGGCGGCTGCACGGCTGTCAGGAGCTGGCATATATCATCGCTGCATCCATGGTGAAAAATCTAACAAATGTCAGCTCGAATGAACAAACACCTTTTAAAAAGCCTTATGGTGGTGCTTCACCATCGCAACAGTCACGCTTATTTAGGGAAATGTCAAAGTGTTGTTTGGGAAATTACTCGTTTAACTCACATTGAATGCTTCCACTGATACAAATGAACCAAAGGGAGTGAAAACCATAAAGCGAGATCAGGCAGCATCACAGTTAAAGTATTAGACCACAGGGATAAAGGAACTAGCTAACATGCTATGTTTGGTTTTTGGGTAATATTGTAATCCTGCTTTTATAAGGGAATACTTTTTATTTTACAAGGACATAACAATAACATATAGGAGATGACATTCCCACCCTTAGATTGTTTGTCTCTTCAAACACTTTAAATTAACAGTACTCCTTGATTGACTCCTCCCATTGAGTTATATATATTTTTAAATACTTAGTAGTGTTTCCTGATTACGTAATCCATGTAATCCGTCACCCCCCAATACTTGTTTACCCTTTGGATCACTGTGTATAAAGATGTGAATTGTTTTCTTATAGGTCTGTTTTAGGTCAGTATTACCAAAACTCCTACAAGCAAACCTTATATTAATCTTAAAAAGGTGAAGCTCAGTCTACTTCTCCTCCTCTTATTGCTTCCAGCCCTGTTATGCCACTTTTTCTTCCAAATCCAGCTCCTCTAGATTCCCTGATTTGAAATCCATGCGCACACAGCCTTGCTCTGAGCCACGCTGTCCTGTAGCAGAAACAGCTGTTTGCATGAATCTTTAATGCTCGCCCACATTGGCACGGCATTGAGGCAAAAATGAAAATGAGGAGAATCACCTCGATCCCTGATTCAAGCTGTTTAAAGTCCCCGCTGTTTTGAGAATGTCAAACGTCTCGTTCACTGGAGTGCGCCACTTGAAAATGTTACGGGTTAGAAAAATGAAAACAGCCACAGCAGTTAAGCCAAGTTCCTTTTTTCAGCGTGGCATTTATGGGCCATATAAAGTGGAGAAAATCCAGTCAGAATGTGGAGAAACAAGGCGTTGCAGCTCATTTGTCTACAATGGAGCTGTGCAACATGGTTAGGATTGATATCACAGTATGATTCCTAATATAATCACGTCTTTTATATACACAGTTTCACAATTTGGCCGAAAAATGTGTGCAAAAACCTCCTGAATTTCTCACAACATTGTAATCAGCTCCCTTAAAGGGGATAAGAATAATCACATATATTGCCTTACATTTTGAAGAAAAGCCATGGCTTCATTCTCATTGTTTACATGTCATTGGGAGGCTGTGGCTCGGTGGGCTAGAGCATCGATCTCTGGATCCGGGTTCAATTCCCACTGCAGTCATGATGTCATTGTATCCCTTAGCAAGACACTTCCCCCCCAAGTTGTGGAGACTGCCCACGGTAATGAGTATGTGAGTCACTTTGGATAAAAGCGTCTAAGAAGTGACTCTTTAGACATGTACAAAGAAAATTCCATTACTGATTGCTTTTAGTTTCCAAATAAAATGTGCTTTTAAAAAGTAATTTGCACATGGGGATTTTGTAGAGCAATAACAAAATGATCATAATCGTATCGTAATGGTATTTTTATAATAATAATAATAATCATTTAGTTGCCTTGAGGGTGATTAGCAATAATGTCCTGTTACTTTATGCTTTGAACATCAAATAAACATGAAATGTGATATTGGTGAGTTTATAATGACAAGAGAGGGCCATAAACAGCTGTGGTGATACTGAGATGCTCCTTTGGGTTTTACATCTCAGGTAAACAGTAAGTATTTTCTTTGCTTCTCACCTTGTTCCATCACTTTCATGTTATTTGTACTTTGGTGGAATAAGCTGAAATATAAACACCATAAGCTGGCTATGCTGCCCTGCACAGAAGAGCAATGCGGCTGTCAATATGGCTGCGGGTTTACAATTGTTGTGCTTGGCGACTGCTGTCTGTAACACACAAGTGTGAAAAGCAATAACACCAGCAAAGTGCAACTGTTGGCGGTCAATATTTTCTCTCCCTGATAAACCCTCCGGGCAGGAGCGTAGCGTCGTCTAGCCAACACAAACACAGCTTTGCAGTTTCAATCTGTCACAGTGTGTGAATATGGAGCAAGAGCGAAAGAAAATAAAAAACATAAACTCTTGTCTTTTGCCACTCTCAGTTTCACAGAGGAATCATCAAAATGTGAAGTTTAAGGATTGCTTGAGTGTCAACAGGGTTAAAAACAGCTCCCTGCTAAAAGCAGATGAGTCTTCACGGCTGCCGCGCTGTGACTTTTATTCGGTTTACCTTTTTCTAATGTCACTTCTCAACGGGAGAACATTTCACGGGCAAAGCAATCTGAAGGAGACACTGTGAACCAGGCACTGAAGTATATCCTAGCACATTTTTTCTGATGCAAAAAGACAGAGGAAGAGATTACCTTGTAGAAGTCAGATGTGTTTGTGGGAGGAAGTCTGCAGCTTGACCTGAACGGGGTACATGAACACGTCTGCCTCAGCTGTATCTGGGAGAAACAGAGGGAGCAGATATACCAAGGTTACCTCACAGCTTTGAGACTTTTCAAGGGTAACATATGATGATCACATCATTTACAGCCTCTAACCATACGCACCATCACACTGTGAGCCGCTCATATTGATGCAAACACAGGAGTGCGTGGGAAACAGGGATTTACAAAGTTTGCACACATGCTGTGCTAAGTTAAAACACCCACACCGCACACAGATGCACACAAACACACAGCCAACAAGCCTCCAATTCCCCAAGCAGCTGCAGACTCGGCTACCCTGTGGCTTACTTTTTCAAGATGAATCTCCAGAGCCCCCTAAGGAAAACAAGCGCTTTGCCAAGGATGTCCAGGAACGCTAACTGTCGCCGTCTCTCTCCATGCTCACACACTGACGGCTGTGATGGGGAGTCGCGGCGCTCCCACACTGAGGCGGGGTAATTGGCTAGAGATGATGGGCCATAAACATACATCACAGGGGCGGCCAAGCGCCAAGCAGGCAGCTAACTAAGGCTGTCTTTCTACTCAGTTTGCACACGTATGCACACACATATCGTCTTCCCATCCGAGTATATTGACGCTCTTTGAACACATAAGCTTGCCCAACATTATTAAAGAGGACACATTATGCTCATTATCAGCTTCATATTTGTAATGTGTGCCTGTGGCGTCAAACAGGTTTGAGCGTAAGACCAGCATCTGTGGAGGAAGTCCTGGCCTGAAGGGGGGCAGAGAGAGCTAACCTAGACACACCCAACAGACAGAATGCAACCCATGTTTCTGGAGGGACCGATTTCACCTGCGCACCTCTAAACAAGCATGGGTATAAAATGTTTGGAGCTAGCTACCGACACAGCTCATGTTCAACCACAGACGCAACTGATATGGACTAAGTCAAATATTTAGTTTGAAGGAATCATTATTTGCTGTTTCCTGTTTGAATTTGATCTATTTTGAATTTAAATGTGAAGTCCAAGCTAAAATGTAATGGAAATGCTGGCAATTGGCAGTTTGATACTGATTAAGATTGTAAACCAAGCAGAGGGCTGGTGTAATCACTTTGATAAAACATGAGAGGTTTAGTTTAATGATTATGGTTTGGATGCATACTGATGTGGAATGTGATTTGTCCTTTAGTTTATCTTGAAGGTTATCAACCTATTCTTCTTCTGAAATTCCACTATGTGCCATCAATCTGCTACTTCCATACAGATACCCAAATGTTTCAAGAACCATCAAATCCATCTCGAAGAAAATAAATCACCAGAACAGAACAGAGTTGCATCATTTGTATTGAACAAGCCATTTTCAAGTTTGGGCAGAGCTGAATGTACCTTAAACATCTGGATAACTTGACAGTGCCTCAAGTGTGACGTTAACATGCTTTAATGTTCAAAAAGCTCTTTATGTTTCTCATACTGCCTTTGCTGCAGCACCTGTTTTCCCCCTCTGTCTGAAACCGGCTCTGTTGTGATTGGTCAACGGCTTAGAGATGTCCCCTTAGCCTTGAGGGTTACATAGTGATGTCATTATATTCCGGAAGTAAAGAAAGGAGTCCAATCAAGGCGTTTCAGGCAAGTCCCAAGGAAGAAAGCCGGCCGTGGAAGCAAATGATCCTAGTGGCCAAACAGTGGTACTACACTTACATTCTACTGTAGTCAGTGACTTCATGGACCCAAAATGACTTTCCCCATTAACTTACATTGGGAACGAGACGTCTGTAAATCAAAGTACATTTTTTAGCTGATTACGAACACTTTCATAGCCTTTATTTTAATCAATGTGGTCTAAACATTTAGTCCAGTGGTTTTTTTTCTCTCCATTCAATTGACTGAGCTGGGAGCATGAGATCAGAGGTTTGAAAATTCAAGTGTGCATGCTCTGTGTGCCCCCATAAAGGTACTTTTTTAAATCTTAGTTGCTCCACTTTGGGCTTCATGCATCACTAAGCAACTCTCACAGGAATTAACAAGGCCCTGCCTCCAACTCTTTATCCAGTTCCCTTTCTACATCCATGGGCGTTGTGTGGGAGAAAAGCTCCCAATTGCATAGACATTGGGATTTTAGTCTTTGCAGACCATTTACATGCACACAAACCTATATAACAGACTACAGGAAAAGGGAAAACCCCAGAAAGCATGTCCTCTTTAAATCACAGAGAAAAAGGCCCTGCCTTCCTTTAACCTATCACCGATATTCCATCACTTTCCTTGGCGTCATGACCATAACCTAGAGGATACTCTCCGCCGCCATTATCACCCACTGATATATAATAGGCACTAGCCATTTAAAATGCATCATCACCATAACAGATAGGATGCCCTCTCTCTCACCATTACTACCATCACACAGTGGTGGATAATAGACTATCCATTCCTGCAGCGCTATCACCACGGAGCAGACTTTCTTCCCATTTCCATAACACTTCTGTCATAATAAGCAGGGAGAGCCTTCCAGTCATGACCACAGCTCTCCGAGAGGAGGTCAGTCGTGTCAGACTATTGTCTCACACGCTGGTAATTGGGAGAAATAAGGCTGGGCGAGGAAACAGCGCCTGGAGCTTCGCTTTCTTCTCAGTGGGTAGCTGTGCGAGGCAGCATTTCACTGTCATGTCGTAGTGCTGTTGAGCCATATGACGTGTTTAAAAAAGCAACAAGTAAATATGAGATGTGGGAGACAGTGGCAGATAATTTGGCGCACACGGTTGCCAATCTCATGATTTGATAATGGATTTTTCCTCAGATACAGAACCTAGTCTGCATTCTCTAATCCTGTGACATGGGATGAGGATTTCATCAATAAAAAACCACTTCATCATCTAATCCTCTTTCTTTTTCTGGGTTTCTCCAGATTTAGTTTGACACGTCTCGCTTGACCGCTTTTTTCTCCCAGGGACAACCTAAAGACCCCCTTCACTCTCTGCACACCGAAACTTTGAGCGGGATTGTAAAAAACAATGGCGGGGAGTTGGAGGGACAAGCAGGGGGGGGGTGCTCATTATTCAGGAAGACACTCGAGGCCACAGGATATAGCACACTTCATTTTTCTTGTCAAACTCTGGGCTGGCTTAATGGCGTGTTCACAGCGAGTGGTGAGACAAAGGGATGGTGTTGCCAGGCCGCGACGTGGAGGGAGTGCTGATCAAGATGGAGGCCGTCGCAGCGTTCCTCTCGGACCACCTGAGCTGCTGAATATTTTACAGTGGCAAATAAATACGTCTCGTGTTTCAGAAAGCAAACACACTATGGGCTATCTTACAAAGAGGGAAAATGAAATATGGTCTCAATTATACTCCGACTGTAGAGCGGCACAGATGTTCTTATTGTTCCTCCCATTCCACGTCCTCATAAACCTTCCCTCATTATTGCCTTCATTACCGGTGCCATCCATATAGCAGGCGGCTGCCATAAAACCTGAATGTATCCACAACTCATCATCCAAACACTAATTTATCATCCGCCCAGCAATTACACCCCTCCCACCGAACCTGCCATTGATTTTGAACACAGTGGTGCTTTTTCTATTTAATTTGTGCGCCTATGACTGAGGCTATAGCGAGCCGCGGGGCCATGCAAAGCAATCTCCTCCTGCTCTATATATGCGCTGGACTGGAACTGTGTTTTGATCAGAGAGATGATGGGGCAGGTGTTGCGGTACATCGAGAAGCCTCATCCCCATCGCATTCGCAATCTCTAGGCATGGCAGCGGGGCTGTGGTGTCAGACAGCCTCTTTTGTTCGACTCCTAATTGGGCTAATTTATTGTCCTAACAGGCGTAGCAGCTGTGGCTTTACAGCGTAGCACCAATTAAATCCAGATGCTGGAATGAAAAAAATGGGACTGAACGTGACTCTGGGACCAAACATTAATAGACGAAAATGACAAGCTGGGATGAGAGATTCTTTCTCGACGCGCTGCCCTCCCATTGATGGTACAAATACGCAATTTCGATGAGGATTCATGAAAATAGCAGCGAGGCAGACGTCACACATTATTTCCAATAATGGATGTGATTATCTGCCAGATTAAATATTGAACACAAATCTGCAGGGACACCAGGTCTGCACAGCAATTACGCTACTGGACCCCTGTCCTAGTTTCGCTGTTGTTAAAAGAAGTTTTCCTCCACATTACAGCGCTGACAGGGGATCAGGTGAATATGAGCCTAAGATCTGGGGAATATAGGGAGCAACTGAAAGAAATCAGGTCGCTGTGAAGATTTCTCCAGGGCCGGGCTAACCCTGCAATACTGTGCATGGCCCGCCTGCCTCTTCAGTCCGGGCTCTTTAGACGAAGAGCCCCGGGGACAGACACAAATGTGAGTAACACAGAGGCAAGGGGAGGTCAACACCCGGAGCTGCAGCTCACTGAGGAACCGCGGAGACACAGTGGCTTAAAATTCAAAGGGGGAAAAACAGGGAGTAATGAAGCAGCCCTGGCCAGAATCTCCTCTGTTTTTTTGTTCATTTGTCTTGTCTGTGAAGTTTTAATGAAGTGTTTGTCCACTCAGACACTATTTGTTTTAAATGGAGGGTGTTTGTTGATGTAATGTGCACAGCCCAAGACAAGTTAAACATCCTAATGACTTATTTATTGTTTTAATTTTCTCCCATACTGCTGTGAATCTCCAAAAGTGCTGCTGAAGTGTAGCAGCCGAGAGAGCAGCGGGGAATACTAAGCAGCTCAGGTATGATACACAAAACCGGCATTAAAAATCAGGACGCACCTAAAAAAGTGAGGGGAAGTTACATCATATGTTTTTACTTGTGGGAACAAGGCCACATCTGCTCAGTGTTGTGGTGCATGGCAAAAAGTATTTTTGTTACAGCGACGCATACAAACTCAAAGCACCTCGCACCTCGGTTCAGCAAATGGATGGGTGTGAGAATGAAGATTGAAGCAACGATGTGAAGCCAGTTTAAAACTGATAATGCTCACAGTGATGGAAAAGCAGATAGGAACAAACTTAGCAAATAATAACAATGAAAATACAAGTTTTTTTTAAGCTTTTCAAGGCAAAATATCGGTTAAATATGACCATTTATTCATACTTATCATGGTATCGCTTTTACACTACTCATTAGAGACTATATGTATCCTTAACCTGCCATCAGCAAGCTTAAAATATGCTGAAGTGAGAAATGAGGGTTAAATATTGATGCTGGAGCTATTCATGTAACGTAAAAAAAATATGTGTAGTTAATCCACATTTTGCATTATTTAAATGATTTATGTTTAACTATCTAGCTTTCACTACTGAATATCTAATATGGACCAAAACTAATTAATATCACCTTTAATTCGTCATATATTGAGGAAGTAAATGACCCTTTTTGAGAAAACGTTTGTGTACAATACATATATTTGAATATCTCAACACATCTTTATGTTCACTTGGCTTTTAAAATACTGCTCCTTATTTTTAGCCATGGATGTGTACTTATTTATCTTTATTTTAAGATCAGTTTTAGTTTATTAAGTGTGCCTTTCTCTATTCAATATGTTCGCTCACTCCTTATTAATGTTTGCCTTTTCTGTGCTACAGAATGTGAAGTTACTGTAACGCTGTGTCCCCGCTACAGGACTGATAAGGATGTCTGATTTTGATTTCCAATTTTTATTGAAGTTAATAAACTATAACCCTAACTTGTAACTATACCAATGGAAATATATTTAATAAAGTACATGTTCAGAACACCGAGGTTTAAAAATAAGTTCCATTTTGTTTCAAAACTATAATATTCGTTCACAGCGAGTGAAAATGATGATTATAATTGTGATTATTTTGACGTTTTACAGATATTCCAAACCAGATTCACTTCCACCATCAAGATACACAACCTTCTGCTAAACCTGAGACACATAATCCGGATAAAAAACATATGAAAGAGTAGAATAAAAGCTGTGGTGAGAGATTGACACGACAGCGGTAGGATCTCATTGCTTGGCTCCAGTGAAGCACGCAACACCCTCTCTGAATGAAACCTCCCTCTGAGAAGAAAGATGGAAGGAGTTCATGGACTCCTCTGTGGCGCCTTCCTTTATTAGAAATCCACTCTCCACACGGAGCCTTTCTGAATCCCATTACTTCCCCCGTCGTACGACTGACTCCAAACCCAAAAGACAACGTGAAATACCTGTTTGCTGTAGCCTTGACAACAGTCTTCCTCTCTTTCAGCCGTCTCAGTCTCCCCCCGAGTGAGTCTTACTGTATCCGAGAGCTGTAAGCGGTCCAACCGCATGGCAGGAAACCTCTGTGCCTTTATGAGGATGAAGAGCTCTGACCCAATTAGCTGTCTTTGTTAAATAAAACTCCACCGGCCCTCAATTAACCCCCCCCCCCCCACACCCCTCCTCCTCCTCCTCCTCCCCCCTCCTCCTCCCCTGCTTGTGTTTTTACAGTACAAAGTGATTACAGATTTAATTAGCTGAGGACCTTGCTTCAGGGAGACTCCCTAAATCCATATTGATATTTCTGCAGAGTTTGGAGATAGAGGGGCTTGGCTCTGCGGGAGAAAAGACGTATAATGAAAATATGATTTGCAACTTTTACCCTGCTCCTGTTTACTTTTTCCCCTGAGGCTAATCATTCTGTTGCAGGATGATGCTGGGAATTATGCAGAGAGCAAGGCGCTGATCAATGCTGTCTCACGGCTGTAGAGCCTTGGGTGTAAACAGGCCGGCTGTCAACAGAGCAGCTTTTCTGGATTTGACATGTTAGGATGTTCTACTACTAAGCTGCTGGGATAGATTAACTCTATTCACTTTTACATTTTTTATTTGACAACATAATGAATAAAACGAAATGTTCCCATCCCACCTTTTCTCCAGGCAGACAACCAGATGTGTAAAATGATAAGTACATTTACTCAAGGTCTATACCTAACACAATTATGAGGTACTTTCCTTGAGCATTTCCATGTTCTTCTACTTTTAAAGTTAAATATTGTTCTTTTTACTCAATTAAATATATTTAATACCTTGAGTTGCTGGGCAGATTTTAAGATTATAACAATAATAATTAATTAAATATAATAATAATGATAATAATAATAATAATACAAAATAATAATGATAATCATAATATTAATTACAGTTATAATAATAATACAAAATAATAATGATAATAATAATTACAGTTATAATAATGATGCAAAATATATTTAAAAAGTTATATTAATAATAAAAACAATAATCACAAATGAATTACCTCCATCTTCAGCAGCTGCAACAAACTCATTTATGAATCATTAATTGTATAAACAAAAATATACAGTAAATATATTACTCTGAATTGGGCCATTACGTATAATGTGGACTGTTACTTTCACAGTGTATTGTAATTAAACGTTATTTAAGTACAAAGTCTGAGAACTACTTGATTCAGTGCAGACAGCAGGGCTGACAGTAATCCGGATGGAGTGGCAACATATGGCGATAGGTTTGGGCAATTAAAACACATTTTGATGGAAAATCTGTGTTACGGATGAGAAAATATCCAACATGAATTGCATGGCTGTTAGAGGGGTCAAACTCCTGTGAAATTCGAACATGTTGCACACTGATCCATGGAAAGCAATTGCCCAATATTGACATAATTCCTAGAGATGGGCTGATAGTGTTTAACTTGAAGTAGAAAGAGTATGGCATGTCCTGAGAATGATCTTACAAAAAGTTAGTTGGATTATTATTATTATTATTATTAATAAATAATACTAATAATAATAAATAATACTAATAATAATACTAATAATAATAATAAATAATAATAATAATAAATAATAAATAATAATAATACTAATAATAATAATAATAAATAATACTAATAATAATAAATAATAATAATACTAATACTAATAATAATAATAATAATACTAATAATACATAATAAATAATAATAATAATAATAATAATAATAATAATAATAATAATAATAATAATAATAATAATAATAATAAATGTTGATGAAGCTCCTTTTATCATACTATTTTCTTAAACATCAAATCCGGCTGGGTACATTAAGTCCAGTTGTCAAGCGGTCACATACTGTATATGGACCCAATGCACATATTTAAGATGACAGTTCCCATAACAGGACATAAAGGACCGTAAAGTGCATTCAGTAAAGACCCTGTTTGAATGGTTGAACATCCCATTCTCTTTGGTTATGAAAATGTGAAAAAAGGTAGCGTGTCGTGGGTTTCTTTTTATCATAACTGTACTGAGCATACAGTACAGTACAGATCGGGGGAGCTGTGAGGTAACGTGCTGGAGCCGGGGGGAGGAAATGAAAATAGAGGTGAGTATGGAGAGGAGTGTGGAGGTGTCAGAGCTGCTCGTCAAACTCCCTGCACGTACTGAATATTTCACCAGTAACACACAGCAGCTTTCCAGCCCAAACTGAACCCCTGGAGACAGAAATAGACAGAATAAAAAGACGGACGGATGGACGGACGGACGGATGGATGGATAGATGGATAGATGGATAGATGGATAGATAGGCAGGCAGGCAGACAGAGAGAGATAGAGATAGAGAGAGATAGAGAGAGAGATAGAGAGATAGAGGGAGAGATGGATTTATTGCCCCCCCCCCCCCCTTTCTACATGTCTCAGGCTTCATCTAGCAGCCCTCAATTTCACGAGGCAGGCTGACAGGAGGAGCTCTCCACAGCTGACAGCGCAGCCTCCCAGCTCCAACAGGGGCTGTCTGAAAAGCCCAGTTCAGACCAACAGACACCTGACTAACAGACATGGAGAAAATGTGATGCCGAAATGGTGCACCAGGTAGGGGAAACTGCCCTTGTGCTGCTGGCGTTAAAAAAAAAAAAGGCCAACAAGACATAGCTTGAATTACATGCAAACATCAGAATGCTAACATGATTGGAATTGGGATTTGCAGATAGAGTGTTTGCACCAACTCACATTTATACAGAGGCAGAAACAAGGTCCTGCATGGAAGACTAATATTATCACATTGGTTGCCAGGTATCTTGCCCAAAGACACATTGACATTTTGACTGCAAGGGATTGAACCATTGCCTCTGGACACTCTAACAGGATATTTAAAGACAGTACGCTTCCTCATTTTGGGAAGAATGAAAGCCTGCAACCAATTTCATGGCATACAAACAGAGCAATGTTGACATCCCTCAAGTCAGGCAACTAGCCAACACCTTTTTCAATGTATTTCTGGACAACCTTTGCCAACCAATGCTTGGTTTTCCTGCCACTAGTGCTGGTAAAGTATTCATCCATCTCAGAAAAAACTCAGAGCTGGTGTAAATGTACTATACACAAACACAGCGTACACCGATCCAAACCACAACACGCCTCTGCTCAGTGAGAGCACCAACCACTGAGATAATCACACTCCTTTAATCGGATAACTCCACTCTCCTTAGAGAAGCAATCTCAAAGCAAACACTGGACCTATTTTATCATTGCACGCAGCATATTCTAAGATTAATATCCTTACTCCTTCCAACAGAATATCTTGCTTAGGTATTACAAACAATTCTGAAGCAAAATCAATAAACACTGAGCTGACAAAACGCTTTTTGGAGTTGTGATTCTTGAGGATTGCCAAAGCACTGCACTAAACTACAGACAGCTCTTAGAATTACATTTTCTCTTGGAGGATTTGGGGTCAGGGTTAGGGTTGAAGATTTTAAAAAGGTTCTTAGCCACCAGCACTGATAGGCATGGTGGTTTTTAAAATGCAACACCATGCAGTCGAGTGTCATGTGTTGCAATAAATTCACGGTTTCATTTTTGCAGCTTCATATTAAGTGCTATGTTATGATTTAAAGATTGCCATGTTGCACGGATCAATATGTCTGCATCGGATGAGCTGAGGTTTACAGGATCAGCGGGGGGCGGGGGGGGGGGAAGTCCACCAGAGCGGTAAATCTGACTAGAAGCACTTACTTCCACTGCGCATCCTATGGGCCATTATTGGAGGGTGTGCTCACACATCAAAGTGGCAAAAGGTCTTCCAGGCTAAAAAGGAATAAGAAACAAAGGACCATTAAATCACAGTGAGAGGACCCCGCTTTGAGCGACACACATGTGAGCACACACACTTAAACATTGCAGTATGAGGACTGTGAAGGAGAGAGTTGAGGACCAAAACAGAAGAGATAGAGAGCGGAGGATGAGGAGAGAAAGGGAGCACAACATTGATTTTCCCCCCTCTGAAGTGCCAGTTCATCATTCTGTGAGACACACTCCATCGATCCCCCGCCTTTAGTTTGTTTGTAATTTTGGGGGCTCAAAACCATTCACAAAGATAGATCCTCTTATATGCCACTTGCCTCTGAGATGAAGAATGGAGGGATCAGAGAACGTGTGGAGGTGACCTCATTTTGCTCACTCGGGTTGGGTTATGTGACCCTGTTTAAAAAAGGGGGCTTTGTGGTGGGTAGGGGGGCTGGATGCAGTCAACTGTGTTGCCATTAATTACCCTCGATGCTTTTAACTAACACCAGTACTCCAAAACATCTAGTGGATCAGCTCTAGAAGATTCTTGAGGCTACACAAGGAAATATTTTCCCAGAAATTGCTTTGGGTGGATTTGTATGGAAGAGGATTATGCAACATATTTTTGAGATCTGAGCAAAAGTTCAAAGATTGTTAATTCTGAGATAAAAGTCTTAGTTTTTACTTTGTAGTCAAAATTCAAACAAGCAAATAGAGGAGGCAGGGGTTCCAACGTAACAGAGGGCGAGCTTTTATTTATAAAAGAAGCTGTTGACAAAAACGCAGACAAAAAGTACAACCAAGGAAAAGTATCAAATTAAAACTCAGACAAACCAGTGGAAAAGGAGGGCTGAAAAAGGGCGATCCAAGACATCACGGGGAAACAGCAAGAAAGGACGAACAAGGACAACGACACGACAAAGAACACAAAGGAAAGCACAGACTAAATACAGAGGAGGGTAATCACAAGACAAGAAACAGCTGGGAAGGGGGAGGAGACACACAGGGGCAACAGGTGATCACGATCAGACAATCAGACAGGAGGGAAACTCAAGACAGGGAAGTAAACTAGACAAGACAGGAAGTGAACAAGACAAGACAGGAAGTGACAAAACAAGATATACTTCAAAATAAAACCGTAAACTATAAATACAAAACTGAGATCCCAACAGAATTCTGACATTTTACTACAATTCTGACCCAAAGGATGGTGAAAGCTGCTCAGCACATCACCAGGACGGAGCTGCCGTCCATGGAGGACCTCTACTCCCAGCGGGTCACGAACAAAGCCCGCAGGTTTATCAAAGACCCCCATCACCCCAACAACAAACTGTTCTGTCTGCTGTCGTCTGGCAGGCGGTACCGCAGCATCAGGACTGACACCACCAGACTCAGCGACAGTTTCATTCCAAGGGCCATGAGACTGTTTAACACCTGAGCTCTGTGAAGTGCCTCCATAAGCATTCATGTGTTGCCATCTTAAAATGTATAATAGTTATCATCGTTATGAACAATATCTCATTTAATCTTACTGTACAATACTACATTTTACATTCTGTTCTTGTATACAGTATCAGATTATATTGACATGTATATAAACTTCTTCTTGCACTACTTTTAGTTTATTTCCTTCATTATTTGTATTGGTTCTATGTCCTATATATATTAACGTTGCATTGTGGGAGGAGCCTGGGACTTCAGTTTTTCATTGCCATATTGTAGCTACTGTGCAAAAAGTCTTGAATATTAAATCTTTATCAAAAGTTTTTAAAAGTCAGTATTCTGAGAAACAAAGTCAGAATTCATTTCTCCAAATTCGGACTTTAATTCTGTTCAGATCTCAAATGTTTCCTTCGACGTGTGGCCCTAATCCTTTTCCTAGATTGAAGGTGATTGTCCCATCCCTCCTACTATCTGTCTTCTTGCTCTGCCATGTCCTCTAAACACAGACAGTTTTCAGTAAACTTAACTGCACATTACATAACTTCTGAACTGAAGTTCATCTGTGAAGAAATGACCTCCTGTGCCATTTGGAGCTGGAGACAAAGTGTTACGTTGCTAAGTGCGGTGTTAACTGAAAATCTCTAATGCCCCTCAAAAAGCTCTTTGCTGGATAACTTTTCTACAAATTGTTCTTTTCCAAGCAGATAAAGGTCTTTGTGGTGCAGAGAAATGTCAATACGGATGCAATCATAAAGCAGGCTTTTTTTCAAGGATGCTACAATGACTTCAGAGAAAGAAAAAGCTTCCTCTGATAAAACCCAAACCTTTTGGTCAATAATATTTTGTTTGTTTCTTAAAAAATCTGGGTCTTGTTGAACTCTTTTCTTACTATGTTGAGAATTTCTCCTTTCAGAAAATAATTGTGTACAGAAGTGGACCATTAATAAGAGTAATTGGACTGTTATTGGATTTTCTTAATGCCTTTGTAGTCACTTTTGGGATGATTCGTTCATTTTCCACAACTTGTTGGTCTTATTTCAAAGCATTGTTTCAGAAATTCCTGATTTCTAAAAGGATATTTTGGATAAACATAAAAAAAGATGAGCAGGAACTAGAAAAATAACATCCTAAAATGTAAGATGTTTTAAAAAAAAGGCCTCAGGTGTATTTAGGAGTATTTAGATTGTATATTCTTGGATGGATCGTACATGTTTTAGTATGAAATAAACACTTCTCTACAGCAGAATGGGTTTTCACTGCCAACACTGTGTTGGTAGGAGCATATTCATCGCAGCCTGTTTTCCACTGTGACCTCCTTAGCTTCCAGGAAAATCTCCACCTCGGAGACAACCACCCACATACAGCCTTACCTCAACATCTCATTTGCACTTTATCATATCATACCCACCTCTCCCTCTCATATTCACAGCAACGGAAAGCTATCACCTCAGAATACCTTCAGAGATACCAAGAGAATCCTTGAAGGTCAACATACCATCGCATGGAATACTAGAAAAAATATCCACGGGGTTCAATGAATAAACAAATAAATAAACAGACACCCACTCACACTCTCAAGAATCGGAGAGAAACGCCAAAATTCTTCCAATAAAAACCTCTACTTTCACATTGTAATCTTGGCTATTTCAATTGTAGGTGGCATTTTGTAATGAATGTCTTATCGCCATGCTAACACATTTCCCACTCTTACCCACTTCCATAAAATTATTCATGAGAAAAATAATAAACATCAAGTAGCCACCTTAAAAAAAGGTTTTTAATGTTGACTGCGACCCTGAATATTTGCTTTGTAGAATAAAAACTCCAACACATTAAACATTAAGGTGGGAAATGAAATGATTGCTATTTTATGCCAAGATCTCACCCACTCAGCAAACAACAACTTTAGCTGTCAGCATGCTAACATTTCTGTCTGAGCAAGTGCTTTTGCTTGGCAGTAATTGTACTGACTAAATTGAAATACACACACACACACACACACACACACACACACACACACACACACACACACACACACACACACACACACACACACACACACACACACACACACACACACACACACACACACACACACACACAGTCTTTGTGTTAAGTGACTGTTAGCATTGTTAGCTATGCTATGTTTGCATGCTAACAAATGCTAACAAATGCAAGCCCTTGAACATTTAAGCAAAGTTAGCTTTTTAGCTATTTTAAAATAGTATTTCATGATGTATTAATGTTTGAATCTAGGAAAATACTGATGGAAGGTCGCAAAGAGTCGCACAGTGTTTTCAATTCTATATTTATTTAGAGGCGATTCAAAACTATCCGTAAAGGATCAAACCCGCATACAGTATATCTCATACTGCATTCAATATCTAAGAGCCTTATCAAAAATAAGAAAAATAAAAATGGAAGAGATGGAACTATAGGAACCATCAGTCTAAATCTCTTCAGAGTGGTTGATTATAAAGTATATATTTGATATCTCTAGCCAAACACCACAGCAGCTGATTTCATCCTGATCTGCACACATTCAACTGGAGATGGGTGACGAATCAATCACGGGACGTTGTGATTGGTTGCAACATAATCTTGTAGTGCTATGGATTTAGCGGCACATGTTCCAGAGCTACAGTTTAGACAGAAGAAAACAAGTCGATCTGGTGGATTTTAGTGCACAATATTTACATTCTGGCTTCTTATCTCGATGGAGGTACAGACTGAGTACACATCACACAACAAATGATAAGCTGCAATGTCAACGCCCTTGTAAATGGGCTCATCAGAAAATTAAAATAATAAACCCATAAAAGGCTTATCTGTCAAACACAGAGGATAAGTGCCAATTGAACAGAGCCCTGAGATGCCATGTGGATATTTTAGGCGAATGGTGCTGACAGTTTCCCCCGTAATGAGCCTCCATCCTCACAGTCAACAGCAGTGAAATGAGTGACAGCCTCAACACTCTGGGTGGAGGTCATCCATGTGAACAGGAGTGCTGCATCCTCCAGATGCTCCAGACATATTTTGCAGCCTACAGGCAGTCTATCTGGTTGTACTTCTTCATTTTCTTACTCCCCAGGTTTTTAAAATGTCATTTATGTCTAATGGCCATGCTCATTAGCTGCATCTGAAAAACACACTCTGGTCATTACCAGCTACATTTGGAGTCAGGCTTCATGCCGAATTCTCTTGTTGGAGTCATCCGTCATAGCCCCGCTCTTTGGCAGTTGGTACCACAAAAGACGCAAAACTCAAATCTTCTAATTATCTGCAGTTATCTTCTTACATCGCTAGTGAATCTTTTGTTTCTAGGTTGCTTTATCAGTGTAGAGAGAAAAACCCCATCTGAAAAAACATCCATCATGTTGAAGGCTGTCAAAACCATTTGGGGGACTGTACAGGCAGTAGTGCGCTAAGAAATGCCTTGGTGCGATTCTCTTGTGTACGGGCACAGTGGGAGAAGAGAGGGTTGTGCATGACAGGGACTGTGTTGGAGACAATAGCACTCTTTCATTCTTTACTTGTACCGCAGTCAGATGTGGACGGGTATTACAAGAAAACATTGCCATGCCGGGCTATAGCCCCCCTTCAATGTCAAGAAGACCAAGAGTTCATTCAAGAAGAAAGGTCGGGTCTACTCAGAGCAGAAGCACACAAGCTATTTCCACTCTAATACTGCAAATATATATAACTGCTTTGGACTCACAGTGCCGCTTTTTCTTTTAGATTCTTCATGTTTCTTTAGAGGGCCAATGCGTGGGTGTGCCACCGCCTGTCCAAGTAAGAAATAGACAGAGAGGGAGAGTGGGTGGGGGAGCATGCTGGCTATCCTTTGTCAACTGCTCAGTGCCATTTAATGGCCTGTAAACCCCTTTGCTGGAGAAAGAACAGGCAATTAGCATACTGAGTGGATTACAAGATTGCTCTGACTCCTGGATTAATGTGTGCACTTAATCTTCTCTTTGCTAAGCGATTCTTGGATATACAGCCATTCAAGGGGAACAAATGTCGCCCCCCCCCACTTCCAAAACACAAAGTGAAAAGGTATTTCTTCCATGATTGCATCAACATTGAAGTCCAATTACTTTATTTGCTGTTAGACTGAATTGTGTTCTGTCAACACATTTAAAGAAACTTTTCTCAGATGTCAACACCAATACCTACGGCTTGTTACATCGGCAAGAAACATAGGGGAGGCATTGGCATGATAGGGCATGCAAGATGGGGGTGTCTCTACGCCTCAACAGGACAGGTTTGCACCCTTAAATGATTTCTACTGTAATCAGTACACATTTTTCTATCTTTTATGGTGGTAATCATGAGATGAACTGTAGAAATGTGGCTTTCGCTTGCAGCTCCCTACCAGATTACTAGTTACGTTGCAGCAAAATTAGTTTTTTTGGCACTAGATATTGTTTTTTTTTTCCTAGAGTCTCATACGTTAGGAGTCTCGAGCAATATTGGACAGTGTCTACTGACATGGATGAGAGAGCTTATTGTTTCTACTGGGCTTAAGTCAGTCTGAAAGTGCCTGACGTTCCTCGTTTGGCTAAATACCAGTCAAGTTCTTGGTTTTTTTTTTCTGACTGAAATCCCCATCCTCCAAATTCCCCAATATGCCCCTTTCCGTGTTTTATATGGGAGGTGGACAACCCCTTTTTTAAGAAATAAAAAATGTCCAATTCCTTCAAATCAATTGTTCCATCAACACACGTAGAATCTTTTACTTTGTGTCCTTGAACATAAAAGTGAGAAACTTTCCAAAGTCGCTGATCCACAACTCTGCCACACACCACACCGTCCTCTTGATTGCGTTCCTCAGCCTATCAGTACTCCATATAATAAACTTGGGGTTGCACTCCATATCTTCACAGTCTGTCTTCATCTTCTATCTCTTCCATCGTTCCAGAATCACTATACCTATTCGCTTGCTTTGATATGATCTTTAATCCACGGCTCCCCACCTAACCCCCCCGAATCTTTCACCCGGAGTGTCAGCCCAGCAATGAAAAGCACTGATAACTTTGCTCTGCTATTGCTCAGAGCCAAGGCGAGGTGGCTTCAAAACGCAACCTCAGCTTCATATAGCCAACATCCAGGGACACATACAAACACAGAGATTTGCAAACACATGGTTTGCAGTTAAAATAATGTCAAAACCAGAATTTAAAGAGGACCTTTTGTTTTGTTTTTTCCATTCCTGTATCGCCATTCCTGAAACGCCTCGATTGGACTCCTTTGTTTACCTTCGTTAAACAGTTGCTCCAACACATTGTACGCGGTGGGCGAATCACAGCTGAGCCAGCCAGCTAACCAATCAGAGCAGACTGGGCTCTGGTTACAGACAGAGGGTGAAAAGAGGTGCTGCAGCACAGGCAGAATGAGAAACATAAAGAGCTTTTTGAACATTAAAGCACGGAGACATGTCCCAGGAGAGGAACAGTAATAATGTACTCTTGAATTCATAAACATCTGAAATGTATGAACAAAACGTCTTAACGCTTCCCAATACTGACGCTTCCTTCTAATATCTAGCAGGAAGAATACATTTGCCAATAAACCTTCATATTATAAACTATTTAAAAGAGAAAAGCTCAAGACAGCTTGTGTTTCTTTGCATAATTTGTGTGATACAGTCTCAGGAGCAATAACAGAAAGCATTGCTCTCTTATATCAACATAGATTACCATCTTCGCAAATTAATTTTCTACTAATATCCAAAAGGCTTTAAGGGTGCATGCTTTAAAAAAATACAACTAAAGTGCTGATTCACTGCATTGTGTCAAAAGGGAACAGATGGTTGAGGCAAACGTTCACGTCCATTGAGATGAGTGCTCACTGTTCCAAAAGCTAGACTGGCATATCGAAGCCGCAGTGGGCTTTAGCTGTGAATCAACTCTTGAGTCATTTTCGGTGGCTAAAAAGCTGTAGAAACAGAGTGAGTATAGGAATACGATGGAGAACCAACCAGAATCCCTGGACACATTAAGAATGCGTTTTCTCCTCAGAAATCAATAATGTCTCATTGCCTCGAAGATCGCCAGGAATGCCATCGCTTTCAATTTATTCATTCATTCTTCTCAATGAACACACTGCAGTGATCCACCGCCCTTCTTCTATCCCCCACCCACCCCTCCAGTCCATCTCCTGGGAATTCCTTTAATTTGTTAAGATCTCTTCCCTCTGCTCCTTTAACAATGGCATTTGTCGGAAAATAAGTGCACAGAGCGAGCCCTGAGACCATGGAGGTTGTCTGTGCTGTTCATCACAAGCAACGAGCTTTGACACATGTTTATTCTTTTTCTCATGATTCGATATGCTGCACTGCATGATTATTTTCTACGAGTACATCCTGGAAGCACAAAATTGAGGTGAGGAATCATTTTAAACCACCCACCAAATCTGACTTTCCGCGAAACCGGCATGTGTTTACCTCCGAGGTGCCCAGGGTTCAAAGCTATTGCACAACAGAGACTTAAAGCGTCCATTCACTTCCTTTGATTCTCAAAATTAGCCACAGACAGTGAGAGAGAGAGATAGAGGCTCTCTTTACAGCGGCTGGTCTCTCTCCAACGTGCGAATGGAGGACATGAAATACACTCAGACATCACAGGCAGCAACAAACCCCCAGCTGTGAGGTAAGCAGTCAAAAAAAAATTACAAATTGCAGAGGTAACCTCGGGGAATAAATGGTTGTTGCCAGATACAGTTTTCCCGAAATGGCTGTGATCATATTTCCATCTTGAGGTGCCGGTTCACGCTGTGTCATCCCACCAGTTTCGTCTTGCTCTCCAGACCTTCAATGATATCTTAATAAGAACTGCTTTCTTGTTGCACGGGAAGCTCTATATGTGGTAACCAAAGTAATATCGTTCCTGGTAATGGACATTGAATTGCCTTATGTCACCAAAGCACTTTATATGTTGGATTTTCTATTTGTAATCATCCTTTAATTATTGGGGTGTATGTTCAAGTGCAATGCCAACTCTAATATTTAGATGGTGAAGTTTTAATTACAAGGAGCAAAGCTCAGGGGTCCTTTAGAAGAAACGCAGGAGCGGTAAAAGTATCACTTTATTAGACCTAGCCGAGAGTATGTAGCCACGTTTTAGTGATGTGCATGTGTTTGTGTAATTTAGGTAAGTGATGAATGGTCCAGCTTGGACCATTCATCAGTAGGGGCTTGGACTGGGAACCGTAGGGTCGTCGGTTCAAGTCCCCGAACAGACTTGAAAATATGGAAAGTGACTGCTACTTGGAGAGGTCCCAGTTCACCTCCTAGGCCCTGCTGTGGTGTCCTTGAGCAAGGCACCGGACACCTCCAATCCCACCTCCCCACTGCTCCCCGGGCGCTGCACAATAGCTGCCCACTGCTCCTAGTACTAGGATGGGTTAAATGCAGAGGACAAATTTCACTGTGTGTGCTCTGCTGTGTGCATGTATGTGACTAATAAAGAGGGTTTCATCCTCCGATTCTATCTATTAAAGTAGTGACACGCTTCTCTGCAATGCAGAGAATATATTTATAACGTATTTGATCGTAGCTTTACCAGTTAAATGTTGAGTGTGTCATGTGAAACAATGCGTCACCTAGCTGATATAGACTAATGCCTGGAGTGTAACCACCAGTAGCTAAATGGTGAGTTGTGTACGTGTGCTTAATAGTGTCAGTAAGTGTGTGGGTGGGTTAATTGCAAGCAGACTTTTGATATTTTATGTTTATGAAAGTTTGAAAATGGTAAGTAATGCTTGGACAGAGGCATCACTTATTAGACATAGCCGAGAGTATGCAGCCGCGTTGCAGTGACGTGCTTTTGTTTGTCTATTTCAGAAACAAAGTGAGAGGATTTATTTTAAACTTATGCACGCCTGGTCGTCCCTTTTGTGTCCAAGTGTTCCACATATGAGATTGTCAGCGAGACTCAAGAAGCGCGTAAGAGTGTGTGCACAGTCGAATCACTTCTGCTGAGCATAACAATAAAACAGAGCTCAATGTGAAGCCCTCACTCAGCAACTTTAGTGCTGGCTCCGCGAACAAAGGGGTCAGAGCTTACAGTAATTTTTGTTCTCTCCGCATCAATATATGATGCTTCACTGGGGGCAACGAGAACCTGTTCAGAGTTATGAAAGGGATCTGTTTGAACACACACTCCATGCACACCGGACACCTTTCGACCCTTTCCACAAAGTTAGGCTTCGAGACAGCGAGGCCCTTTTTACAGCTCAATGCTTCCCTCACAAAACCACTGAAGTCAGCTCAGGTTCATTACAGCTAATGTACCATCTGCTTCCCAGGGCGACTCCTCATTAAATATGGAGGAGATAAATAGCAAGTCTGCAACACTAAACTAAATGTGGTAGAGGAGGGTGGACTGACACAGGTTTGACAGCTCCTTCTTTATACGAGACTGACTGTGCAACATTGGGGGAAAATGTAGGTAGAAGTTCTTTAACAGATTGCACATCCTGGCAGTCTTGACAGATATTTGCATCCAAAGACATCCCATGGATCTTGTCACATTTATGTCCTGAAGTAAGATTTTACCAAACAGGAAATAACTTCTTCCTTGCAACCACAAATCAATGTTTCCTGTTAATATCCTGATTTATTTTGACCTTTTTTCATTATGAAATCAAAAGTCTGCAGGATGTTGTTGAATCAAGTCTAGCCAAAAATCACAAGGACACAAATCAGCACATCTACCCTGCAGTCGGCCATCTTTTTTTTGTTGCATTTTAGCACACTTCCTGGAAAGATCCCTCAGATAATCAAGTAAGGAATCTATTCTCTATACCTAGCATTATCGCAATCCTACTCTCTGGAGTTCTGTACCATAGAACTCAACTACTGTGGGTCGTGGAAGGTCTTACTAAAAGAATGATTAGACAGCCGCAGCTGATTCAGAAGTCCTCACTAACTCCAAGAATGTGGATCACATCACTCCAGTTTTGAAGGTGTTTACACTGGCTTCCTGTCATTTAATGAATTGATTTCAAAATACTACTAATGCTGCTTTCAGTTAGGTTTAAAGTATGTGGTTTACAGGAAAAACTCAAATATTTTAAACAGCATCATTGTTCTTATTTCCCTTTTAACTACAATGATACTTTCTCTTATTAATTGTATTGAATTCCTATCTTAATTGATATTGTTGTATGATATGTATTTATTTATTTTGAAACTCATTGAGTCTAAGCCTGTCGTCTGAAATGTGATTTACTGTATAATTAAAATTTATTGATTGTTTAATGAAGCTCAAAACAGAAAACCAAACTCTGGCCCTCGATAAAGCCTTTGGTGTTCTAAAGAGACTCAGTCAGCAGACATCATTTATATAGTCTTGCCCCATATAATGGTCCATATAGTCCCAAAGAATTGTTGAATATCACTAGTTCTGGGAGACTGGGCTGACATTACACGCTCGCCACCTTTATGAACTTGGCAGTAATGCAAAGTAATCTCTGTTGTTCGTCCATTTCCCCCAGACAATTAATTTCTCCATTATTGTCACCGCGTATAACAGGGACATATGTGTGTGGGTGTGTAGATGGGTGAGTATGGAAGCGAAATAAATAGCATACTCCCTCGATGCTTCTTAATTTTTTAGCAAGACACTCAAAATAGGATGCCGTATATAAGCACCTATTTACCATCCAGCATCACATAAACTGTATATAATGAGATAGGCGGGGAGAAAGCTATGTTGTCATCATTTAATTTTCCAAACATTACAGGAGAAACAGCAGCCCTTAATCATTATTCTCAACAGCGGCTGGTCTCCTTTAAAACCAATGGATAAATAATTAATCAACAATAAAAGCATAGGTTTTTAATATACTCTGGACTGCAGTGGTCTGGTTCTTCTGAGAGATGAGAAATAAACATGTCTTTAAATTAATTCCCTTAGCACAAACAGTGGAGCTGAAGAATGAGCATTTCATTTACTGTACTGTTCATCATCGTGCAGATGCAACTGGCTGTGACTCTGTTTGCTCAAGCAGCCCAATCATTCACTCGTACAACAACATCATTTTTAATAGGGCCGAGATTACTTTACATTTTATTACAAGGCTTGGATGAATACTCGATTGTGATTGGTCAATTTGGACATACCAGAGGTTGTTTATTCCCCTACAACAGACCACTGCTAAGGGGGATCAAGGGGGTCGTATCAGTCCGCAGAAAGAAGTCCGGTCATTTCTAATGTCAACAAACCTTAGAAAACACCACGGACTACTTTTTGAACATTCCTCTTTATGTTTGTGGAGGGCACAAAACTTTGGATTAATGATAGGTAAACAGTCCTTCGTACAGACAAACAAAGGAGCGAAGATAAGAGACAAGGTTAAAAGGAAGGAAATAAACTCTAAAGGGAACAATAGAACAAGACAGATGGGAAGTAAACACTAAAGGGAACAGTAGGAGAAGAGAGACAGGAAGTAAACACTAAAGGGAACAATAGGAGAAGACAGAAAGGAAGTAAACACTAAAGGGAACAGTAGGAGAACACAGACTGGAAGTAAACACTAAAGGGAACAGTAGATAGATAGAGTCGGAGGATGAAACCCTCTTTATTAGTCACACACATGCACACAGCAGAGCACACACAGTGAAATGTGTCCTCTGCATTTAACCCATCCTAGTTCTAGGAGCAGTGGGCAGCTATTGTGCAGCGCCCGGGGAACAATGGGGAGGGGGGATTGGAAGTGTCCGGTGCCTTGCTCAAGGGCACCACAGCAGGGCCTAGGAGGTGAACTGGGACCTCTCCAAGTAGCAGTCCACTTTCCATATTTCAAGTCTGTTCGGGGACTTGAACCGGCAACCCTACGATTCCCAGTCCAAGCCCCTACTGACTGAGCCACTGCTGGGAGAAGACAGACAGGAAGTAAACACTAAAGGGAACAGTAGGAGAAGACAGACAGGAAGTAAACACTAAAGGGAACAGCAGAAGAAGACAGACAGGAAGTAAACACTAAAGGGAACAGTAGGAGAAGACAGACAGGAAGTAAACACTAAAGGGAACAGCAGAAGAAGACAAACAGGAAGTAAACCCGAGAATCAATATTGTTTTAGTCTTAATCAATATTGGGAGTCAAGCCTTTCCACTTTGTGTCAGGAGCAGCAGCTGCACATTATCCCTTACGTTTACAATCCCTCCAATTGTATTTCACTGTCTTTTTTTTGGAGGATAAAACTAAGGTTACAACATGAGTGCTGCTTTCACGTAAAAAATAAAAAAGTGGAAGAAACACATTCCCAAGCAGAATGGTGTTTACTGTATATCTTCCTTGCATCATCCTGCATGGATCCCAAGAGGTCCTTTACGGCTGGATGTTAGCAGCAATGCTTCAAGTGCATCCATGCGACAGTATAATAACATAACATATATAATAGAAGGAGCAGGATGTAGTTCTTGTTTAAAATGATGCAGATTACAGAACATCTAAGACAAAAGGATCCTTGTGAAACTACATACCCATTAAAGTGATGCTCAAACTTTTATAAGCGGGCATTTCGAATGCTGAGAAGTGCG
This sequence comes from Eleginops maclovinus, assembly GCF_036324505.1. Classification (NCBI taxonomy): domain Eukaryota; kingdom Metazoa; phylum Chordata; class Actinopteri; order Perciformes; family Eleginopidae; genus Eleginops; species Eleginops maclovinus. Next base: position 3,727,797 of record NC_086350.1, on the reverse strand, counting down.
TATGAAGTTTTTTTTACTGAACCACGGAGTTACTTTTTAATTAGTTTTTAGTGTCGCTTCTCATTCCTTTAAACATTTTTTTTAAATCACCAAATAATTTACCACTTTTGAAACGAGAACACGCTTTCATTCATTTTTATTCAAACTGCAGCCTGCCATGTTTTATTAAAAGACCTGAGCATGTGTTATATTAAAAAAAACATTATTTCATCCATGATCCACACGTATACTTCACAGTGCTTTTTCCCCCACGTTTTGACCACATTCATCTTTGGGTTATGATCTGCAACCACAAACTCATTTTGCATGATTACGTAAAACCTAAGAAGTACTATTGAGCAAAAAACCATCAGTGTAGCAACGACGGCTCCTGTATGCCCCTCTCTGCCCTGAAGCCTAAAAAGGTAATTATTTTCTTACCAACCTCATTAAATACAGGCTAAAAAGGGAGTAGAATTTCCTAGTATAATTCACAGGAAAATTGTCATAGCTCAGCATAAAACGGGGTCCTTATTGAACTGAAAGGCTTGTCAGTATATGACAGTACACTGTGCTGAGTTTCAAACCAAATTCAGTGCAGTTTGTGCTCCACAGTACAGTACGAAATCTAATTAATCAGTAATGAAGTCCGCTTCTAGCCCTGCATATTCCTACCAGAAACTTTCGCCTCATAAGAAGCCAAGAATGTAAAAATAGCTCATGTACAATGGGACTCCTTTCAATTTGATTCTACTTTGATACTTTGGGAATCTCATGTGATTGCATATTTCCCGAAAGTGTTTCATTATCCCTTTATGGTCAATGATTTCACACTGAAAGCACACGTCACAACACAACCAAGACATTAGTGAATTCTGCTGAGCAGCTGTCCACATGTTTCTTCCCTGCACTTTTTCTCTGAGGTGTTTCCTCTCTGCAAAGCCTAAGAGAATGTTGTGAGCAGAAAAGAGCTCCCTGGAGTTTGTTTTTTTTCTTCCCTCCACCCCTGGACACTTTGGAGGACTCGTTGCAGATGGACGCATACTGTGCAGTCTCCTCATGAAAACACCACAGGCTACATTTGGGGAGGCACACTGTACAGGCAGGAGGCTTTACTGAAAGCTCAAACAGCAAAGGCTGCTGAAGTCAGCTTCTGGCACGATGAGACAAAGCTGACAACTCATTATACATGAGGCTTTCACTACCCTGACTCTATCTCTTCATCTCTGCCTTTGCTTTTGACTTCTACTTCTGTGTGCCACAGTTTGCAGATGTAATTCTGTGTTAAGTAAAGCATTTCATCAATCTGTTGAGGTATATACAGCCGCGGAAAAAATTAAGAGACCACGTCAGCATTATCATTTTCTCTTGTTTTATTATTTGTAGGTTTGTCTTTGTTATTCTGTTGTATTCTCTAAACTACTGACAATTTTTCTTTGTGTTAGAATTCAACAGACCCTGGACACTGGAATGGCTGCCATACATGTAGAGATAAAGATTTAAGAAACATTTGCAGTGGTCTCTTAATTTTTTCCGGAGCTGTATACTTTTTTGAAGACTGGTCCTGATTGACAATTTCTGTTTGTGTTCCATTGACTAAAAATACATGTGTTACCATCCTCCAGACTTGTTGTGACTTTCAAATGCACAACGCAACCGTGACGACCTTTTGGCCCACCAGCAGCTTCAGAGCCGGCTGACCCTAATTAGAACATTGGCTTTGCTGCCAAACCATCTCATTGGAAACCAGCCACAGCTTTGGCGACCCCGGCATACGAGCTGCTCCCAATGGAAAGCAATTTAATGCTTGGCTGCTCTAAGAACAAAATATATGCAGCATAAGAAATCCTTTAGATAAATTAGAGTGGGCGAGCGGTCTCTGCGGGAGCCTTATCTGAGGCCTGATGAGCCTCCTGTCACCTTAGAGGTGACATTAAACCACAACGTTGCAGGAAGCTGTCATATTTTGTCAACAGGCAGGCAGGTACTACGTTTCCTGTGGTGGGAAACTGATGGGGGAATAGTTGTGCACCTGTAGTCCATCGGTGTTTGAAATGCAGGGTGAGGAACTGTTTAGAATATTGCAGATCCAATTTCACCAACGTTGACCCTTTTAACAAAATAGTCCCAGGAAACCACAGACGCTCAGGAAGTTGGATGTGCCAGAAAGGCAATAATCCTGTTTGTGTAGAAGCACTTACTTAAGATTATTTATTTCTTCTGGGGTAACCAGGGCTAGGTTTGCCTTATAGCCCTAAATAAATTACTACTTTGAAATATTGATCTTTGTTTATTAACTATAGAAAGATAGAATCGGAGGATGAAGCCCTCTCTCATACATGCACACAGCAGAGCACACACAGTGAAATTGGTCCTCTGCATTTAACCCATCCTAGTACTAGGAGCAGTGGGCAGCTATTGTGCAGCACCCGCGGAGCAATGGGGAGGGGGGATTGGAGGTGTCCGGTGCCTTGCTCAAGGGCACCACAGCAGGGCCTAGGAGGTGAACTGGGACCTCTCCAAGTAGCAGTCCACTTTCCATATTTCAAGTCTGTTCGGGGACTTGAACCGGCAACTCTACGATTCTCAGTCCAAGCCCCTACTGACTGAGCCACTGCTGGACTATATTTGATGTCCTTTGTTGGTTTTTGATTATTCAATTGAACACAACTCTTGCAGTGCAAAAAGCATCTGCAATTCAATAAATGACCAACAGGTAACTGCCTCTGGGGGCCCTAAGGGGTCTGGGGCCTGAAGGCAGTTGATGAATTTACCCTGATGGTAGGCCAGCCTTGTATGGATTGAAATAATTATCAGTAATTAAGATTAATTTATCTCGCTCCATCTGTTTTTCCTCATTAACTGGCTGTTTCAGCCCTGTTGAGACTAGCTGCAGGGAATTCCCATCCAATGGGTTAATATTGAAACTCAGGATGAGAGTGTTGGCCTATTTAATACCGTGTACTGTGAGTGGTTTGACCAGTCGGTGATTTCAGCTTTGAAAACCCAAATTATTCATGGTCCTGTTTTGAGTCCTCACTAGGACTTTCTCAAGTGTATTTCTGACACATTTTGGGTGGTGCATATTGATTTGGTTTTGAATGAAAGCTCTGGTATGTTTGCTTAATATGAAATTAAAAAGTGTAAGATGTGTTTGTGTAGTTCTGATGAGAGGCTTCCAAAGCGTATAAAGCAAAGTACCTTTTTCAAGATTTGCCCAATCCAGTGTTGGGATTGTCTGCTAGAATAACTTCTTTCTCAGTTCCTTTTATAACAGCCTCTCCAAGATTTTATGAATGTCTTACTTAAGCGTGATCATCCTTGGAAACAGTAGTTATTCTGTAAGGCCATTAATCAAAAAGGGGGAGAGGAACAGCAAGAAAAAAAAAGAAAAAACCAGAGCTAGTTTTCTTTAATTTAAATGCACTTCTTGAATTGATAAAAAGGTTCCTGGAAAAGTCCTTGCAGCTTAATCAGACGATATGTCTATATCCCTTCTAGCAGCGTGTTAAGTTATGCTTCCCTTGTGTTTAAATTGACAAAGCCAATGTATGTTCTAAGTAATTAGTATAGAAGTGCAAAATGTCCTTTGAAGCACACCATGCAAGGGTGAATGAGGAGCAAATCAGCCTGGGTTGAGAGGTGCTTGGCTTGAGCTAAGACCATGATGACCTTTAGATTGAAACAATGTCCTGGGGAGTCAAAGCCATTAAGCACAGTAACTGTACTGTAGAGAGCCCTGCGCTGAGAATCCATCTCCTTAGATTAGCCGGCAACAAACAGGCCACCAACCAAAGCCGGCCTCAGCGAAGTGACGCCTTAGAGCAGCCTCAACAATGTAATCCCATTTGCCCTCCTAAGAGAGAGATATGGCCTCCTTGAACCCCTTTTAAAGTCAAACATATAAAGAACACACACACACACACACACACACACACACACACACACACACACACACACACACACACACACACACACACACACACACACACACACACACACACACACACACACACACACACACACACACACACACACACACCTTTTCACCAATCAGGGTGGAGCAGAAAGGAAATTGGAAAGAGACCAGAGTTAAGGAGCAGTTCAACGGCAGAAGTCTTCCTTCTTTTATCCTCTGAGTGAAACACACACCTTATTTTCATGCATCAAATCAGTCTGCGGACATCTGCGAGCTGTATCATTACTTGTGTCCAAATGATGATGACATGAATTATGTTATCTCATTTTTTGTTTGTATATCTGGGAATTGGCTGAAGCACCGTTTGAACATCAGGATAAAACATTCTGATTATCATCTGGTGTTTGGGAGCAGTAAGCAGTCTTTACAGATGGACAGAAAGGTTACGGCAGAGTGTTGGGGTTTATGGAAATGGATAAAGTGAACCAATCTTAAATGTCGACATAACATTAAGATGTATTAACGGCAATTACTTTTCACACATGTCGATCCAAATCCATTCTTACCTCGTCCCTAAAAAACATTTACTACTAAAAAAACACAACTTCCTGTTTTTCTACCGACCAGAATCATAGCTTGTTTCGACCTTCAACGAATCACCCACCTAATCATTTTCTGTAGAGCACAGTCATTATTGTCCCAATAAACCCTAAAATTGTCGCATTTTCTTCTGCCAGTAGATATTTTTTCAGCACCGTTCCTGGTAAACAAGGTCATTTTCTGATAAACACGCCTCAGACATCTCTTCCAAAAAAAAGAGAGGTAGCAGGAAAGGAGTGGGAGCAAAACCAATCGTATGAATGTTTGGGGAACTCGTGCTAATGTTGATTTGAACTTGTGCTTACTAGGAAACAAATACCAGCATCTCCTTAATACTTTAAGGTGGATTACCTTTAGCCTTTTAAATTATACATAACCAATGTCAAATTATCGCTGATGGGAAATTTGAAAGACTGAGCTTATTCCAAGTTAAAATTTGACTGAAACTTATTAAATTAAAATCCTTTTATCCGCAAAATACAAATGCAATCATAAGGTATAATGGAACATGTGTAATTGGACTGTCAATAAGCTATCAAAGCTTTGGAAAAGAGGCCCAGACACAAGATAGCAAGATTTTAAATATATCTTACTCACACTTCTAGAATGTGCTAAACCTTAGCGCTAACCAAACACCTTACCACTACTCAATGGTTCCCAGAGACTGGTTTAAAATGGTACCGTATAATAAACAGGTACATATGACAAGAGGAAATAATAGTTCAAATGAGAGTACATGCTAAAGACCTTCTACCTGCCCCCAAAGTAACCTCACAGACAGCAGCTCCAGTGGTTTCCTCTAATGGCAGCACAGTGTCTGTATATTTTACCAAGCAGAACCCCTCTGTTTGTTGTTGAACAGTCGTGGCCTGGGTTTGTCTCTGAGTGCTGAGTATATTTACCCTCCATCCAGTGCTATGCTTTGTTGCGCTCTGTGAAACAAGGTAGAATTCAATTACATGGTGGCCAAGGCCCTGACAAGAGCTCACTCTTGTTTCAATCACCCCACAGGTGGATATGGGGATGATGAGAAGTGGCGCTCCAGTCACCACACTGTGGACCACCAGAGGGCAATGAGGCATGAGGAGGCACTCAGAACGTGGCGGCCAGTGGCGCGGAAATACGAGCTAGAGCAAAAGTCCTGCTCAAAAAAACAACAGCATCAGCCTTGGTCAGTGGAGAGACCTTTAATTTGAAAATCTGAAGTCATAAAATAAACAGATATAGCCAAATAAGGACTTTGGCATCCAAAATAAACGAGTTATTGGAGGTTTTGGCTTCTGTACTAAATATGATGTTTAAATGGTCTGCTGCGCAAAATGGAGGCAAAACAACATCTGCTTCAGGGCCTTCATTCCCACATTTAAAGTCTTTTTATTACAGTATATTGCCTTTATTTTCAACAACGCCATAGTCCATGGGCGCTTTGGGGATCTGTGAGTCACGAGTTGTGTACACTGCGGCCGTCACACTGATGGCCCTCTCCAAGGACCCGGTCCGTGCCCGGTGCAGATGAACAGAGTCCAATAAAACACACACAATCAATCATCATGATTGTCACACTTTTCATTGAGTTCATCATCTCCCTGTGAAAATGGCTGTGGATCCGCGGCTGCAGAGACAATTTAAGGCACTAATTAACCATGTTATGAGTCCACATTGATAATTAATGGGTGCGGTTGGGAGTAAGAGGGCCACACGGGATTAGTATAAACCTTGTTTGTGAAGCACCATGTATTTCAGCTTATTCCTCTCAATAACGTGATGGGTTTGTCTGTATTCCTCGGGGCCAGACTGTCTGCAGTGATTGAATGTTGCCTTGTCCTGTAGGAGGCCAGATCATTTAACTGCTATTCTCTTCATGTCCCAATGGGAGCGCTTTTTTGTGTGTGTCCTGTCTGCCTCATTGTGTATACAGCCCGTAAATGATATTTATGGGCGATGCCTTCAGAGGGATGTTGTGATGATAACACAAACACACCACGAGCTGCAGAGTGACAGTGAGAAATATGGCAGGGAATTAAGTCAAGATTGCAGTGTTAAGAGGGTCACGTCTACACGGGAGCCCACTGTTGTCAGGGCTGATGAGGAATTGTGAAGAAAAAAAAGCGCTTACCACACCTAGTTATGTGTTGTAAATACTGCACTGCAGCCTGCTATTTGAGACAAAATGATGAATGCATTTTGACTTACAATATAAGGTTTAACAGAGCAAATACACATGTTATGTCTGGACTTGCATGTAAGTCCAAACTGCATGTTCATACTAGAGCTAATTGCTTGATAATTAAAATCAGGTGTACTAGATTAGCTCCTCTAAGCTGGGAGTGATCGGGCAGTTCCAAAACCCGAAGGAAGGGTAACACTGTTGTTTAGTAAATGACATTCTGTTACACTTCCTGTGCATGGGCGTCCACAGATGAACTTTGATTTTCATCTGTAATAGTGGAATATATATTGAATGCTTTCCTTAATTTTTGTCCTCTTTGGAAGCCTTTTATCAGTCTGGTTCACCCTGGGGTTACCTGAGCAGATGGTACGCTCCGCTCAGGTGAGGCGGACGAGGTGAAAAGATCTATAAGTAGAGGCAGAGCAGCTTGCTGTGAGGCTTCTTTTTTTTTTGTGCTTCAGTTTATTTAGTTTGTTTGTTTTCTTGTCTCATTTTTCAGTTATTTTTATTTAACTTCCTGGGTTCTGGTAATAAAACGTTTTATTTGCTGCCTTCAACGTGCCCTTTTGGTTTTAGTGTGTAAGGGGCAGTGTGTAAGGGGCAGTGTGTAAGGGGAAGTGTGTAAGGGGCGGTGTTTAGGGGTAGTGTGTAAGGGGCAGTGTTTAGGGGGTAGTGTGTAGGGGGTAGTGTGTAAGGGACAGTATTTAGGGGTAGTGTGTAAGGGGCAGTGTGTAAGGGGCAGTGTTTAGGGGCAGTGTGTAAGGGACAGTGTTTAGGGGGTAGTATGTAGGGGGTAGTGTGTAAGGGACAGTGTGTAAGGGGCAGTGTGTAAGGGGCAGTGTGTAAGGGACAGTGTTTAGGGGGTAGTATGTAGGGGGTAGTGTGTAGGGGCAGGTTTGGAATTGAGCCATAGACACTAGCATGTCACAAGGACCAATGCGTTAATACCAGGTGTGACACTAGTGGTGTGAACCTAAGCTGACGCGTTACACTCCTGAGGGCCAAATAAACTTTGTAATGACTAAATGAATTTGTGTTAAGGGGTTAGTTAACGGTAGCTTTTGGCTGTCAGCAGTGGGGTGCATTGCGATGTATTAATGATATATCCAGTTAATATTAATTTGTGCATGAGATACCAACTGGAATTTCAGCCATTTATCAGTTCATGATTTCAAAAAGTCTTGCCCGATATGTTGGGAAACTCAATATCACTACCTTTTTCATATCAACACACACCAGATACAAGAAACCTACATTACAATGATATAGTCAGTGTTAACAGATGGCACTGACTATGACACAGTTTATATATTGTGCCTTTAGGACAGCAGTGACTGAGACAGCCTTTGCAGAGTTATCGAGCCAAATTCACACACATTATTCTTCTTTCTTGAACAGCTGTGCTGAGGTTCATCTAATCTGAGCAAATACAACTGGATTCCTACTCACTTCCTCCTGAGGAACACATCTTTCCTTTGGACTAGTTTCAACCAATATTTTCGAACATGAGCAACCCTCCCTATGCCCAGAAACCTAGACTGTAATACAAGAAGTTGTCAAAAGCTATAGCCTACAGCTCTGAAATAGAATACAGTTTGGGGACCGAGCATTTGTTTGAGCTTTTAACCCCAAAGGAGGTTTTCCTCTTCTTTCTTTGCAAAACATCTTGGGTGCTATCATGAGGCTGTCAGAATGCAGGGAGCACAATCCAAGAGCAGTGGCTCCCAGGCATCACATTTGCACTTTGTTACTAAAGAAAAACCATCTGAAATGTGGCTCATTGAACTGAGGTCAAATTGAAATAAGCAGTGGCTTTCTCAGTAGAGCTGAAAACGCTTTGTGCCTCACCTGCTTGCCTTTCTAGTTTTTCAGACTGATTGCCACATTCAGTCACCCCTTTTTAAAATCGTTCTCATTCACGTTGGCGCTCTCTTTGATGCTGGCATGGATTTTTACACGAAACCATGCTGGCATAGGTCTTTCAAAATAACATTTCAAAAATTCAATAGGAAATGCATTTGGTTTTAGCACGTAAACCGCTTAAACACCAACACATTATGAACACACACACATCTGTATATCCTTTTCCCGTCCAATCTCCTCCCCTATTCATCTATCGGTGCTTGGCTCTGGTCACTGCGTATCAGCTCTGGGCACAGGCTAATCGTCCACCCCGCAGGCTCAGTAGGACTCCAGCAATCTGAGAGCAGCATATTACCCCAGACGTACTTTAGTGTGGCACAGCAGCCTGAATGCCATGTCCCCGGAGAAAGAGAGAGCGAAAATCCATTGGCGTTCGGCCCATCATCTGCTCTCAGCAGGTTTTGGCTCTGTGAAATCATTTTTGCACCACTAATGATGTCCTTTTTGAAAGCACCAATCCATCCAAGATCTGGATTCGGGGAGCCACAGGGAGCGCGTATTGCGTCGAGGTCATAATAACCTGGCTGTCAGAAAATAAGCCTATCATTTTCCGGTTGGAGCTGTGGTTAAGATTTGAACAGGAGACGTATAGGTGAAGCTTTCAATCCAGACATGACTTTGCACTGAAAACACAAACGGCAGCGGCAGGACTGCATTAAAGTTGGATGAACTAGTTCATGAAATATGGAAGCGCTGATAAAGTGGATGTTAATAGGTCGCCTATGGGTGGACCAAGCCTGTAAGTGAGGTGAACCTCTCTCCTGCTGAAAAGACTTATTAAAGTGCGTGTGTGTGTGTGTGTGTGTGTGTGTGTTTGTAGAATTCTGGACTGGATTCATACATTTGCACGGAAGGCAACAGATGGATTAGTAAAAACGGTTGGTCATTATCCACTTACCTATTAAAGATTTTTATATTCAATAAATTGCTCCGAACTCACACGACACACATTACAATACACATGAACGCCACGATCCCAGATGCAGGAATACACTCCTGATAGCATATTCATCACTTAAATGTAATCATTAATTATTTCTTAAAGCTTAAATTATATGAAGTACCGCCGGGTTACCTTCAAGTCACTCTGAAGCTTCCATTTATAATGAAGAATGATGAATAGTTTTATCATAGCTAGACCAAAACAAAGCAAGGAAATATAGATGCTGTTGAATCATCGCTTTGTCTGGCTTTGAGGGAAGGTGGTCTCCTACCAAAGAGAAGGAAGGTTGGTAGTTTGATTGCCAGCCCCTCAAGTTAATATCTCAAAGTGTCTTTGGGCAAACTATCAAACTTTTTGCAAGGGAAACACACGCATCATTTCTTATTAAACTCTGATGAGCACACATTCCTACAGATACTCTTTAGTCTGCAATACTATACTAACATTTGAAGCACTGACAGTCAGTGGTTGCACGTGATTCTCGTCCATCGTCACCGGTTTATTTCTGCTGAAAATAAAATGCATATTTAATAGCATTTTACATTTCCTTTCATTCAATGAAATAAAGATGAACAAAGACCGTGCTGTGCGCTCACTCTTCATGTCAGCACACAGTGCAGATGAAGGATTATTTTTCTCCTTGCAGTGACAGCGGGGGACAATTAAACACCACATTCAATGTGCCTTAACCGTCAGATATGATCAATGGAATTTTACAGGGTTAGTTTGGGGATTTTTTTTTGCCATTGCGAGACGGCTTCTCAGATAATTTTGCTCTGACAGAGGAAAGCTTGACACCCCACTGCCACACGGAGACTGAAAGCAGCAGAGGTTGTGAAACATCTCCCGGTGAACTGATCAGAAGTTGAAAGGACACTGTGAGTGTTGGATGCATTTACCAATCCTGGAAACACTCACTATTGCACTGCTGTACTTTTTAGGGTGCTATATCCCAGACATCTTGTCATTGTCGTAGGGTTTAAAGAGAGCTGGATTACAACTCAAAGGAAATTAAATGTTGTACCTATGCCTCCATCCATTTTCACTAGTTCTTATCTCGATCCTAGCATGCACTGATGCATCTAACACTGCATATCTTTTTAAGTCAATCAAGTAACGCAACCAGACAACACATTCTTACTATTTTAGTGTCCAATTCTGCACCCTGAGGAACCGTATATGGAGAAGATGTGATCATGCAAACTCCACAAAGAAAGGACCAAGCAAGAAAACTTGAAGTGCGTTTAGCATTTAGCTACTGAGCCAGCGTGCTCCCAATATCTATTTATTTTTTAGGGGGAAATGGAGTAATCTTAATCCTGTTAGGAGCACATGTTCCCATTATTTTAAGAAAATCGATCCTGCCATTTCAGCACAACATCTTTCACAACACTTAAACTGATTCAATCAATACTCTTACGGGTACTACTCAAAATCTAATAAGCATTGGAACCTGTCTGACTTGGAGATAAAGGCATTGTTCGGTGTAACGCTGCAACCCACTTTGAGTGCGGAGATTGTGCGGGATGAATAACATGTTTGTGTAGCTCTTTTGGGAGTGACAAGAGAAAGGCGGAACTTGAAAAGAGGCTGGGAGTGCTAATGAGCCTTATTTTAAGAAAACAACGCAGTCATGAATATTTAACAGCGTGTCTCCTTGATGAAGCACCAAAATAAAAAGTCTGATGAATTCACAAGAAAATAGTCTGTGTGAAGTTGCTGCTGCAAAGACGCTTCTGTACAATACTACTGTACAAGTGCAATGCTTCATATACAACTAAACCTTTACATTATTGTAATATTGCAAGAGTGCTTTTGATTGTATTCTATATTGACTACAACCAGAGCAACATGCAAATATAAATACACACATATGTGACATCTTGATCACCCAAGTAGCTCATACATCTGTAAAACAGTTCTCATTGTGACAGACATAGAGCCATTTAACACACACTGGGCAGTAGTGGCTCAGTCTTTAGGGACGTAGCCGGTTCATGTCCTCGAAACAGTTTGGACTGGTACTTGGAGAGGTCCCAGTTCACCTCTTCGGTAAGGCACCAGACAATAGCTGTCCACCAACCGAGGTCAAATTTCCCAGTGTGCCACTCTCTTTGTGCATGCACTTTATAGGAGAAATGTGGGTGTGTGACCAAATGCGATGTTCTATAAGAATGTGTACCCAAATAAGGTGAGCTATACGTTTGTACACCATGTCTTGCGCGTACCCAAATAAGGTGAGCTATACGTTTGTCTTTTTCTGACTCATCCATGGAGGCCTTCTGACATATTCCAGAGGTTTGTTATACAACACCCTGTTGTACCACATCACTCTCTGCATTCTCTATGACCTCAGAGAGTAACTAACTGTATATGAACTGATTTAACTAACTGTATGTATGAACAGATTTAATACACCACACCACGACGGTCTTTTGCCACAAGTTGACTGAATGAGCAGCGCTGCTTTAGAGAAACATTAAAAGTTGTGAAAGATTTCTCCCGGCGACGTGATCAGAAGTTGAAAACACTCTCTGAATTTTGGACTAGATTTAGTAGCAACAGTAGTTTAGGGCTATATACCTCAAACCCAATCCCAAAGGAAGTGCTCAGGACGCTGAGGAAAATGGCCAAACGGCGGTACTACAACTTCCGTTTCTGTCCGTGACGTCACTAGGCCCAGAAAGACTTTCTCCCACCTACATCGGGAAAGAGACGTATGTAGATCAGCGGCTAAGTTTTGTCAATTTTGGATGTTAAAGGTTGTTAATGCAGTAAGAGCTGGATCAATATTTGTTTTATCTCTCTATTCATTCTACTGAGCGGGAGTACGGGGGCGGGGCTTAAGGGAAAACTCAACTGCGCATGCTCTATGCTCTTGACAGCCAGGCATGATGGGTAATTAGTGACGTTTTGCCTTTCGAGAATCTCAGGCCATTTTGTCTTCATGCGCTAATGAGCAGCTATCCTAGGAATGAGCGAGGCCCCACCTCCGACGCTGTATCCAGTTCTTATTAATAAGAATCTGAGTAATATGGGGGGGGGGGAGGGGGTTTAAATGCACAGGTCAAATGTCCCTGTGTTCTGTCTACATGTACATGTGTGTGACGAATAAAGAGGGTTTGATGTGAAACCTCCGTTTCTAATTCTAAATCTATGTTACTTTCTTCATCGTTGCATCAATTCCTGAACTATAATGGATATGTCCCAAAAGAGGACTAGTTTTAAGGTGTAGGGAGAAACGATCCTGGAAGGTGCTATGTCCTATAAGGACTCACTTTGTTGCTAGGCAACAGCAAGGGCACTGGTCCTATTTCAGGAAAAACAACTTCACTGTCCAAAATAAATAAAGATGGAAGGAACACACAATGAACCTCTTGAGCGGGGTTAAGTCACTGGGAATAACACTCGGCAAACGCCAAGCAGTGTGGCTGTAAAGGCCGAAGAGTTGTCTACGTTTGGTAATTAGGCCCTCAGTGCTCGTACACACACTGTATATATGATTTTCAAAAGGTTTACTCAGGGGAATTAGGCTATTCTCAACCTCGATGATAACTGATATATGTAAAATGGTGGATTTACTAACTCAATTCTGTATTGTTTGAAGAGAAATATGAGTTTCTGTTGTTCTAAAGGAATAACAGGTCATCTTTGTAGTCTCTGTGAAAACTGAAAAGATAGAGAATGTATGTAAATGTTGTGTGCGGCTTTGTCCTTGGTTTTCATAAATAAAATGTAAGCAAACCCCCTCGTAACTAGGACTCCTTATCAAAGCAGGCTGGTTTTATCTCATTAAAGCAGGCGAGAAAGGGGGAGAAAAAAAAGGAAATCTAGTTCCAAAGGGAAATGAAACAGTTTTGCCCGTATTTGCTTTGTTATTTAGCTAGAACAGCTCAAATTAATTACTCTCATCTTCCTCAACTCTATTCATTATTCTAGCTGTAAACACATTAGTCAAATGAAATGCCTCTGAGCACACCTGGCTTCCTTATCTTCCGTGCACTAGACGACGGGGTGTTTTTTTTGTTGCTTTCCAACGTGCTGCAGGCAGAGTATTAAAGAAACCCAGTGCTATTTGTGGGATATGGTACCTGCCGTCTCGTCTACCGATAGCTGCCTCCCAGGAAGCCTTAATGTATGAGATTTGTCAGTGTCAATTTCCCAGCTAATCTCTCTGGTCCACCTCGCTGCTGTCTCTGCCGCCCATTCATTCTGCACCTCTGTCTCTACCTGCTCACAATATTCCACGTTGGGCACAAAGGCAACGGGAAGCGGACGGATGAGAAATACGCATCAGTGGAAGCTGATCCTGCAGCGTGACCCTGCACGAGCAACAAGCACAGTTGATACACATCCAAGCAGCTGGATTTATGTAAACATATCTCTGCCAGCTGTCAACAACGCCAAATGTATACATTTTAAATCATTACTAAACCTTTGGACAGGTCTAGAACAATTGGGTAAAATTGACAGCCTATTATCCACCAGTACTGCTTCCAAAATACTATGATTGGAGTGAACGTACTGAATCTTGTGTTGACTGAACAACAAAGCCTTCTGCTTGTTTACAATACAATAGGCTTGATTGACACTTCAGTTTTGAAGTTTTAAGTTTACCCAACTTGACTGACAGGAAGTGTGTTGAGCATGTTCTTGTTGTGTGTGGGGATATTGCTTTGCTGGTTGAGGGGAAGGTGCAATATGACAAAGTAAATGTATGCATTTGGGAATGTACTGTATTGCGTGGTTGGTTTGGATCACAAAAGGGGTCCCTCGACAAAAAGCAATGGAATTTCTCCATCAGATTTCAGTATTTGAAACTGAACAGGTTCTGTTTTGTGAAGCATAAATGCAATGGACAGAAATAAAAAGCTAACATAACGCAATAAACAAACTGCATAAGCTGCACATCAACACCGCTAAGCTAAAGGCGGACTTGTGACAGCCTGATGACGTTTAGTACTTTATTACGTCACTTGTTAGTAACCGCCATTTTAATGACGCATGGAAGCTGCGGACATTCACATCGTTGCTGTCGTACTTTGTGTCTTAAATATCGTCTGTTAACTACAGACCTTATTTCAGGCTTCTAACCACAAAACCGCTTTTAAAAAATCATTGAATTCGGGACGAGGGAAGTGTTTAAATGCTAAAGAAAAATACTGAATCACTCTATAGAAACAATTACCAGTGTGGCCAAGAGGTAGGGTGGGGGCTCCTGGCAGGTCTTAAGGAGGGGCTCGACCCCGGCCCTTGAATAGCAATCTACTTGTAGAATGGGAGCAGGGGAAAGTGTGATGAGGTTTGCATTGATTTTGAAATCTCCAATGATTTAAAAATTACTTTCTTTCGATGGTTTTACTTTCATTGTTCTTTCTGCGTTGTGTCTGGAAGTAGGCTGTGCTTAGGAATAGGGGAGAGCGAGGGTACTGCTGGGTTGGGGTTAGGGTTAGGGATGGAGTTTTTATTATACTTGTGATGATAATGTGACCTCACAAGGTGAGTGTTACATGCCAGGCATGTTGTACGTGTGGTGTTTTTTCCTTCCTTCGGTTTTCTCTTCTCCCCCTCTCTTCAATGCAGCTAATCAGCAGCTGATCGGTACCTGCTGGTGCACTTGAGACTGATGGCTGATTGGATCCCCTCAGCCGCAGCTGGCCAATCAGCAGGCAGGGCTGATCATAAAGGAAGCATACATGAAGCTTTCTGTCTCTCTGACCTGGGCCTGCTGCTGACACTATAGCCTGCATGATCCTTTTGTTAGTGTCTGATTCTAGAGAGATTGTTGCCACCCCTGTATTTTGGTTTGTTCCATCCTTAGAAGTGCAGAGAGTGAGGGTTTTTGTTTGAGTATTTGTTTTAAGGATCGATTTGGAGATAGGCCTTGTTTTGTCACATGTTAACCGTTACTCTGACTCCCTCCATTATTGGCTGGTGTGTGTTATTGTCCCCTGGTCCCCTAGACCTTGGTGGGGACGTAACAGTGAGGAATAATGAATGCATACAACAAGCTATTACAGAGTGCTTTTTCCAACCTGAGAGCTGAGAATAAGCTGTGAGCAGTTAACCAGGTTCAGACACACTGACACTCAACGCTCTGGGATCGAAACACAAAGGAGGGATAAACTGCTAATCAATAGAACGAGAAAAGTGTTTTGTGCTGTATAGTCAAGGTGTTATGTTAACAGAAAAGCAACATTACTCAAGAAAAAGGGGGAAGTATTTCTTTGGCAGGCGCAGAGGTGTAATTGGCCTTAAGTTCTGCAGTGAGCAAAATGCTAATTTAGGCTACATTAAGAAAGCCCGTGTTCTCTGCTCATTACAGTTGGACGCTGGCACGCTGCAAAGCCTCCTGGCCAACAACATTACAGCATCACCTAATTGCAATGATTCTGCAGAAAAAAACTAAAAGAAGACCTTGACTTACATCAGCTTCACACTTCAGAGGATAACATTCAAACTTTACCAATGAGGCAGCAGCAGCTGGAGCGTCCTCAGAGCTGCAGGTGCTGGAGAAGTTATTTTCAGACTAGAATTAATTTCATTTCTAATGGTTATCGCATCTCTTGTTTGGGATGTTTCCTGCTGTGTTCTGTCCTATCAGCAGAGGGCTGTCTTTTCTGCTTAAATTTGAGAAAGTATGTGTTACACTTTTGGGAAACGTCCATATGTTGACATAATAAAACAGACGTGTTCTTCAGTAGATTTCGAATGGGTTGACACATTTCTACCAAATAAGCTCCCACTTATTTTCTGCTAATATGCAAAATAGGAAGGCAAGTTCATATAACTGCCAGCATATGCAGTTTACAGTCACTGGTTTAAGTAAATATGATATAGATTCTACAATTTTCTGTGGCTTTTAATGTGGTGAATGAAAACTGAATCTCTTTAAGCTCTTTGCTCAGTCTTTGTGGGTGAATTCAAAATAACCACTTTGCCCAAAATCTCAATAATTTCCCCAGTGTTTTTGCCATCTTGGTGCCATATATTACCGTTAAACAATATGTGAATTACATCTCTGAACCAGTTACAAAAGATAGTAAACCTTCCAGATCTTGGGAAGTACACATTGGCTTTCTTGTTGAGTATGATTATTGCGGCTATAGGCAGCCTAATTAAAAGCGACCGTGAGGGGCTCAATACGGAAAGATTGGACACCCTCAAACAATTGCTCCACCCATTCCGTTCCGTTTGACCATTCATTCTAAGAAAAACAAGCAAAAATACAACAGTGCTTTAATCCCTGATATTGAGGGGGAAAATGTTGCAGGATTTCTCGCCCCCCCCCCTCTTTCCATACAAAAACCACACTGAGCAGGTGAGGTTAAACAACCACTAACTCCGACCCAAACTCCAGCGCCCGCCCACCACCAATAGTACGCAAAAACTACCACACAATAAACAGAAACACATGAACCCCAAATCTGGCTCCTACAATGATCAACATACTGATATCTAGGTCTGATGACGTGAAGCAAGTCATCAGTCCATTAGCTTAGCTCAGCAAAAGCACTGGGAACGAGGGGAAACATCTGGCCTGCCTCTGGGTTGTTGTCACGGCGAGGTTGCCAGGCAACTGGTAGAGAATCCAGGAAACGACTGTTCTCGACCCAATAAACAAACAGGTGTGTAACATGTTAATTACTCAGGTTTAAAGGTGGATTTTGTTCATTTGGGACAGAGCCAGGCTAGCTGTCACTTCCTGCTTCCAGTTGTTATGCTAAGCTAAGCTAGGCTAAGCTAATAGATTTAGTGCTCAGACAGGAGGGGTATTAACCTTGTAAATCTATCTCTCTCGGCATGACGGCTCAAATGTGTTTCCCACAATTCCTTTAACATTAAGGTTTGTGATGCCATTAAACAAAGCAGCTCCAGTTGGGCTGCCAACAACAAGAAGATGCATTTGCGCTGGATCAGTGACAAGACACTGCTGAGAAAGAGATAAGTGTGTGTGTGTGTGTGTGTGTGTGTGTGTGTGTGTGTGTGTGTGTGTGTGTGTGTGTGTGTGTGTGTGTGTGTGTGTGTGTGTGTGTGTGTGTGTGTATCTGTCTGTCTCACCTTGACATTAATAATGTATCCAGCTGCATTCCATTAAGATCTGTAGGAACTTGGGCTTCATATGTCCAGGCTCACAGCAGTGTGTCAGCTACAAAACACAGAGAGGAAACCAACATGAGAAAAGAATGATGAGATATGAGATCTGTAGGAATGACTTCAGTAAATTGAAATATCCAAGTGTGTTTTAGGAGTATTTGATCCGAAAGCAGGTTGATATAGAACACCTCAGTGGGGGTCCAGACTCACAGGCATAATTATGGAAACAAGCTGTGATACAATTCTAATAATGTGGTATTTTTTTATAAAATTCCAAGCAAATTGTTTAATATAATTGGATAAAATGACCTATTATAACCAACTCTTATGTTAATTTCTAATAGATAATAGTGTTGACATGTTTAACTAACCATGACATTTAATGAAACACAAGAGGTTAACATTTGAAGCATCTCAGGGTTAAAAACTGTGAAATAAATGCATATTTCTCTCCGTTCTGATCCTTCTCTTTTCTCTTTATGTTTGAATGTCAGAGGTCACTCTTTAAAATAAAATCCGGCACCATCTTGATTGTTGAACATTGCGCTGAAATTACTCTGTGATGGTCATTTCTCTTATCGTCCTATTTCTTTATGGGTTATTAAAGCCCAGTGGTATGCATTATATCTGACCTGCCAATCTAATTCATTCAACTGAGGGCAAACTGTGATTAAAGCAACTTCAATTCATCATCCATTCATCAAGATTGTACGGTACGTAATGTCCCTTTTATAAATGCATGGCTGTAATGCGCCTTGAAAAAGTCTAAAATCCTTTATGAAAAACGCAGATGTGTTTTACCCTATCATTTAAATCGTACTCTGTATGGTACGTTGATTTATTCCCCACTAAGCATAAGGCCATCAATTCGAAGCATATGACATTACGCCTCGTTCAAAGCTGTCTGGGGAGGAATTATCATGCTCGATGATGTCGATGAGTTAAGCCCATAGAACAGATGCACGCCTGATGCTGAATTCAAAGCACAATGAAATATTTCACATCAAAGCACAGCGGGCTCTCCGGAGACAAACTGCTGAAGGTACAGAGCAGCGTTCTGCGGAGTTCTGGAAATCTTGTATAATACGGAGGATTCAATTAAACTGGGATTTTAATTACACATTGTCCAAGCTGTGCTTCTAATCATTGTGTAAAAATGCTCCCACATCCAAAAGAGCAAAACTATTATGTGTCAGTTGTCGTGTGGAAACTCCAAGAAAATGTCACATTTAATCACTCTATTTCCCCTGTATCTCAGGAAAAGTCAACATAGGCTTTACATAGCTAATATATATCAAATACAAATATCCTACGACCAGTCCAAACCTACTTTTGCTTGGTATTTCTCCTCACCATATGTAATTCCTTATGGCAGATAGGAGATCTGAGACACCTTAATTATTACATGGCTGAGTCCAGGGGTGTCCACAGACAGAAAAACATACGAAGGTCGATTAGAGGTGAGGTATATTGCCCCATAAGTTAAGTTATGAGTTCGCAAAATCAATCAAATGTAGGTAGAAACATCACAGCTCTCCACAGGGTTTCATTAATTCTGTTGGCAGCTCATTCCTCAAAACAGAAGCCTCAGATTACTTATAATAAAGGGAAATATGAAGGCTCTATTTCAAGCTTGTTATGTGAATTATTTCTTTGGCTTTTTTTTTAAGCAACTAAGATTTGTTAGAGCAGTTTTTATTTTATTTATTGACCACATTTATTTGAAAGGTGGGCTTATTAACACATGAATACTACTGTGTAATACATGGTTAGAATAAAAAAATGGACAAAGGGCTGCAGTTGGGCACCCCTGGCTTAGTTGAATGCTCAATTCTGATTGGTCAATTTGGACATCCCAGAGGTTTTTAATTCCCGCTAACAGACCGCTGCTAAGGAGAACAGACTGTTGCTAAGGAGGATCAAGGGACTATGTGCAGTCATATCAATCCGCAGAAAGAAGTCCGGTAAAATGAACTAGCTAGCTGTGGACAACAAACACCAGTTTTGTCCATCAGAAAACAAATTGGAAAGCTTTCTGAGTATTATTTTATATATTTGTGGAGAGCAGGAAACTTTGGAATCATGTTGGCTGAAAAAAGTCTGTGCACTGGACTTTGCGAAAAACTTTTAGAAAAAAAGTCTTGGTTTGAACTTTTTCCGCTCTCCACAACCAAAATGAAAATCTAAAAGTGTTGGGCTGGACCATAAAGTGCTAATGAGTGCGTATTAAAAATGATACATGTCCGATTGCGTATGCTGCAGCGTTGTTTCCTCATCATTGTTGAGATGGTAATAAAAACACTGCAGCTTTGTGGTGTGCATTATCATATAATAATGCCACTAAACTGCTGTGGGAATCATTTTAATGAGCAAAACAACAGCTTTCCAGTAAAGTCCTGAGCCACGTCCAAACTAATGTAACCATAAGACTGGACTGCAGTAATAAACCAAACGCAGGCCCTAATGGCCGACCCTGGAGACTTGATTATGCAGTTTGTGTAACCCATTATAGCGGCGCTGACAGTAAAAGCCATCATAGCGACAAAAACCTCAGCATAATGACTCAGTGACTGTGAAACAACATGTAAACTAAATGTGAGAGACGCAGACAAAAACACTCATGAATCATTTCAGTTTCAAGCCATTTTCACACACGGCGGATAAATTAACATTCAGCTCAGAGAAGGTCACTTTATACCTTTTCAGCAGTTTTTCACTTTCTGTGACTATAAAAGCAAATATCTGTGAAGGTGTTTAGGAAATATTGGATACAACCATGTATTTCTTGCGGGTGTTTATCTCCTGACAACACCTATGCATGTTTACGACAATTCCATACATAGCTAACACACTGTAAACCTGCCAGCTATTAGCATAATAAAGGCAGGGACATTAACGCTGCATGCTTCCGACTCGTGCTTAATTCCCGTTCATTCAAAAATGGGAGAAAATATGATCAGTGTAGTCATAAACACGAGTACAAATCCCCGCTGTTATGGCAGCCATACTGAGAGACTTCTGATGTTTCCATTCCACTGACGCAATTTGCATTTGTTTGATTTCCAGCAGCAGTGTGCAATGCCTGTTTGTGCAACAATACAGACACAAATGAATTAAGATCCATCCTTCCTGGCTGCATTATTTATCTCCCAACTCAAGCTGTCTGAACTTGGGAAACACAGCTCCGAGTTATTCATTGCTATTCCCATACCCGTCGCCCACTACCTCCATCCACAGTGTCTGCTGTAAGCCCGTGCATGTTCTAGTAAAATATCAGTCTTATACAACGGCTAATAAATAACCTGTTTAGCCTACTTTGGTGTTCAGATGCGGAGTGAATCACTGTAATGCAATGCATGCCTATAGCTGTAACCCCACTGCTAATCCTTTGCAGAAAATCAATTTCTCACATCGGCTCCAGCTGCCCTCAGGAAGACAAATCACAAAACTAGTCAAACCAGCGATCAGAATCGAGAAGACTGGAATCAGAGGGAGGAGAGTGTAACACAATCAGTAACAAGTCGCTGCCAAAATGAAAGCATGCCATTTTTACTCTCATCAGGCTTTTAAAAAAAGGGAAACATTACGTAATTAGGATGATTAAGATGAGCGGGGACTAAAGGCCAACGGAGTTAACATAGCTGGAGATAATGACAGGATTAGGCGTGATTCACTTACTGAAGGTAATGGCATTTTGAAATAAAAAATAGGAATTCATTAGGGAGTGTGATTGACAGCTGAATATCCTCAAGTCAAACAGCACAGGCAATAAACTGTTTGAGATTGATACACTTTAACAACTGGTATAGAATATATTCAAAATAGGAAACATCTTTATTTAATCAGAATGGAAAACATGATCCTGACAGTGATGTTAAATCAAACTGAAGAAATACAATAATTAAAGATAGATAAAAACTCAAAAATATAGAATAAACTTCTATAAATGGATCAAAAATATTTGAATAACAGGTAAAACAGATGTATAGAACATAGCATTTAATCAATAATAATGAATATAGTGTGCTTTGAAAACTTACCAAACAATACATAAAAAAGATAAATACAAATAACTAAAAATACATACCCCGAAAGAGAGTGAGCTACAGAATTCAGAAAAAAATGCCTAGAATAATTCAAATTAAAATAGCAGTAATTATAGTGCTTTTAAACCAAAAAACTAAATATCAAAAAAGAAAAAAGATAGTGAGACAAAAAACAAAAAGCCCTTCTCAAACAGAAATAACAAAACTTAAAGTGTCAAACATCCAGGTGTGAAAAGGTACAAAAAATAGCAGCTTTTGGAAAAGAGCGAGCAGATCTGCAGTGAGCAGATGAGCACTGACCCAATCTGACCCACTTCTCCCTGATTTATGGTTTATGGTCCCTCAGCAGACACAGCTTTGTTCTGGGGGGTCATAAATCTCCCGCACCTCAGAGCCCATCAGCTGACCCTCCCATCTCGGGCAGCAGCCTCCCCGCCCCCACCCTCTCTTTGCTACAGTCCCGTCCACCGGCTGCAGCCCAGCTCTCAACATAAAGCAGAAATCACCCGAGCCACAAGCAGAGGCAGTTAATCACCGGCAGCAGACAATAGTATGAAATAGAGCCAAAGCTGGGGCCCCGGCAGGCGATTCACGCTCTCGCTAAAGCACTCAAACGGGACAGCCGAGGTTTACCTGTTCGGTTACCTCTGCTCTCAGCACGGGGGGAGTGTTTTCTGTTCCTGAGAAGTGAAATGAAGTTCTCACAGCTTGGAATAAACAAGTGGGAGGAAGGTGCGTGTTGTCAGGATGTGAGGAAGCCACAAACTGTACACAATTTATGCATCAAGCTACGTGAAAAGGATTTGTTATGAGACACAAAAATACGAGACTCTCTGGAAGTTGCAGAGGGCAAACATTGCAGCCTCGGCTCAGCAGGTGCAAGTCTGAATCAGTGATTTCTTGTCTGGATGAGATGTCATGACTGACTGTCAACAATAAGGAAAGAAAGACGGAAAAGCAAAAGGAGAAGACGCCTTGCAAAGCGAACAAGTGAGGATTTTAATTTGATGGGGATGAGAGAAACAGCGTGATGGAGCACAGAAAGATATTCCCCCCAGAGACCTCAGTCTGGAAATAAATGTTGAACAGCATGTCGAGAGGGAAGCTCTCTCGAAGAAGAAGAAGAAAAGAAGCAGCACCGTCATGAGAGGAAAACAGCAGACTCACCTGTCTAAAGCATGTAAACGCATCTCTGCGCTCGGTCCTTTTCACGGTGTGAGGGAGCTCTGCTGGGGCTCTGCGCACGCCACCGGTCTAAATGATCTCCATGACTCACGCGGGAGCAGA
The DNA here is from genome assembly GCF_036324505.1 of Eleginops maclovinus. Classification (NCBI taxonomy): domain Eukaryota; kingdom Metazoa; phylum Chordata; class Actinopteri; order Perciformes; family Eleginopidae; genus Eleginops; species Eleginops maclovinus. Next base: position 3,704,833 of record NC_086350.1, on the reverse strand, counting down.
TAATTGGCTCTCAGAAAAGTGGGATAAACACTCATTGTAGAGGCAGTGAGTAGCCAGGCGATGGGGATTCTTTTTGTCTTCCCACTGCCGCGCATGGATGTTCTTTCCCTGCTCTCTCTCTCTTCACTCTCCTATTCCACTCTCTCAAGAGACTCTCTCCCCTCTACACCTCCACTCCTCGCAATCCCACAAAACTTCCCCCCTTTCCCCCCCCAAAGCACAACTCTCCTCGCCAAGGTGCCACTAACAGTTTCTGCAAACCTGCCTTCTCATCCACACTCCACTTTCGCCAGTTTTTTTCAGTCTTAAAGGGATAATGTATTCATACTCCCTAGACCCCCCCCCCCCCCCACACACACACACACACACACCTCCTGCAGCTCATTATGAGGAGTCTTGTGCAAAACTAATTACAGGTTAGCGTCGCAGCAGCGGGACAGACTTCAATAATTCATGAGCTCAATTTAAGGGGTGAAGGCAGAAGGGTACACAGAGCAAACGGAGCTCTCAGGATCAGATTTGTGTCTATCTAGGAATAAAGGTGGCAAAAATAACAGGATGTCAAGTAATGCCAGATATGTATCCATGTTTCTCAGCGGCCGAGGACTTTTGACAACATCAACAGGTCTCAAGGTGTGTGTCCTTTTACTGCACAAACAGGGAGGTCATATTTTCACAAAAGCGGTGAGTACGCTGGTTAAATAGAGCAGGAATCTGGCCAAACGCTCTTGTTTAAAAGCAATATAACCCTATGAAATACTTTCATAATGGTACCGCTTGTGCTCTGGTTTGAGAATGAACCGAATGACTACAGAGAGCTTAACAAATCTTAGTTGTTTCAACCTTTAAAACAGTCCAACTTGTATGTATTACAGGACAAATAAACATTAAGATTTGACCCTTTATTAATACCTAATTCAGTATACAGATTTGATATTTTATAGACAGATGCCAGAGCCAAGATACTGTCCGGTGCCAGGGAGCCAACAATTGGGGCTCTTGATGCCTTGCTTAACGACACCTATCAATGCCCAGTGAACAGGCTCCTCTCCAGCTACCAGTCCAATCTGCGAGATGTTGCATAGCTCGGGATTTGAACCGGCAACCCTTCAGTTCCCAAGCCTTAGAGACCGAGCTACTACACCACAAACACATGCATTTTATTATGGACGGTGTCAGAGCGAAAGGGGCTGCCATATTTTTTGGCGAGTACTTAGGGTTCTGCTCAAGAACCATTTGGCACCTCTCCAGCTACAAGCTTCTGTCTGTACTGGGACTCGAAACCATCTGTCTCTCAAGCCAAGTCCCTATACAGTAAGAACAAGTAAGCAGTATGGAACGTTTTGACTGGCTGATTATTCCTACAGATTGCCACATGTAATCTGGTTTGTTGTTCAGAATCTGTGGGAATTTAGAGCCAACTCCTGAATGTAAAATAAGTCACAGGCTTTAGTAACCAGAGGCTGCTGAGTCAGACAGACCCTGACTTTGTAAAATCTCAGATGCAGAGTCCAGCAGTGAGTTCTCTAGAAGGCTCGTCGCTGTAGGTTGCATAAGTCGTGGCATATCATGTCATTTTCTCCACGTCAAACCTGCTGTCAAACACGCAGAGCATCGAGTGAGGCCTTTTCGCAGGCGAGCAGCACCATTTATAATGAATGACACAAAACAAAGGAGGTATAACTAATTCAAAAAGCTGTGAGTTTGACATCTTGGCACAGAGCATGATATATAGATATGCAAGTCTTTTTCTCTGAGAGTTAAAGGCTTCAATCAACGTGTAATTAACATTTTGCAGCTTGCATTATAATTACATGTTATTCATTTTACTGGAGATAAACAGTAGATGCAACTGGCTGTGACTTTCTAAACTTATAAGCATGCGAAGCAGGAACATTTTTGGGCAATACAAGCTAAAAATAAAAATAAATGTTCTCATCTAAATTAGAGGTTTGAGTTTATAAGTACTAAAGTGCACTTATCCTCGAGGCTAAGCTGATCTTTATTCAAGTATTAAACATACATGTTATTTTAACGAAGGTTATCTACAGCCATGTTTCTTAGAGACAATTATGATGTTCAATGTGACATTTAAAAGCAATATTTAACACACACATGTTTTTATGGTTGCTTTTTCTAAGTCTCACTGTCATTGCTTTTAGGCAAACATCTGAAAAAAAAGTTCCCAAGTATTTTCAGATGTTTTTCTGTGACTGAGCTCCAGTAAATCCGCCCCTCAGCAGTAATCTGAGCACCTGCGTTGCCTGAAGTTCCGGTGATAAATTAGTGACGACAATGAACACGTTCAGTCGCAGGTGCGTCAACTGTGCCATTTGAATTTCCTTCCTCGAGGCTCGTCGTGCAAATGCTGACTTTTGGAGTTTGCAGTCCTTGTCGATCTGAGTTTTCAGCGAGCAGAATTTAAGTGCAAACTGAGAGCCGTTAACGGTGGGACCGTGGAGGAGTAAACATCAGCGCAGACAGCCTCGTATTCAGACGTTTATTGCTAATCCTGCGGCCTGCATCAGGGGGAACAATTGGAAGCAATTATTCATGAATGCTTCATTGTTTACTGGAGTCTGTAAGAGTTTGATGTACTGCTTTGTTCTGCGCTCTGCTGTTCCACATTTACCACCTGCTCACACTGCTGCAATTTGTATACAGATCATATGATCTGACGAATAAAATAAAGACACAGCCTCCAATAAAGACACCTTTTCTGTGAAATTACGACTATTAAAGAGGCCCTATTCTGCTTTTTGGGAGTTTTCCCTTTCCGTCTTATATAGGTTTATGTGCATGTAAATGGTCTAAAATCCCTGCCTGAAACGCCTCCATTGGACTCCTTTGTTTTACTTCCTGAACATTGTGACATCACTATGTAACACTTTTGGTTCTATTGGCTAGCGCTCCAACACTTTTCTACATGATAGGCTAAGGGGTGGGATATCTTTAAGCGGGTTGAGCAATAACAACAGAACTGGCCAGCTAACCGATCAGAGCAGACTGGGCTCTGGTTTCAGACAGAGGGTGAAAAGAGGAGGCGGAATGAGAAAAAAGAAAGAGATTTTTGAACTTTAAAGCATGGAGACATGTCCCAGTGGAGGCACAAAATAATAATATGAACCTGAAAAGGAGCATAATATGTCCTCTTTAATCTAAGTTAGAGAACAAAGTGCTGTAATTACACTGCAATTAGGATATTTCACTCGTCCAGTTTCCTAATTTCTCTCAAAATTATATTACTATTGTTCTTCTATAATTAAAAATCAGGACTTTTCTTCATTAGCCAAACTGAAGCTGCCTTTAAAAATACTACTGATAAATGAATTCCTTTATAAATGAGTGAATAGATGAAGCACGCATTCTCCTTCAGGTCCACATCTGTAACGTCAACCTGAGCACACCTCCACCCTCTGATCAAAGCCGTGTCGTGCTTTCATCAACAGCTGGTGTGCATGTTCTTTTTTTTAAAAAGGGAGAATGGCAATGTGGCATGGTTATGAAACCTCGTCTCAACCCTCCCCTCCACCCGATTCTCCAAACAAACACAGCTTGCCTTTGGTCTTTTTATTTCGTTGTCATTGATGCATATTTCATAAGGGAATTCACTGTCTTCTTTGGCACTTTGCAAGCTTCTGTCTAGCAATCCATTAGCTCCCATTATCATCCGTACCGTGATAATTAAAGACAACTAGAAGACTCTCAAATGTATAATTTTATCAGGTATAATTAAACAAAAAAAGTACAATTAGGAATACTCTTTGAGTGAGTAATGATTTTAGCATTCAGTCTACAAAATGTCAGAGATGTTAATTGGTTTTAAATGGCTGTTGATGGACTAATTAAATAGTTGACTGATCATGTGACCACGAAAAAGGTGTAGGTTCATGGCTATCAACCCCTGACTTAAATGGAAATTGGATATTAACTGCAGGATATTATTGAATTAGTATTGCTTGCTCATAAAGACGTGTGTATGTATAAAATGCTACCAGAGAGGGTTTTAAACTATGAAGAGAAGTGAGCTTCATGACGGAGTTAACGGTGAGCTAAATATAAGAAAGGAACTGACTTCTGCTACTTTATTCACAGTGAGCACTAACTTCACATTCCACATTGTGGGAGCGGGCAGAGAGGCTCAAGAGAGGGACAGAAGGAGATAGCGGTGTCAGACTCCTGGTACTGCATGTGACAGGAGAGTTGTATTAGAGTAGAGAAGGATTAGATGATAGGCTGGACACCCGGAACTCGTGAAGCCAAGAGGCGAGGACTCTGCCTGTGCGCCAACCAGAAACCAACACGCACCACACTCAAAAATACACATATAACTTGTCAAAAGAGGACTGCCCTCTTCTCCAAAGAGTATACATATTGTGTGATGTCATATGTCGGGGCTCTGGAAGACAGGGAAGGACAGTACCTGCTTGCAGTCTGTGGATCACCTATTTCAGGGACCTCAATTTAGTATTGTATTCCTTTTCACAACTGGAAATAAATCAGCTTAATTATGACCTTACTTCTTTGTTAGGAAACATAACGCAGGGTCTTTTAGTATTTGAGTAAGATGCATTCCTGGTAACACCTATTTTTTAGAAGTGTAACTATAATCTGGTTGCATTTGTAACTGTGAGGGAATACAGGTACCTATTTGTTTTGTATTCTGATGATCTAATCCTGTTACAGGTACACCGTTAGCATAGTTTCAAAGCGGGGACTATCTTTACTTTTGCTGAGTTAAGAAACAGTTCTCAATATCAGCAGATAAAACACATCGAATTTACTGGAACATCAAGTAATGGAAATTGATTTTGTTTGATGTGCCAAGATTTTGAGGTATTCTCCTCTGAAATGTCTCCACATCAACACAATGGAGATGAAAAGAATGTTGTTTATGATCCTCAACGTCTCACTGAAATGAAAACTGTCAGTGTCACTCCCATTGAGTTGGCGGCAGAGGCTCAGAAAACATTGGCAAATAAAAGCCAAACTCAGTTGCAGACAAACATGTTTTTTTTTACTCGGGGAAAACGTACCCTTTTAACTCTTAATTTATGAATGTATTCAACACCAAAAAAAACCACATCTGAACTAAATAAACCGTCTACAGCCCATCTAGGGGTACTAATGGGCGGAAAGCCATATTATGCTAAATGAGCAGCGGAGGGAGAGGCGCTGAGGGAAAATGGCCATGGAGACGGGAGATGAAGCGGGCGAAGCGCACTTCAGTGAGCGTAAGATCGTTCCACTTCAAAACACAAGCAGACTTAATGTCGCCATATAGCCAACGCTCCCTCTGTTATGGACAGCAGTTGTGCTGAGTGTTCCTATCATGAACTCCTTCTTAGCTCAGTGCTAACAGCTTACTGCTCTCTCTGAAGACGCTCAGTGGGCTTATAAGTGTATCTGGTTCATCGGGCTACTGCAGCGTTGCGTTGAGTGACCTCGCCTGTTATATGTATTTGTTCGACCACTGGTTATAAATGGGGCAGCACAACTGGGAAGAAATTACATCATATTTTTCCAAAGCGACTTACATACATTCAATACTGTGGACAATCCCCACATGAGCAACTTGGGGTGAATTGTCTTGCCCAGGGACACAACGATATGCAGTGCGGATGGAACCAGCGCCCCCCTGAGCCGAAGATCAGTGCACTATCCCACTGAGCCACAGCCTCCCGGTCTCAATTGCAATTATTCTGACTGATACTGCAATTAAGATATGTTTTGTGCTAGAGAATTATCATTATTCAAAAAGGACTTAGTTGATTCTTTTATTAAGTCTTTGGAATAAAAAGATGGTCTCAGAAAAATACGGTATTTTCTACACATTTGACCAAATATTGTGCTTTTATAACTTGGATATTGCTTGAGTCCTTACTGCAACATACTGCATGGATCATGTAAAATTGCTTTATTCATCCTGGGCAAGAAAATGGTTTATGATTATTGGATTTGATCCTTGACTAAATGTAAGTTACAGTGTTTGTTTGAGAAACCATTTTAAAGACTGGTTCAGGATAACATCGTTTATAGCAATTATTTCGTGACACTTTAAATAAAAATGTATAAAGCAAGATGGATATACCACCGTTCGACTGGCCTCTAGTCTTCTGACAGACAGTTGAATTAAAACTTTAAAACTCGGGGGTCACTCAGACAGAGAGTTAAGTCCTCTCTCTTTCAGCTACTGGTACAAAGAACTTCTTCTCCTAAAAAATGCTGGGAACGTGGTTTTGAACCCTGCTCAAAGGAAGTCGAAATGAGAAACCAAATCAAACACATCGGGGGTAAAAGAGAATTTTTAAAGCATAAATGAATCCCAAGAGGAGGGGCGGATTGAAATGACTCCAACAGCTACAGTTTCATCTATTGTCACGCAGGGCCTTTATATTTTAATGGCAGAATTACCAAGAAATTGCACTCTATAGTTGAAAGACACTAAGAACTCTGTTTAATCACCTCAAGGTTATGTACAATCATCTCTTACAAATGCAGATCATTCTTTCAAGTGTTTACATTGAGCCCAAATATCCAAGTCTCTTGTGTTCCTTCTTCAGGCAACCACTTTTTTCCGCCTCTGTTTTTAGTTTTCTTTACACACGCAAGGTCATCCCCGTATCTAAAAACAGCACAGAGTCTTTTAAGCGAGCCCTAAAAGCTGCTCTTTCACAAAACAAAATCTACGACTGTAAAGCTTTCGTTTGAACTCTCAGAATCTGGTACATCGCAGTAAAGGGACTTAAGATTAAAACAACCAGACACCACAGCCCAATCCAGGTCAAAGTGTATTGGCGATACGCCTGAGCGATGCGTCCATCGACCTCAAAATATGATTGGGATTAAATAGATCTGCGAGTCGTGCAAAATATATTTCTTCAGCTTCTTTAATATAGATTTCCTGCTTTCCTCAGTTTTTTGTATCTTAATCAACAGGATATACATCACTAAGAATTAGAGAACTTGGTCGGACATTTTCTACAGTTTTCTGAGCATTCAGTCTCTTTCATTTAAAAAATAATCTGCAGATTCATTAACCCTTTCCTGTCGTGTGTTATATAGTTTTTAGTGCATGTAAATGGTCTGCAAAGGCTAAAATCCCCAAGTTCCATCCAGAGGGAGTTTCTCTCCCGGCCTCCACTGGACTCCTTTGATTTCTTCCGTAACAAAGTGACATCACTACGTAACACGCGCACTTCTATTGGCTCGTTATCCGACACATCGTATGTGATAGGCTAAGAGGCGACACATCTCTAGACCAATCACAACAGAGCGGGCTAATTAATTAATCAGAGCAGACTGGGCTCTGGTTTCAGACAGAGGGTGAAAAGAGGTGAGAATTTTAAATAATAACTTGTAAGACTGTGTGAATGATATCATGCTCTCTTTCCTTCCTTTGTATTTGAGTAATTACATGCTAAACGTCTCCACGCAAGCAGCCGTAGAGGAACCTTTGTAACTATAACAGGTCAACAAGGTTTGATATCTGATCAGACATGCAATGCTAGCTTCACAGTGTTCAACTTACAGAATTATATAAGGAATAAATAACAATAAATCCAACTCATGTCACGTGTAATTTAAAATGTGTGTGCTGCCTGGCCCTGGAGGCTCTGAGTGTCACTCAGTGTCAGTAATGTGTGTCTTGTGACCGATGTGGACATGTGCAGGGTATATTTCCTTTATGTGTCCTGGCTGTTGGAGTGTTCTTACATGTTCGCCTGTGTGTAATTGCCATCACATTGAGTTCAGCGTCCTCTCTCATCATTTCTGCCATGCATTACAGCTGAGTATCCCCTCTGTCCATCAACAGGCCCTCCCCCATTACACATCTCTGGGAGGCCGGTTTCTCCTGTCGCTCAGACACCAAACACGATCTCCCACGCAATTAGGAATCAGAAGAAATACAAACTGTTTGTCTTTTTAATGCTGATTTTTGTTTTCTTTTTGCAATGCTCATTCAGAGGCAGATTTAGCTTTATATAGCCCGTCTACTCACCCAAATATTAACAACTTTTAACCAAACTTCATTCCTACAAGTGTTACTCCTTCACACAAAATGACTTAAGATCATAGTAACACATCTTGATGGATTAGCATAGACTGGTTTTTGCCAAAGTTCAGTCACAGTTCTGATTAATTAAATTCATGGTATGACACCAGATGCTGAAGATCTGAATAAAACACATAATTCAATAAAAGCAGAGATTATATTCTTTCCTTGCAAACAACTTGGACAAAAATCCTCGTGGTATTTTTGTGGCAAAGAAAATGTGTAGAAACGGGTCAAATTTGAACCAAGGACGACAGAAAGCAACAACAAAAGAATATTAAACTCTCAAAATCAGGATCCAATCGAGAAAAAGGAAACACAATTTCTGTTTTACTTTTGCAATGTGAGACAATTACGGCTTAACTAAATCTCTTCCCTTTCTTAGACTGAAGGTGATTCTTCCCAAGGACAGATCTGTTACCTAAAAAGGCTTTTGCTGCAAAAAACGAAGAGTGATAGTCAGTCAGGATTTCACGTTTTAAAGCCTCAAAAGTATTGAACTCACAATAATCTAACCGATGCTGAAATAAGAAACATCATTTCTCGATAAAATTGTATTTGTATTCTTTGCATTGCTCAGTCAGAGGCAGTTGTGGCTCAATAAATCTCTGTGTACCTCTCAATGTAAGCTTTTCTTTCCAAGAGCAGCTTTCCTAATGCTACGAAAACATTGAGTGCAGATGTCAGTAAGGATTTCTGTTTCAGCATTGTGTTCAGTAGTGTAGCAAATACAAGTGGTTGGGTACATATACAGCAACTAAAAGAGCTCTGAAAAGGTATGAAACCTAGGCTGGAAACAAAATGTGTGTCTATTCACCTTAACTTTCTTAATGTCATAACAAGATTTGACTTTTTGTGATTTCCTGACTCAATATAGCATTCGTCCTTCCAATAGGGTTAAGGTTAGGGTAACCAAATGCATTAAGTATAGAAAGCTTTACATTTTATACATAGCATCACCAAGAAAATCCATCTGGTCTCTTAGTGAATCTCTTGCTCACTCAGTTATGTAACTTACCGTAACGCACCGTCACTTGCAGTGAAAATGGAGGGAAATTGGATGAAAATGGACCTTCGGCAGGCATAATTTTCCTTCCTACTGAAATAACAAATGAAGAGGTTCTATTGGATTCTCAGAAATAAACGTATATAAGAAAAGTTGAGGTAATTGAACGTCACAAACTTCTTCGACAGATGCTGTGCTTCAAGGTGAACTCGAGAAAAAACTTCCCTGTGACTGACTCGCTCTTCCTGAAGTAGAAGCAAACATTAGGTTGAGCATAAGGGAGTGAGTATTACACCCAAAGCCTGAGACCCCTCCTCTTCCCGTCTCTTAATAAACATGATATTCAAGCTTTGCACGCTGCTCACTGAACCAGCTAAGCACTTGACGGCAACATCAATGCATCTCCGAGTGTATGAATATACAGTCTGGATTCATGCCTGGAGTGTTTCAGCTCCTTCCTCCCATAATCTTGGCATCGGCGCTAAGCATGCTGTAAGTACGGTCCATTCTTTCAATGTTCAGCCGGGCAGGAAGTCAGCCACACGCTCAGTCAGCGCTGGCGTTCAGATTTCTACCTCACACACCGGAGATCGGATCTAGTGTCACTGAAGCGACCTTCATTCTCCGATCGCGTACGCCTCGCTTCCTCCGTGTCAAAGCGAGGCTCTGTGGCCGCCCGATAGATTCAAGCTGCACAGACATTCATGACCCGCACCACCTCGGATAATCAACCCCCGTATCACACTGGGGGCAAGAGCGCGGTCAAGAGGCAGGCCAACAATTATTTGTGGCATTTTTCTAACCTTTCACAGGAAGAATCAAGTGAGTGTCTGGACTACCTGAGTGGAGGCTGGAGGAGCAGGCTGGTAAAAATAATGTGCAAAGGCTTTTTCAGTCAAACCACCAATATGCACTGTGTTCATTATTTCCACGGCACAGCATGACCCCTTCAGTTGTGATTTTGACTCGATGTGTCAATGTCCAATGGAGCTGTGTCTTAGTGGCGGTTCTTTTCCCGCTCCACTGTCTTCACACACCTGGTCTGCTTTTGGCTGGCTCGCTACTCTGAAGTATGGAGATCCATGTGAATATATGTAAATGTGCATCAAAGCTTCAATGGTTAATTTCCAAATAGTTCTCATACAGAACAAGGCAGGAACTTTAGGTTTAACTTCATTGTGGATGGGAAGCCACTTAGGAATCATGTCTTTATCGTAGCTCACAGATAAACAAATGAAGTCAATGCTGGAGAGCAAGCATTTGGATTTCCCCCAAGGCCACATCTGGTTCAACCGCCATGGTCTCCCAGGTTAAAATGCCCAACTCTGATATGTATATCCCTGTTAATACATTGAAAAGTTGGACATTTTGAAACCCAACCAATTTAGGAAGATATTTATCTAACATATTTAAAAGAAAAGTGTATTTTTTGATGTAAATCTAGCTTTTTCTCTAAGACCAAATCCAAACTATATTCCGTCCTGGTTATGATTCAACCATAAATACTGCACCTAAACAGACTGTTAAGCAAACATCACCGCCTTATTATTCTGTATCAGGATCGCATTCAAGCCCCAAGTCCTTGAAGTGGTACAAAAATGTGCATTTCCACCAAGGCCACACTCACCATTGTCTCCCATAGTAAAATACCCAACTCTACAGCAGAAATAACAACAAGAAGACATGTTTTAATCTCTCTATCTATTTCCTTTTCACATGACAACTGTACAGGGGGGGCTTTGTATGTTTAAATGATATCAAGGCTTACTGTTGGGGATAGTAAAGGAGTTTGAGTGACAGATCGGTGTTGCTAGCTGCTAGCTGTCTTCATCTCTTTGCTCATTTTTGGATAAGCCGGGAACTTAATACTCCACAAATCTCTTTAAGACAAACACTGAGGATCGGGGGCAGCCTGCAGACAGGAAGAATAAAAAATCACTGACACAGTGAACTATTTTCTAGTGTAGGGATCAAACATGCTTTTGTGGAGGGGCAGTGTGTCTAATATCTGCTGCCTCACGGCTATTATACAAAAAATAATCACTCCAACTGTGAGTTTTCCACAGTGAGATACTTTCACTGACTTGTGTAGCTCTCCAATCTGTCAGTGGAAATGAATACTTTCCAATTAACAGTGGTTTCACAGAGCTCTGCTATAACAAGCCGAGGCTCAGAGAGGGAGACTCGCCCCTCGGTGACCCCTAATGAGCCGGCAGCCTCCTGCCAGAGGAAAGCCGGGCCGCTGTACTTGTAATGAGCTCCTGTTTAGCTACAGGCCTTTCGGATGAGCCATGGAGCTGTCATTCGCACCGCGGGACATGAGCCGATCCGGCAGATGATGCAATTCTTTGCCGACATTAAGGACAATGGGTGCCTTCGGTAGTACAGTTTAAAGCCAGCATTGGTACGGTGAAAATCATTTCAAGTAGCGCAATATGGATACCACAGTTCGTAAGGAAGCTTTTACACTTGAACCTCCAAGACCTAAAGTAATGTGCTTCTACTTTTGTGCAGTTGCTCTTCAGAAGGGTTGCTCTTTTCTATCACTTGTATTCAGAGTGGAGTCAGATAGTGACTAAAGCCCTAAAGGAGAGTTATTTAAGCTCTGTCTGTTTTATTTTAAGCGCAGTCGCAACTCATTAATATTTACTTTCTTTAGTGAAACATTTACTTACAGTATTAAAATAAAGTTGAGAGTCAAAACGAAACATAAAGTCTAACAGCACACATTTCCCAATAGTTTGTGAACCAACAGTCCAATAAAACTAAAGGTACTTCATTTGTAAAGACACAAAACAAAAACTAAATCCTCAAATTTAGTCTTCTACATTATTTTCCAAATATAAACAAATGTCATGTTGTCATGTATCGGGATTATGTAATCAGATTACTGGTTCATTCAAAAAAATGTGGATTACTATGTTGAAAAACCTTTTGAAATGAAGAATAATATATGGCTATGCACACACACTTTATGTTAGCGTTGTAAACTATGCGTTCATGCAACTTCTATTGTTGGTCCATTTGACTTTTGCATGATGATGCTTAAAGAAAATCAGGGTTTTCTGAAAAAACACTGAGAAGAAGACATGTTTCAAGATTCAATATTCAATTCAATGTTTAATACTTAATATCTTAATATTTAAGGTAACATTGTTGTGTTGTCTTTCATAATACAGGTAAGTAAAAGTCATAGTATTGGTAGTTATTTGACATTGTCTGCATGTGCGTTTTTTATATTGACGTATTCCAAAAGTGACAGAAGGAAATGAGATTATTGAGCGATGTAATACTACATGTTTTAAATTATATCTTCTGGTCTCATGTCACCTAAATGTCTTTTGCAGAAATCCATTAGGCAAAGATTTCATTTAGATAAACACAGCCTCCTGTTGTTTATGTCTGTCCAGTGGAGCTTTAATGTGCTTTAAAGACACAGTTAAAGATCTGGACTCTGGTTCTCCTTCCTGCTCGCTGTGTTGGATAGGAATTGGATGCATGCTCTTTGAGTGTGACTTATTGCATTTCCGATGTTATCAGACACATAGCCCCGCATGCTGAGCTGAGGCAGGCAGTAGCTAAAGTTGTGACCCGGGCTGCATGTCGGTGACACGCTGCAAGGACGATAAGATCCCGAACACACACTGGCTCACCTATCAGTCGAACCACGTGTCCTTACCTGGGAGTCCTTCAGCTACCATCACCTCAACTCACTGTCACAGCAGACAACACCACAGAGTGATCGGCACTCACCTCCACTTCTGCAGGGCTCCAGATACAGATGTTTAGGGATCTGAAGAAGTGGGTGTTTCTCTTGTCTCCCCTTAGGTTTGATTGGCTCGTTCACAGGCTCCGATCTCGAGCGAGTCCACGCGCAAACAGAGAAGACACCGCTGGAGATTTCTGCAGCGGCTGACGCTCCTCCGCGCAATCTGTTTCGCTTTCTCTCGAGTCAAAATGTCTCCTTTGTCTCCTCCTCACAGAAGACCAACTTGGAGATTTTCACCGGGCATACGTAACTGTGGCGATCGCTGTCACATCCCTAAGGTGCCTGTGAGTGCTGGTGCTGCTCTCCGGTCTGCTCGCTCCTCTGCTCCTCCCGGCAGCAAGCGGACAGGAGGGCGGTGCGACTTGGATGCGTGCGCTCCAGCGGTGCATGCGTGGCGCGGGCGGTCACATCCCTGGATTCACCTGTCAACACAAGACAAAGTGCATCCTATTTAAAAATGGAACCAAAGATAAGACCTTCAGACCCAGGGGTGCGGATAAGATTTTAGTGGGACTCATTTCTGGTGCAGAAGAGCCCCCCTCTGGGAGGAGATTAAAAGAGATGGGTTTAGAAGCCCTGATGTTTTAAGATGCTTAGGGTTTGGGGGAATATAAAGTTAAAAGATAGGTGCCCAAAGTTTTTACAAAAAATCAATCGGGACCTAATGGAGGTCTGCAGGACTTAATAGAGGTTTCATCCCGCTGAGTCTTGTATAGGCTTTTGTTGCCTTTCTGTATTGTCGGAAAGGAGATAACAGGGAGAGTAATATCGAACTAACCTTCAGTTTGGCAGGGGCCTCTTAAACCTCTCCAAGAACCTGAGCCCCCGATTAGAAAGTCTTTTCTACAATTTTCATATGAACAAAATATATACAAAACAATCAATGCAGGCTACATTTTATTTCTAATATACTGAAAATGTTATGTACTAACCATCCTCCAGAGATCAATTATTGATTACATATCCTAGTTACTTTGCAGAATAAGGGTTAAAGCTTCTTTTCATCGGTGTCTGAGGCTTGTTGGCATTGGAGTACAAATATTATAAACACTGACGCAAAATCTCTGATTGGACAACAGGCACTGATATTCATCCAAGGATGCTTTGCAAGATTCATAGCTGTTTATCTTTTGCTTAAAACATCAACATCGACATTCAACACGGATAAATAAGCATCCATTTGCAGTTTGTAAGCTTCCTAAAGTCTCTACAAAACACTGTTTTTGATCGCAAACAGTCTGAAGATCCCACTAACTCGCCTCACGATGCGAGAGTGTTATTTTATTTTTCTCAATTAGACTTCCTTGTTGGGTGAATAAAACACAACATCAAATAAAAATGAAATAAAGTAAAACCAAACCAGTGGTGATGTGTGATTTTGTAGGTTTTCTGTTTTATGCTACTTATAATTTACTACATTTCAGAGGTTAAGATGCCTGAAAAACCTCCATTGGACTCCTTTGTTTTCTTCCGTAATCCAGTGACATCACTATGTAACACTCACACTTCTATTGGCTAGCGCTTCAACAAATTGTACTCGATAAGCTAAGGGGTGGGACATCTCCAGGGGTTGACCAATCACAACAGAGCCAGCCAGCTAACCAATCAGAGCAGACTGGGCTCTGGTTTCAGACAGAGGGAGTATGAGAAACATACAGAGCTTTCTGAACATTAAAGCATGGAGACATGTCCCAGTAGAGACACCAAACTCAAATATGACCCTGAAAATGAGCTCTTTTAATTTACATACACAACTTATATATAACACATAACTAGTATAAGCACGATTGTACAAATTACTGGCTCCAAAACACATGTAGAATGTCCTCTGCGTACAACAAAACACTTCATATTCCCGCTGCTGTGAGCATCGAGACGCTAATCAGTGAAGAAATATGCAACGTGAAAAATGTCAGCGTCTGTTTCTAATCACATAGTATCATGGTGGGCCTATTAAGAGGAGCTTATTAAAACATTTCAGAGAAAATGACATTGCACCATCGAGCGCCGTCTCACAGAGAGGATACTGTGGATACCAGCTCATGCTTCAGTTGAGGTCATATTTGGGCTAAGCTGTTTATATGCATATTCATATCCTAATCACAAATACCCCAGCATACATAATTAAGCCCAATACTTTGGATATTATTATGAAAAGAAAACTCAGTGTGACCACAAAAAAATACATTAAATAGGATACCCTGGGTAATAGGAGCCTATCCCAGCACATAATCACGATGGGGGCTTATATACCAGATGGGGAATTGGTGTTTTCATGCCCCAAATGGAAATGTTGAGCCTCCTGAATAATATCCGGATGTAAATGTGCATGAAAAATGATTTCATTATAGCGAGTAGCAGTGTGACATTGTTGAGGTGAATATTTATTTTGAGTAGGAGCGAGCCGGGCATTGTTGCTCACTGTTGTCCGGTCATTTTAGTTTCACAAATCATATCAGGGCTGCAGAAGTTGAGGGAAAGTTTGATGACAGCACAGACCTGAATATTTAAGCTGTGAGACAGAGTTAATAATCATGCTCTCTCCCAGTAGACATCTGCTGGAGGACGAGGTGCATTTACGCAAGAGCTGCGGCACAGTTCTCTGACTGGACCGATTTTTATTCCACCAGACTGTATTTTTCTCTCCCCCATACATCAATGGTACATGGTGCAATTTTATATCCACTTGATGGCTTTAGTTGCTACTTGTTT
This sequence comes from Eleginops maclovinus, assembly GCF_036324505.1. NCBI lineage: Eukaryota > Metazoa > Chordata > Actinopteri > Perciformes > Eleginopidae > Eleginops > Eleginops maclovinus. The sequence continues at coordinate 3,689,290 of NC_086350.1, read as the reverse complement.
TGAGGAGCAGGTTTTACGATAAGACGAGATAAGATGGACTTTATTGATCCCGCAGCAGCAGAGATGAAGCAGAAAAGAAAGATGCATTAGAGCAGTGAACTAAAACCAGGATATACTATAAGCTCCTATAAAATATGAAGCATGCAATAGAACTTTTTCCACATCATATAAAATACACTCTTCACATGTTAAAGTGCAGGTAATATTTCTATATTTCAAAGCTCTTATCTTTGCAATAACTTCAATGTCATGTGACCCGGTGTCTTCAATTCAATGTAGCATTGAATTACTGCTCTGTACAAGTACGAAACACGCCTTTATATTGAATTTTACACACACAATTTGGTAAAACAAACGTATTCCCTGAATTTATATAAATAATCAAAACAAATCAGATGGATAACTTTGGTTTTTCTACTTTTGTATAGTTATAGTTAGTACTGAAACAGAAGCTTATCCTAAAATATGAACTGTAAATACAAATATTGACCGCAGTGCTTAGGCAACATAATACTTTTTTCAGGCTTTAGTTTTGTTTGCAGGTATTATTTTCAGGTAGCATTTATACCAATCCAGCTTTGCCATTAAGGTAAAGCAGGGGCGAAACTCAAGGCCCCAAAAAATCTTACCTTATAATCTTATTGCTTTGAGAGCACGGTAATAACTGAGGGTGACTCTGACTTTTGAACCAAGGTTTCCTTTAAAACTGAAAAATATCCAGAGAGGTCCTGGCAAGAAAGACTATATATGAGAGGGAGACAAAGTAAGATTTGGAAATGTGAATATGACACACTTGTTAAGAGTAAAAGGTATAATAACAATAACAAACTTCTCGCCCCACTTCTTGCCAAGTATATTTGTCAAATTTCAAGTCAGAACATGTCGTACACTTGATATGAGACGTCATAACTGAAGTTGTATCTCAGGCAAGGTATTTTTTAGCTGCTGTGGTATTTCCTATAGATGGATTTCTGACTTATTTTGTAACACAACATTTCCATTTTTATCCCGATAAAATATAGTTCAAAATAAGTTTTACCAGCTTGTTACAAAATCTGGGGTTTCTAAATGTCCCATCTTATTTGAAGAAGTCTTACTAAGCACGTTTTATTGACTTAGCATAAACACCTTATTTTTATTCCCATATATGCAGCATTTTTTCCAGTACATAATGTCACATCATGCCTTACTTGCTAATATCAATGCAATCATGAGTCGAGGATAATTACGTTTGATGGTGTGTGTTTCAAAATATACATAAAGAATTTGAGTGTTTATTCTGCCACCGATTTTCCAACACATTTAGAAAATAATAACTGCACTCCCGAATGTATTGCAGGTGTATAGGAGGGAAGAACAACCTTCAAAAGAGTGAGTATAACTCCTGTAGCTACTGCTGAAATATTTATAAGCACAAATGTTTTAGTCTACCATTGATCCAAAAAGCTGACTTGCAAGTATAAGAAACCCGTTTTCATGTTCGGTAAACATTTGTAGTCCAGCTGTGAGCTAAACCTCCAGAGAGCCAAACCAGTTGCTCCTTTCCGGAGGTGTACAAAACCTGCTCTGTCTGCTTCAGTTTTTTTACCAGCATTATCTCGGGTCAGAAGAGAGCTCAGGGGCTGAAGAGGGGCTTAGGATAAGTCAGAGTGACAATTAGTGAAATGACACATCTTGACAAGTCAGGCCTCCAAACAGCCACTGATGAATCATAGGAGCCGGTCCAGAAATAGCCACCCGAGCGCCGGCAACAGAACAGACCAGCGCCTGTGTCGAATGTGCTTTTACATCCCGACCTGGAACAGTATTCTGACTCTCGAGGCAGTGAACATGCTGGATGTAACCATGATCATGTAGATTTGAAGGCATTCATTCTACGTAGCTCCATGCTAGTGATATTTAGCATACTGTGTGTGTTCAATTGGTTGGGAAGGAGTTTTTTTTAAAGGGGGTCATATTATGCTACTTTTCAGGTCCATATATGTATTTTGTTGCTCCACTATGACATGTTTTCATGCTTTAATGTTGAAAAAGTACTGCCTGTGCATAAAGTCAAGTACCACTTTTCCCTCCGTCTGAGCCCATGCCCGACCTTTGTACAAGCGCACTCTGCTCTGATTGGTTATCTGTCGACTCTGCTGTGATTGGTCAACCGCTTAGAGATTTGTCTAATGTCCCGCCCCTAAAAAAAACCCCTGAAAAAATGGCATCGCTTGTTGTGCCTCACCAGTTTAATACAAATAAATAATGATGGATTATCAGTAATCATTTCAAAGTGACACAGAGACATTGGATGAACCTCAGCAGCGTTTTTATGACTTTTGATCCCAAACAGCAAAGGTAAGACGTGTTATAGCTATGGCTCTGTAAAGTGAAGCGGGTTTCTTGCTCTTTCTTGGCTGCTAGTTCAGTGAGTTTTGGTCGTACAGTAATGCAACTTATACCAATGGAATCTGTGGAATCGCAGGTTTCATATGATATGCGTTTCGTGGGGCAGATAGCATGAAGTAAAAAAAAAATCGCCGTAGCTCACTCTCTGCTATGTAGCGTTAGCTCGTTTTCGTTCAGTGCTGACTTAGACGCTTGGTGTTGGAATTATGTTTCGTTTTGGTAAAAATGGTTGATATGGTCTGATAGCTGAGTTTCTTCCCGTTCAGTGGGTATGCCACATTAATAGGTTGTTAAATGTTAACATGCCACGAGACGCTGTTTCTTACAAGTTGCTGCTTCTGGGTTTAAGAGGTTAAGGTGTTGTGAATGAAAAACCATCTCCGTATTTCTGCACAGTTCAGGTGAAGTCAGTGTGCATACATCCTGAAAGCTTGGTAGCCGAGTATTGATAGCGTTAGCTTGCAACTTTGAGAGGCTAGCAGTGTGCTTGCAGCTACACTTCCACAACAGCTCCACAATTCAGTGAAATGTCAAGAACACAACCATAATTTGGGTTTTTGCTCCGGAGGAATAGTGGTAAAAATAAATGCAAGCCACTTGTTCTTCACATCTGCTTCCTAAGGTATGGTTAACTAAGAAAGTGTTGGTTCGCAGTGAAAGTGGCAGCTTCTCCTCGCCATGGGTCAGCCTTACCTTAGTGTTGTTGAAGCTCCAGCTGGCTCGCACTGCTATTGGCTTATTCAGTTCCGTATCACGGTGAGGTCAGTGTGATGCGGAACTGAACAGGAAGTAAAGAAAGGAATCCAATGGAGGAGTTTCAGGCAGGGGGGAGGGATATGGGAGCAAATCTCCCTCTGACCTGAACTTTGGGATTTTAGTTTTTGCACACAAACATAAATAACACACTACAGGAAAGGGAAAACCCCCAAAAGCATAACATGGCCCCTTGTCAACATTATCTCTCCAATTGGCAGGAACCCCTCGACAACAACACGCCTGTTTGCTGTTCTGGTTCCTGGTTTCACCTTGGATAAAAGCGCCAATGCATTAGTATGGCGGCCCTGAAGTGCCAGTAAAAACTGCATTTCACAAAACACTACAACATTTCAAAGATTAAGGAAAGGGTATTCCTTTAGGGCAGGGGTGTCCAAACTTTTTTCACCACATACAGAAAAATATCAGAGAGCTGGGCCACTTATAGAGGTGAATATCGCCTCATAAGTTAAGTTATAAGTTAGCAAAACAAATCAAATGTAGGTGAATAATGCACGATACTTGAAAACGCTTACAGGAAAACAAACAGCCTACATCCCGTCTGTCTTTAGGGTTTCATTTATTCTGTTGGCAGCTCATTCCTTAAAACAGAAGCCTCAGATTGCTGATAATAAGAGTAAATATGAAGGTTACATTTAAAGCTCTTTATAGAAATAAGTTATTGGGCTTTTTTATCAGCTAAGATTTGTTAGAAAATGTTTTGAGTTTTAAATGACTGAATTTATTTGAAAATTGGGCTCAGTATTTGAACATATATATTTGAGAAGTACAATATAAGACAAGCAGAAGTTTAGTTTGTGGGCCATATTGCATTATACTTTTAGAATTTGAAAAGGGGCCGATTCAAAATGGCCTGCGAGCCGCATTTGGCCCCCGGGCCGTAGTTTGGACACCCCTGCTTTAGGGAGAACGCTCCTTGTTTGTGATTGGACAGAGCTAGCCGGAGAAACACCGCTGTGATTGGTTGTTTGACAGCGCTGCGTCTTTCCTGTTTGGTACTACTCAGCTGCACGCATTTTAAACTGAGTTGGAAAGAGTAGAAGAAGAGATGGAAATCTGAAGGGAATATTCTAACAAAGGATATACATAGGAAGTAATCCTCGACATTCTGTCAACCCATCACGACATCAACGTGTCCCTTAGAACCCTGAAAGCTTGGGTGAAAGAGTTCGGTAATTTGTGCACAGGAAAGACGTAGCGTTATCAAACGACCAATCACAGCAGTGTTTCTCCGGCTAGCTCTGTCCAATCACAAACAAGGAGTGTTCTCCCTAAAGGAATACCCTTTCCTTAATATTTGAAATGTTTTAGTGTTTGGCGAAATGTCGTTTCGACTTCAGGGCCACCGTACAGAAGTGCCTTAAACCTGCATTCCCTCTTATATCTATCTGTCTGGATAGTATACTATAAAGACTAGACTAGATTTTAACCCTTGTAATGATTTTCCTGAACATTTGACGTTCTCAATTGCTAGTTTAGGTCTTCTTCCTTACAGTATGATGATCACTTCCTATTATGATCCTATTTGGAGTAAATTAGACTTTAAAGCAGGGTATAATTCACCCTCACTTCCTTGTGATTGAGAGATTGGTACTGTGTTGTAGTTTTGATGCTTGGTCTTAAAACTGAACACCTTTCAGTTTGAGTGAGATCATTGATGGTCGCCTAAAAATATGTTCTTCCTTGTTTGGTTGAACTTTTCTCCCCCCTGTCATGCTGGATTTTGGTTTCAAATCTATGGCAACGACCAAAATGCCAAACTAGCTCCTCAAATAGGTACTGTAGTCAGACCAATAGATGTCCACTTCCTCCGGTCTATCGTTGGGACCCCAGATTAATTAATAGGAGATTTATTTTAATTGACGATCTGGATTTGTTCTGTATATTTGTGGGCTTGGAAACCCTTTTCATTTGAATCCAAGCCCATTAGAAAGCTCTCTCAGTTCTCTATACTATATTCACACACACAGAGCTAAACATGGCTCATAAATATTAAACGTCCCTGCTCTTAATCAGTGCTCACTATCAAAGTCTGCGTTATAAATCTGAGCGGTGGCAAGAAGGTTTTTCCTTTTTGGTTACTGTTAGGTTATTCACTCTCGAAATGTGTGATTGGATCGTTTTGATCTCCTTTCGGCGTATTCATCATAACTGTCGATGCTGTTGTTGATGATGACTGTTGCTGGTTCTGTTGTTAGGGGTTCGTGTTATTCCCTCTGCTACGATCCTCATGTATTATGTAAAAGTGTTCTGTAAAGGAGCAGCAACAGGTTTATGTGAATGCATAAAATACAAGGCGGATCCCCTGAGCGACGTCAGGCTGAGAGCGCGCCACTTTGTTTAGACTGGCGGAAGTAAACAGAAAGAGATGTTTGGCTTGTTTTAAGATGCTTACTGTATTTGATCGTCCTCTTTCTTCAAATGAGTGTGTGTTAAACAAGTCCAAAGGCAGCATTTAAGGCTAACCGCATTCACGAATCAACGGGCTGAAATAAAGAGGCTGATTTAAGGTCAAGTACAAAAACAAGGATTTCTAAAACTGATCATTCTCTACTTCCTAATCAAAACGTAGGTCTACATACAAATGTCTTTTGTGGCATTACATTGTTGAATGAAGATAATTATTAATACCTAGATTATACGGAAAATACATAATAAATGATCATTTCAAACTTAGTTCCATGTCATATTCATTTCCTTCAACGTGTGAATAAATCCATTATTGGTCGTCTATTCCTCATACTTCTGAGATTTCACTTTAAACCTTTACTGTTCAGCTTTACTGTCCAGCAGTGGCCAAGTCAGTAGGGGCTTGGACTGGGAATCGTAGGGTCGCCGGTTCAAGTCCCCGAACAGACTTGAAATATGGAAAGTGGACTGCTACTTGGAGAGGTCCCAGTTCACCTCCTAGGCCCTGCTGTGCTGCCCTTGAGCAAGGCACTGGACACCTCCAATCCCCCCTCCCCATTGCTCCCCGGGCGCTGCACAATAGCTGCCCACTGCTCCTAGTACTAGGATGGGTTAAATGCAGAGGACCAATTTCACTGTGTGTGCTCTGCTGTGTGCATGCATGTGACTAATAAAGAGGGTTTCATCCTCCCATTCTATCTTTACGTGTATACTGTAAATTCCCTTCAATAGTGTTTTATTTTATTGGTCAGAGTATATTTTCTACTTGCAAATTTTGTTTTATTTCTATTTTGAGATGTTTAAATTTAAAAATGTTGTTTATTTCTGTGGACTTTTATTTCTAATGATGTGCGATGCCTTGTTTTTCATGCTGCTGCAACAAAGGAAAATCCAATTCGGCTCAATAAAGCACATCTTATTTCGTCTTATCTTACCGATATATTGTTATTTATTTCAAGTGTAGTTATTCCTGATTTATTCCAGCTCCGTGCTTATGTTTTTCATGGCATCAATTTACCTTTGATGCAGCCACCGTCCTATTTTCGTTTCAGGGAATGGACTTTATTTTTCCTATTATAGATAGGGGGTTAAATGGGTTTATGGATATATAACATACATACATATAGATCTACCCTATACACATCTGACACACACACACACACACACACACACACACACACACACACACAGAGATCACTTGCTATGCAGGAAGAAGCCGACACGTGCCGGCCTCATCCAGCATGATCAGCTTTACGCCTCCTTAGAGACACATGCATGATATTGATCACAGCTTCTCTGATGGGTCTCCGTTGGCCTCTGAACATGCATAGAGATGAACATTTAAACACTTTCAGCTCCACGCTTGAACAATCTATTGATACATTGTTTGACAGACGCCGGCGTGTTGGGGAAATTATTCATCTCGAGCATGAAGCCGTGCAACTGCAAACAACAACAGCATCTCGCCTGGATTTCGGCCCGAAGAGAGGTTGCTTTCAAAGTTTTTTCCAATCAATCGCAGAGGTAGACGTGACAGAATATCAATTATGGATGAATTATGTCTCCCAGAGGAGCAGTACCAATATATATTTGACTGTTAAAAAGTTAAGTGGGGCTTTTTTGATTATAACCTAACAGATTGGTTACTTAAAAAGATAATACTTAAATGACTGAGAATCAAAATATTCTTCTTCTCATAATATGTCTTATTATTAATAATAAATATTTATTATTAATAATAATAAATATTAATAATAAATATTAATGATAATAATATTTATCATCAATATTTATTATTAATAATAAATATTTATTATTAATATTTATTATTAATAATATTTATTATTAATATTAATAATATTTATTATTATTAATAATAAATATTATTAATATTAATAAATATTTATTATTATTAATAATAATATGTATTATTATTAATAATAATAAATATTTATTATTAATAATAATAATAATAAATATTTATTATTAATAATAAGCCATTAATACATTTTATTATTAATATCATTTAAATATGTGTTGATGCTGATTTCTTTTTAACTTAATAAATAATGGTGGATTTAGAAGGCACTGCTGGATTTAAGTTACTTACTTACACACTTAAGAACATTTATTGGCAATATTAGTTTAAACTAAGTGTTATCATTAAACAAATAATCATATAAATGTTCAACACAGAGTAAATACTAATCCAAAACAAACACACACTTAAGAATTGCCCAGTATACAGTGTTTAATCGTGTGTCTAAAGCAAATGTCAAGCTGGAGAACATTTAGAGTTAATAAGATAAAACGTTGATGATGTTGTTGACAGCTTCGTTTGTTCAAAACACAATTAAATCTCATTTCATTAAACTCATTTGGGCCGTGTGTTATTCTCTGCTCCAAAATGAAACGATGAAAACTTTCCAAAGAAATCCTCCTGACAGTCATCACCTCTACTGTCTTAATTTAAGGAAGCACTGGCAGCCTGTCAAGAGCAGGATCTCGTCCACAGTGCAACCTCAATCATGAGTAATCAAATAATAATGAAATTATTTGCAAAGCACAAACGAGGAGGACGTTTTTATATATATACTTTTTTTTGTTGAGAAGTTTGGACCAGTAATGTAATAGTTTGAATTTATGACTTTGGTCTTTCTGCAAACGATGCAAGGTTCCAGGTCATTCCTCAGCCCATGCAGTAAATGTGACTTCGCTCTCTTGTAATGCAGCACTAAATTGATTTCCTGGACTCGGTCATTACAGGACTACCGATGAGGAAATGGGCCCAACCGGTAATTAAAAAGTGATTTTTTTTTTCTACACAAATCTTCTGCCTCATTAAAATCTCACAGGGCAGGTAAGAGGGGTATTATCTGTGGAAAAGGACAGCCAGGTAGTTCGAGCTATCCCACTGAAATGCTGACAAGAAATTCTAGCTCTCACAATAGAGGAAGCAAGTCCCTTTTCTCCCGGTATCATTTATGCAATGAATGATATCTGGTAATTGGTGCGAACATCTTGCTTCACATTGTGTTTTCCTGCAGGAGGCGAGAGCGGCTGAGCTTCCCATAGACGTTGTTTTTTCTCCCAAGCCTTCTGCAGGCGGGATGCAAAGAAATCTTGTGAAGAGGTTAAGCCATTGTTAATTCCACAATGCTTAATCGTTCTCCTAAAATAACAGAGAAAAACAGCCATCCTGGAACAGTCGCCATTGGACAGATTAACTGGATTAACGGCAGATGATGCGGTCGAGCGGTGATTCCTGTGGGTCTGAATCGTGTCAATGCAACAAAAAAGAAAAGTCAGCTTGGATCTGTTTTTGTTAAAGAATGCAAATCTGTCCTTGTATTAGAATATGGATGTAAACAATGTCACTCACAGCATGACAAGGGGCATTTCCCCCCCATAAAACAGGCTGATTTGTGATTTATTTTTGGACACATTTGATGCACAAAGCAGATATTTTGCATGGATGCCACGCCTGAGGAAGGATTTTCCTTTTTTCTTACAGCTCAGTTCCCGGCCTTGATGGAGGGGGGGGAGGGATTCAAAATAATAGATTGTGTGGGGATATGGTTGGATTTCTTTCAAAGCACACTGTGAATCTTTGGCTAGCAAAGCCACTGTAGGCTTGGTATGCCGGCTCAAATAACTATGGATGTTCTGCAGCCCTAATAACCAAACTAACTCAGTATCCTTTCTTCCCCTCCGCCAGTCTGGTCATCTCCATACAGAGAAACACAAAGCCACTGTACCCCAGGGTGTCCATGAATAGGGATGTTTATAACAGCGTGGGGCGATTTGTCACTCCTTAGCGCAACCTGTGTCCTGCAGGAAGCCAAATAATGATTTTAACTGCCCGTCTGAAAGATTGATCTCCCTAATCCTCCCCACCTTTCTTCCGACTGAAAGGTGCAAACTAATTTACGACAGGGCCGACGATGGGCATGCTACGCTCGTGAATGAATGATCTGGCCTCTAGCAAAAAGAGGTAATTTCCTCTTAATGTAGTGCCGTAAACATTTATCATCACGCTGGGCTGACAGCGCATCGGCACAGTGAGGCCGCTGCGAGTGCTCCCTTTAATCCGTGGAGATTTTTACCTCTGATTAGCAATGCGGCCAACAATCACAACTCACCCATGCTTGGTTAATTTTACCACCTCCTGCAGCAGGAACTGTTGGTTAGGGAGGTGCTATCAATACATATAAACCCTCTGTGCAGTGCAAGGGGACAACTACAGATAAGCTTTTACTGCCACCATGGGATATAGAGCAACGGTTAAAGTTTTCTGTTTGTTACAAAGGCAGCAGGGACGACAGAACCCAAATAAATGAGAAATGGGGCTTGAAGCGAGGCTATCAAATAATCTAATTACGTGTAGCTTGTGCTGACACTTTGGGATGTGTAATATTCCAGTGATTTGGGAAAGGGTAGGACTGTTCATTAAGCTAAGGGATAAATAATGTACATTCACATTAACTTGCTTACACTGAGAGGGAGGCTTGTGCACATAAATATATAATGTGCTGAAAAAATCCAATAGCTTTCAACCACTGTGTTCAGGCAAAGTGAAGAAGACAAAGGAAACACACGAGTAGATGTTGGTAATTTAAGTGGCTAAAAATGTTCATTTGTAGACCTGGTGCAGCTGGACAAAAAGGGAGCTAACAACATTAGCTCCCATGCTAACTAATAGGCTACATAAAAGCTAAAGCTCTAAGTCCTTGCAGATATTGCATCATAGTGATTTTTTTCCTAAAGTTGAATACGTTTGTCCACTCATTGCAGAGAAATGTCATACCAATGTGAGAGACACACAGCCTTTATGTGCTAAAATGTTAGCATACAATTAGGCTACATCCCCCTGAGACATCAGCAGCATTAGCATTGGTTTGGAATCATGAGTCTGCACCTGATGAATATAATATCTGAAAAATATCTGGTTCCTAACTGCTAAATGATCCCCTTTCTTCTCTAACTTTGTCAAAAGTTTGTTGCTGTTCAGTGTCGTAGGTTAAGCAGAGTTTTTTCTTTGCCTGCTGCTGGTTACAGGCGATGCTAATATAGGCTAAAAGGCTAAAGAAATGCTGAGTTCACACTTGCAAGCAACCCTTTTTTACATGCAAAATAATTTGATTCAGATGAATATTTATAGAATCAGAGTCAGTCAAACTAGCTAGAGACATATAGCCGATAGTAATAAAACATTGACATGCAAAAAGGTCCCATTTTTTACCTTGGAAACAGAAATAATGCACTAGATAAATATACAGCATGTTTGTCTTGACTTGTAGTTCAGAAAGCTTTGTAGTTACAGCTAAATGTTACCTTACATATAGAACAGTGATCCCATCAGTTGCACACAGTGAGGTATATTGATGTAAAAATGTAGGTTTCAGTTTGGCTGGAACTCCTATGTTTCACAATCTGTATTTTGAGAAAAGTCAACCTGTGCTCGAAATAAAAGATGAAAAATGTAATTCCAATGTAAGAGATTGTTTTCCACATCTCTGCAGGATTTTTCTCCTGTCGCTTTAAGGCCAAACATTCATCAAATCACCGTGAGAGAGCCAAGGGGGGAGGCCTTCATCCCTGGTGGTTGTTGACAAGTCTAAAGCATATTAAATCCAGTGTCACCATTGGATCGATACCTACTGAAAGTGTTGACGCTTGTTCACTGGGGTGACACTGTGCAGGCGTGCATTTGCATCACACTGCGGTGGACTATCAGTGCCAGTGTTAAAGTTCACTGCTTGGTGGGGTGGATCAATCTTTGCTCTGTCAATCACAATAAGAATCAAATGAGCAATTCTAAACCACACGCACAGGCTGACCTCACGGAGATGTAGAGGTATCATTATCGTCTGAGCCTTCATTATCTTTTAGCAGGAAGAACCTGAATAAGACATGTGCAATTAACTTGTCTTTGTTGTAAAAATCCCAACCATTCTTTAGCTGGAACAGACAAATGCTGAAGACATAATAATTGTAATTTGCCACTAAATATTCAGCGTCCTTATAAGAAAAACAGTACAGAAGGGGAACAAGTCACTCAGAAAAACATCCTTTCTGATGGAAATACTGTAAGTCTCCTTAAGCAATATTTTCTACTCAGTTAACCCTAAGAAACTCCCTCTTGGGGGGACTGCATGGGATTTCAGCCTTTGCAGACCACTTACATGCACACAAACTTTACATTTAACACATTACAGGAAAGGGAAAACCCCAAAATGCATAATAGCCTCTTTCAAAACGAGAAAACAATGAATTGCTCCAAAGATTATGTTATTACGAGGCTGAAACATAAATCTGAAGTCCTTCTATTCTGGATTCTACCTTTTAGCTTATATTTTATATCCTCATTATAGTGTATCCTAACAATATATCCTTGGTCTTTAATCAGACTTTCAGCCAGTAGCAAATGTCCTGCGTGCAGCTCCTGAGGTCTGATAATAATAACTAGTCATTACCTCTCCAAATCCACTACACATTATATAGAATCTGCAATTTGCAAAAGTTTTTTCCCCGTGCAACTTCCACGGCAAATTAAAAGAGAGAAAGTAATCCAGGCAGTGAGAGTCATTCAATATTTATAACTTGACTTGGGAAGTGCTCAAGATATGAAGCACAGTTCACACGGCTTCGCCTGCAGAGATTAGATCGATGGTGACAGGGATGAGGGTGAGGTTAGAGTGATAATGATGCCCAAGAAAACGATAATGGGGTAATAATTAAGGTGATAATGATAATGATCGTGAGGATGGTGACCTTCATACACATCTGTTTAATGCGAAGCATAGCCTAAGTTATCTATAGCATATTACCACAAGAAATGCCCTTTACGTGAAGAGCACAAGGAACATGAAACCAAACTAAATGTAGTGTCCAAGAAAGATAAAATCATCATGTTTTTTGGACTCTAGGACAAATGCATTTTGTTGTACGGGGTTAATATAGATTAGTGTAACACCTGCGTCACTTCCTGGTGAAATGACGGTCCCGCCCACTTATGGGGAAGACATTTGCATTTGCAATACAGGATTCTGAAGTTTTCGGCAATCACATCAAAAAATCAAGACAACCGCGACGTCTTTAATCTACAAAAAGCCCAATTATGATGGTCGGACAGGCCAACTATTAAAAAATGTCATTGGAGATCGATGATCTGTGTCGATGTTTAGTGTAATTTAAATCAGTAAGGAAATATGAGGCTCTTCCTGGTGAAATTATGGCCCTGCCCACTTTCGGGGGGGGGGAGATAATGCATCAGCGAAGAGGAAAATAATAGTTCCTTCATGTCTTGAAGCTGCTGAGTCATATATTGCACCTCAAACAACTAATACATCCAGACCTCCGGTTCGTTTACTTCCTCTCCAGAACAAAAGGAGAGTAAAAGAAAGGATCTAATTCAGAAACCACAGTTTCAGTGTCAGCCTGCTGCCTGATACTCATCCTCCTGCAGACTGACCGGACATCTATCCCCTATTGATTTAAATTAAACTATAAATCGATGCAGATTATCGATGTCCAATGACATTCTGTGATTGCCAAAAAAATCTGAATCTGTACTGACTGCTGTTCAAAAGAAAGGGAATGTTTTCCCCCAAAAGTGGGCGGGACTGTACTTTCGCAAAGGAAGTGAGGTAGGTGTTCCTCCCATCTATAAGACATATTCCAGGTCTTGAGGTCCATTGGAGGAGAGGCAGACTCATTATCGGTTGCTCTGTCATGAGCTTGCTCTGTGGTTAACGATTGCGAACGGTTCTTGTCTTGGTCAAAGTCACATGATCACTTAGACCCCAAGCTGTGGTTGAAACTGCACCTGTGGTTTAGTCTGAACCTTGGTTATACAGTATGTCCCGGAGGAAATGACCTCATAGGTTTTAAAGAATGAGTGTGACTTTATCTGCTATGGACTCGATTTAACTGAGTAGTAAATATAATTATGATTATGAGAGTCTATATAAAAATGGGATGAGAAATGATACTTGTTATCGGAGCATTAACTTTGGGGAATTTATTTTTTACCTTACTATTTTCTTTACCCTGGAGACTGGGTGTATGTATGTACATATGTCTGTACAGAGTTTTGTGTATTTGTGTGCATATTTAATTGTTGATTCATCGTTTCTTTTTTTAATCCTGCAAGGATGACTAACGGGACGGCCACTTTCTGTATAAGCTTTCTGCCCTCCCGCTTCCACTCATTTTGTTTGTTTGTCGGATTCATAAGTTGTAGTAGAACAAATAAAAATAAAATATATGTGCTTATAATGAGCACGTAATATATGTGCAATTCTAAAAGTAAAACTCTCTATATATAGTTGACTTTATTGGTATTTATACATGAATGCACATTTTGCCACCCACATCCTTAAACTGTATAATCACACCAAGCACACCCAAACATGCCCATGTGCACAAGACAAGAAAATCCTCAAAACTCAAGGTCAAAACCTCCTTGAAACTCCTTGAGTCAAAGCCCAATTTAAAATGCAAACCGTCCCCTTCATGCATGCCGTACTCTTCACTGGTTTCCAAAATTGCTCAGATGAAACACAGTCTGGTCATGTTCACTTCCCTGCTGTCCTCATTTCCCTTTGGTTAGCCATGATGACAATGCACCGTCTGCAACAAAGCATTGTAAATTAAATGAAGTAATTAACGTAATTGCCAGGAATCTATGTTGCTATTAAGTTGCCACTCCGTAAGAGTAATCATTTGCATCTTATCCACTTAATTGATTGGCACTCGACATCACAAACACAGAGGCCTTCTCATCTTATCTCCCTTTACTCTCGTCACTTTAAACAACACGCCGTCAGAACACTCTTTCATTTACCACGGATGCTTTGTTCACACGGCGAGTGTTCAGTTCTGTGTATTCATCTCACTGAGGTGGGTTTAACGATAATAACTTCACAATACAGCTTACTCAGAGCTGCAGATGGGATTTTATCCTGCAGAATCTTAAAGAAGGACCACGCTCCCCTCTTCTTTGTGTCCTGTTGGAACGGTTTCACTGCGACTTATCTGCTGCTTCATCTTATCTGGAACTCTCCACGGGCTCTGGTCCAGTCATGCTGCTTTCATCTCTGATATAAAAGACTATATTTCAAAGGTGGGGGGGGGGGGGGGGGGGGAATGGTGCTTTTTACTTTAGTTGTTGGCAGAGCAGATGTCAGAATAAGTACCTTTTCTGTTATCAATGTTCCTGATAATTGAACTACATTTCGCATGGAGTCTGTCTTCTTTGACGAATAAACGTACCTTCTGACAGCTAAATGACATTGGATTGGTTGAGTTACAGCTGACAGAATGATTTTGACTATGTGAGCCCTTTACCTCATTGCCAAAGTTTTCTCAGTTAGTATTTTGGACATATTTCTTCCAATTTTCTTGGAACTCGGATGGGTTTTTAAACATTTTAGTGCACATTGTTGAGGCTCAAACAAACGTATATCAAAGTATATATTCATAAATATAACTCTAAACATTATTACGTTTAATATTTAAATATAAGATATGTTTCGCCGAGCCTTGACGTTCTATCCAGGGGACAATGTCAGTATGTTGGGGTTAGATTATCGCTTGTGTTTCTGAGCGCCCCGTCATTTTTATGCAGCTGCTTCGAACGTTTCAATTCGAAATATATATCTCAACTTTTCAGAAAAACGCTGGTGGTGTCGCTGTGGAAACTGTAGAAGGTGGTGAAACTCAAACACAGTACAAAGTATGAGAGCAAGAGCCTTCCAGTCTGTCAAAACAATTCATACTAACCCAAGTAAATAAATAAAAGTCAACGGGGGGAAGCAAATGATGTGGACCCAGGCCCTTAGACTTCTTGAGTTGTTTGAGAAGTCAGAGTGATTCTCAGTGACGACTAAGGGTCAGAAAGACAAGTCAAATCCTGCCTTGACCTGCAGAGCTAAACTCTTTCAATGTTTCTCAACTGAACTGAAGTCAAACCAACTCCTCAACTCGCGGTGTTTCAGTCTACAATACAATAACAGGTGTTTCCAGCTCTTTGTTCTGTCCACCTTGATACTCCTTATGCTGCTCTCCATCCAAACGGGACGAAGACAACCTTGTGAACTGCAGCAGCGAGACCCCAAGGTTGATGAATCCCATCTCTTCAGATTTCTAAATCAATGTGTTTCTGTCGGGTTGTTCAGTTTGGGGGTGTTTCTCTGCTCCGCTAGCGTGAAAGCAGCCCCCTGTGCTTAGGCAACGCGGCTCCCTAACACCGACCAATCACAGTCCAGCCGAGAGGAACCGGAGCAAAGTGGATGTCAGCGTGCCTCCGAGATGATGGATGGCCCTCACTAGAGAGATGATGGATGACCAGGGTGGCCATGTTTGTTTCATATCAAGCAGAATGAGTTACTATGGCAGTACGGCTGCTCCAGTGACCTCTGCTTGACCTGTGTCAGAAAGAGAAGTCGGCCATGACTTTGGCTGCCTGCTGGAAGACAAATACAGCCGGTCAGTCCAGAAATTCGCTCATCTCTGACCGAGGAAAGGCTTTTGTGAAAGTATTAAAAAATATCTCCACTTTTTTTGGGCTTCTGAAAGCCAAAGCCACTTGTAATTGATTGTGGGTTTTTTTTCCTCTCTGAGCAAAATTCCAATAAGTTGTGCTAATTAAACAGGGAGGAAACAATTAAAAAGCCCCACTATCTGCAGCGGGCAGGCTAAGACGTGCCATAAATATGAACAGAGCGGCTTTTATTCCGATTTCAAAGTCTCTTTGAGTCACTTTCTGAAATCATCTTGACAAATTGTCGCAGATTACATTCAACAATGTGACTAAGGTCCTTTTTTGTTTTTCTGAGATTATGTAATTAGAGGGTGTGAATAAAATATCTTTTAAATGTCTTAAATGCACTAATTTCCCTTTTTTATTTTACAGTTTAATCTCAATAAAGCAGTTCATTAGCGATGTTTCGAATGACAACTACACAATAAAACCTCAGCAGCTATTAAGTCAGCCTGTGAAAGCTGTGATTTTCATTCCCTCTAAGTGATTTGTGGAGGAAATGCTGTCCTTCTGCACATTTGTCCACATTTGTTGTAACCGTAATGTAATATAATTGTGTATTGTCCCTTCAGTCCAGGAAGGGAGGATTGACTGGATTTTACTCTGAAAGATAGCAGCTAAGGATGTGCACTCTACACATGATGTGGCTCAGAGGGTAAATGGGGGTCTAGCAATCGGAGGCATGACTGCAGTATTAAAGTGTTTGTAAGTCGTTTCTAGACTTGGGGAGTGAGGGATTACATTAAACGTTATCAGGGTACAAAAATGGTAATCCCTAACAGCTATATTTTATTAGGAAGTCATCCGATTATTTTTAAAGTAACCCTCCTGATACTGAATCTGTTTTTAGGCATATGATAAGCTATGTTACTACAATCAACACGATGATTCAGCACCTAGGGAGATAGGCATATGACAAGCATGATCATTTATGACGTGGGCCTCAGCTAATCTGAACACAAAGCTGAATACTGCTTTGAACCGGTATTTCCCCATCTCGTGACACCCTCTGTTGTATATAAGCAAGTGAAGGACACTGTTCAGGGAACTAGTTATACCATATGCTGTATGTGATGACTACAAACTGCAATACATCCAGAACTCTGCTGCACTCCTCACCCACACCCCTCTCGAGACCACATCACTCCCGTCGTCCATAACCTCCACTGGCTCCCCGTCCGCCAACGAATCACCCACAAAGCCCTCAACAACCAGGCCCCCTCCTACCTCACAGACCTGCTGCACCACCACACCCCTTCCCGCTGCCTCCGCTCATCAGAAGCCAACCTCCTATCCATCCCCACCCGCACCAAACACCGAACCTGGGGGACAGAGCCTTCTCTGTCGCTGCCCCCTCCCTCTGGAACTCACTCCCACAACCCATCAGAGACTGCACTGACCTCACCACCTTCAAGAAACTCATAAATACTCACCTCTTCTAACTGGATTTTAAGGTGTGATTTATGTGACATTGCTCGATTTTAATGTGACTTTTACTTTATTTATTTGTTGTCTGTCTATAGCTCTGTAAAGTGACTTTGAGCAGCTGTAAAAGCGCTTATAAAATACATTTATTATTATTATTATTATTATTACAATTATATTACTATCATTATTATTACTATTATTGCTATTATTATTATTATTATTATTATTATTATTATTATTTATATTATTATTATTATTTATATTATATTATTATTATATTATTATTATTATTATTATTATTATATTATTATATTTTTATTATTATTATTATTATTATTATATTATTATATTATTATTATTATTATATTATTATTATATTATTATTATTATTATATTATTATTATTATTATTACAATTATATTATTATTATTATTATTATTACAATTATATTACTATCATTATTATTACTAATATTGCTATCATTATTATTATTATTATTATTATTATTATTATTTATATTATTATTATTTATATTATTTTTTATATTATTATTATTATTATTATATTATTATTATTATTATTATTATTATTATTATTACTATCATTATTATTACTATTATTATTATTATTATTATTGCTATTATTATTATTATTATTATTATTTATATTATTATTATTTATATTATTATTATTATTATTATTATTTATTATTATTATTATTATTACTACTTCCATTCTTGCAAGGATAATAAATACATGCATCCTATTTAGAAAATCAAGCCGGTGACGAGTGAGATTCTTCACCTCACTCATGTTATGAATGTGTAATTACTGCACAGGTGTATCACCTTTTGAAAAGTTGCATCTTTAAGCTCCAAAATGAAATAGAGGAATTTGAAATGGTGTAGGCACATGAAAAGGAGTGCAGAAACAGCCATTAAAAAGACCCTTAACATTTTATTAACATCATTAACACTCTCTAAGTTTTTTCTTAATTCCTCTTTAGGTTTTAACGTCTCCGCTGCCTTAATGACCCATTTTCAACATTTTCATTCAAACGACCCCGGGGATCAATAAATGAAGACGAACTTGGTCTCACGCTGGAGACACTTATAAAGGAGACAAGTGTATTTAATCGCCTCTTTACACACTTGAGGAGTTTTGATGGCATTAACAGCTGCGCCACATTTAAAAGTTACCAAAACGGAGGGAGAGGACGCCGGGAGCAGAAGAAACCAGATGATGCAACAAACTGTTTTTCTTTCGGTTTAGAGCTTTGTTTTTCTTTCTCTGGAATAATTGTTGCTATTACCGACCGAGCCTCAGCTGGTTTAGGTATTTCAGGGCAATTTTATTATTATTTTTCAACCTGCTTTGAGGGAAGATGGATGATGTTTACTGCATCTCAAAGATTTGTACAATATGAGAAACGTTAGCATAACTGATGGTGTAATAAAATCCCTATTGGCGTATCCTTTTGATCATTACTGTTTTCCCCTCAAACTTCAGTTTGGTTTGCACATGATAATGAAATGTACTGCCCCAACAACATTTTGTTTGTCTTGTTTTTCCAAAGTTTGTTTTTCCTTCCACTGCTGCAGCTGTTCTGTCGCCTGAAGGCTCAATTAAAAGTAAATATGGACGAAAGAAAACCAAAAGAAAGAAACCTATGTGAGTTCATGTGGTTAGAGTTTCCACCTATACTTGGTAAGTGATATTGAATCTTAACTAAGGCTTACATTTTAATGTAAGAAGTAACCTTTCTGGTGAATTCCTGTGTAGCAGATGCCCGTCATTCATTACTAAGTATAAATATTTAATATTAGACATCCATTACTAACAGCTGCTGTTCATTTTGCAGGGAGTGGCTCCACTGTTTCCACTGTGAACTCAGCTGTGTCGTCAACACAAAGACATCGCCCTGCAGCAATGTGAGCAGGGCGCAACCTTGAAATACAAATAAGAAATCTTCAAAACCGACTCCCACTGAGTCCAGGTTAGTGTGTGTGTGTGTGTGTGTGTGTGTGTGTGTGTGTAATAGCTAGTATCCTTTGAGAACCTCCTTGAGTTTTATAACCTTTAAAGTGAAGTGAGATCTGTTTGGACAGAATAAGGATATGGTGTTTTATGCTCTGTACATGTAGCACGAAGCGGGCGGATGCAACTGCATTTCATTTAGAAATCCTCTGTTGATGGACCTTGAATCTTCCTATTTTCAAGCTTTGACAAAACGGCAAACAAATGAACCACTTTTTTTTAGACACAGACAAATGTGTCTGGCAGATAATCAATGGAAACAATGGATGAACCAAGGAAGTAAAAAGCATGTCTCGCAACTTGTCCAAATAACTTAATAGGGTTGTTCGCCAATGACTCCCAAGGCGAAATACAAGACCTTTTGTTTAACATTGTGAAAAGATTCAAACATATTCCATAACAGATCTCATTGGACATTTTGGAAACAAATATACTAAAAGAAGTTCTAGTAGAGGACCCAAAACTTCCCTTTCCCACATCAATTAGCTCTGACTGGGCGATTCCAAAGCACTCCCCTTGGGGTATAATCCCTCCCCCTGGTCTTGGTTTTGCCACTGAGCCTAAAACACCTCCCTATAGGCGACCTGGAGGCATCCTTACCAGGTGCTCGAACCATCACTGCTTGCTCCTTTCTTCGCGAGGGAGAGGCGGCTTCACTAACCAATGACTGAACGTCTCGCCTCTTTCCAGACACCCTCCCATTTGGCCGTTATTATCTGCAATCTTATTCCCATCCTTCGTGAGATTAGGAACAAAGAGATGAGAGTACGATTGAAAAGATAGTTGGTAGTCACAACGTATGTATTCTCTACATGATGTAGAACAGGGGTGTCCAAACTTTTTTCACAGAGGGCCACAAACAGAAAAATACACAGAGAGCTGGGCCACTTCTAGAGGTGAATATCGCCTCATAAGTTAAGTTATAAGTTAGCAAAACAGATGTAGGCGAATAATGCGCCATACTTTCAAGTGGTTTAAGGAAAGAACAGCCTGCATCCCGTCTGTCTTTAGGGTTTCATTTATTCTGTTGGCAGCTCATTCCTTCAAACAGAAGCCTCAGATTGCTGATAATAAGAGTAAATATGAAGGTTACATTTAAAGCTGGTTATAGAAATAAGTTATTGGGTTTTTTTTTATCAACTAAGATTTATTAGAAAATGTTTTAAATTCTAAATGACTGAATTTATTTGAAATGGGGCTCATTCATATATTTGAACATATATATTTGAGAAGTACAATATAAGACAAGCAACAGTTTAATTTGTGGGCCATATTCATTATACTTTTAGAATTTGCTGAGGGCCGATTCAAAATTGCCTGCGGGCCGCATTGGGCCCCCGGGCCGTAGTTTGGACACCCCTGATGTAGAACTTTACATTTTTACGTGTTACGTACTTCATTCAAATGTTGACTTTTAGTTTAACATGGCCACAACAAATGGGCTTCTTGGTGAAAGTCTCATGTTTGTTTGACCCATCCATCAACCCTGACCCCATTCCTTTGTGGACCTTTTCATTTTTTATAATTCTACCCCAGAGTTCGACAAACCAACTACAGATAGTCAGAAACATCTTTTCCAGAGACAACTTTAGGATTAAGTATGGGTTAAAGTTTATCTTTTCAAACCTAACCTTAAAGTTTTAAGCAGGCTGCTTTAAGTATTGAACCCCAGTCTCGTTCTTTGTAATGACCCTTTTCGATTGTCTCCCAGTGACAATAAGGACGTTGTACTTTCTGTTTAGGAACAGAACATTGTCACTGAACCCCGGGAGAAATTATTAAAAATGTTCTGTAGTGATCAAAAGGTTGGATGGTTATCGCAAGTTAGGGAAACTCTGGTTAGCGTTCAGGTAATAAATGCAGTCAGAAAAATGCAAATCAGTGTTCAGAGGAGCAGGGAGGTCCGCTGACAAGATAAATGCTGACTACCCTAACACGCTCTCTGAAAGCAAGCTGAGCTGCTGCTACACTAAGCAGATCAAGTGCTCACACTGCTGCATCATTATTCATCCCCAGGACTGTGTTCAGATGAAGCTGTGTATCTAATGACGGGCTCTCAGGACATCGAATCATCTACAGGAACGACGGGACTGTAAATGAGTGTGTGTCAGCGTGCTTGTGTTCGCATTCTGTATTCATGATGGTGAAAGATTAATGAGGGCCGCTCTGTTCGCTCAGTGCTTCCTGAGTGTGTGAGAGTCTCTGTGTGTCCATGTGTGTGTGCAGGGACATGCATGTGCACTTTGGAGATTGATCATCTGGAGGGAAAAAAGAGATGCAGTTTTTGACATTCCTGCTTTCCCATGTCACCTGATTTCCCCCGCTGTTGGCAAGCTAGCTAGCAATGCTATAGTTCATGGTAGCAAATCATTAAAGACTGACTGATTTACCAAATAAAATGAATGGCGGCTAGTTTTCAACACCAGTATAGTGGTAGATTTACCTTATTTGTACAGTGCTGTGTTTACCCGGGCAAAGCGACCGTGGCTGGTCAAATAACTCCTGTTACGTCGACACAAAGGGCGGTCGTTGCACTCCAAAGACTTAGAGATAGAATCAGAGGATGAAACCCTCTTTATTAGTCACATACATGCACACACAGTGAAATGTGTCCTCTGCATTTAACCCATCCTAGTACTAGGAGCAGTGGGCAGCTATTGTGCAGCGCCCGGGGAGCAATGGGGAGGGGGGATTGGAGGTGTCCGGTGCCTTGCTCAAGGGCACCACAGCAGGGCCTAGGAGGGAACTGGGACCTCTCCAAGTAGCAGTCCACTTTCCATATTCCAAGTCTGTTTGGGGACTTGAACCGGCGACCCTACGATTCCCAGTCCAAGCCCTACTGACTGAGCCACTGCTGGACAAACTTGAAATCTGCCGAGTATACGTGTCTAATGTATTGTCAGAATATGTCTTTGCACTGGATATAAGACCTATAAACTTAAGAAGTATAAATGCAGTGAGACATAGGGTCTTGTGTTCAGATAATGCATCTAATTAAGACAAAGACTCTTGAAAACATGTTATTTTGAGTCAAATTTGGAGGATTTCTGGCTTATTTCGTAACCTGATTCTGTGAAACTATATTTCAAAATACGTTTTGATTACAAGATCTGATTTATCAAAATATCTCCTGTTGATTCAAGAAATCTTACCAAGCAAATGTTCACCTGTTCTTTTGGCAGATTGTTTCACTTATAAAGCGGAAACACTTGGTTTTCATTCATTTTTTCTAGTGTGGGTGTGAGAAGTGTCCAGCATTTCCAACTCGTTATTACCAGAGTAATCATAGGACACTGCATTGTATCCATACTTCACACCTCTTCACATTTGGACACAATTAAAACAGTAAATGTAAGTAGATAAGTATGCAAATTGAGACACAGGCTGGCCTTTATATCCAATCTCGGACCCACCTGCCTCTCAGTGAGTGCCACATGCCAGATTTCAAATTGTGCCTTATATAGATTTCAGGAACCACTTTACGATCAGACTACCCTTATAAAGGATTCATAAAGGGTTTATAAGGTTATTAATTAGGTTGTAAACACTTTATTAATCATTCAGAACCAGTTATAAACCAGTTCTAACATAGTGTTCATACATCAACACAGGCTCACTATTTTGCAAGTTGACTAAGCCTTATATTGGCTACATTGCTTCCTCCCTCTTCTTCATCAGCCAGCATCCTCTGTATCTGTTGTTCACTGAGTTGATTCCCCCACATCCATCTTGATGTTTCTTGGCATCTCTTAAGCTAAGTAGTCAATATAAGTCTTAGCAATGCGGATACATTTGGGCTCACTATTTGGCAAGCAGCCGGTCACAGTGGCCCTGTTTACCTCTTGTCTTATAAAAGCTTATTAATGATTTAGAAAGTGTCCACAACCTGATTAATAAGGGTCGTCTTATTGTAAAGTGGTACCAGAGTTCTTCTATTCCAATCTGCTTCTTCAAGGTTTCTGTTATGGAGTGTCTGACTGCTTACATTTTCTCAACACTAACCAAGAAAGACCTTTTTTTTAAAATCATTTATAGTTTTATTATATATTTTCCAGGCAGACATAACAAGAAAAACTGCAATTTGGTACAAGGACAATGTTCACGCTCAAAGAAAACTCCACAACAAAAGAGGTAGGGGTGTTTGTGTGTTTCTATTACATGTACTGTAACCTTGTATGCATATGCTATCAGTGCATGGTTAACTCCAAAACTTAAATACTTTTACTCTTATTTACGTTGTTTGATTTTCTCTTAGTCCTGATGGATTCTGCTGAAATATCCTGTCTTAGTCTCATCTGTTCTGCCTCTGATTTCTACTTTTAAGGCCACATTTAACTCACAACTCACATGTTTTCACAGCTAAACTCCAACAGAAGCAAGCAAGGATGATGGTAGTGCATCAAACGTGTCCAATTACTTTTGGTCCCCAACATTTCGTAATAATGTGGAGGTATAATCCACAAAGGTTTTATCAGGTATAAACAGCCTTGTATAAGATCTGACTCGGTGTGGGGGTGTGATAATGAGCCTTTCATAGATGGTAAAGATTTCGGAGCCATTTAACTGGCAACAACAACTGGGTCTATTATATAAAAATCAATAGTTTTTATGCCAAAACACACACATACTATACAGGCAAACAGTGGAAGGTGTTTGTTCTGGGGTAAGTGCTTCCTCTTGCCTCACTGTACCCGGGACAAACGTGAGAGGCGCTGAATTGGAACATGTAGTTTGCGACCAATAATCCTTTGTGAGAATGGATTCTTACAGCTGCAATCTGCGTGCAAAGCAGTTAAACATTACAATAGCTCGTCCATTTAGGAAAGGAAAGAAGGTACTGGTGCGCGGTGTTCCAATAATGTAGTTAGATCAATATAATAGAGTGGAATTGTCCTTCCCCAACAGCACGCTGGTGAATGATATAGTTCTACTGTTCAGGACTGCAGTCACTTGCTCTCCTGGAATGCTGCAGTCCTCGTACGAGCTCTAGATTTCTCTTTGTAAAGCAATAAAATCAGTCTGCTGTTTTAGCTGTGGCTGGGGGTGGGGGATCCAATAACAGGGAATCAATTTTCATCCATAATAGTGTTATTTCTAAACCTCCGCAGTGGGCTATAAATGAGAATTTCCAACATATGGATCAAAGTGAGTATTCTGCATGTAAGGGCTTTACATCAGTCTAAGTGAACATTGTTTTACCCAGTGTTGGGAGGGAAACTTGCTCAACTTGTTCCCATTTTAGCTCCCTACTTCTCCAAGAATAAGCTGGTTCAGGGACCAGTTCAGTGGCTAGTGTGCTGAGAGCAGTTAGGTGGAAGATTTCTGGTTTGACGTGGCTTGGCTCCACTGATCTGCTGATCTCATTCGAGGCAAGACGGTGGGGAAAAAAAACACCAACACCTGACACATCGGTTAACTCGGATCACGACCGGGCTCCGCTCCAAAGCTGTCCAGGCCAATAACGTCCATTTTGTAAACACACACACACACACACACACACACACACACAGGTATGCATTCACGCCTATCCTGTTATGTGTTATGTCCCGAAGCGAACCATGGACAAATAGTTGAAGACTTTTAAACTAACCACGTGTTAAGGAGACTCATGTTGTATGTTTATGCATTTTAAAACAATAGTTGATTAATAAAAGATCCTCATTGTTCTGTAAAAGACAGGAGAGCATCTATTACACAATTTCTACCAGCATCACATCCCCTAAAACACATACTGCGTACAAAAAAAAGGCGTATAAACAAACATGGCCTGCTTTTGGAACAGCAAACAGATGACGATGGCAGGAGATTATGCAAATTGATCCTCTTCTATTAAATTCATTTACTACCACAGTATCTATCTGTCTATTTTTGAAAACCAATTTGACTTTGTCTTTGTTGTGATTGTCACCGTAATGAAATGACTTGTAATCAGGGCCATTTGCAAGGTAATTTTATAATCCCCAACAAACGGCTAATTTATGTAATGTATTGTTGTTATTAACCAGGGTGTTGAATTGACTAATTGGTTGTTTTAGTCAACATATATTACTTCCATTCTCCTGATTGATGCTTTTGGATCATTCTTTGTGGAAAAACTGAATTTTAAAGGTGCCATAGAATGGAAAGCTGTATTCTCCTTGGCATAGTTGAATAAGGAGAGTTCGGTACACTGAACTGACATACCGTGAACCCCAAACACCATTGTTTCCTCCTTCATGTGCAAATCATGAATATGCATATCACAGCGGGAAAACGGGCGACTTACAACAATCCCTGTGTGTGACGTCACACACCGTAGTCCAGCCCCAACATTAGCATACACCAGCTGCTGGAAACGCTAACACTTACCACTCCTTAACGTTGCTCTCCAATCTCCGACCAACTGGCTGTTCTTCAAATTCCTCGGTTTCCTCCTCCGATAAAGGCTCAGACATGTGAGGTTGGATGCCAATGGCCTCCATGGTTCATATCTCACAGTTTCGCCAACTTCACTTACTTCTGTGGGCTCTGAGGCAGCCATGGGTTGCTCCTTGTAAACCAGCCAATCAGAGCAGAGCTCATCATCATTATTTAAATGAGCCCCCAAATAAGACCATTCAGCTTGTTTCATTCTAGGACCAAATCATAGGGTTATAAATGGGCCTGTAAACCCGCATCTGGACATTTTTTGGATCAACCAAAGTTATATACCTTCTTTGTAGACATCAGAGAACAATTTAAAGTGCCAGATAGATGCTGTCTATGGCACCTTTAAGGAGAGACGATGAAATCAAATAGACTATTAGACAATAAAAACCTTTTTAGTGATGATATAGATGGAATATATTTCGTTGAGGACAGCCTTACATTAATCTATTCTGTAAATGATATCTTTCAAGATGTTGCTGGTGGTCGACAAACCAAATTTATCAAATATTCGTGCTTTTATTTTGAAAGTAAGGCATACAAAAATAAGTTCTTACCTTCAGGATTTATGTGTATAATTACATCTACTAACAGTAATATACTTTAGTTTCCTCACAGTGTTACAAGGATTACTCGGGCCCCAGAATAAAAAGGTTGCAGATCGACAGAGCACTGCAGTGTGACTCAGATATTTTGGATGGCTGCAGTGTTGACAGTCAGAGTTAAAATCTTAGTTTAGCTCAGAAGCAATCTCTCCTGGCCTGTGACACCTTATTCCAAATGTGCTCACAACTTCACAGCTCCTCTCACTGACATCTGTATGGTTGTGTGTGCTTGCAGTGACATGTACCTGTATTTGCCAGCAAGTAAACATCATGTTTCACAGTATATATATATATATATATATGTGTGTGTGTGTGTTACATGCATGTGTCTTTTCTTTGTGAGTGTGTGTCGGCTATTCTATGACTTTGTCAGTTTCTGCTTCTACTGCTGCCACTTTCCTCGAGGGCGATTCTTTTGTCTGAAAACTGGAGAGTGCCTTGCTCATACTAATGAATGTTTCATACAACAAATGCACTTTATGGCCACCTGTTATTAATGGATCGAGGACATTACCACAACGCAGGATAAAGGTACTGCATTTGGCCCAAAGGGAAAAATAACTCATAAGCTTCTGGGGTTAAGAAAGGTTTTTCTATGTGATCTAAGTTTAAATTCCATTCAATCTTATATAGGCTATTACATATGTTTGCTAGGTATATAAAAAAAAATACGTTAGAGGTCTTTATAGTTTATGCTAATGTGCCAGGTTGAAAATAACCCCTACAGTGATATTAAAACAAGATAATAAATGTCATTTAGTTATACGTTTGATTACAATATGTAAACATTTCACAACAGTTTAAAAGGGAAAGTGTAATACGTATGTTTAAAAGACTAACATGTAAAATTATAAGTGTTGTATTTTATTTTGAAAGTTCATGGTCAAAAGAGGAAGTAGTGTTTGTGAATCTGGAAAATGCTGGTCACTGATTGGTTCAGGGGGTCGGGTCGAAGTTCGCAGAAAGGGAACGGAGAGAGTGTGCGTCAGAATGGTGGCTGGGCTGACACAGTCGCGGCACTGAGAGTGAATTCAAGTGAACAGTTTATAGCAAATAAGTATGTAGTTAGTGTCCCAAGATTATCCACTCGACAGTCTTCATATGGATGATTTTCTACACACCGTCTGCAAGGAACTGGATACCTTTCTACTCAAAGTGTGTCACAGTTACCAACGTGTGTATTAGCTTGTTAGCAACTGTTAGCATTTGTACTCTTAGCCATGTTATAGCTAACTCAGCTTGCGCTATTGGCTTCAGTTTGGGGTTTTTCGGCATGAACACCCTGAGGGTCTTTATCAGTTTTGCTGCAAGTAGGTGACACAGTGAGGAGTTTTGGACAATACGAGAGAGCACGTGGTCGCTGGACACCTTCCCGCCGCCGTTGACCGCCATCTGAGACTGAGGGATCGGTACAGTTGCAGTTTGGAGTTGCAGATGTTCAGGTATCGCTTTGGTTTTATTGCTCATTGGAGTGAAGAGGACAAATAGCTTTGACTTTCAACGCTCTCAAGCATCACATCAGGCCTGCAAGTTGAGGGGTTTTATTTCGTGTGTGTGTGTGTGTGTGTGTGTGTGTGTGTGTGTGTGTGTGTGTGTGTGTGTGTGTGTGTGTGTGTGAGAATGAGTGTGGGCCCACTGAGTTAAGTGTGAAATTGATACAAAGGTGACCTGAGCTAGTTTGATATTATCGTCATTTCCAGTTAGAGGGATTATTAATCTGACATTATTGAAGGCACATTCTGACTGTATGTTTCATGGTGTTTGTTCACAAGTATGCAGTAAATAATTGAGATCTCTATTTCTTGAACTGATTCCAGTGTGAAATTTGGTGATTTCTGTTAACAGATGTATTTAAACTAATGTGTTAAGTGACTAGTGAAGTTACATCATTTAAAGGTGCTTAAAAGGCCTCAAGATAACACAAAGGGTACATTGGTAACATATGGATAACGAAAGAGAAATAAGACAACATTAACTTATGTATTCTTTGTTGTAAATTGGATTTATTGAGTTAATGAACTCGGGGCCCTTCCCTGATTAAACTAGGGAATAACTGGGCTCCACTAACCATCTATGTAATTACATTATAAGAGAGTGTGACTGTTTCTTAAGGCAGTTCTGTTGAGGACAAATATCGTCCAAGGATAAAATGCGGAATCTGAGTGACATTGTTTGTGGCCAGTCCTTCCCCCATGGCCCCTTCAGCTCCATTATTGGAAATGCTCTATTTTCCCAGGCTCCTTAAACTACCCACAGGATGGCATGCACTTGGTAATAATAGCACTGTAAAAGAGTTCTCCCTTTGTTTCTTGTTTCCCAAGGTTTCTTACCATTCCTCCATTATGAAGTGCTTTTTTTCCGGCTTACATCAGCACTGATTCCTCGTTACTGCTTTTATGACTGATGCGGTTTGTTCAGTTTTTCCTAGAGGCCCTCGCAAAGTTAACACAGTGCAAGGAAAACAAATGAAGTACATTTTGATAAAGGTTCTCATTTTCAGGTTCATATTTGTATAGTGTCTCCACTGGGACATGTCTCCATGCTTTAATGTTCAAAAAGCTCTTTATTTTTCTCATACTGCCTGTGCTGCAGCACCTCATTTCCCCCTCTGTCTGAAACCAGAGCCCAGTCTGCTCTGATTGGTTAGCTGGCCGGCTCTGTTGTGATTGGTCAAGAGATGTCCCGCCTCTTCACCTATTATGTGCAATGTGTTGGAGCGCTAGTCAATTGAAGCAGGAGTGCGACAGGAGTAAGCAAAGGATCTCTAGTGGAAACCCTTTGCAGACCATTGACATGCACATAAACCTATATAATACACTGCAGGAAAGGGAAAGGCCTCTTTAAAGTACCGCAGAAACTGTGTACATATATTACAAATCAACCAAAGTAATACATGAAAGATATTGGGTTGAGAGCGTGGACATCAAATATCTACTCTGGATATTTGACATAAAATGTGTGACGGTTGTAAATATACAATTCTTTTTAGAGACATAGTCCAGCTCAGATGTATTTTAGTATAATATGCAGTGCATGGCCGGTCTATTGTTCTTCATTTCACTGTGCAGGTGCTTTTGCTTGGCAGTGTGAGGGCCTTTTTAATCCATTGGCATTTTGTAAATCTCCACCGCTGGATCCACATGCAGGCTTGGAATTGAATTATGCCAAAAACAAATTATATTAAAACTCCCCTTCTTTGCTTTGTGTCTCTCTTGGATTTAGTGCTATCTCTCAAAAAAAAGAGAGATTAAGGGAGAGACCAAAAAGACAAAAACAAACCCTTTTTATTGAAGCTTCATACACAACTTCAGACGAAGCAACATAGGTCCTTGTTGAGTAACGCGCTGCAGGGCAGGCAGATAAACCGTGTCCTCCTTCAGACCTGAGTGCGAGTGAACAGCAGAAAGCACTTTCTTTCCCTCCCAATTATCCGTCTTGTGACTCGAATGTCAAAACGCTGCAGATGGGCAGCTGTAACCCTGGAGCAGAAATTGTGTCAAGCTCAGTTAGCAGTTGACCGAACGAGCGATATATAGCAGGTTCAAATGGGAGGAGCGGGAGGGCGGGGGGAGTTTGGCGGCTGGTGTGGTGAAGATGCGTGCGGTTGTAAAAACAGAAGCTCAGGGGGTTGCGGGGGGCTGGTGTCAGATGCTGAGACATACGCAGACATGATGGGTGCTGAAAGCATGGCAGCTTGTAAGTGCCGTTGATCCTTGGCAAAGCTGTGTTGGATGAGGGGGGGGGGGGTAGGCTTTTTGATTGGCAGCTGATAAAGAGGAAGTGAAGTGTGTGACTGGCTGTCGTTCCCTAGAATCTGTTGGTTTATCTTCCTTTAGGTTTTGCTCTTAAGCTTCTTTTTTTTTTGTAAGTCTGCAGAACATTTCATGGTGGCTTTGCAGGGATGCCATGGTTCCAGACTTGGGGAGTTACCTATTACATGTGAAGGGTTATCAGGATGCAAAGAATTAGATTTAAAATTGGGGATTTCTCACAATGTTACTAAACCCTAACCCTAACCCTAAAAAGAGCCGATAGAGCTTTTTTTGTCAGCTCTCCTGTCTTACCATTTTTAAAAGCAACCCTCCCAACCCTGCCTGCTTCATATTCACACTATTCCCCACATGTTCACCTGGGAGTCACAGATTTAACTTGGAACTGACAGTTTACACGGCCATTTAAAAAACAGGGAACGTTTCAGGCCCCCACATTGCATGAAACCAATTTAAATCCAACCTGCGCTGACATAGCAAAACAAGGTTTTGATAAGTTGTTTGTAATTACGAAGAGTTAACTTTCACTTTCAACAGCAGCATAATTAAAACCCCAGACGAGAGCTGCATCCTCCTGCAGAGCATTTCATTTGCAGGCAGATAGACCTGGTAACCTGAATAACGTCCTGGGAGGGAAGCTGGAGAAGGGCCATGGAATTTATTCAATGTAATGTACAGCCAGAGAGATGCTTGTGTAAATGTTATGGGTCCAACACTTGTGAGTGAGGGTCATGGTGTAGTTGGGGTAGAAGCAAGAAAGAGGCAAACAGTCATGCCATGGTGGGAGAGAGAAGAAGTGTGTAAACAACTTAAAATAGTAAGGAAGAATGCAGATGGAGGAGAGGACTGAGAACATTTGATTAATAATTCATTGTTAAATAAAGGAAGATGGCAAATAAATACTGAACAGAATTCACTGTATTGATTTGGCGAGAGATATTCCAGTATCTGGAGGAGAGGGCTTGGCTGGTTGCTGTCGCTCATGGGAACTGATCATGATTCATTCTGAGTGCCGCGTAAAGATTTGACATGTTGTGTTATGCTGATTAGAACTGGTTAGAGGTGACAGCACGACTGTGTAGATCATTGTGTAAGGGAAAGGCACAAACAGCACCCGGGTTATTGGTTTGATCTCCTTTGCCATACTTAACATAACTGAACGACTGGAAGGATAGGCTGTACAACAGAGGTCAAGCGTGCACATGGGAAGTCAGTGAGTTAGTTTATCTGTGTGAGCGAGCACCTGTCCTTGTGATGCCCCAGCCCTTCACAGTTCACCGCCTCCTCGCAGCTAATTTCCATCCAGAGGCGTCAAAGCGGAGTCTTGATTATGCTTGCATAACAAAGTGAAAAACAGCTATGATTTACACACCAGGCTCCCTGCTGCGAATCATTATCTGCATTCGTAGCGCTACACCAAAGGTCACACTGATTTCTTAAGTCACGTGCCGACAACACTCTCCAAATGGGTCACGGAGTCTCAGAGATTAATCTTTCCCACTTCCTCATCCACGTTGGACGCCTCCTTTTGTCGAGCACAAGAAGAGTAGAAATTAAAGGCTGCTATCTCCCGCGCTGCAATATAACTGGAAGGTGGTTTAGTGTTTTTCTCTGTAATTGAATTCCCCCTGGGCAGTTGAAGTCCTTCAAAAGCAGGGCTTTGGTTTCTTTTGTCAACATTGGTGACAGTGTCAAAGGAAAACGGGGATCAAAGAAGGGCTGTGTAGTCTTTCCTCTGATTCAAAGGAGTGATCAGAGGCGGGAATTCTGTGTGATAAAGAGGATGTGTTTAATGTTATAGCCATGGATTCACACAACACAGCAGAAACTCTTATAAGTGATTTTTTAAAGTATAAAAACCCTGATAGACTCTAGATGTTTTCGAGTAATCTTTTTTAGTGAGTAAAATGTTGAAAACCAATTACTTCACTTCACCTTTCTGGCCTCTCTTTCAAGAAGAGGTTTTATGAATGGCTGCGCGATCAAAAGAATGGGTTCTTTGACATGCTGCAGAGTTAACACAAAACAGTTGTTTCCTGACCTTTCACATTCACTTTACATATGGAAATGTGTTGATTTCCAATGAAATGTTTCAGTTTGTTTGCCTCTGCTCTTTATAGCTGTGCCATTCTTTATTATGTAAAGCAGTAAAAAAGTGACTTTGGTTACTACAACCCCATCTCTAAACACAAGTCTATTTATATCCGGCCAAATCATCCCACCACAGTTTGTCTCCATTCTCTCAACCCATCCTCCTTCTCCCTTCCTCTCGGGTTCCCCTTCCTTTCTCATCCTTAGCCGAACCCCTTCATCCCTTCACCCATCGACCCCCTTCATTTATTCATTGTTACATCCCTTCATTCCTCTCTCTAATCCCTTCATCCTCACCCACATCCCTTCATCCTCTAATCCCTTTATCCCTCCCTTTCCTTATCACTTCATCCCATTATCCCTTCCTTCACTCATCCCTTCATCTTTCCCTTCCCTCATCTCTTCACCCCTCCCTTCCCTTCATCCTCCTGTCAATTCATCCCTACATCCCTTCTTTCCTCCCTTCCCTCATCCCTCCATTCCTTTCATCCCTTCTTCCCTCACTTCTCTTCATCCCATTATCCCTCCCGTCCCTTATCCGCCAATCCCTTCATTCTTACATACCTTAATCCCTCCTTTCCCCCTTCCCTTGATCCCTCATCCTTTATCCCTTCATCAGTTTGTACCTCCCATCCCTCTTCCCTTTTCCCTTCATCCCTACCGTCCCTTATCCTCCACTCCCTTATCCCTGCCTTCCCTACACCCCTTCATCCCTTTGTGCATTCTTTTAAATGTGTCATTCTCTAAGAGATCATGTTGCAATCATTTGCAGAACCTCCACATAGTACAAACACTTCACATACTACAGTATATTTTCACACTTTTAGCATGTGGGCTTCTAGTTAAAAAAAGGAAGAGACTGAGGTTCCTATCAGGTATGTGGTTTAGGATACTGGGAATTGAAATGTTCACTCATCTCGCTTCATTGAGTGAGCGGTGCAGAGGTTCATGGTGACCGGCTACAGTGCAGTTTAATCAATGACTGCACTCCACATTAATTTCAGCTAATGTCAGAGAGGCAATAAAGTATGTATAATGTGCCTCGCTGGCCTCACGCATCTCCATTCTCTGTTCCATTGAGTGGAAAGAAAGAGATATAATACTCACGTAGTGGAAATAGGATTTTGATGAGGATTAGCAAATGTTTTGAAAAAGATCATTGGCAATGCCTGAGGCAAACAAACATAACAGCTTTTGTATTTGGTCCCCTGTGATGTCAATCTCTTGGGTGAAAACAGACCAAAAAATCTCATCGGGTTGATACCAACTCTTGCTGCTTGCATTCTCGCAGGCTGTGTTTTTTTCTGCTTGAATAATTCAGGAATATTTCCTCCTCATCTTCCTTTAAATGAAATCAAGCCAGGCTGTAATTATATCCTTCGGAGGACCTTTCAACATACCTTCCAGGCACTTATTGGGAATTTGCATTTGTAATTGCGCTCTTTTCCCGCCGTGCTCCGCTGATTTGCAGAATAGCAATAAACAAAACATGTCTTCCAGTGCTTCCAACAGGGAATCAATGGGGAATCGTTCTTTTAATCATAAGATAGCTCGATTGGGGGGAGAAAAAAAGGTGTTTGGTTTTCAAGCTCAGAAACTCGGCCACCCCGAGCATCAGTAACCAAAAGGTTCAGGTTTTGGTCCCCACAAAAACCAATAACCCATCCATCATCAGCCATTTGTCATGTTGAAATGTCCTTGAGCAAGACCAATGAACCTTCCCCTGCTCACTGAGAGAGTTTCCCTCAGGGCATCAGCTCCTTGTATGACCCGTACCTTAACAGCCACACATTTCGAATCTCAGTCAGTCAAGTTAATGAGCAGGAGAGAATATCGACCGAGACATTATGGTCGCGCTGATCGACTTTCAAGAGATGCAAATGGACAATCACTGTTAAAAAGTGACACTTTAAAACAATTCAACACAGGAAAGTGTGTCTTTGAAGCCCTATCATAAATAAAGGCATTATAAGCAAACAGTCTATTGCGAGTGTAATACTAAATATGCCGTCAACGGGCCTAGGAGAGCCCATTTGTATCCCAGAACAAACCAGAGATGGCTGATGGGAAGCAGGTGATTGGTTGTGGTATTCAAGGTTTCATAAGATTGAGCAATATCTCATACTATATTTCACAAGTTGTGAGGTGCATTAATGAAACCCCATTGAAGTGTTTAGCCAGGTTTCCAGCCACCTTTTGTTCTCAGGAACTACTTTTACAGGAGTTAAGCGTCCCTTAAGCCCATTTTTGTATGCGTTAACACCCCAATCCAAATATTATACTTATTAGCCCAGTGAGGTGTGATTAGCATTGGCTGTCTTAAGCAGACCGCTCCATTACATCTCCCAAAATGAAGCAAACATTTAACTGACTAACTGACTGAATTGGTACTTTCTAACCAAAAAACAGACCAAAACTTAATAAACTCAATAATAAAGTGACGTATTCCTAGCTTCTTATAATGTCTCTGGGGGCCAGGCTCGTCTCAGGGCACTTCGCCAGCAGCTGCAAATAGTAAATATGATGGTTGACGGCATACTCGATCATAATTGGCCAGTGCTGCAAGTGCACACCAACCAGGGAAGTTTAGGGGTGTAAAAATAACCCCAAATCCCAGTTGCATCATATTAAACACGTACAAAATATGGGAAAGTTCATTTTTTTGGTTAGTTGACGAGCAACATTGTTCTTGCCTATCTTCCTATATCAATTGAATGCTGCACACTCAACTTCAGAAGAATATGACCTGGAAATTAAACTTTTACGTGAAGTATAAGAGGGATAAGTGTAGTATACATCCTCCTAAACATATAGACAGCTACGCTACACATTACAAAAACATGTTTTAAGAGAAAAGCATGTAGAAAATACAGCGTGAATGAAATTAGCATGTCCTTTTAGATTTCCAGATTTGCTTCTATTCAAAAACAATCACTTAGCTTCTTCTTCTTTCCTCTTCATGAAAAGGCAAAGAAAGCCATGTGTTGTACGGCTCAACAAGCACGTCCTCTTTGGAAACAACAAACCAAGTATTTAATTGGATTGTGCTCATTATTATCTCTTATTTTTCATCTTCCACCCTCTCTGCCTAGCTTCTTGGAAATAAAGAGCTTTCAATTACCTCGAGGTCAATTTCTGTCCACGGCAGGCTAAGTCTGACGAGTTGGAGCGAGGGGACGGGCTGGCTAACCGCCGTGCGATGTGTGGTTTATGGATGACTTCTTCCGAGGCTCTCGGGGAGTCAGTGTCTAAGTGTAGCTCCTTAAGGGTCAAATTAGCCCCCTGATCCACTAATCAATTTGGAAAGGGGGAGAAATTAACAACAAGCTACATTATACAAACTAATTTCAAACTAAAACTGCAACTTTGAAGGTTGTAAATGATGACTTCCTCCAAGAAATGTGCTGTTGTGGTGAATGTACCCTTTCCTAACTGTGGTAATTCATCATATAAAGATATATGTGCATGTCAGGTCACTTATCGCAACCTGCGGCAAATTCAACCAAGGTACAGAAGTGTGTGAACGTCGTCTCTGACCTGTATAAATCATATCCTGTGGCATATTTAAAGTATTATCGTGCTATAATGAAATATTCAAATGCGGCCAGCTTCTAGCACGGTGGAGCAGGTAAGTCTGTAATGATGACATAAGGGCCAGGGAGGAATAAATGGGATTCATAGGAAATGAATCAGAGTCTCCAGGACTCTCAGTGTGACGGATGAGGCCAGAAAGTGGGTCAGAACCACAGGTTGGTTGGCTGCACAACTGGGTCGAGACACAAGGCCCCGGGCAATGAGGGAGAGTCGGCAACAAATGGCACTTTCTACACCGTTTCCCTTATTAGCATTAGCATTTTGTTCCTCTGTATCAGAGGAAGAGTGAACACACAGCAACAGTGCATCTTTAAAATCTTGGATTCTAAGTTTCGTGGGAGCTCTTAAACCTGTACTTTAACAGAGGCAGACGGCGAGGAAAGAATACCTGGCAGCAGAAAGTGGTTTCACTAAGATAAACCAATAAGTGGTTCATGCATTAAACATGAACTGCTCAGTTAGGATGTGCCGTCCCTGAGAGTTAAGGCTTTGAAAGGAACTCATTCCTATTTTAATCACAGTGGAGGTTCAATTAATCACTGCACGGTTTAGGGGTGAATTTGATGAATATTCAGTTGTCAAGTAAAACGACTTCTGACCCCGGCTACTTGCACTGGTTTTAATCATATTCCTGCACATTGCGCTTCATCCTCCGGTGGTAATCGCTGAGGAGCGGCGTCATACAACTCAAGGTTGCTTTTTAAAATGTATTTGTGAGACGTGTTTCATGGGATAAAAACATCTGGAAATAGAAATATGACAGCTCTATTTTTAGAAACAGTAAAACAAAGAGGCGTGAAAGCAGAGTGAAGGAACTTGGCAGCGTTCTGTATATTCATCCTCTCTGTTCTGTGTGGTCTGAGGACCCTGGAGGCTTCAGGAGGAACAATATCAGAGTCTCTAACAGACAAATGGCTCTTTAACCAGCTGCCGACTATGATGTGTGCTTTATGAGGTTCATTAAAATAGCTGACAGTACATTATCTATCAGTGCCACTTCATTTCTTTGAAAGGGGACATGCATACATAGTCACTTTGCAAACAAATCCAAATCCTTTTCTTGCTGTCAGTAGTTGTAGAACCATATATTTGTGAGTACAGTGGTGCAGTGATGACGTTTTCTCTGAAAGTTAGTATCGGAAACGGTCCCTCGTCAAAAACCAATTGGATTTCCCTGTTGGATTTTTGGTATATTGCAGAAAAACGTTTTTAGGGCTCATTACCGCACCACTTTATACCATTCAAATGTGGCTCTGGTTTTCAAATGGAACCTAGGTGTCACTTTTCCAGGTTTAAAAAAACACACTACTGCATTAAGTGCCCCCCTAAAACTACAATATATTAGTTTGACAACTAGTGCAGTGCTGCTGCAAAGTTATTCTCTTTTCAATTATTACTATTATTAAACAGGTCCAAATGGCTCCACTTGGGTTACCAGATCTGCACCAAAAACAGTCCTGGAGAGAGTGCATCTTGTGTGTGTAGTTATTTGTGCACGCTATTTTCAAAATATTTAAAACTAATGATCTTTATGCAACGTCAAGGGAACAGCAGTGGTGGTCGGGAACTGTCCCCAGCATCTCCAGTATAAATGACGCGTATGAAATAGAATACGTTATGCTTTGAATTCGATTTGATAAAATGTTTGTGTTTAAGTAATTTCGTCAAAGGTACAAAAAAAACTGTCTTGCTTAGAAAACGTTATTTGTTCATCCCTAAAAAATATGAGTTGCTTTAACTTAAAATCAGTTGCTGTCCAGAGAGCGGCAACACATGTACAAAACACCATAGGTATTTATTAATCATTTCAATCTTCAATGCTGGCAAGCACGACTCCTCTTTACAAGTACGGTGAGACATTTTAAAGAGTACAATCTTGTCCTAAATCACCCCTGGACCAGGTACCCTACGTACAACACTAAAACCCAAATCATATTTACTGAAGGGGATTTACGTGAAAGCGTGACCTGACATCTCCAGCTCAGCTTGTCTCTTTTCACTCCATCTGAGTATTGAGGAGTCTGTCTCCACCACAATGTCAAATGCTGGAGAAACAAGATTGAGACGCTGAAATGTCCAATATAATCAGGCAGCTCAAAGAGAGACTTTCAATAATGGCAGAATAGAATAAAAGTACACAGCATTAAACTGTTTCTATCTTATTGGCAAGGAAATGAAAAGCTAAACAGCCAGTCACATGTCAGTGGCCTCCCAAAACAAACGGACATGGATCTGCCCTGTTATGGATGAATAAGGGTCGGACTAATCTTCTTACACGCGCTATCGCCCCCGCTGATTAACCAGGGATTAAATATGCACCGGGTCCTGCACGAGAACATTTTAGCTGGTCGCTTTTTTTAAGAGAGTCGAGCAGAGCCGAGTATCTCCAGACAGCAATTTAGCGCTTTAGCTCCCCTGGCCACCCTGGCTGAGAAACGACGGAGCCGGGCTGCTGAATGCTGAAACATTAAAGCGGGATCCTCAGAGTGTCTCGCTGGCTGCCAGAGACCCTGAATTGCAGATGAGTCCATATGGTGGGGGAGAGTCTGCTGAGGTGATGTGAGGAATCCTCCACCAGGACAGGATGGGAGGCTGGAGAAGAGAAAAAGAGAGTGGAACTAAAACAGATATTCACTCTACAGGACTTCATGCTCGGCTCCAAATTTCCACTCATATCTGAATCCTTTCTGTGACTGTCCATTTCTATTCCAGGATGCAAACCATAGCCGAGACCAATATGAGCTGACAGCTATGCTGAAAAGGTTTAGAGAGACAATAATGAGGGATGTCATGTTTGTTTTTGGACCTTCACTTCTTGCTGCCTATTTCAAGCCCACGATTTGGTTTTGTTGTGTACTGTTGAGGTTCGGTTGCATTCATGTACCTCTACTCTCTGTCACTAGAGCCCGAAGCAACCAACACAAAAAATACTACCAACATATTTCAGCTGAAAAACAGTCTTCTCACACTCCGGTTTTTCTTCCAAGTTCTGAATAGTAAGGGTTAAAGCCACTTCTTTGTGTTTCATAACAGCCCGGTTCAACAAGTATTAATGGAATATAAAAATGCAATACTAAAGAGGACATATTGTGCTTATTTTGAGGTTAATTTGTGTGTTCACTGTGACATGTTTCCAGTTCTATGTTCAATAGGTCCTTTGTGTTTCTGTTTGTCAGCATCTCTTTTCAACTTCACCCTGAAACCAAGGCCTATCTGCTCTGATTGGATACCTGTTGTGATTGGTCAACCACTCAGAGATGTCCCGCCCCTTATCGTCTCCCTCACAATTTGAACAGAAACAGGAGTGATACAAAATGATGTCACTATGATCCGGGAGTTAACAAATGAGCCTTGGCAGAGCAGACCATTTACATGCACAGCAACCTATTTAACACACTACAGGAAAGGGGGGGGAAAAAGCACAAGAGGGCCTCTTTAAGATCCAACCCCAATTCAAACCATTATTTTTCTAAAAACCTGGATGACGTTCAAACATTTTAGAACATCAAAGCCAACCTTTGTCTAAATAAATGATTGGTGTATAAAAAGATCCAGCATTAGGACAAGACATCCAAGGACATTTTCAAATCCGAAAACACACTTTGGCTTGAGTGTGTCGGTTCATCATCCTTAATTGTTTAATCTTCAATAATTTAATCATCCAGAGTCTTTATTTTGTTTAGCTACCATTTGATGCTAACCAACACAAAAGAGGGGTTCTGATGACCAACCAATCAGGGACAATTAAGCCACTGTTTCTTTGTGGGTTTTTGCATTCATCCCCACATGGTCTGATTATATGTTCATGTGCTTGTCAGCCTATCATTGTTTGGCCATTGCAGGACTGGATGATGCCTATCAGACGGGATTGAGAGGTGGTTTTAAGTTACATATAATACCATTTGAGTATAGGAACCATTACAGTACTAATAATAGTTGCTGTTATTGGACGTAAACCCAAAAAAAAGTCCAAAACAAACTTTTTTTTGTTGTGAAACTACTTAAAAAAGTAAGGGCTGATTATATTTGACATTTTCTGGGTTGGAGGAGTAAAAATATCTTATTCCCATGTAAAATAAACCTGGATTGCAACACCTTGAGCTTTAATGTGCGAGTCAGAAAGAGTCAGTGGCAGAACTTTGTCTTTTAAGCCTCAGCAGGGTAGCAGCCTGTCGAAAATAAAGTTCTCCTGCCCCTGAAAGCTGTGACGTGTGCGCTCCAGTTGCTGTGTTAAACACTACTGGCAGGAGTGTAGGTTTGTGTGTGTGTGTCTGTTTGTGTTAGCATCCCTGTGTGTGTTCATGCAGTTGTGGGCATGTGAGTGTAACCTTCCTGTTGGGGGGGGGGTGTGTGTGTGTGTGTAGGTGATGGAGAGTGTACTCCGGCAGGAAGGCAGAGGGAAATGCATCACTCTAAATAACAGTGCTTAGAGTTGGCAGCGAGGGAGGAAAGGGTTTGCCGAGCCTTGGGGGGATAGCACTCGGACAAAATGCATCACATGCTCTTTTCAAAGGATCCGCAGACGGCAACCTTTTGCTCATGTAAAGACGGTAATGAATCAGAGCCGAGATAGATGTCAGAGAAAGCCACTTCCCCTTCGCCCTGCTCTCCAGCCCAGCAGGTGGTCTCCAGCTTGTGCTTGTTTTGTCTCTGGCCCTCTATCCAGCATGAGTCATTGC
Source organism: Eleginops maclovinus (assembly GCF_036324505.1). Taxonomy (NCBI): domain Eukaryota; kingdom Metazoa; phylum Chordata; class Actinopteri; order Perciformes; family Eleginopidae; genus Eleginops; species Eleginops maclovinus. The sequence continues at coordinate 3,648,561 of NC_086350.1, read as the reverse complement.
CCTTACCATGAAGAGCAAGACAGATGAAGCCAGAGCGCATACATACAAGCACGCACTAACAAACACACATCCACCCCGGCCTCCAGTCTGCATCAGGAACATCGGCTCCTCGGAGCACAGCTGCTCCCAGAGGAGCCCAGGCTTTCTGCAAGCTGCTTCTCCTCGGCAGCCCCTGTGCCGCTCAATTGCAGGAACAGAGGGATGAATAAATAGAAAATCAATTGGGCCTCTTGGTGTGAGGACGCAGGGATATTTTCCCAATTACGGCAAATGTTGCTCCTACTCAGTGGTGCATAGCAGCTCTTTGCTGAGCCACCTGACATTCAGCACAGAGCATTCGATGTTGCCAAGGCTGGGATGGGTTGTGTTGGTTAGAATGGGTTTATGTGTTCCCACTTTTTCCTACTTGGGAGAACTTTTTCCTGAAACTCAAAGGCTTGTAAATGAATGTTCTCTATGTGGTATTTAACATACCTATGATAAACAATTGTCCATTTAGCTTTATTGTTTGTCTTTGTCTTATTACTATGTATACACTCATGTGACATTAATGTAGATTTCATTTGTTGATAGCTTAGTTTGCCTTGAGGAGATGTACAGTATATTACTCCTACGGTGGCCTACAGGTGCCAACACACTACAGGTCGAATCAGTTTGACCATTTGGGGCGTTTGCACCTGTCAGCCACCGTTCCTTTCAGTGTTGAGGTTATACATTCATTTTCACACAAGACGGAGCAAACGAATAAAAGACGGGATTGAACCTCAGGTGGAAATTATTTCATAGTATAAAGCTGGATTCTCACACACTCCCTCTCTAATGTTTGATCATCTAAACATTGCATTTCACAGTCATCAATTTCTGTAGTCCTGACGTGAGACACTTTTTTGACCAATATCTAAAAAGTCAATGATTTCATGTCCAAAGCTTCATAACAAAAAGTAATGTCTGAAAACTGTCTGAACAAAAATGGGGCAAATAATTAATGAATATTAATGGCCGACAGAGAAGGTGTGCATTTATGTTGTGTATGTCTGTGTGTGTTTGCAGTGTGTTGCATCTGAACAGTATTACATTTTCATCTCCCAAATCTCTGTCCCTGGGCTTTCGGATCAGTTTGAATAGCTTCCTCCTGCATTAATGCACCATATGTGAGGGGACTCACTCTAAATTAGCACTGACAAACAACGTCTCTTGAGATTTGATTGAGTGAGTAATGAAAAAAAAAAAAAAACCTTCCACATATTTTTTGGGGGGGACTCTGGAAAGTTTCCTTGGGAAGAGCAAACTTTGAAATTCAAATGTGCCATGGTGGCTGTGTAGCACCGCAGTGTGAGAACAATCTCTAAGCACAGGCAGAAACTAGACAGCATGGCAGCTTCCTTCTTCAAATGCTGCCAAAATAATTGAAAGGAGTCCCTCTGAGGGCAGATCATCAAATGTTTGTTTTTTACATGATCTGCGAACGTCGCCAGCTTTAAAGTGGCCTTGACAGCAGCGGGGAGAACACTCCTGTTTTTCCATCTGTGATGCAAAAGGCAGTTCAAATGGCTGCTGAAATACGGCGAATAGCGCAAGCAGTGCAGTTGCTTAAAAATGGTCCCGGGGCACCTCTCTTCAACCGCTCCCAGCTGAGAAAAATGCATGAGTTTCTGGCCTAATTTCAGGTGGAGTACACTGCAAACGGGCCGACTTCTGTTTGTAAATCAGCCCAGATATTCCCCTTCTCCACAAGTGCTCTTGTGCTGCAGCGTGGCAGCATGTGTTTCCACTACTGCATTACGGCTGTTTTTAAGAGTCCATCGAAGACGCCAATCAAGTCTAACTACGTGTAATAAAGGATGTTTCTTCCACTGTCTTCGGGAAATTTGAGTGTAATTGGGTTTCTTTGTGCCGAAGTGTTTTTCGAGTCCACTGGCATGCTGAACAATGCAGTCATCGAGAGAACATTGCACTTCATAAGGAAATCTTTCTATAAATGGGCTCCGCTGAGAGCTGATGCTTAGAAGTGAGCGTTTAACTCCGTGCCATTTTGAATTCAATATGAACCATGTGACTAATAAGCCTTGTTCCCCTTGTCATGCTGGGATGGAGATATACAAAATGACTCAGAATTACTGCTGGTATTTTCATAATAACTGTGTCAATGTCTAAATCTCAATGACGGCTGCACAAATCCTCACTTATACCAACACATCAAAGGAACTGTCGAATTAGTATTTCATTTTCTCTTGAATTACTTAGAGTTCAAATGGAATGGATATCATTAGGTGCATGTCCAAGAATTTACATGACAAAAGTTGACACGCCCGATAAGATATCAGCCTCTACCTGCTCCTCCTATGCAATGGAGATTAATGGGCTTTAATGTATGGCTCGTAGCAATGAGAAATTACATTTTGAAACGGCAATAGGTCTGTCCCATGTCGTGTGGATTATCCGGCGTAATAGAAACAGTGTTTATGGAAAGAGATGTCGCAGTTCAATTCAATTTACTTAACTCTATCAGGATAATCCACTCCGCCTCGACACTGCTTTCCCGGGTACACATATTAAAAATCGAGCAATAAAACGCATCAAATAATAATAACCGAGCGTCTGCACAGTCTGTCACTCAAGGGTAGGATTTCTGTTTGCATTTACAGGCCAATAAACTATATTGTTCCATATAGTGAATCCATAATACTAAAAGCTGCTCTTGAACGCAGCTTTACGGGGGGTGTTGTGTTACACGTCTTTGCTGCTGACCTTGTGTGTACATTACCTGGAGATTTACAACATGATTTACCTTACCTCTAGGTCTGACACGTTTGCCAATGCTAGCTGTTGAATGGATAGAATTCAATGCCATGTAGAGGCCTTAATGAAGAGATAGGACGCCCTCTTTTTGTCAATGATTACCATTTTGCTTCCTACTAACAATCCTAAATCAAAGTATGCTGACACTGATGGCTACGTCTGATGAGATGGTCTGTCAAACAACTCTTTGATTTTGCACAAACAAGAGGACTAAAGCCAGATTTACACAAGTGAGGTCTTGCAAAAGGACACCTGTTAAAGTGTGCTGTATTTGGATAATCCCTCCAAACCAAAACTATTTGTCGCATTTGAAAGTCATTTTTGTCGTACTGGCAACCATTTGTGGACAAAACTACTTGTTAAATTAAAGGAAAAGATTGTGGTTTGGATTCAAATAAATATGTGTTGTATAAATTAAGTAACGTATGTGAGTACAGGAAATTGTGTAGGGTACGTGGAGTAAGTTAAGTATGTGACTTGCTTAAAAAAGAACCAAAAGGGTTTGATAGTGCTGCACATAGGTTTCCTTTTGAGTCACTTGAAAGTTGAGTGCATCTCATCTCGTACAGATGCTTAAGCGTGCCTCGGCTTTGATATCAGGCGCCAAAGGGGGCGTGCTGAAACATTGATGGTCCCAGGAATATAATAAGGCTGGGAGATCAGACACAGGCGAGGGGTCTTTCCCAGTGAAACTCTGCAAAGATGCCAGTTTAAGGTTTGCTTCCTTCAGCAACATACCACTGTTGACATGCCTTAGGGAGCAATTGGAGGTTAAGTATCTTGCCCAAGGACACAAACCACTGGAGCCCTGATTGGTAGACGCTCATTATACCCCCAGCTGAGCATTATCCCAACGCCCCTTCAACTATACGTCCAATGCGTGATATAAAAGCCCATTGGGAAAGTTCATGATGGTCAAAAACAGTTTCAGGGTTTACAAAATCGCGACTACAAGGGAAAGGATTCATCGTGTGTGGTTGATCCACCTAAACAGTAATGGTACTGGTAGGGAAAATACGATGGTATGGATTTTAGACCAGTGTCAAGGCAGTGACAATATTTGTAGAGGTCGTCATGGTCTTGGTTTTCGTGTTATGTGTTTTCTCTGATTCTGTCTTATTCTATTTCCCCTGATTCTTCCACCTGTGTGTGATCCCCTTGATGCCCTTGTGTCTTTACCTGTCCTCTCAAGCAGTGTCTCCTTAATGTCATTAGTCCTGTCTCTATATATGCCTGTCTGTCGGTTGTCTTTTCTTCCCGTCTGGTTCCTGATCCCCTGTTTTCCTGCCAATGTTTTGGGTCCAACATCCTCCCAAAACCCTGACAGAAGTTCCATCCTATTGGTTTACGAAGAACATTTCAAAACCCAGGCAAGTAATACCAAAGCGTTCTCCACGTCCGCCGACACCTCAGTGATAACGCGTGCTTCGGGGTTATTTGATGAGCCAAACCATTCTTTGTTATAGAGTCTCATGCTTTCAATTAGTTTAATCAGTTGATTCGAGGTGACTGTCCGCTGCCCCGGCAATTAATGAGAGAGGTCTGAAGAGCTGCTGAGGCACATCCCGAGGCAGAGCTGTCTGCTTTATCTAAGCTCATATAGAAACACAGAGCACGGACAATGATATACTGCCGGGGCTTCTACAAAAGGTCACAGCTATTCATATTACAGTGAGAGACCTCCCATGTGAGCATGATACTGTAACACTGAGTAGCATGTACTGTTGTTTTTCATCATCTTGCTTCTGTGTTTGTCAGTGTGTGTGTGTGTGTGACCAGACTATACTATGATCCCAGCTTCAAAATTAGAACAAATTAATACGCAGCTTTGTTGTTTTGATTGCCAAGTGAGCTCACGCTGAGGATTGTTTTTTCCGAAGAACAGACAAAATCCTAAAAAGAAACACTTGGTAATGTTGCTTTGGAAACATCCAAGCGTCATTATACACTAATCTGAAAATACAAACACAACTTTGTAGGAAAAAGTGCTGTTGCTTTTGATTGCTTGACTTCTCTGTCTAGTTGCTGTAAAATGTTTGGTTTTCCATCAATGTAGCCTACCGGTCACACAAGTTGATTTTCTACACAGTTTCCTACAGCAACACACCAGACATATATTTGCTTACACACACAAACGGATAAGGAGTACATACTCATAAATATTTTGGCATTTGATTATTGTGAGCCCTATAGATATAAACATAAGGCTTTAAATAGGTTAAATGAGTATGGTTGAGTTCCTAACTGTATTCAAACAGAACAGAACAGTCAATGAGAGAGAGAGGTGTAATAACTGTGGCTATACAGTTGACAGAAAGGCCAAACAAAACAAAAATGAGATTGGAAATTGAACCGTAAGGGATGAAACTGTCCCAAACCAACTCTGAAAACCCATTTTTGGTTGGAGGTTGACCCGCTTTGCTAACTAGTATTTGTGTTATTATGTCTGGAACCTTTTTAGCTACGCCAGAGGATAAAGCCACTACTACCACCATACGTCAACATCTTGTTCATGGTTCCCAGAAGATGAACGCTGCTGGCTCTGCTGATCTTCTTCCACTTGTGACACCCTAATAGATAGATGAAGTTTGGTGCATGTGTGTCTACTTATAGCAGGATCCAATGTAGCCTGATTAACGGGATCCAATGTAGCCTGATTAGCAGGATCCAATGTAGCCTGGTTAGCAGCATCCAATGTAGCCTGTTTAGCAGGATCCAATGTAGCCTGGTTAGCAGGATCCAATGTAGCCTGATGAGCAGGATCCAATGTGGCCTGATTAGCAGGATCCAATGTAGCCTGGTTAGCAGGATCCAATGTGGCCTGATTAGCAGGATCCAATGTAGCCTGGTTAGCAGGATCCAATGTGGCCTGATTAGCAGGATCCAATGTGGCCTGATTAGCAGGATCCAATGTGGCCTGATTAGCAGGATCCAATGTGGCCTGATGAGCAGGATCCAATGTGGCCTGATTAACAGGATCCAATGTGGCCTGATGAGCAGGATCCAATGTGGCCTGATTAACAGGATCCAATGTGGCCTGATGAGCAGGATCCAATGTGGCCTGATTAGCAGGATCCAATGTGGCCTGATGAGCAGGATCCAATGTGGCCTGATTAGCAGGATCCAATGTAGCCTGTTTAGCAGGATCCAATGTAGCCTGGTTAGCAGGATCCAATGTAGCCTGATGAGCAGGATCCAATGTAGCCTGGTTAGAAGGATCCAATGTAGCCTGATTAACAGGATCCAATGTAGCCTGGTTAGCAGGATCCAATGTAGCCTGATTAGCAGGATCCAATGTAGCCTGATTAGCAGGATCCAATGTAGCCTGTTTAACAGGATCCAATGTAGCCTGGTTAGCAGGATCCAATGTAGCCTGGTTAGCAGGATCCAATGTAGCCTGGTTAGCAGGATCCAATGTAGCCTGGTTAGCAGGATCCAATGTAGCCTGATGAGCAGGATCCAATGTGGCCTGATGAGCAGGATCCAATGTGGCCTGATTAGCAGGATCCAATGTGGCCTGTAGCTTTGCTTAATACTGCACCAATGTTAGAAACTGTTGTCCCAATAATTTACTAAAACACTAAAACATTGGAAAATAATGTGACCCTTCCCCACTCAAGTTTGGGTTTCACCATGCAGTTATTTTCTTTAATTAAAATGTATTTAGGATTTTAGGATCATTGAATCCAAGCCAGTTTTCTATCCACTAACCTTGTTTTTAAAGTACACCAGCAAGACACCTTTACATTGTCTTTTTATAACTTATGAGATCCAGAGACCACCTCTTGGAAGGGCTGCACAGCCCAGTTCTTGGAAAAACAACAATCAGGACTAGCGACAAAGACACAGCGGTATCCGACCCAAACCATATTATTTTCATGCTGAGAATCCAATTATCTCTCAGCTGACGGCGACCTGGCCTGTGTTCCCTGCTACGGTGTTTCTTTTTCTCCGAAATGTTGTTTGTTTTCCGTGGATTTTGTCTCCGTCAGGTGCGTGAACTCAACAGGAAGCAGATTTGATGATGACCTGCGGTGCAATCCCAACTTGATAACAATCCTCCTGTTTTTGCACGTGAACCAGACTTCACTGAACTTCTGCCTCAAACTGGTTAACGATGCACTCTGTGGACAGCCTGGGAGGAGAGGGAAAAACAGACTGTGAAATGTGGAGACCTTCGAAGGATTCCTGGGTACAGACCGTCTCTGTTTTGGTTGAAAAACTGTTTAAGCTTTTCTATCTTTATTAATACTGGTCAACCACTGTATATACTATAATGTACACCATTGTAAATATGTATTGTGGTACATTGTGCACAATTAACTTTGAAGTTCTTTTTTAAATATAAATTTATAGTTTTTATTTCATTTTAAAATAAACCAATAAACCAGATTTAAAAAAAAGCAAGGATAAAAAAAAGCAAGGATGAAAAAGATCTGATCCGATAAATGAAATGTAAACATGTGTTTTATCCGGGAATGTTAATGTGTATGATTATTCACTAAAGTTAAAATGCTGCCCCTCAGTGCAAAATGCAAAGTTCACACCCAAGGTTTTTCATGTTCAAAGTTAGCAATCTAATTAAAAAAGGTTTAAGAGGTCTTTTATTTGTTGAGCATATTTTCATGATCAACGAACCATGACAACCTTTTACAACTCTCAGTGGAAATTCATAAATGCAAGGCTGTTAACATGGAAAGAAACCCCGCCCCCCCCCCCCACCCCCTGCCTACATTTTAAGCACGCTCTCTGAACAGCTCTCCTCTGAAAGCCTCACAGTGCTGCCTATGCTCTCTTCAACTCCAGTTCAGCCATACCTGTTTTCTTGCCATTTAAAAAAACAAAAAGGTCTCTAAAGATCTGTTTCCCTTTAATTGTTGTCCATAAGAAAGCATTGATAGACAAGAAGGAGAGAGACGAGGGGGGAGCGTCTTTAAAAAGCTCGACCTGTCGATTGTTAGGATCTGATTAGGGTGTGTGAGCGGCCAAGCTTCTTCGAAAAGTTTGACCCATCGATTCGCAGGATTTGATGGGGGTGTGAGAGTGGCGGAGCGTACTTCTGGGCTTCAGATAATAGTGTGAATCAGTTCCTCTGATTCAAAGTTTTAAAGCTGCTTGTGCAGTTTTGTTGCGGGTTCAAGCTGGGAGCACTATCAGCTCGCTGCAGACACCTGCATGGTAACATACACACGCCTGCTGGCTTTGACGCATACACTCTGTACACACACAAATGATTCCTACATCAAATGATGCAGTTGCGGTGAACTGTAAACATTCCATTTGCCTCGTTCAAAGACACGCCTTCGCTTCAAAAGCTAGAAAAAAGTGTATTCCTCAGCAAAAAGTGCCCTTTGAATAACATGAAATACTGTGTATGACAAAAATAAGTGTAGCGCTCATTAAAGATGACATGTAATGCTCATATCCAGGTTCATATTTGTATTTAGTGTCTCTCCTGGGACATGTCTCCATGCTTTAACGTTCAGAAAGCTCTTTATTTTTCTCATACTGCCTGTGCTGCAGCACCTCTTTTCACCCTCTGTCTGAAACCACAGCCCAGTCTGCTCTGATTGGTTAGAAACCTTGAAGCCGTTGTGATTGGTAAACCGCCCAGAGATATCCCACTCCTTGATGATGTCATTGTGTTACAGAAGTACACAAATGAAAGCGTTTCAGGCAGGGGGAGGGGAGTGTGTGAGAGAAACTCCCTCTAGAGGGGTTTTAGCCTTTGCCAACTGAATATTCACAAAAACATACAACACCACCCAGAGCATAAAAGGGCCTCTTTAAGAGTCACTGGACCAGAGGTTTAAGGATTTTCTTTCGGCATCATGTGAACCACATCACCTGCAGAAGGAAAGTCTTTCCCGTCCGTGAGCGAAAGAGAGGAGCAACCTGTCTTTATTGCTTTACTCTCTATCCTTAGGTCAGATCTCATCGGGAGGCCATCTCAGACGACCCCGGATGACTGATCTATATCCCATGAAAGAGGCCACGGAATAAATGGTGTCTCCTGCTCATTTAACAGGCAGCCGAGATCGATGGCAGCCGATCAAAGATGGAGATAAAACAGGAGCGGTCAATTGCTACAGATCCTTTGATGCCGACTCAAGGTCACCTCATTAAAGCAATGCTTTCAATCCACAGGATATGAAAGTATCTTTCTGAGACACACACGTGTTGCTCTGAAATGGTGCAAGGTGATTGGTTAAGCTCCCATCATGAATAAAGTGTTAAAATAATGCTACACTATCAACCATCTGTGCTCGCAGCGCAGATTATGTACCCTGAGGCGTTACCAAGATCTCAGTGCAATCAAGACCTTTTCTTACCAGCATCTTGTGAGTGGGCTCGTTTAGCCTCTGCAGAATTACCCTCGTGTGTGTGTGTGTGTGTGTGTGTGTGTGTGTGTGTGTCACAGTCATTAAATTAAATGGATTGCAAAGCATTCCTGAGAGGGTTTTCCTCTTAAAAGCTGGAGAGTTGTCCCCATTTTATGGCTTGACGTAAGTGATTTGATGAGTGTGCTGGGAGTGAACTGACCCTCCCCGCTGCCATGAACAAGACTCCTACCATGAAGCAGCGGAGGCGAAGCAGAAGCTGAATGTCAACGTTAATGGCACATTATCCCTGTGACAACTCATTCTGTCACAGAAGCTGATTTGGGAGAGTTAAATTGCTCAAGCACAGACCAATTGTGTTGTCTTGTTTCAGTAAAGTAACTGAACTCTCTCCAGTAATGTTCCTCACGACACAAATGTTAAAAAATGCACCAATCTACAGCAAAGAGCTACTTTCGTTGTACAATCCTAAGAAGCACGATGACAATAAATAATCCTTGAATCTATGAGCGCTTCATCTGATTTCTTTATACCGAATGAAGAACAAAGCCTACTCAAGATTTTCTTCTCCTAATGTGGATTACAAATAGCCTCAAACGTACAAAAGTTGTTCTGCTACCTCTATGTTTTAGCCTTCTCCATCCTCTTCTGTCATTAGTCAGAGAAACACAAAGCCAACAATATTCTTGTGGTCATTTAAAGAAAACTAAGAACTACAGGACTCAAAACAAGACCAGTTTTTACAGTTAACCATTTCTGTTTTGTTTTTAGACTACAAACTTGCTTTTGCCAAATATGTTTTGCAAAGATTGGATTCAAAGACATCTGACAAGCAGTGAAGGACCTTCTTGAAGTTGTTCTAGATCGAGAGAATGGACTTCACCTGTGCCCCAAAGTAAGGAATTATGCGGCCTGGGATGTGAGGAGTCCCTGCTGAACCCTCTGGAGGTGTATGGGATGTACTGGTAAAACACAGAGGAAAGATGGCGCCCACTTGGCAACCAAGAAGATGCAATGGCCCACCATGATGAGGCGGAGCAGCTTACAGGGGTGCGACTTGAGGGATACATAACTTGTTCCTGTAGAACAGATCGAGGAAACACTTCAAACACTTTTTTCCAATCTATTACAAGTTAAGTTCTGATAACACAGATGAGCTTGACTATTGGAAATGGCGACATTTAAAAACTCATCAACTTGTTCCAATTTCTTTGCCTTAATTACATGAAAATGCCGGGTTGTTTTTGAGTAAAATGTCTGTCTTTGGTGCATCTACAGTAAAGAGTGCACCAGTATTCTGATCCAGAAAACCTGTCATGGTGGTCAGACGAACTCTGCGCTTAAAAGTCAGTCAGTTTCAATTTCAGTCGTATTTCTTGGTGACCTCCAAACTATAAAATAAGCAATGATTGGTGTCAAAATGTACCTTAACCTAACATGGATGGCTGCAGTGCTAATAATGAGTCTATTAAGATCAGAGGCTGCAGTATTCTGATGTGGCATTGACAGAAAACGTTTTTGGGAGGACAGTGGAGGAAGAGTTGGACTGTTGTGGTTTAATTTTACGATATGTTGGTTGCTTTTAAGGACTTTTTGTTTCATTCACCCAAACCCTTCTTGACAGTCACCTTCTTACCTTTATTCCTCAACTGCCAGTGAATTTGTTTTTGTTAACCATTGTTCCTCTGCACTACGCTCTGCAACACTTCCTGCAGTGAGCACCACTTCCACTGCTCATCCTGAGTGGAGAGCCTTACACTTGACAATGATATCATTACTGCAGACTTATATCTTATGTTCACACAAAGGTCAGGGTTGAAAAAGCACCTCCAATGTCACCGAGGAAGTGACAGATCACCCTCTGTTTGGACTCTTCCAAGTCCTTTTAGAGTGGATTGCAGGAAAACGGCATCTTAAGTGTGAAGTATTCAAAAGCATGACAAAAAAGACAAATGTTAATGTTAGCTGTGGGGCATGCAGAGTCAGCCCACATTACTCTTTGGTGGATACAGTAGGGGAGGTCCTGTGGTGTGGTACAGGAAGCTGTGACCTTTCTAGGAAGCTCGGGCACTAAATCACTGTCTGGCCTGCAACGTTTCCATGTAGGCTAAGATAAAGTGGACAGCTCTATCCGGGGATCTGCCTCAGTAACTCCTGAGACCCATCTCATTAATTGCTGGGGCAGCAGATGCAGGGGCAGTCACCTTTGGTTAGAATAATCTGGATTTCCAGTTTAACAAAAGAGCTGACCAAGCAGTTTGCCTGCATAGTTGTCTTACTCCACAAAGTTGTGTTCAGGAGATAAGTGACTTCACAACTTCTTAAAGGCTATACTCCCTAAGAAAGCTTTGAAGTTCAATCAAAAGTATAGTTGTTAAATGATTATTAAACGTTTAGACAAAACCATTCATTGCAGGTTAAGGCCTTTTTGTAAAGAGACAAAGGTCCTAATGTTGCTTAAAGAGGACATTAGGTTCATGTTTCTATGTATTGTCTCTCCTGGGACATGTCTCCATGCTTTAATGTTCAGAAAGCTCTTTATGTTTCTCATACTTCCTGTGCTGCAGCTCCTCTCCTCTGTCTGAAACCAGAGCCCAGTCTGCTCTGATTGGTTAGGTGGCCAGCTCTGTTGCGATTGGTCAACCTGCTTAGATATGTCCCGCCCCTTTAGTTTATCACGTAAAATCTGTTGGAGCACCAGCCAATAGAAGCGCCAGTCAGTGTGACATTGTGATGTCACTGTGTTAGTCCAATGGAGGCATTTCTTGCAGAACATTTGCATGCACAACACCCTAAATAACACACACACATGAAAGAGGAAAACAAACAAACAAAGCATAACAAGGACTCTTTAATGAAGCTATCAGTGACTTCGGATCTTCATCTTAATTCTCCCAGAAGAGAATCCAGTCTTCTTGCTATACATGCATTCCTGATCATAAGGAGTCTAGAAAGCAGGGATGAGTTTCTGTTCCTTGTTTGTAGTCACATGCACAGCTGGATGAATTCTGGGATGGTTTCTATTTTCAGCCCACTTTGAAGACGCGATGGAAAATTCAACATTAAAGTGTGCATAGAGATCAGAGCCGTACAATTGTATTCATTGATTCAACATTTATAAGCGTGTCACAAATGATTTAGGCATCTGTACGTGCGCTGGATGGTGGGGCGGAGACTATTCTTATACGAGAAGGTAGGTCGCCTGCAGAAAGTCAACTGCTGCAGTGCCTACGTGTGCAGCGTAAAAAGGTTTGTTTTTCAGTTACATGCATGACAAACCCAGCTTGACATCTGTGAAGGTAAATGTGCCGTGAACGCTCTCTGAAACCTCTGAGTGGCACATGATGAAACTCCCTCATGTCTCAGGGAAGAAGTGTGTTGGTGCTGGGAAAAACAAGCAGCAGAGAGCTTTCGGAGTAGCTCATGGTGCAAGTGCTCCATTTTTATGTCACTTCTTTCCTGCTCCTTTCCAACAAGTACATTGCTCAGACACGTAGACTTCATTTTGAAAAGTATGTCAGCCTCTGAGCGACACATGTATGAACTTCTCATTCCAGAAACAAGAAGAACATCCTTCACGCTTCTGTCTTCAGGCTTTCCACAAGATGTGTCTTCCAGTTCCAGTTCATCCCAAAGGATTTAGATGGAGTCAATGTGGTCGAGTTCAGGGCTCTATGGAGGCTGGTCATGTTCTGCCGCACCAAACCGAAAAATCCTTTATATTTGGACCTGAATGTGAACACAAAGACGGGTATACTGTGCAGTAAACCGCTGAACTGTTGGCACAAAATTGGAAGCACATTTTTGTCGAAAAACATTGGTCAGTGACAACGTTTCTGGCTTTTGACAGCTTGAAACAAAGCTATCTTGTTAGCATATCAGCCCTTTATGTTTCTGCAATTGGGAGCAGGTGAGCTAAACAACGAAAAATGAGATTCTCAGGAACCAAATGATCTTATTTAAATTGCAGAATTGAATTTTAGAAACTCTCACACAGTTATTAAAGGATTTAATGTGATCGTTGTGTAGTTGTCAGCTATTTTGTCAAATTATGCAAATATGTCCTCAACCACTAGTCCCTTGAAGAGGCCCTATTAGGCTTTTGTGGGGTTTTCCCTTGTCCTGTAGTGTCTAATGCAGGTTTTAGTGCATGTAAATGGTCTGCAAAGGCTAAAATCCCTGTGTTCCCTCCAGGGGGAGTTTCCCCCCTCCTGAAACACCTCCACTAGACTCCTTTCTCACTTCTGGAACATGGGGACATCCGTATGTAACGTGTGCTTCTATTGGCTATCAATAGAACCACAATCACAACAGAGCCGGCCAGCTAACCAATCAGAGACTGGGCTCTGGTTTCAGACAGAGGGTGAAAAGAGGTGCTGCAGCACAGGCAGTATGAGAAACATAAAGAGCTTGTTGAACATTAAAGCATGCAGACATGTCAGTAGAGGCACAACATACAAATATGAGGCTGAAAATGAGCAGCATATGTCATATTTAATTGGTGGTAAAGTCACAGTGTTGTCCTCAGACTTTTTGCCTATAGAGCATTTGAAAGTTTGGTCTGTTTTTTAAGAGAGAAAAACAAAAGCAGACATCATTCATTAAAACGTGTGCTTTCACATTACTATGCAATAAACAATATTGTGGTTACATAATCATGTTTGAATGTTATTAACTCTGCCAGACTGCATTTCTCTCCTGGGTTTAATCAGTAGTGATGTCAAAATATTCATCTGTCAAGAGTCTGAGAGGTGACCAGAGTGTCTCTGCAATGCGAATAAAAACCTCGGCAATAAAGAAGAAGAAAAGAGCCAGTGATTAACAGTGACGTGCAGCTCTTCTTTTGATCTTCCTGAAATGATTAAAAACGACAAACTAATTAACAACTGTCAAAGTTGCCCAAGAAAATCTGAATCACTTTGAATTTTTGTCCAGACTGAAGACAGAAAGCCGGGCGACCAAACCGCAGCCTGAGGGAGCGTGTGAATCGGCCCTGTCGAGGTGTTAATGACTCATTTGGATTGAAGTAAATTATTCATACACTATTATGGTACACGTAAACACATCCAGTGTGAAAACAGACATTTCCCCCATTTCCATCTGTGCCTTGACTGTGTCACAAATAAGGCTTCCTACACTGCAGAGCTTTCTTTGTTCTGTGTCAGGTACGTGCCAGCGTGTGATGGGCATTTGAAGTCATCTCCATCATTTACAGCATCTCCAGGGGACACACACACACACACACACACACGGTACAGCTTGTACTTCATCTGTGCGTTGTCACTTTTTATGACATTAACAGCGCTATTAGCACCGCTCTGTCTAAGAACAGCGCATATATATATAGCCCTAAAAGAAAAGCACCACCCCTCCCTTCCTCCAAAATATTAAAATGCCTCTTACTTTGAGTGGCACCAAATTAGCATTTTTATGTGAGTCATTTAGCTGTTATCCGGAATGACTTACAATGCGTTCAACAGCAGAAAAAAAAGCCCCACTTGCCGGATCATCAGACCTACTGGAGTGAAAAAGGGTCGAGGCAGTGGCTCTGTGACATTTCTGGTACCCTATAATAATTTTAAATAATAGCAGGGAGTGAAACAGGCTGATATGAAAGAATGGGGACAATGGATTACACATCCAGCCTGCCATTTTGTAAATTGCATGAAGCAGATAAAGTAACAATCACAGAGAGAAAAATGGGAGATTGACATGACGACAGTTTTCAGCGCGCTGCGTATCAGTTTAGAGAGACGGCCCCCACAAAGCAGCGCGGCTGAATAGACTCCAGCCTCGGCTTACTGCGCGTTTGACAGCGGTGATTGTCACCACAAAGAAGGAACTGTTCTTGATTGACTAACAATGTGGATGGCAGCGGATGCTTCAAGCATCATGTGCTTTTCTTTTTTTCACACATTCACTTGTCCGTGTGGATGTTCTATTTAATCCAGATTCATCCTTGCTTTTTACACGTCTAGTTTGGTACACATTACCAGCTTTATGAAAACCAGAATGTGTTATATTTGTGAGGGTTTGATTGGACTACAGAGGCCTAAAATATCATTTAGCTTTCGGTCAAAGAGGTCCATGTTTCCTGTTTTATTTTGAAAAACCACTGTCTTATCTATTCTGACTTCCTGTCGTTGTGTGTTTTCCCGCCTTTTCTAGCCTTATTAGCATCACCTGTTGCCATTAAGCCCTGCAACCACCTGACCTCCTGCACACCTGCACTTCATCCCCTCATTACTTCTGTATTTAAGTCCTGGCTTTGGTTTACTCTTTCTGTTTACAGTTTAGAAATAATTGTATACATGCTTCTTGTTTCGCCGGTATTTTCTGTGTAGTTCTGGGGAATTGTGAGGATTTAAACAAACAAGACATTAAGTCTACAATAATAATTCCCGTTTATGAGACTGACTCTTCAAAACAAATGTATTAACTGTATGAAGAAGTCTGCATTTTCAAACGTTGCTTACGAAAGTGCTCAGTAGCTCTTCATGGCTTGACCTTATTCTCATTTCACCATTTTTCAGATTTAGAAATGCTGAATGCAAATGTAATTGGCTTTAATGGAGAGGAAAAAGCTGCAATTTAGAGTTTTAAGCTATAAGTAAGCTGTGTCTGAGTGATAAACTGTTTATTTTGGAAAGATAACTGTTGAGTTAAACTCGTATATGATTTCCAAAACAGCGAGGGTTTGTCGAAGCAGCAGCGGTGTTTTTATTAAATCATATTTTAATGGGTTATCAACGCATTTATTCAGCAGTTATTTTACTTTTATTAAGTCCATTAGTGCCAAAAGCAGCCAAGTAAAAGTGCATTAAAACATTGGTTTCATTGCTGTTACACCTAGTTAGCATTAAGAAGCCGTTGAATTATTTTTTTACCTCGGTTTAATGAGTCATATTCAGATCAATACTGGCTGAGTATTTGATGCCAGGCCCACTGCATCTAGAATTCCTTTTCCTACCATTTGTAAATCTGCTGATGTTTTTCCACATGGTGGGGAAATGATGATGAATGTTACTGGCATGCTCACTCATCGATCCCGGGTCTCTAATTCTGGAGCTCTGTCGGACATCTTATCTGGAGGAAAGATATTCTGCAGCACACTCCGAGTCATTCCTCTATCTGAGCCAGAGGAGATCAATAACCATCTATCATATGAACAGTGAGCAAAGTTATACGTCCTGAGCAAACACACCTATTTATAAAATTAACGGCGATGTAAAAGCTGCTTTTCAACATCAATGACTGAAGACATTTAGGATTACTTTGTGTTTGTACAGGCGGGGGAGTCTGGCATTTATCCAGTTGTATATTTATTTTGAAGGGCACTCTGTCCTCTTTTAGAATAGCTACGGTTTACATGTAAATAGCTGTTTCTTTTATTTAAGCTCAACTTTCCAAGTAGAAATATGGATATTAACACCTTTAGTGTTTCCATGTCAGAACCAAGTTGCATTAAAGAATCGTATTTCATTTCAGGGGTTTTTAAAGACTGTATAATAATGAAATATATGTTCTTGTTGAATGAATTTTAAGGGATAATGTGAAGCCAAGCGGAGTTAAATGAAGGAAGAAAACACCAACCGGGTAATCAGTATCCCGACACAAAGCTTATTACTCAGGTACATACTAAATAAACTGAAGTCTTGACTCACTCAAATCGATCGTATTGCTTCAGCGCGGATAAAATAGTCCGTTCAACTGCGAACCAACGCCTGCAACGCTATATCTTATAAAAGCTGAGGACCCCGTGGTCAACAACACCTCCATTGGTAAACAAATCCACAAAGACAGAAGGTAAACAAGGAAAGTCGTTGGTAGTACTAGAATATATTTTCATTATAAAGCAGATTTTGGTTTCTTGACCTTAAAATAACTCTCATTCAAACGGACGGCAGCATGGATCCAGGTGTTGTGTAAATTTCCAAGTCTGTTCGCATTTTCTTTTCCATTAACCAGTCTTTATACGCTGCCGTGTTCCTGTTAGTGTTGACTTCCTGCCTGTCTTCTTCTGCCGTTCCCTCAAGTGTATTCCTGTCTGTCTTCTGTGGATTTTCCTGACGTCCAGCGCTCTGAATTTTAACTTCTCTCTTCTCTTGCCCTGTCTTTCTTTTTTTTTTCTCTGGGGAAACTTTAGCAGTCACAAATCCAAGTGTTGTGCCCTTCACAAATATAAAAGGGAATATTTTTAAAAAATAGTTCATGGTGTTTTCTAATGAAGATGTTGTCCACCGCTGACGTTAATTTGACGCTACTTCGGCTCCACATGGTCTTTTAGCCAGAATTACCAACCTTTCAAGGTTTCAAGGTTTCAACCTCTGGTATGTCCAAATTGACCAATTGCAATTGAGCATTCAACTAAGCGTTAGGGTTATAGGCAGAATAATCTTTTGGAAAGCTACTTAGAAGATTGAGAGGCAATAAAGACCTGAATAAGAGAGAATATTTAAACAAAAAGTAGTTTGAGAGATCTTTAACCGGGATGCTTACATGTAAAGACAGACACAGTTACCATTACACAGCGACTAATTATCCTGGAATTGTCCTTTTGAATATCTTTTCTGTCTCCTTTGTTTGTGCAGAAAAGGAAAGTAATTCATGGGGAGATTGAACAACCTCGTCTTTAATGTTTCATCTGCACAGGTGTGAAGTGACAGTGAAAGCAATCAGGAAAACTTCTGAATCATCATCACGGAACAGGTAATTGTCATTGGACGAATAAGACGCTTCTTTTTTCCACGGTCACATTGTTTCTCGGGGACAGCTACCGTTGTTTACCAAATCAGTTGCTGTGCATCATTAGGCAAGGACACAATGCTACATAATGGCAGTCATTTCAGAACTGACACAAACATTAGGACTTCATTTATCATAATGAAGTCGCCTGGTCACAAGTGTTAGAGCGTTCTGCTCGCTGAACAGATGGTTGGGGGAAAAATGGATAGACTGTAAAAAACACAGGAGCCTCATAAAACTGATTTTATTAAATAAATGTCCCCTCTGTGGGACTAATAAAGACATTCTGATTAATATACTGAAGGTCTCTTATTCACCCATATGTAAGTACTTATACTACACTTACTTCACTACTAGCAGCCACAACTCTGTAATAATACTAAGGCTGTATAAACTTCAATGGTGAAATACTGATTAGGATTATGACTGTATTACACGGTGCATTTAAAGCAGTAATCTGGTTTTTATTATTAATGTTTTTAACAATAATTATAAACCATTGTATTTATTGTAATATACACATTTTTCCATATTTTATATGTTTGCACAATTTTACTTTGTATGTTAAAATAAACATATCATATTTCTATTCTATTTTACTCTATCATGGTATTACACATTTTTACTAAAAGTATTTTTATTATTTTTAATTTGTTTTATTTTCTTATTCCAAATATTTAATTTAACTGTTGATTTTTTATGATGTTATAGCACATTTTAGTTTAACTTCTTTAATATTTTAGTTTTTATCTTCGTATTTTATCCCAAAATCGTGCCCCTGACATGAAAATGTTTTCCTCCCCTGGCAAGTATTGTGATTCTGAATTTAATTCCTATTTTGGAAAATGAAAAATGATACCACTAAGCAATCAAAGTATCTTCCACCATCATTTCTTTATAATAACATCCCATTCCTTCATCTGTACATGGTCAAAATCATTTCATTTCTGTTGAAGAAGAAGCATACAAAAACACACATCCTATTACTCGGTCTTTCCACGTCTCAAATTGCATGTAAAGACAAAAGGAAGCCTTTTTCTCAGCGGGAGATCAACCAATCCGCCCTCAGGCAACTAACACGGGTGATTAATTATAAAACTAATATCTCTGCTCGGAGAGAGGAGATCCACGAGGCGTAACATGAGTTATTTTTCAGGTGAAGCTGTCAGTAAATGTTGTGTTTGATATTAATATTACAGTAATGTCTTAAACATCTATTGCTGTGGAAATGCTATTAAAGACACATCACTTTTGCACTGTCTGACATGTCGCTTCATTACCATGAACACACACACTGATTTACGTCAAACCATAGCACACTGTCATGGTACCGTAAATCTAGACCGATATTAAAGTAGTCACCAACAAGTGCTCCATTTACTCCACTGTATTTTGGATTATTTTCTAAGTGTTTTGGACTGAATGCTCTGTACGGATAACTGTTATATGATTTGCATTGGTGGATATACTTTATTGTAGCTTGGGAAAAAGAAAAAAGGTCCCCTCCCCTGTTTTTATTATCAGAATCAGTTATCGTAAAACTTCGAGATTCATCACGTTTTATACATCTTGGCGCCAGTAGTTACAAACATCGTTGGTATCAGTTATCTCGTTCCATTCTTTTATTCTCTTGACTTCTGCTGCACTTTATGTTGAAGATCTTAATGTCTTTCATTGTTTGTCAAGCACTTTGAAAAGTCTTGAAATGTGCTCTATAAATAAATGCGCCTTGCCTTTCTTAACCTATATCTAACATACGGCGCAGTAAGTTGTGAATTCCTTGGCAGCAAATTCAAAATAGAGAACACCTGATTTAATAACTACTGAGAAATACTGGTTGAGGATTAAATATCAGGATCAGTTCTGCAAAGCTGGCCTCTTTGCATCTCAGAATCATTCTTTTTTTATTTGTTCATCTGCTGATTTTGCTCCTTTTTTTGCATCTTGAGTGGAAATGATGCTGAGATTTAGTTTGAGAATATCACTGCTATGTATACATAGATGAAAATGGTCCTGAATAAATGCACCATCTATGCTGTTTTTGGAAATGATTTGGCCAACAACATCATCAAATGTGTTTACAAATCCTCCTCTTTTAATGGTAACTGTAATAGTGATTCTTCATCTCTCTGGATTTTCCACCTGTGTCCCATATATACTCCCACCTTTCACAGTCATCTAATATTCTCACCCACCTTTACACCTTCCCCTTGTTTCCTCATTAAACTGAATGACTCAGTACCGTGTCACATTGTTCCTGTTGCCTGTTCCCTTTTCCTGTTTTCATTCAGCTTTATTTATAAAGTTAGAAATCAAATCATACATTGGTTTTAAAGGGCTGCATCCTGCTCACCCAGCTCTGCAGGATAGCAAGATGTTCTGAGTGCTTTACATAACTCCTACACATCAGTCAAAGATCATGGATTGGAATGAATTATTTAATGTATCAGACAGTCTGTTTTAATCATTTTGAATGTAAAATATTTTTGTTTTTTGACTTCAAACACATCATCTTGAAATCTGGTGATGACAATTGCTCCCTGTTGTCGTCTCGTTTCCAAAAAATAATTAAAAAGGCCTTATTTTACATTTATAATAAATGTAATATTCCATTCCTTACACACCTAAAGTATATATAATGTTAAGCCTTTAGAAATGTGTGTGTTACTCTATTGTAGTTTAATGCGATTTGTTTGGTTTTTTTCGCAACCATGGCAATATATGAGCAGTGCATGCTGGGAGACCGGAAGTAAATTTGCCATGCCGCGATCAGATTTGCGTGAGCACATCCAGTCATCAGCTCCTCAGCTAAAGGCTATTCTTTCTCTCTCTTTGCTAAGGCGAAGTCTGTAAGTATTAATGCATGTTATGACATTACGTCTTCGAGTGTTTTGAGTTTGTGAGTGTATTCAGACGGCTAAGACGCTAATTGTGTTGCTAGGCTAAGTTAGTGCTAACGTTAGCTTTCTGCTTTACCGTTGCTTGCTGTTTGGTTAGCCTGATCGTATCTCATTGTTCTGTGTTTACAGTTTCACAAGATTCCCAGTAAACTTCAGGGAAACGAATCATGTGTCCTGGGGTTTATGGGAGTGTTTAAACAGCCCATGACATATAATATCCCGGTTTATCTTTAGTTTACTGTACATTTTTGTTCTGACGTTTGTGTTTTTCTATTTTTTGAATGCTATTTCATTTCTATTGAGATGTTCACATTTTGAATGGTTTATTTCTAGTCTTTTAATTTCTGCCTTGTCTTTTTACGCTGCTGCAACGGGAAAACAATCCCAATTTGGGATCAATAAAGTACTTCTTATCTTATAAAATTGTGTAAAAATATAAATATGAACCTGAAAATGCTAAAAAGATGCTTAAAGTATTGCTTTATATGCATAAATACCCATTTAATTAACAATTAAAGGTAATTGTATCATTGGTATACTGCCCCTATACGTGATTTACATTCCCTTATAGTGTTAATTTGGCTTTACTGTGTATAAGAGCTTAAAGAAATACAACAACTATTCAATATGATGTATACTAAACAGCACAACAGTTAAACGGATGACCTTGAAAGTATTGTAAATTTGCTCGTTGGAGATGTTCCATTAACTACTCATATTATCTAATCAAGCCTTCAGTCATGTTACTAAATGTTAAAGGGCAGATTTAATGAGATGAAGGCCCATACTGTTTCCATTCAGAGAAAGCCTCATTGTTATTAAAATGTAGACGTCTTTGACCTTCATCTGACATTAGAGACACAGGAAATTACATTAGACAATAATTCAAATTACCTAGAAACAATGATGTCTTTTAGCCAATAGAGGCATTAAATATCAAACGTATGTATGCATTTACCATTTGACAGAACGGATTGTCCTTGAGGGTTTCATGTTTTCAGTAATAACTTGGTATCAAATGTTGAGCTACACCAACCTTCTTAAAATGCAAAGAAAACAAACTGAAGCAAAACCAAATACACACTATGTAATATATGAATAAAGGAGATATTTGGGAGTTTTATTACATCCACAGAGGGGTAAGCAGTCACTAAGGCCACAAGGAAACAGTGGGAGAATGAATTTGCCACCAGCTAGTGACAAAGACAATCTGAAAAGCTATCCGAGATCTGAAAAGTAAAAATAACCAGAAATGATGTGCGGTTTCATCTGCAGCGGCAAAGTCGAAAGATAAGAGCAGAACGACACAGACGCACTGAACATCGTCTCTCAAGGATAAAAACCTTTTCTTTTTTCCTTCAAGACAAACTAATTATGAATTCACTCATGAATGTCTAGACATGGACAAACCAAAGTCAATTTATGTAAGATTGTTCTATGAAAAAAAAGGAGAAGCTTTTAACCGACTCTCAACCATCAAAGGTTAGATTTGAATAATATCACTGGTTTTATTCTTGCTCATTATTCCTATCGTGCTTTCTGAGATTGGAGAACATTGCTACAACAAAGTCTAATGTGGTGCAAAAACAAGAGGATTTAAGTAAAGATCCTATTTCTAGAGTAGAACATATAGCAAATATCATCTAGAAAGGCTCTTTGAGATTGC
Source organism: Eleginops maclovinus (assembly GCF_036324505.1). Lineage (NCBI taxonomy): Eukaryota > Metazoa > Chordata > Actinopteri > Perciformes > Eleginopidae > Eleginops > Eleginops maclovinus. The sequence continues at coordinate 3,626,110 of NC_086350.1, read as the reverse complement.
ACACCTCCGTCAAGGCCAATGGTACATTCACAGCACTCTTAAAATTGTCCCGTTGCGGGGGGGGAAAGGACCCGAGCACAGAACCAATTGAGGAGGCGGGTATGGTGTTTTAAGAAAAAGCTGTAACAACTAAACTCGGAAAAACGGTGCAAGCAGGCACGATCATCAAAAGGGAAAAGTAGCAAACAAAAACCGGAGGGCCACCGAGGGGAATCCAGACAGGCAGACAGGACTAGGAAACAAACAATTGGACCACGAGACACGGGGACAAACATGGGAATGACGACAAAGAACACAAAGGGAAGACGAGATTAAATACAGAGGAGGGTAATCATAAGACAAGACACAGCTGGGAAGGGGAGGTGAAACACAGAGGCAACACGTGAGCACAATCAGACCGAGGGAAACTAAAGACAGGAAGTAAACCAGACAAGACAGGAAGTGACAAAACAAGATACATTTCAAAATAAAACAGTAAACTGTAAATACAAAAACAGATCCCAACACAAATGGTCCAATTATCTGACTTTTAATGAATGCAGAACGCAGAAAAGATTCTAGCCATGTTAGCAGAGTTACACATCATATAAGTAACGCCCTGTATTGCTTAATTGCACCAAAATGTATCGAGTCCTTCCTTGGCTCATTATACACTTGTGATATGAAAATCGGGCCAGCAGTTTTTCTGTAATTCTGCTGACCGTCTGACAAACAAACCAAGCCTAAAAGAAACCGCCTTAGGCCAAGGGACTAACATCCTAAATCACCAACGTAAGACAAGTAGTAATTAACCCAGGTAGTTTCCAGGCCTCTTAATGGGTGCCCGCAATTCGCTCAAGAAGTCATATTGGTCTTGAGCTCGTTTCCCCAGTTTGGAGAAACAACCCATGGACCGTAGGTGGACTGGACGCGTCATCTTCCAGTACAGATAGAAAAAGACACACAAAAATGGACACACCTTTTTATGTTTCTCATGGTATGCCTGCTTAGCCCTAACCCTAATATCTAAGACTTACCCAACATCCTTAAAAACTTAACTAACCCCAACTACTAAATGTTCCAAAAGCATTCACTTTGTCAGTCCGAACATACTGTAGGTTGACAATAGGTGGGATATAATAAGCACAGACACACTTCAATGGACCTCATTCGTGTAAATAAGTAAACTCGTTTATTATTCCCTGGACTTTAAGTTTATACCAGCTTTGACATATTTGCTTTGCAACTGCTTCTTTATAATGGTGACGATGAGGCTGATGAAGCTGTTCTTAACTTAGTCCCTCTTCTGTAGTGTTTTAAATAGGTGCATGTAAATGGTCTGCAAAGGCTCAAATCCCTAAGCTCCTTCCAAAGTCAGCTTCTCTCCCACGAACCAGGCTTAAAAAACGCCTCCATTGGACTCCTTTTCTGTACTTCAGTAACATAGTGACATCACTTGGTGGGATAAGGCCTTAAAAGACGATGCAACGATGCTGTAGCGCCCTTCTTTTTAAAGGCATCCACTCATTCATCTCGTCTTTGCTGCCATATTAACTCTCATTATTCAGATGAGCAACACCAGACAAAGTGCATGCACATTTTTGAAGGGCAGGTTGGAGCAGTTGTGGGGGTTTCCCAGCCTCACACTTTTTAAAGAGGCTCTGATTCTCACCCATCAGGAAGTAGCGCGTGGTGATTTATGACTCTCCGCACCGAGCGAGAGGAGGTAGAGAGGAATTCATCCCGGCAAGCTGTATGGCGTCTGGCTTTAAACTAATTTCTGCATACTGAGGTGCTTTCCCTGCCTGCGCCTGTGTCATTTTTCTTAATGACTGTTAAGGGGAGGCTGGGTGAGTAAGGCAAACAGGCGCCGCTCCGCCACAGGAGCCACCGAACAGAATATAATTAAGATGAGGGGAGAGGAAGGGTCGGGCGAAAGACCTCAACTGAATATTCATTGCAATCACACCAAACAGCTTGGTGATTAATTGCTTTGCCTGGGTGATTAAAATACGTCTGACTTGGTGGAAAATTCCGATTTTTAGTCAAAGGTGGCTCAATTGAGTTTCCGTTGATTAATGAATGGCGCTGCTTTGTTGAGACAGCTGGAGTTCTGGAGAGTTGAGAGAAAAAATGTGTAAGAAAAACTAAATAAATGATCCCTTAGACTCCCTTTTTATCATCACAGAGCCTGAATTTGCCACAATCTATAATTGACCTCAGGATATGTGATCAGAGTGGATGAATGCAGGAATAGCCCGTCTTCGGTTGCCTTATAGCCCCGGGGCGTTGTGTCTCGGCACAGTTGTGCAGCCAACCAACCAACCAGTGGTTCTGACCCACTTCCTGGCCTCATCCGTCACACTGAGAGTCCCGTAGACTCAGATTCATTTCCTTTGAATCCCATTTATTCCTCGCGGGCTCTCATGTCATCATTACAGACTTACCTGCTCCATCGTTCTCCGAGCAGGCATTTGAATATTTCATTACGGGCACAATAATACTTTAAATATGCCATTGGATATGATTTATACGGGGCATGCGTGGCACTGAAATGTTTTTCTAACGTGATCACGAAGACCCGTCACTGTGATCATGAAGCTCAATGATGATTTATGCCTCTGCCAGGGCTGTGATTGAGACCTTCTCGGTGTTATCTCACAGCAATAACAGCGAGGTACTTTGACACAAGTGGACTGCTTTTCACAGAGGCAGCAAATTATAAACAGCAGAAGGGATATATTTCCTCCTTGGCTCCAAGTGGGAGAACCTATGTTCATTTTCCTTCATCTCCAAATTGATTAGGGGCTAATTCAACCCTTGAGGACCTGCGCACAGACAGGATCCCCCAGCGAACTTCTAGAAGAAGTCATCCATAAACCACATATGTCAGCCCTGTTGCTCGCTTTCTCCCCATCACACTTCCTGTTGCTAAGGTGCTGTGTGCATTCTCTCCTCCTTAGTAATTAAAAGTAATTGGATGTTGAAGCCTCCTTCAAAAACGAGAAGCAATCTAACTGGACTCCATCTGGCATTATGGCAGCACAGAAGAGTCATTAGTTCACTTACTGACACTATTTGGTAGGTTCGAAAGACGGACAACTGCCGTAAAAAGCAATCACTCGTGCACGCAAGGTTAAGTGAGTGTTGGGAAACAAGTAACTGAGATTGCTGTGCATGTGGAGACTTAATTTGTATATCATAAATGCATTTTTTCCACGACTTTAATATGTGCACTGAAGAAACGTACACACACTATCCATTTTGCAATGGAAAGTATGAACTAACAAATCTAAAAATGCCATCATTTATGCAACATTTTATTCAAGTGTTTATGTTCAATTCTTTCTCAGATAGCATTAAAACTCAAAAGTGAAGTAAAAATTCATAAAAAGCGTCATCATTTAAAAAGAAATGGGCGGCAAAAATCTCAAATCAATGTGGGATTGATATTTTATTGTCCTGCTTTTATTCCCCAATAACTTTAACGATATAAATAAAACATTACATTTATTGTACAGTGAATATCATCAGCGTACGGTTACATTTGGATATAGTTCAGAATCACAGTGTGAAGTGTGCATGTTATGTCCAGTTAAGAGAGGCTATGGAGCAGTGAGTTGTCTGCCAGGCAGAGGGGAATTATTGGTAAGTGTTGTTGCAGCGGGCAGGAAAGTTAGTTAAACAGTTAAAGGAGTTGTCATTATTCTATGGATATCATTGTTAGAGGATCAAGCTCATCAGTAGTTGTAACATGCTCCCCCTTCTGTTCTCCCTCTCCTCTCTGCTCAGGTGTTCCTGATCTGCCTTAATGGCCAATATAAAGGGAAGGCTCTTTGGTTTAGACACTACAGTACTCCGTTATCCTAAGTTAAGAATTGTACTCCTTATATCATCCTGATGACTTTTTGTTGACACTAGGGGAGGGGAGTTCTGGGTCCTACGGCCCCTGGTGTGTCTGGCCTAGGCTTCCTCCATCTTTTGCTCTTCTTGGCCGATCCTCCAGACCCTCATAGTTTAGTTTGGCTTGAATGTATTTGTGGTACATCACTCTAATTTGGAGTTTGACCACCCAATGGATTTACAACCAATGTCCCACTCTCCTTTCAGCTCCATTTTAGTCTTCATCGACTCAGGAGGAAAAATATCTGGCTCTTAACTAAATGCTCTACTTTATTCACCAGCTAACCTCTAGCTCTGTTGGCGCTGCTTGTGACACGGCAGATAGTGGACGATTTAAAATAAACTGAAAACGATGAGCTGCTGATTATCCCCTAAAATGACTGTTCTGCAACATAAAGAGCTAGCTCAAAGCCTCTCTCACTTGCCAGAGTAATAACCACTTTGACGTGATAAACTCCCAGTTTTTGCTACTTCATGTTACATTACACATGAAACAACAGCGATTTCCAGATTATGGCCCAGTGTCATCGGTACTTGAGCTGCCTCGCTGTGCCTCGGTTTGCAGCCCCAGATATCCCATCATGCCACATAATAACTTGCTTATAATTACCAATAAAGGCAGGGGAACTGTTTTGTGCCTCATGAAATCACATCTGTCTTGCCGCCTACATCCAGTGAACGAGAGCCGAGGTATTAAAACCTCACAGAGCCCATCAGGCTTCCGTACTTGTCATTATCTTCTGATTTACACACGTCTCTCTGCATTAGCGGCATGAAAATCGTGCATAACAAGCAGAGTTACTGACTGGCAAACAGCATAAGGCGGGGAGGATCCGGGGTGTGTGTGCAATGCATGTGTGTGTTACTAAAGAGCAATGTCATACCTCCTGGCTATTCTGGACAGCATAGGTAGATGTTTCAGCAGGCGATTTGATCTGCTTAATGACCCAGGAGTCGCATGATTAATGGAACGGTTTTGCACGGTATTTCTCCAACATTCAGGGGCCGAGCACAAGTTTGAAAGCTTATGCATGTCAACTTTTAAGAGCCCCCCCCCCTGCTCAAGGTCGGCCGAGCCTGGAAGAGAGCCCACAGAGACGACAGGGCTATTAGTGGACTTTCTTTTCCATTCTGGACCACTCACACACAGCCACATATACACTCACACGTTCACACACACATCCCTGCACACTCACATTTACACCAGGGACCACCCCGGTATGGCAGGGACCTCTGGGATTCCTGTAACCTGCTTTAAAGGAAGCAGAACTCATATCCCTTGTTAGGCGCTGAGAGCCAGAGGATGATCGAGTGCAGGCACGACCAGATTGAGCAGTTTCCAGGCCTTCCTGCTCATTTACCTTCCCAATATGAACGGCTCAGAGTATAATAAAAAACAAACAGCACAAGCACCGTACTCCTGCTCTCTAGTTTCATCTGTTTCTCACAGTCCTTTCAGCAATCAAAGATGCTGCAAATGCAGAATTGTACATTTTTATGCTTATTTTTCATGGTTTCATTTCCTGTCGTGTGTTATATAGGTTTGGGTGCATGTAAATGGTCTGCAAAGGCTAAAATTACAAAGTTCCGTCCAAAATTCCCTCCCTCCTGCCCGAAACACATCCATTTGATTCCTTTTTTTACTACGTTACACCTGCGCTCCTATTTGCTAGTGCTCCAACACATTTTACGAGATAGAGTCGGAGGATGAAACCCTCTTTATTAGTCACATACATGCACACAGCAGAGCACACAGTGAAATTGGTCCTCTGCATTTAACCCATCCTAGTTCTAGGAGCAGTGGGCAGCTATTGTGCAGCGCCCGGGGAGCAATGGGGAGGGGGGATTGGAGGTGTCCGGTGCCTTGCTCAAGGGCACCACAGCAAGGCCTAGGAGGTGAACTGGGACCTCTCCAAGTAGCAGTCCACTTTCCATGTTTTTTCAAGTCTGTTCGGGGACTTGAACCGGCGACCCTACGATTCCCAGTCCAAGCCCCTACTGACTGAGCCACTGCTGGACTAGGCTAAGGGGCGGGACATCCAGGCCAGCTAACCAATCGGAGCAGACTGGGCTCTGGTTTCAGACGGAGGGTGAAAAGAGGTGCTGCAGCACAGGCAGTATGAGAAGGATAAACGTGTCACAGTAGAGGCACAAAACACACATGTGAAACCTGAAAATATGGTTAATAGGGCCCCTTTAATGGCGGAGTTCAGGTGCTAAGTCTTTGTAATCCACTTCAAAAGTTTCAAGACCCCTTTGTTCAGCCCTTTAAATGAGAAGTGAGTTCTTGTGAGGCGTAAGAAAAATACTTGGAGCAATTTGTATTCTGCAAGGCAAACTTTTCTACATATTTTGTCAGTTTTCTTGTCTTCAGGTCACTCAGAGACTGACTTAGTTTAACACCTTTACTGGAACCACTGAAGCAGACATACCGATGGTGCAAGGAGGGTGATTATGAATGCAAATTCCAAATAAATGCCTTGGAGGTTTGTTGAAAGGCTTATCAAACGAATAACAAAAGGAAAACGACAGCCTAGTGTACTATGATTACATTGTGAACCCAGTCAAGAATGAAGAATGCATAACTTATTCAAGCAAACAAAAATAACCTCCGTGTGTGAGCCCACAGGGTTTTGGTCTACGAGGAAATGCAGATGTGAATCGGAGGGAATTTCAGTTCTGGTCTCACTGCGTTTTTTCTGGCACTATTTTAGAAGGTGAGTGTGAATGTATATTAATAAATGTGATAAATTAAAGGTCATCCATACAGAATTCAGAGCATTGGATTGTGGTCTCAAATGATAGTTTGAAATCTTATGATGATGATGATGATTTGGAAATTATGACATTTAGAGGAAAATAAGACAGGGGCTTCCTTGGGATTGACAGGTCGCTTTAATGGCATTTCAAAAAGTTAATTGTAACATTTCAGTTTCCTAAACATTTCTAGTCTAGTCAGAATTTAGTTTTAAGCTAAGTACCCAAAAAAGAATAAATGCATCGACCAAAATGCCAAATTTCAGGCTTCAAACCCATAGTACGACACTCGGATTACTGCGTTTAGAACTTGAATTGAATGTTTTCCTCAACTTTTTGTTCCATTTTACGTTTTGGGTTTGATCTGAAGATGGTGGCTCCAAGCTCTATTCCTCTTTTTTAAATTGCTGTTGTACCCGGTGCAATGGCAAAAAGGGATGCTCTTCTAATCTGCATAATATAAGCAGCTGTTAATGCACTCAGAACATTTATTGTACGAATGGTGCTTTCATTTTGTTTTGTATCGGGCTTACCAGACAGAATACTTGAGCTGACAGAACTTCTACACAAAAGAGCATTCAAAGTGAGATGAAAACGAAGTCCGACCTTTGGCATAATGGCATAAAAAGAAGATAATGATTCCCAGCAGGGAGCCCGGCTGTTTATCAAGGCTTCCTCTCACTGTGCTTCGGAGGGTAATCACACCTCTGCTCAGATGGAAATGAGCTGACATCAGGCAGTGAACTGAAGCCGATGTAATTGACAAGCTCAAATCCGGAGAGAGCTGAAGTGAAGTAAAGTCGGTGTCACTAACGACTTGAACTGCTGTCAAGAAACGGGGCATCTTCCCCCGGACCGCTGAGGGGGTCCTGCAGATCCCCCACGGAGGAGGAACTCCTCCCGGCTCCTGCTGTTGCCATGCAACTACTGAAGGCCTTCTTGATGTGCAGACCTTTTGAAATGCTCTGAAGTTTTGACACACTTTGGGTGTGTTTGTTTATCCAACCTGACTTATTTCACCAACAGAAGAGTGTTGCTGTTCTTAGAAACAGAGAACTCTACGTGAATTAACAAATGAGTTACATAAAAGAGCGTTTCTGTCAATGTGCATATTGAAAAACACGTGGCGTCTCTTCCATATAGGTGGGTATATTGTTATAGATGGTTTTGAAGAGACATGATAGCCTGTAGAATTGTAACAATATGTTAGACAATCATTTAGAAAAGGTAGGCTGAAGCGGAGGAAATGAATTAATTAGTTCATGTTAAACCGGCCCTGTTTTGCTTTTTGGGGGTTTCCCTTTCCTCTGGTGTGTTATATAGGTTTGTGTGCATGTAAAGGGTCTGCAAACACTGAAATCCCTGTGTTTCTCTCCCACACTAGCGTTCCAACACATTGTATGATCTTAGGCTAAGAGGCGGGACATCTCTACGTGGTTGACCAATCAAAACAGCTGCCTAGCTAACCAATCAGAGCAGACTGGGCTCTGGTTTCAGACAGAGGGGGGGAAAGAGGAGCTGCAGCACAGGCAGTATGAGAAACATAAAGAGCTTTTTGGACATTAAAGCATGGAGACATGTCACAGTAGAGACACTACATACTGATATGAAGCTGAACATTTGCAGAATATGTATATTTAACAACTGGAAGAAAAAGAGAGAGAAAATCGATATACAGTAGATCTTGAATTGTATGCAGCTAGACAATGAGCTCCAAATGTTCATGCTGAAGTATTCCCCTCTGGTGCATTTTTCACCACATCAAAGACAAAAGTCGGGGAGAAACACTCAGGGTTTTATGAAGAGAACTGCATGTCAGAGGTCTGTCGATTTGTTCTGCACCTCCTCGCTGTCTGAACGGACAATTCTGCAAGAAGAGAAAAGAGGTGAAAGAGGGCGATCGCTCCGAGGAGTAAGAAGACCTGGTGGAGTCAAGAGGTTTGCTCTCTCCTCTTATCCAGCTGTGTGAGAAAGAAGAAGGGTTTCTTTCACCACGATGGCAACTACAACGTGTACCTGGAAAAACAGCCAGATTCAGGAAAGTCTACAAGTTCTGCTGCCAGCTGCAGCGAAATTCAAGGAAAGGCAAAAGACTTTGATGTTTTTGACCAAATCAAGAATTGGTTTCGTGAATGTCATACCACCCCTCCTCTAAACCCAAAGAAGTATTTCCAGTAAGTGAGATGTTCAGTTTCCACAGGTGAATCCTTCTGTTGTGTTGTGAGAAGGGGAACTCCAGGAGTCTCCGGATATTGTTCTGAGTTTATTTGATAGAAGGACTTCTGTTGTATGTGACTCTTCACCTACCCCATGTTTGTGTGCTGAAATCGAAGCTGCTTGTCACCTTTAACTCTCCATCTAAAACTGGCCTCCTAACCTTCATGTTTTTGGACCGTGGGAGAAAAAAGGAACCCGGAGAAATCCCACGTAGCTAAAGATAGTCCAAAAAGAGAGGCCGTCAGTGGCCGGCACGTACAATGTAGTACCATCTGCTTACAGTGCTTACCAATAAATCTGAAGCACAGACACTTTTTTTAATGTTGGAAGCATGCATCACTCTTTAAAGCAGTACCATATTAACACAGTTATCCTTGTGGACATTAATAACGTTTAATGTAACATCTTAAATCCAAGTGCAGAGCTGAGCACAGTGCCAGGTATAGTATATATTCTTCAGAATGTACCTAAAGCCAGGAGAAAGACCTCTGCTGTGGCCAATCTTCCTCATTACATTAATGCCTTCAAGAATCTGTCTAGGCTGCGGCATCACTCAGCCATGCTGGAGGCATATCCTGTTAATTTTAATGCACACCAGCCTGCAACCAGCGGCTCAATCTACTCAGGAGAAAATTACAAAGCCCAATCAATAGAAATGTGTCCTACAAAGTTAAATACCAGCTCGACTGATAAACAGCCACTTCTCCCCGTCATACTGCACAGAGGCAATCTGGCGCTACAAATTGCAGTTTAGAGGGACAGCTGAGAGGAGGATGGCTTCCTGGAAAGAAACTGGGAATATTTGTTGCCTTTTTGACTCTCTGACTTTGTTGATTGGTCATTGAACCCATGTTGTAGCAGTGATTCATTTAGGGTACTTTGTTAGCTAACTCTTGACTCTTTTATGACAGTGTACCTGTTTTGAATATGTAATGTCTGTTACCTACTGCGCCTATTGAAACCAGAAGTGACATATGAGGGTGACGTAAAGTTAAAAAGAAGCATAACATAGACATTTTGACATTTACATGATGATTTACCCATAACTTTCATGACTTAAAATAGTTGAAGTTGACAGAAAACACTGGCAACACTGAAACGGAAAATTGTGATAGTGACCAGTAAGTCTGGCAATGTTTCCGCACCTCAAAGCATAACCTAGGTTCTGAAGAGGACCATAATTCACAACGTTATTACTGTAATGGAGCTTGAAACTGGCGATAAAGTCCAGAAACTAATAAGGAAAATGTAAAATGTGGTAATAAACCAAATGAGAACTAGGACCATTTTCTCATAGACTTCTATACAATTGGACTTCTTTTGCACCAGTGTAATCGCCCCCTGCTGGTCACTAGTAAGTATGCAGGTTTAAGAAATGCTGCATTGGACTGGTATTTCAGACATCATGCTACCTGGTTAGCAGCATTAAACATTAGAGCTACATTTACAAGTGGCTGGTAGAGAGAGTAGCACAAATGGAACCTAGAGAACAAAACTAAGCTGAAAAGGAAAGTAAAAATAGGACGACTCTGATCAAATACTCAAGTTGATCTTTGCTTTCTGAATAAGCATATAGGCAGTTTGCTATAGCCAGAAGGAACCTCTAATGCTATTTAATCCCCATAAAAGTAGCATAATAGCTTATTTCCTTTGTGGCCTTCCTACAACTCTCCACACTGCCTCTGAAAGATGCTTAAAGGAAGGTCTTCAGCTCATTTACTCTTAATCCTGACCGGTGGGACCCAGAATTTAGCTGGGACCGTCTCCAACCCGGCAGATAATTGTATCTGGGTAGTGCCATTCACGCAGCAAGCAGTTGAGTGCCTGTGAAATCTCAGGTGTTAATCAAGCTGATTTGAATCCAACATCAAAACTGTCAGCTAGACGGACGCAACATGCTGCATTTCGGGGAGACGTGGGTTTTTAGAAAAGACATGTCCTGCAGGCTACAACATGACAGAGATCTTGAAAAGTGATGTCAGTCAGTGTTTGGCTCTGCTCATTTCTGCCTGTGGTGCTTTAGTTAAAACACTCAACTGTCACCATCTATTTACCAAGGGATGTTTTCACTATTATTTGCTACCCTTAAGCAAAATTGCAAAACAAACAGTTAATGAATCACATCTTTGAAAGCCAATACACTTCCAGACCTGTCCCACCCAATATATTATTTGCAATAAGTGAGTATAGACAATGGTGGGATGGCTTCATAACAAACATTTAGGATAAGATAAGAGTGAAGGAGCTACCTTGAGATGTATGACTTGGCGTCTGCTCAGCTGAATAACGTGTTGTCGGTGCTTAATAAATCCATTATCTAAATACTCAGAGTTTGGTTAGCTTGTTATGCTTTTGAGAAGATCAGCCACCAATGTCTCGAGCAGAACAGAAGGTCCTATAGGGTCAAAGGCATTTGGACACCTAGACTTCAAACCCAAATTGTCTTTAAACATCTTATTCCATAAACATAAATTGGCTGTCTTTATGGGAAGACCATGAAACGTAGGCTCAGATCAATTCCACTCAAGTTGTTCCTCCTGGTAGATGGGCTGTTTTATGTAACACTGAGATGTGTGTGTGTGTGTGTGTGTGTGTGTGTGTGTGGTTGCATGACAGGATGTGATTTTGTTTAAGGTGCATTGATTCCTTGTATTCTTTTAAATATAAACATCTCTCGTTAAAGAGCATCAAAGTAGGAAAACCAAAACGTTTCTATTCATTGCTTCCTTTTTTTAACGCACACCTCTCTACCATTCTTCACTGCACCCACACTGCACACCCACCTCCTCATAAATAACCCTTAAATGCCTCTCACGATAAACCGAGATGAACATGGAGGATAAATTAAGAGGCTGCACCGAAACAAAAACGTGTTCTGGATTTTGTTGCTCAATGTGTCTGAATTGATTTAAGGGCTGTTTAGAAAGCCAAGCAACTTCCAAAAGAATCAAAAGCCTTTAGCTGAAAAATAACTGGTATCCGCACAGTGTTTGCAGCTTTTTAGTGTTGATTCCCGATGGGCAGAAGAGGGAACTGAGGGTTTAATGTGCAGCAGGGCCCCAACTGTGAAAGCATCAATAAGTGCCAGGCAGTAAAGCCCTCCTGGGTGTGAGATTGGCTCCATTGATTGGCTTCTCTGAATATAACATCCTCACTTGTCTGTGTGCCTGTCTCTTTCGAAAGTTCTGAAATTTAAATGGTCAAGCTCTCGTTTTGTTCTGTAATCTGATCTCCTCCTAAACTTCCTGAAAAACCTTTTTCTTTTTTGCATGTCGTTTAAGTTAATGTGCAATGGAAGTACAAAGGGCTGCCCGGATCTCATTGAAGCGGCTCTTGAGGATGTTTCAGATGTGTGTGTTCAAGACCGTGGTGGGCGAGCGTCTTGAAAGAGGTGAGATACACTACCGAGTATTGATCCGACCATGTGATTCGACCTCTCCCCCATGTGGACTCTGCTACTTCATCGCCTGTATCCGCCCGCATCGATTGGTCGGTGCATGCTGGCTGGACGTGCACAACGACACGGTGAACCAGATGTGTGCTGCAGAGAAGCCTTCCCACTTAACCTTTAACCCTAATTGATATGCCTTTGAGTTTCCTTGTCAAGCCTCCGTGCTGTAATTGAATGTCCCTGAGTGCAGACATGCAATATATCAAATGGTGTTTTGCAAGCGTTATCAATATCAGGTCAATTCATGCAAGGAAAAATATTCAGAGCTGTGAATATGATCTCATCACAATTCATTTCTCTAGCGTCTAATCTGTTAGCCACGAAAACCTACAAGGGTTCCACATTTAAAACGTCTGTGATATAAAAGTTCTGTAAGAATCAATAAGCTATTGTTTCACGATCTTTATCACGGAGCCTAATGAACGTATAGTTTGTTTTGGTGTTATTGATCGGAACGCAGTAAAGCTAAAACTCCTTATTGATCACAGAGGCGTTAGTATATATTTCTGGAGACCGTGCTCACAACGCTAATCAGTATTTCATATTGGCTGAGTCAACAAACACCTGGGATGTGTGGTGGCCAACGCAAAGGGTTTGTTAGGTAAAGCAGGACACAAATTGTGGTTCCCTTTTAAGCCTTATCTCTATGCAGCATCATATTTATCAGTACATATAAATCATCCGTAATGACCAGAAGTGTACTGCTGAGATCTGAGAGTGCAGTTTAATTGCTAAAATAGCAAGCAAACAATCCATGAAATATATCAAAGACAGACAGACAGAAAGAAATGAACTAAACACTGTGCATACAAATGTCAGAACATATCAAAACACACATTCAGATGAAATCGGGGAAGGCAGTGCGATGAAAGCATGTTTGGGAAATCTGACAGATAGAAACACGAGCTGTCACAAAGTTTTCTCGTGCAATGAATGAATATTACAGACATTACACACCTCAACAAGGGTTAACTGCCATGTTTATAGTGCTTATAAATTACTTTGGTGGGCACACAAGCAATTATGAATCAAATGTGATGGAAAAACATGTTTTGTTTTCGTTCCTATGAACACTTGTTTGACAGTCTCCGGTTTGTAGCCGTGTGATCGTCAGCAGTCATTAGCATTCCATGTGATGCACATCCAAACGCTGATCCTCATTTAATTTGCTTCCCAGCTTTATCTGAAGCGGCGGAGATAATGCAAACATCGTTTCTTTGTTAATGGAAATCCTGATTAATTAACAGACTGCCTTAGAGTGATTTCAAGTGCATATCAAGGAATACAAATCATACATGTGGCTGCAAAAAAAGGGAGTGTTTTTGCAGCCTATCTTTACAAACCTTACATAAACTTTGAACTGGTATTTGTATCCCTGTTATTTTCGAGTATTGTATTGGTTTTTATGTTACCTCTGCTACTTCTTGTGCCTTTTTGGAAGGCAGAGTGATAAATAAGGTTGGAGCAAGCTGAAAGAGAACCTGAACAAGGCAACCAAGGTGAACTTTAATAACCTGAAACACAAAGGGTTAAAGTTCTCCACTGGAAAAAAAGAACGGGACGATAATTCACAAAAGGAACATCGTGCTCTATTGAAGCTTGAAAATAGCAATTGAGGAGCTATGATCATTAGGAAATTGTTTTCTGAGGTAACAAATCATGTGAGAATTAGGGTAATTCTTTCATCTTATCAAATTAGATTGAATTTTTCAACCATTTAAAGGACACTTTTTCCTTGGTAATTGAAATCCTGATGTATCATATTATTTCCCACTTTGAAAATGTCCTCATTATTCTAACTCCTCCTTCACGTGGCTCTAAACATCTTCTTTCAAAAGTTCACTTTTTTTGTCCTTTTTGTTTTCTCTTCAAACTTCAGATGGTTTTTGTTCTTCAAAATTATCACTTTTTTCCTAAAAGATCTGACTGTTTTTCAAACTTCTGGAATTTCTTCTAAATGTCGACTTTGTTGAAAATCATATAATTTTTTTTGACCTTTTTGCTAAAAATTCTGAGTTTTTTCTAAATTTCATCTTTAAAAATGTCAGATTCTTTTTTCTAAATTATCACCTTTTCCTGAAAAGATCTGACTTTTTTTCAAATGACTATTCTTAACCAACATTACACCAAATGACATAAAAACACATGATTCTAATTTGACCCACTTGCAGTATGGAAGAGCGCAGGGTCCAGTCACTCGTGCATCTAAGGGTTAAAAAGACTGCATGTTTAAGGCACTCCTGCATTGGGTTTACTTGTCAGACGTGGTAGTTGCCGCTTGCGATCTCATTATCAGTGCTAAACAGATTACAATAGATCAGGTTGGATTCAAATATTTTCTACCAAGCCAAAAGGAAAGTGAGAATAGTCATTTTCTCATAGACTTCTATAGAATCGCACTTCTTTCTGCAACCAGTGGAGTCCGCCTCCTGTCGGAGCATTTCTCTTTGCTAATTGAAATCCTGATTCTTGAACACACTGCCTTACTCAGAGCGATGTGTTTTTTGTTTCATCAGGTCCATTTCAGGAAATACGAATCATACTGATGGCAGCTTGAAGCAGTGCATGATACCTTAACCTGCAATATAGATTATCTCGTCTTCAAAGTATTCTCTGTGGTGAAAGAGCCGTAAAACGAATAACTATAGATCTGTGCTCACATACCCTGAGGGAGAGGGAATCTTGTCTGACTAATATCGAGTGCACAGGGTATCAGGCTCTGCGAGTCCGACTACCAACAAAGTTAGTGGCTGCAGGATACTTTTTCATGTGTCATTATTTCCTTGGACCAGCGAAACTAAAAGTGAACCTATTTTCTCCAAGATTGTAGAACCTCCTGGATGTTTCGGTTGGGAGGAACTGTCCACTTCATTTACTCCTTCCATTTGTTAAGGCTTTTATAAAAGTCACGCACCATCTGCATGGTGAGAACTCCAGAAACTTCTCTTAGGAGTGTGTTTGCTCCTGAAAAACTCTCGCTGCCTAAGCTGTTAAATGAGGGGATTTATTTTCTGCCTCTCGTTCGACTGTGTGACCTCTGTTGGGCTTTACCTTGGTGCATAAAGTTAAGTTCTGTTCTCGGTCAAACGCGAATACAGGCAGTAAGTAGGTTGGTGGGTTGGCACAGCTTGCAGTTGAAGAGTGTGGTCAAAATCTATGTCCCAACTCTCGGCATCAGCTGTCAGCACTAGAGGCCTTCATCTGCTCCCTCCGGACTCAATTTGTGCCATGGTTGTTTCACACATAGCAAAACACAGACACACACCGACAGATTTGAGCAACCTCACACAACACCTTGTTATCCAAATACTGTCATGTCTTCTGAGAGGGCCCTGGGATTAAGGCTGCGAGGAATGAAAAATGACAACATGAATGCATAACCTTATTGGTGACAGGAACCATTTTAAACATGGGAAATCCAATGAAGAGGTTCGAAAAGTTGTGTTTCATATCAGAAAATGGGTGCAAAGAAATGCTGAGTCCCTTTAACTTGTCTTTTGACCCCCTTTAAGAAAAGATCATGTTATAGATAACTTAAAGGAGTCCTGTGGAGTTTGAAAACGTTCTATTAAATTCCCAGATACTCACCAAAGCACATTGAGTGTGTCCTTGAGATCTGACAAATGTGCTGAATGCTTTCCCTTCCTCATAAAAACCTTTTCAAAGCAAACGAGTATTTTGTATGGAGGGTTATTCCTGTGTTATTCTACTGTTCATATTTTAGTTTTTTACCTACCTTTGGATTGACTGAAAAGTGTGATCTTACCAACGTGCATGTTGTGTGTGCTTCTTTTAGTGCAGTGGAAAGACAGTCGTGGAAATACAGTACATGAAGCAGAACTGCATGCAGAGACTAACCTTAAATATCTACAAACATGTGCATCGTAGTGCAGGCTTGTTTTAGGATCTTGAGTTTTTTTTCTGCATTACTCTCCGTTCATTTACTTTGTACAATAAATGTGTTGCACCAGATATGACACAATTCCCATCTGTTTTCCCTGGGTTTGTTCGTGGGATTCCTGTTTCCGTCTGCTTTTCTATGCACACTGGGACCCCTTGAACTTTCCCCCGAAAAAAATAGCCATCAGGCAGACCTTGACATTAAGTTTAAAGCCATAGCTAATGCCTACAAAGGTAATACCGTGGCGTGCCTTGACTTCACAGCAGAGCATGGCTGTGCCTTCAGAGTTGTCAGCCTTTGTCACGTCGTCTTCACCTCACACTCCTTACTCTTTATGCTCCGGCTCAGCGGGAAATCAGGTTTGTGATCTCTTGTTTGAAGCTGAAGGTCTGTCTCTGCAATGCTCAGCAGACTTTGCTGCAGGGCTGCCATGTTGCGTTGACAACACAGTGGGATCCAGGAGAGCCTTAGCGGCGCCACTTCTGAGCAGATAAAGTTGACGTGGAAAATCAGGTGTAGACGAACAAGTGCTAGGGGTAATCGCTGTTGATTTGGAGCAAAACAACCTGATCCCCGTGCTGAAATATGGAGACTTGAATGTCACAAGTCATACTGTTCCAGGATATAGTTTATTTATGTTCCTGTGACAAGTTAGACAGAGTGAGTCCAGTGCATGTTTTGACAGGGCTTTTGATTCGGAGAGACACGCTGTTTTGTTTTTTGTTGCAGAAAGGGCACTGTCTCATGTTCTTTCAACAGAGCAGCAGATAACACCCCCTCTACAAACTAACTATCAGATGATTAATCACGACAGCAAAAGAAAATACAATGGTGCATCGCGTCTCATTAACCGAGGAATGCCCCATCATAACGAGTAATTAATGCAAACAGCCGCCGGCACTGATTGGCTGCCGAATAAGCGTCCATGCATCACGCCACATGGCAGCAAACATTTAGCCGTAATGACTCAAACTCATCACCCGTCATGATGTATTTTTGGACAGCGGTGGCAGATTGAGTGTCCTCTCTGTGTGCGCTTTGATATCAGCCCGTGTACTGTGTGACACCGCAGTGTTTCAGCCGTGCTGTTCCCCTGTTGGGTTGATGGCATGGAAACACACTATATTTCAACACAGAAGGATGGCAGGGCAATAGCAGGATACAAGCGGCTTTGCTGATGCGGTGAAAAAACACAGTGGATCCGCAGTTTTATTATTATCATTATTATTTATGTCTTTTACCATGTTTGAATTGATGGTTAATCGTTGCTTTGATGTGTGCAGTGGGGTTTTGTCCTTGGCCACAGGGAATATTGAAAAGTTATTGAATATTTTCCTTTTTGTTTCAAAGTGATTTTTGGAGTCATGGCAATATTTGTACCAGGCATGCTGTCAGCTGTACACAGACCATTGACATAGTGTCTTTTAGATTTAGGATTATTTTATGTTTTGTTTATTATTTATTTCTTTGCACAATTTAAAAATACACTCACAAACCGGATATGCAGGGAGAGGCAGAAAACACACCGGGCCTTCACGGTAAAATCCACAATTTTATAGGACGACAAGATTGACATCAAATAGTCAATGATGAATAAACAAAGAATGATATGCATGTTATAATCAGGGCAAAGCATTAGAACAACCTATCATTAAAAACAGAACCGAAATGTGATTATGAAAATGGTATGTGTGTGTGTGTGTGTGTGTGTGTGTGTGTGTGTGTGTGTGTGTGTGTGTGTGTGTGTGTTTATGAGGGGGATATTGGTTTTCACCTGCATCGACTCCTAAGCATTCATCGTGTAATCATTTAAACTCTGACGTAAACACCAAGATAAACCGCATCCAAGGAACACAGGGTGGTAGTAAGGTTGTCCATCTACTGTCACAGTTCCTCATCAACATGGCGGGAAAACCTGTACCTTAAACACACCACAAACATTCAGTCTGTGTTCCTAAATGTGAACATGAATGGCTTTCCTGCATTGCAACAATAGCCAACATGACTTCTAGCTTCAACACAGCTGTAGATAAACATCTGTAAATACATCGTTTTTAATACATGATCTGAAACATGGTATAAATAGACGAGTTTACAGCATTGCCTCTAGGATGTTCCTTGCGGACGGAAGCAGATTATCAATAGCAATTAGCAGTAGTTATGTTAAATGTCAATGTGAGTGAAACAAAACTAAAAGTCAAATCAGAAAAGAGAGGAAGAATTCAACATGGATACATGGAAGTCAAATACACAATGAAAAGCAGTTTCAATTTCTGTAAGATTTTGTAGAGGAACAGTGTTTCGACCGGTGGGAAAAGCCATCCCATAATCTGGTTCCCCCACATAATAATAATAATAATAATAACTAATTGCATTTATTTTAGCGTGTTTACAAGTGTTCTAAGCGCTTTACATTACATATTACATATACTGTATCATACATCAACACTGTGGACGATACCCACAGGAGCCATTTAGGGGGGAAGTGTCTTGCCCAAGGACAGAACAGCATGCTGACTGAAGAGGTGCTCAAGGCGGGATTGAACCGGTGTTCCCCAGCCACAGTCGCCCCAGTACAAACATCCAGCAGATTTGGTGATTCACTGACAATCAGCCAGTCACGAGTTGAGATTTTGGCAACCTAGAATGAATTTAAGTTTAAAAAATCCTCTGTTTTTAGCTCTGTTTTGGTCTCCACCACCACCTGAGGAAAGCTTCCAGCTCCATATCAGTTTTCTGCTCAACTCTCTTCATATGTCTGTCTACCACTTGTTCATTATTCAAGATTCAGGCTTTAATGTCATATGCACAGTAGCTACAGTGCAGAAATGGCAAAGGAAATCTTAAGTCCCAATATTTTCATCGCCGTTTCTACTCTGAAATGCTGCTCATCATGTAACATTTAGTGGGTGTATCCTCAAAGCTGAGAGGAGCTGCAGAGTTGTGGCACTTTGACTGACACCTCTCATACTACACAGGCGTTTCATCCATTGTTAAACGTGCCCTGAGGAGTTTCCTTGTTAACAAACAAAAGTGATGTTTCAGTTAGTGTTACTCGCCAAAAGGCATTGCGTGTGTCCTCGAGCTCTTACAAATCTGTTCATTTCACTTCCTTCTTCTTAAGACAACGCCAATTTTGACGACTTTATTTGCATCATTGTTCAATGCCATGTTTACTTTCTCTTTCCTGCCGTTTTGGGGAGCATGGCTACACATCTTGTCTTTCTACTGCCTCCTGTTGTTCAGAGGGATGATGCAACACTAGAGTAGACAAAAACATAGGAGGACCGTTCAAAGAGAAACAGCTCCTCTGCGGATCTTCAAAGCATAATATTGATAAAGCCTTAAGGTTTTAACTTGAAGACCATTATTACATTGTCATTTGGATTGCCTATCTAGCTATTTTTGTGGGTTTCTTTGGGAGTTTTTACCGGTCGATTGATTGGTTGATTGATTGCTTGCTTGATTGATTGATTGATTGATTGAGTGTCTCTACAAGACTGGGTGACAGGAGCATTTCACATTGCATCAATGCAGGAACCACCTTACCAGTTATTAGTATTACACTTCAGTGATACAAATTCCCTTACAGAAAATAAATCAAAACCTTTTAAGAAGCAGTAAGGGGGGTCTAGTTTGCTTTTTATTTCAGATGCCAGTGAAAATAAATATAAGAGCTGTGACTTCTGAACTGAATATTCGACGTGCTGAAAATAAATAGACTTTGCTAATTGTTGTTTCTATTTTTATCAATCAAACAACAAACCCAAATGACTTTCAGTGCAATTGTAATGAGGAATGAGTTGCACTCACGGTGGAAAAACTGTGAAACCAGTTATTAGATTTGGAAGTGCATATTCCATGTGCTGAAATGAGGTAGACCTGAGTTGTTTTCTGTCTTCTGAGTGACAGACAATAATGAACCATACCAACCCAAACTTTATTTATACAGCACAAACATAACAAGCCCTTTGTGGCCTCACCAAAGATGATCTGCAACATTCAACACTTGATTCCTCACCATCCCTCTGGAATCCATTAGGCTGGCCTCCATTGTTTTGTCACGTCTGTGGGCACAGGACCGGGGGAAAAAAATCCCCCAAGGACAAAGTCATTCATTCATCTGCTTTTCTGTCTGCCGCTGAACAATTCTGAAATCTGAGCTGCAGGAAATATTGATTGGTTGTTGACAGTTTGTATTAATTGGGAGATGTTTTCCAATGACCGCCAACATTCAGACTAGACAGAGAACACACTCATTGGAATATTGCAGTTAAAGATTTCGTATCAGTATGTAGTGTCTCTCCTGGGACATGTCTCCATGCTTTAATGTTCAGAAAGCTCTTTATGTTTCTCATACTGTCTGTGCTGCAGCTCCTCTTTTCACCCTCTGTCTGAAACCAGAGCCCAGTCTGCTCTGATTGGTTAGCCTTTTCTGTTGTGATTGATCCACCGCTTAGAGATGTCCCCCCCCTTAGCCTATCTCGTGCAATGTGTCGGAGCGCTAGCCAATAGAAGCGGGAGTGTTACATAGTGATGTCACTTTGTTCCGGAAGTAAACAAAGGAGTCCAATGGAGGCGTTCCAGGCTTTGGGGTTTTAGCCTTTGCACACCATTTACATGCACAGAAACCTATATAACACACTATAGGAAAGGGAAAAGCATAATAGGGCCTCTTTAAAATGTTTGTGTCCTAGAGTGCTTGAATAAAAACCCAGTTTAAGGTCCTGCAATGTTCCAATCAACTAATGCAATAACAAATCAGCACTTGCTTATCAGGCATCAGCTAATAATGGCTTATCGTCAACAAGATTTAGCTATTCTGGCTACCCTGCGGCAAACACTGTGTCATTGTACCCGTTAAGCTAATCTCCCCACTATCACACCTCTTCATGCTGAATAGAGAGGTTTAATTTCCCTTGTTGTTGTAATTGCACATTAGTCTCATTTTATTTGAATTAAAACACATATTTCTAAGCAGAGGAGATCACAGTTTTCAGCCGTGAACTGGCCGCTAGAATAGGCAGGATAGCTGCTGGAACAGAGTAAAACTCTTTGCATATACAAACAAGGAAACACACTAAACAGAAAAGCGTTGAACAAAGAAGAGGACACATTTGTTCAGACGTTGGAATAATCGGAGCGCCCGGTTCTGTGTGATATGTGTTGATCCAAGAGACTAGCATATTTGTTTGTGTTTGTCTTCTCATTTGCATGGAAATATGTGTGTTTTTCTCCCTAAAGAACATCTGAGGACATCATTAAATGTTGAAAGGCACGGACATAAATTAAACATTACCGTTTTATGTTGCCTCAGTTTGTAAACTTTCCCAGAGATTTCTTATCATAGCCCCACATCTTAATTACACCAATGTACAAGCCACTCGGGTAAGCCTTTTCTCCACGAGGACTGAACACAGAGACGAAGAGAAAGTCACAGAAATGTTTGCCAATACTTGATTTGCATTTTGAGTGCATTGCAAATGGAAAATAGCATGCAAGTGAATGGAATACAATTATCAAGCAGCCTGATGACTTGTTTATTGCTGATGGAGAATCCTAAAAAGTCCTTGAATGCTCCTCCGCTCGTATTAATCATGATGCCATGACATAGGATATTCTGGAGGGAAAGTGCTTCTTTTGTTCCCTCGTTTCGCCTTTAGTGATTCTCCTTGATTCTGTCTTGAGTTCACTACATTTCTCACAATGATTTAAAACATCCAAGAGAGAAACTGGAACTTACCAGATTCTCTTAGAGAAATAAGAGGACCTTATTCAAAATCACATCGACCTTTTGGATAACGACAATAAGTGAAAACGCCGGTATGTTCCCGGAGTGGGAGGAAGTCCTCCGATTTTAACGAAAAGAAGAAATACCAAATTTTAGGAAATCTGTTACAAGTAAACGTCCTTCATTCCTAATTTTTCTCAGGTAAAAGTATGTTATTTAGTGTTTTGTTTTATAGGTTTTATAGGGTTTTTGGCTTTTGACTCGAATCATCTTCCATTGTATTAGCAAAATTGCCTTTAAGTTGGTGTTTAAATAGTTTGACTTGTATTAATAATGTGTAATTTGGGTTTTATTTTCATTTAATTGTTTATTATTTTTATTATTTATTGAATAAGTCTTTCTATTTTATCCTAGTTTAATCAGGAGAGACTTCATGTTTGCTTAAAGAACATTTGTGGACACATACGCCATGTGATAGGAATGGTATAGTCTTTGGCGATTACACCCCGATCCTGATATCGTACATCTGAAGGCAGCCTTGAGCACATAGGAAACCCCCCCCCCCGGGGTCTAGGCTTGGTGGTGATGCTGAAGATCTGGATTTGATGAGGAGATGGGAAGATGGGGAGGTGTGATGAGGTCTTTGGATTAGCTCTCCTGGGCACTGGATATGATGAAGGGAGGCGGATGGGGTGGAGGCGGGCCTCAGCAAACCCCCTGAAATCACAGCTGACTGCAGGAGAGAGGACAACGATTTTAAAGCTTGACTACAGCACGGTGATTGGCTGCTGCAGATTGACGTCTTCCTGAAAGAACTCGCCCTGAGCTTCACTTATTGATTTTGCCTTTACCGAGAGTGATCACCCTTTCATTGTGTTTTTATTTTTTAGTATCATACCTTTACATAAAATTATACTTAACATTAAAAGTACTCCTGATGCAGAACGGCCCATTTCAGAATAATAGAAATGATGTGTTTGATTATAATGATGGATATTTAATTGATATGATTATCACAGCTTGTAAAGGTTGAAATAATTATAATTACATCACTAAATTAAGTCTAAATTAAGTCCTGATTAAATATATATTTGTATCATAGTTGGGTAGAAGTACCAAGTAGCAGGACATGGAAATATTCAGTAACACAAACTGTTTTTAGTTTTATGAACAGCAAGCCTCAATCATTTCTTTAATATACGTTTTTCACATGATTTTGTTTCCTGTTTATGGTTTCATGTACGTCAGATATTTATCTTTGTGATGTATGAGTAGTTCAACAGAAAGCAGCAGCGATTGGAAACGTTTCCAGTAAAAGTTGAACACGAATCTTTACCAAGTTATTGTGTAGTGCTGTAATTGTTGGTCACATTGTACAGATATAGGCATATACTGTAGATAAGAGACAGATACGTTGGTTTATGCAATTGCAGAAATACTTGTTTTGAAATGTTTCACATTATTTAAATAGTGGTGATCTTCTTACTCTGAGACAAACAATGTGAATTCTACCTGAGGCTACGCAGCGTAAAAGCAATGAAGGAGGGTTTTAATAAACTGCAACGACATCTGGCACATTTATGGCAATCTTTGATACCATTACAGCAGTCACAAGGTTCTGGTTTCAGGATTATTTCGGGATAAACTCTGTCCCTGAGCGTCGGAGGACCCCCAGTGCTGCCCGAGGCTGTTCCGGGAAGTTCCAAGTGAGTAAAATTGTACCTATTTGAAGAAACCATTAAGGGGGGGGGGGGGAGGATAGAATGACTAAAGATTCATAGCTGGAGTTCCTGAGGACAAATCTTATTCATATTATTAAATGACACTGCCGTTTCCATTTGAATGAATAACTGTGGAAAGCACTAAGATGCCCAACTAGATATCCATCAAACTCATATGTAACTATAGCCAGAGTGACTTCTGTCCCAGTAATACTCTGTTATATTTATAATACTATACCATAATCACATATTGTGTTCCCCCTAACGATGAGATTACCTTTCATCTCATCGTTACTAGATTGAGTTCACATTGCAGGGAGAAACATTTGGATCGGTGGAGCATTCCCTCATCTCCTCCTGCCCTTTGTTTATTTCCCTTTGAAGTTGAATGCTGGGAACACTTTCATCCGAAGCAGGAAAAAAAAAACATGTCTTTCAAGTGTAAATTTGAAAAGGGCCAGGTGGTAATTTGTTAGTTTAAAAAAAAAAATCACAAACAAAAAGGGAAGGCGGGCTTCCGTAAAGGCGGTAGAGTCAACGTTCATTTCGGCTTGTTGATGTACCTTTTCTCAGATGCTGCTGCAAAATGAGGAATCACCCCTTAATCCACGTGTTTGAATATTACCATAAGCAATCCTTCGGGAGATAACATGAAATCCAATTTACTTGTGTACAGCTCATTTGAATATAAATCAAAGGAAGTCATTTTGAAATCTCCATCCTAAGCATCCTCCATTTTGCTACGAGCGTCGTCCAACCACAACTCAACAATGCATTTATTTGCTTGATGAGAATGTATGCTCCCAGACGTCGTGATTACGCACAAACAAATAGTCAATCAAAGCATTATGGTCCCCTTCCACTCGCTCAATCGATTATTTCAGATGCTTTTATTTTCTTGATGTTATGGCAGTTTTTAAAGCCTGGGACCTGACTGTTATTTAACCTTGACTTAAAAGTCCTTCACCAGAAGCTCTAGAAATCTTTGGAAATGTTTTGGCATAAAGGGGTAATATGAATACAGATAAGAGAAGAATTTGGTCTTCTCTTTTGCAGAAATACTGGTATCCTTACTCTGAAATAAAGCATATGAGTTGTACCTGAGGCTACACAGCGTAACAGTGAATATGTGGCCACAGACAACGTGTAACCTGCAAGTGCCCCAGTGTGTCAATCAATGCAAACCAGATGCAACTCGCTCAAATTACCTATAATTTCCTTGCCCAAAATGTCAGGCAGGTTTAGTGAAAGTGAAGAGGCGGAGAGCATCATTACCAACATTGCTCTCCCTTGATTCACGAAGCTAGGACAGCTGAAAGAAAGTAAAACGTTCACATGACAGGTGAAAAACCAATTTCATTAGGCTTCATTCTCTGGGTGTTACATGTGGAAGGTATTTGTAGAGACATGTTAGTCTTGACAAAAAGTGATCAACCTACTCACACGCTTTCCCAGGAGTCACACAGAAATGATATATCCACCTCAGCTTGTAAGTGGCTGAAGTCTAAGGTCCCTTGGTTGAACACTAGAAAGACATAGTTCATACAAAATGTACACAATCCCTCTGAATTCATCAAGGCAAATGAACCAATATATGGTGATGCTGACTTTAACAGACCCCAAAGACAAGATTTTACACCAGAACGACCTCGAATATCACTCTTCCTCACAGTGTATGTGGTGTAGTTCTGTTTGGTACCACCAATTGATGCCTGCAGAAAGTGTCCAATGTTTATTTAGTGCTGTCAATTGATGAAGAAAAGCTTTGTGTTCATTTTTAATTAAACCGAGCCGCTGTCACAGAGAACCGCTGTGGTTCCCCTCCCCTGTATTACGTGCTGAACAGGGTGTTAGGGAATATTTTGCTTAGGTGTTTAACCTTTGACCTAGTTCATCGTTTTCTCCTGCCTCTGTCTTTATTGCCATGGCATAGTTTTTCGGCCTTGGAGGTGCTGTTATCTTCATTAAGGAGGGGCAGCCTGGGCTTCCTGAGCCTTGTTGTTCCCATACTGGGTACGAGCTCATGCTGACCTGATTGGTTTTATTGTTTTGGGACAGCTGGGCGCCAGTTTATCTGGCACCAGGTGCTCTTGTACGTATATTCTATTGACCTAGATGACAGCTTTAGTTGGATTTAGGATCCATATTTAACCTCGTGTTGTAGTAGAGTTCTTCAGAATTGGTCGGGCGACCGCTCGGTCAACTCGTGGCTGCAGGACATGTCTTGTCAATTCTCCGTCCGTTAACTCCATGATAAACCTTCAGTGTTTGCCATCAAAGCTCCAGCTCTCCCGTGTCTCTCTGAGTTTCATCTCCTTTGCTTCAGAAGTTTCCATCACACAGGACATATTATCTCTGTCTCTATCCCTTCCTGCAGAGGAGACCTCGTCCACTATCTCCCACCCCTGTGCAACTTTCCCCCTGCTTTCACCACACCTAAAGAATGAGTGCAGAACGTTATGGATTCAGTTACATAGACGTAGTGATGGTTTTTACGGTTGTTCAAAGGTCTCCAGTCCGTACATGTCTCTTGTTCCAGTTCCTCTGCTTTCTTTGTCCTTTCATGGCCACGCAATTCATGCTAAATGTCTTGTCTGGACATACAAATTATAAACTAACACAAAAAACTAAAAGAGCATTTTTGTTCGAGCTTTAATTAAAATGATTATCAGATTTTTTCTTGAATGCATACTAAATGCAACTTTTGCAAATGAACTATAATCTCCTTGCTGAAAATGCGAGCAGGTTTAGTGTCAGTGAGGAGACGGAGAGGGATAAGGCACAGACGGTGTGACAGTAACTCTGCAGGGATACCTCCACAGAGCCGTCCTGCCTATTAGCCACATGTCTGCTGGAGTCCTGACTCTGTGAGGGCTTGACAGGTCCTCCGCCAAACCTCAAATTAACTTAATTTGGACTAGGATGTCATCCTCCACAAAGCCTGCTTGGTTTTTGTAAGTCCTAACCTCTGACTGCTACTTCTCTTGATGCCCGCTCGGTGCAGGGACATGGAGTTTTTCCTGGGAGGACTGCAAGCCTTAATGAGGCCGAGCAGTGGCTTTTTAATTAGCAGCAAGGCTACTTTGCTGCTCACTGGTCTTCCCCATTTCCATAGCGAGAAATTATTTACGGATGCTCTCGCTCTCTCATGTTAGGCTGCCCATTACTGTTTGGACGGCACAAATGACGGGGCGTGGTAATTGGCATGGAGCAAATTCACCACAGAGGTCTGGAGTAATGGTGTGTTTGAGTGCCATTTTGTGCCGCTTCGCTCCTTCCTATTTTTAACACGATGAGTGAGATTAAAGAGGATTTATCTCACAATAACTGTATTTATGTTCAGTTTTTAACGCAGCAGGGAGTCATCATTTAAATAGAAGGAGCGCAGATCTTCATTTTGTTCAATGAAGAAAGAAGAAGTCTTAGAGAGTTTGATCTGATCTACTGTTTGTGTTCATGCCTACTCTGAGCTATTAATAACGTGCCTTTCTTTATGTTCTACTTCTACAGCACCGAGGGACTGGACTACTTGAATTCCTCTGTGGAAAGAGACATTCCCTGTGTACAAAAACACAGGGACCAATAACACCCAGGAGCTAGAAGTCCTTCTTTGACATTCACACACAAACATTTGCATCATGCATACTCAACATAACAAACTATAAAAATGGATTATCCCAAACTTGTTTGCACACAGGGAACACACTCAACCAACCAAAAAGGCTTAAGCTTCAAGTGAACTTCTTCTTCTTCTTCTTCTCTTTCCATCCAAAGGCAGTGTTTGGTTGTATCAGAGGGGTATGCCGTATATCCTCAAGTCTAAACACACCCGGAAACTCACAGAGAGCGACCCCACCGTTGGGATTTGGGTTTCTTTGAACATTTTTTTACATAATGGAACTGGTATTGATTTTTGTTTTGAATTAGAGGGGGAAGAGTTTGAATAGGAAGCGCTAATATTTTAATCCTGCATTCCCAAGACGGAGAGATACACAGAGCAAAGAGAAAAACACAAACAAACAAGGTTTACTTTCATAAGGAAAAGAAAGTTGCGGAAAGCCTTTCATGAGAAAAAAGTGGAGTAATTCTCCTGCACTTTATCCTGGAAATACACTCTCGCTCTGTCCAAGTCTTAATAGGTTGTTCTTGACATGCGGCTGATAAGTGATCAATTGTTCCACTTAGAGAAGTTTATGGAAAAGTCTGCCAAAACAAATCAGCATCTTGTGATGAACCTGAAATTGACTGGAAGTTTGCAAACACGGACTGGTATTGATTTTCACATGAAGAGTGAATTATTTCTCTCTTGTCGAGTCTGAAATTTGATTTGAAGTAATTTTGCTTTCTGCACTCTGGTTCATGCAAGCAGCCAGAAAGTCCTTTTTCTTCCACGGAGAGCGATACCCTTTTGCCACGGGCCACTCAAACAGTAATTCGTTCTCCTAGATTAGCCTGTCAGGTGCAATGTAATTGACTGGCGAGATTAAAACGAAGATATCACAGAGCATTATTGATTCGCATGTGAAGAGGGTCACATGTACTACAGTTTATCAGCACCTTGGTAGACAGCCTGAATGGAGACTTTTTATAAAACCCTCCGGGGACGAGGGGGAAGGATTAAAGGGTTGCACAGAGTCAATTGTTTTCAAGTTTGCAACCCCAGCCTGTTCCCATTCTCATACCTGCTCCTATAATGAAAAAAGGATGTCTAACATAATACATCACACACTCCTCAACATAAATTACTGTGGAGTGAAGAAGATAAAGAGGGTGGTGGTGGCCTCCGATTTACACAAGAGGGCTTGACGGTGGAAGGTTTCCAGGCTGAATCCTGAACTACATATTATGTCTCTCAGTACGGCCCACACTGGAGAAATCTGCAGCCATGCTAGCAGCTCTGTTGGGCTATACTTATGCACAGGAGTGCTTCACTTTTGAGGCAATCATCTGTATAATATGCATGCTCATGAGTTAGCGTGTCAACATTTGCTATTCAGCCCAAAATGCCGCTGAGGAATATTTGGGCAGAAACCAACTCCAAGTGTTTGAGAGCCATAAATGTTATGCTGGGTGTTAAGTTATTGCAATTCATTCTTAAAAGAATATAAATGTCCAAACCAAGTTTAGAAATAAGTTAATGAGAGATTGTATTGAGGCAAAACACCAGAGTCAGTAGGCCTCATTCTCTGGGTTATGTCTTTTTAACGTTCTTTGAAATCTGTTCGTTAATTTTGGAGTTTTTGGACAAACATTTTCGACCGACCGACACCGCTTTAAGAGGAAATGACAGCTTCACAAAAGTCATTAGTGGCTAAAGTATAAAATAGTCCACAAAGTTCAAAGTTCAAGGGTTTTTATTATCATATGCACAGGAGCTACAGTGTAGTTATGGCAATGAAAATCTTAGGTCCCGAGCTCCTCCACCAATGCAACATATTATAAATAGGACAAAATAAGAAAAGAAACTAGTGCAGAATGAAACAGGGTAGGATACATTAGAGTAAAACAGTGCAGGTTTTGTTGCTAGACTAGTCAAAAGGTAAGGCTTTTATACAATACAAGTTGTATACATTAGAAACGTTGACACTACTCCTCAGAATACACCAATACAAATGCACCAATATACTGTATGGTCAGGGTGGATTGAATCGTTCATAACTTAAATATCTGTTTGGTAGCATTGATTGAAGTCCAGGAAATAGTGCTAATGTAAAAAGAACCCATTTTCATCTGGAAACATCATCTTTTTTAGTAGTAAAGTACATTTTAAATGTGAGGAATGTTGGGTAAACACAGAAATAAAGAGAAATCTGATGGAAACTGATTTTAATTTGGATGCTTTATGTTTGTTTTAGGTGTGATGGACTTCGGTTTTTCCTCCAGCCTCTGACCCTAACCCTAGCCCAATAAAAAGCGATCAAAACACACTTTCAGATCTTTAAAAGTTAAATATTAACGTGTTATTTTCAGTGAGTTATTGTTGGATGAACCACTTCAGTGTTTTGCCCAATTTCCCTAAACCTACTAAATGTACTTCTGCTCCAGCCATTTGTCACATTTCCCAGAATGCCCTTCAACAGACCTCGGATACGTGTGAAGCTGTGTAGGCAGTGTGAGATAGCAGAGGCAGATCCTCTCTCAAAGTACATGTCTATGTAGGGTGCTGTTAGTGGGAAATGGTGCCTCCACCCCCTCCACTGATGGGCTTCTCCTTGTATGATGATTGAATCTCATTGCAAAAAGACGGATTCTTCACAATTTCCTGCTATTACCCTGCATTCACTGGCCGAAAATGTCTCATATTATTTTGGTGATTGGTCCCCAGTGTTGGGAGGGTAACTTTAAAAAAAATGTAATCCGTTACAATAAATACTTACCTGTAAAAAACTGAAACGTTGACTTAAATTAAATGTATTATGTCAACAAATTTCACATAACTAGGGTTAGGGTTAGTTTTTAGGGTTAGAATATTATTGGTTTCGACCAACCTTATAAAGTTATGGGAAATCTATTGGCATAATACATTTCATTAAAGTCAAAGTTTCAGTTTCAGTACCCTTAAAAAATGTATTAAGTACATTTATGAGTATCGAAAATATAAAAGTAATGTAACCTGATTACTGTCTGTTACGTCTGGATGACCTTAATATCAAATACAAATAAATACAAGAGAAGAATGTGAGCTTTGAAAAAGAAGAAACCAAGATATTGAGTATGAAAAGTGTGTCATCTGCTCAGAGATTTCCTTAAGCATATTCAGGCAGTACAACAACACTGAAACACATGCAAACATACTACAGTTTAAAACAGCAGAAATCAAATCTGAGCTGACAGAAAAAGGATCCGTTTTAGTTTATTACACACAGTGAAGCTCACACACACTAGTGTATGAACATACAGTGGGGCAAAAAAGTATTTAGTCAGCCACCAATTGTGCAAGTTCTCCCATTTAAAAAGATGAGAGAGGCCTGTAATTTTTATCATAGGTACACCTCAACTATGAGAGACAGAATGAGAAAAAACCATCCAGGAAATCACATTGTAGGATTTTTAATGAATTAATTTCAAATGATTGTGGAAAATAAGTATTTGGTCAATAACAAAAGTTCATCTCAATACTTTGTTATATACCCTTTGTTGGCAATGACAGAGGTCAAACGTTTTCTGTAAGTCTTCACAAGGTTTCCACACACTGTTGCTGGTATTTTGGCCCATTCCTCCATGCAGATCTCCTCTAAAGCAGTGATGTTTTGGGGCTGTCGCTGGGCAACACGGACTTTCAACTCCCTCCAAAGATTTTCTATGGGGTTGAGATCTGGAGACTGGCTAGGCCACTCCAGGACCTTGAAATGCTTCTTACGAAGCCACTCCTTCGTTGCCCTGGCGGTGTGTTTGGGATCATTGTCATGCTGAAAGACCCAGCCACGCTTCATCTTCAGTGCCCTTGCTGATGGAAGGAGGTTTTCACTCAAAATCTCACGATACATGGCCCCATTCATTCTTTCCTTTACACGGATCAGTCGTCCTGGTCCCTTTGCAGAAAAACAGCCCCAAAGCATGATGTTTCCACCCCCATGCTTCACAGTAGGTATGGTGTTCTTTGGATGCAACTCTGCATTCTTTCTCCTCCAAACACAACGAGTTGAGTTTTTACCAAAAAGTTCTATTTTGGTTTCATCTGACCATATGACATTCTCCCAATCCTCTTCTGGATCATCCAAATGCCCTCTAGCAAACTTCAGACGGGCCTGGACATGTACTGGCTTAAGCAGGGGGACACGTCTGGAACTGCAGGATGTAAGTCCCTGGCGGCGTAGTGTGTTACTGATGGTAGCCTCTGTTACTTGGGTCCCAGCTCTCTGCAGGTCATTCACTAGGTCCCCCCGTGTGGTTCTGGGATTTTTGCTCACCGTTCTTGTGATCATTTTGACCCCACGGGGTGAGATCTTGCGTGGAGCCCCAGATCGAGGGAGATTAGCAGTGGTCTTGTATGTCTTCCATTTTCTAATAATTGCTCCCACAGTTGATTTCTTCACACCAAGCTGCTTACCTATTGCAGATTCAGTTTTCCCAGCCTGGTGCAGGTCTACAATTTTGTCTCTGGTCTCCTTTGACAGCTCTTTGGTCTTGGCCATAGTGGAGTTTGGAGTATGACTGTTTGAGGTTGTGGACAGGTGTCTTTTATACTGATAACGAGTTCAAAAAGGTGCCATTAATACAGGTAACGGGTGGAGGACAGAGGAGCCTCTTAAAGAAGAAGTTACAGGTCTGTGAGAGCCAGAAATCTTGCTTGTTTGTAGGTGACCAAATACTTATTTTACAGAGGAATTTATAATTAATTCATTAAAAATCCTACAATGTGATTTCCTGGATTTTTTTTTCTCATTCTGTCTCTCATAGTTGAGGTATACCTGTGATAAAAATTACAGGCCTCTCTCATCTTTTTAAATGGGAGAACTTGCACAATTGGTGGCTGACTAAATACTTTTTTGCCCCACTGTATAGGTTCAGCTACTGAGTTAAAAACAGAACAAATGAACCAAAGAAAGTTAAAACCATGAAGCAGATTCAGGCAGTAGGCGGATAGAATCCCTCTAAAGTATTAACCTACAGAGCAGAACAGCATACAGGGGAGACATAACATTTACAACAAACATATTTTGATTGTCATCCCACTGCATGTAATCTGTTACTCCCCAAGCCCCAAAGCAGCTGTGCATTACCAGTATTTGTTTTGGTTTGTCAAAATGTTTTAGTGTGGATTTTGTTCGCTGCTGGTCTCGCTGTCCATTGGCAGACACAGTGGAAGACCTTGGCTGCAACGGGATTCTCTCAGGTGTGAATTTTGTATAAACGCAGAGCTGGTGGAGCTGAAAAAACAGCGGGCAGCATGCTGAGAGAAACCCTTCCCTGGATAAATAGAGGCTGTGAAATGTGTGAGAAAGGTCACTCACATCCCGGGGGAGAGCAAAGGAGTGTTTCGTTCTGAAGGTCATTGATGAATGCACACAGAACCAGTTAAAGGTGAATCTTGTATAAGTAGCCGGTGTCGAAAGGTGCGAAATATGACCTTGTCATTATGTTTATGCTTCAAAAAGTATTGCATAGCTTCAGATAATTCCCACTGATCACTGACCTAACCCTAACCCTAACCCTAGCAGTAAACATTTCAGAAGACAGCGCAACAAGAGATGATAAGGCACTCGCACAACTTGCTTTTCTGTACACAGGAAGAAAAACGACTATGGAAGATGTTTGTATTTCCCTCTCCTCCCTTTAAAAACTGTCAGATGTTTCTTATCCCACGTTCACCTTCTGCAGCAGAGACAGCCCTTTTCACTCAAGCTGGTTTCCAACAAAATTTGGCAGGAAGAGAAAACTCATGTGGCTGTCACAGAGCGGTAAATGCGCCTTTGGAAAAGGTCACACTGGATGTTTGTTTTTTTTTACTCTTGCAGGTCTTTGGCAGTAGCTGCTTCTTTCAAAGGCTCCTTTTAAATCCCTCTAACAGAAACATAAATGAAAACTAGCTTACAGTATGTGACAGTGTTTGGACGGAAGAGATTACCCTATCTGTCTGCGCTACATCACAAGCTTTTATTAAAGGCAGAAGGAACCTTTTTATATTTACAGTAATAAATGTTTCATGATTAATATGAAGGAGGCATTTATAAAAAGCGACTAACTATCATTAAACCATAAAGACACAAACACAAACGAATGTACGAGTATATTCGCTTCCAATAAGATGTACAATTAGAGTGCATTACTTTTAAGTGGGCTTTTTCTAAATGGCGACAAAATGTAAGTAGGCTTTCTGATTTCTGATCTAGCCGTTTTTCTTTTGATACGATTCGATAATAATAGAGTGTCAGATCTAGTCTATTGGACTTGCATCACAGCAGCTCCATTTGCAAACATCAAACAAGGACAAATATAAAGAGACGATACAAGGAATACAAACAGTTAACATACCCACAGGGGATAGAAGTACTCAGATCTTTTACTTGAGTAAAGTAGAAGTACTCAGGTCTTGTTCTTGAGTAAAAGCAGGGTGCGATTTGACAAAAAAACAGAGGGGGGGATGTTTTTTTTAATTTATTCATAGACAAGAACATTGGACTTTTAACTTGCATAACTAGGGAGAAAAAAACGCTAAAAGTAGACAGGCCCTTTTTTCGGGTCCGTGGATTAGTCCCCATCACAACATGGCAAAACTTTTAATAACCCATACATGGATTTCTATTCAACGTCACAAAAACATGCGTACGCACTAACAGGCAGAAAGCACCATAGAACAGCATCAATGCTCTCCATGAAAAGACCCTCCAATTAACTTAAATCAAACACTCAAAATAATTCACTAAATAGCACAACGTGCTGTCAACACTCAGGGACAGGTCTGGAAAACTAGACAAAGTAAACAGTCGGCTCTGGTGACAAATTTGTGGTGGCTTTTTCGTTTTTCCTATCGGGGCATTGTCTGCAGCATTTCGGCCCTCTTCTATCCACAATTCTGCAAATGGGTCCTGTAAAGTAAGATGATATGCTGCTCTGAACGCGTTTCATGTTTGGTTCAGCGCTGTTTTTCCTGCGAAGTTCCCGCACAAAAATGTTACAATGTTTTTGTGTTCGATGACGTTCAGAAATATGCACCGTCTGCCAGAAGGCTGCTGAATAGCCTACTCTGATGTAAAGACACTGAAGATCGTTAGATTTCAAGAGTTTAAGTAGGCTAGCAGTTAAGTTGCATTCATCGCTATCAAGGGGGGGAAATCCTTGTCCCCACCGGAGATAAAAATAATTTAGCAGAGGTAGGGATAGGAAAACCAGAGGGGGGGGAATCCTCACCATCCCCCCCTACAAATCGCACCCTGAGTAAAAGTAGAAGTACTCAGGTCTTGTACTTGAGTAAAAGTAGAAGTACTCAGATCTTGTTCTTGAGTAAAAGTAGAAGTACTCAGGTCTTGTACTTGAGTAAAAGTAGAAGTACTCAGGTCTTGTACTTGAGTAAAGTAGAAGTACTCAGGTCTTGTACTTGAGTAAAAGTAGAAGTACTCAGATCTTGTACTTGAGTAAAGTAGAAGTACTCAGATCTTGTACTTGAGTAAAAGTAGAAGTACTCAGGTCTTGTACTTGAGTAAAGTAGAAGTACTCAGATCTTGTACTTGAGTAAAAGTAGAAGTACTCAGATCTTGTTCTTGAGTAAAAGTAGAAGTACTCAGATCTTGTACTTGAGTAAAAGTAGAAGTACTCAGATCTCGTATTTGAGTAAAGTAGAAGTACTCAGGTCTTGTACTTGAGTAAAAGTAGAAGTACTCAGATCTTGTACTTGACTAAAGTAGAAGTACTCAGATCTTGTACTTGACTAAAGTAGAAGTACTCAGATCTTGTACTTGAGTAAAAGTAGAAGTACTCAGGTCTTGTACTTGAGTAAAGTAGAAGTACTCAGATCTTGTACTTGAGTAAAAGTAGAAGTACTCAGATCTTGTTCTTGAGTAAAAGTAGAAGTACTCAGATCTTGTACTTGAGTAAAAGTAGAAGTACTCAGATCTCGTATTTGAGTAAAGTAGAAGTACTCAGGTCTTGTACTTGAGTAAAAGTAGAAGTACTCAGATCTTGTACTTGACTAAAGTAGAAGTACTCAGATCTTGTACTTGACTAAAGTAGAAGTACTCAGATCTTGTACTTGAGTAAAGTAGAAGTACTCAGATCTTGTACTCAGTAAAAGTAGAAGTACTCAGATCTTGTTCTTGAGTAAAGTAGAAGTACTCAGATCTTGTACTCAGTAAAAGTAGAAGTACTCAGATCTTGTACTTGAGTAAAGTAGAAGTACTCAGATCTTGTACTCAGTAAAAGTAGAAGTACTCAGATCTTGTACTTGAGTAAAGTAGAAGTACTCAGGTCTTGTACTTGAGTAAAGTAGAAACGTACTCAGGTCTTGTACTTGAGTAAAGTAGGAGTACTCAGATCTTGTACTTGAGTAAAGTAGAAGTACCAGAGTGTAGGAATACTCTGTCACAGTAAAAGTATTCTAAATGTTCCTCCAGTGAAAGTAGAAAGTACTCTCCTCTAAATGTACTTAAAGTAGCGACAGTAAAAGTAGTCATTGTCTGATTGGTCCATTTCAGAATAATATCTCTGATATGTTTTATAATGATTGATCATTAAAGTGTTCTCAGAGCTGGTAAAGGTGCAGCTAGTTTGAATGGCTTTGTATACTGCAGGGTAGCTGCTGGATTTACTGCAGGTGAACTACAGTCTGATTTAAGGGCTGATTATAATTACCATCATTAATCCTAATCTGCCTAGCAACTAAAGGTATTACATAAATGTAGTGGAGTAGAAGTACAGCATTTACCTCTGAATTGTTGTGGAGTAGAACTACTACGTAACATACAATGGAAATACGCATGTAAAGTATAAAATTGTATTTAAGTACTGTACTTGAGTAAATATAATTAGTTACTTCCCATCTCTGAACATAACATCACAATCAATGGAGAGAAACAGGCTTAAAGCTCCTTTAGCGTACATTTGGTCTGGGATTTAACTCTGTATTTAATCATGGGTGTTCCAGGTGAAGACAGTGATGTTTATGACCTTAAAGCGTGGACGTTCTCTTAGACAACTTAAGCCTAACCTTTTCATTTCTCCTGCGAGTTATCATCACACAGCCAAGGCTTCTAGCTCCACTCTTATATCAGTATGGACATGGACGCAATGCCCTCAGCTAATATCACTTTGTACTTTGAAAACACAGGTTGGTGTGAGCTGTGGTTTAAAAGAGGGCCAGTGGACTGTAATTTAATGAAGACAGCTAATTGGGTTGGAGATATTTA
The DNA here is from genome assembly GCF_036324505.1 of Eleginops maclovinus. Taxonomy (NCBI): domain Eukaryota; kingdom Metazoa; phylum Chordata; class Actinopteri; order Perciformes; family Eleginopidae; genus Eleginops; species Eleginops maclovinus. Next base: position 3,589,608 of record NC_086350.1, on the reverse strand, counting down.
TCTTCATAAGGCAATAAGAAGGGTACCTGCAAGATGAGGTTTTCTGAAGGGAGTCCAGAGAACAATAAATAGCCAGATAGAAAAAGGTTAGAGAGAACAACATGATAGTGTTGTCAAGGGTCTGACACAGAGAAGTGTTTTATTTTGTCTGCGGGGTTTGATGTCAGTGGTTATGAGAGGGGAAGGTAATAGGATTCAGGGGAGATCTGGACTGAGAGTGCATCCTAATGGAGGAAAGAGCAACAGAGCAGAAGAACACTTTTTCATGTCCTCCATCTCAACTGGAGGGCTCAGTCTGCCATCTAGTGGACCATTGGATGAATTACGTGAAGAAGAAGAACATTTTTGTCTCACAACATGCAGTCAATCAGTGGTGAAGCTATACTTGATCTTAAAAATACTCTGTTACAAAGCAGCTTTCAAAATCAAGTTAAAATAAAGAAGAAAGTAATGGCATTGAGCTACACTTAAAATACCAAAAGTGAAAGTACTCCTGGCCAGAGGATTTACAGAAAAGCCTTTCCTGCTTCTTGTCCTTCTGCGCAAACGGATGTTTTCTTGGCAATATTGCAGCAGGAGAGGTGAGGAGGTGAAGGGTTGATTAGCTGGGAGTACCAGAGGGAGTTTGGTGGAGTCTAGGGTGATGGAGGTCCCCAATTATCTTCCTGGCTGCATGGAGAAGAGGAGGTCACGACCCCTCCCCCCCCCCCCCTCAGCAGACTGAGTGATGGGCTGCCGTTTGCCCTTGCCCTGCACTGATACGAGCTGGCTGATGTGGAAGAAGTAAAAATGAAGTCAGTTATAAATGTTCACCGCTGGACTGTGGATTTTTTTCAGCGGCTACATCAGCACAGGGTCGGTGAGGTTATCAGCCTCTGGATGACTGGTGCATCCATCAACAAGTCAACATAAGCACCATAAGGAAGTGTTCACATTTATGTAAAAACAACAGAACATATAATAAATGTGTCACCCTAAAATGTGCCCTTACTGTTTTAATTTACATGATTAATGGCAATTAATTCCTCTGGATTAACATGTATTATGTTTAGGTTTAATATCGTGCTACATGTTTGTTGCTTCTATTGGAATACTGTTTTGATATGTTTTTGCAGGGTTGCAAGTGTTCCTTTAGAAATGTGTTTTCTTACAAAGACTTATGGAGTTTGTGCAGTAACGAGTCCTAAAAGCTAGACAAGACTATTCATTTTACCACTTCCGGTACACTTGTCTCGATGTCAATGGTTTTTGAACGTATCTGTGGTTATAAGCCTGAAATAAGGTCTGTGGTTAACACAAGCTGAGGTGATGTTCTATGATTGGGGAAATCCCATTGGCTGTTTATCTGGCCTAAAAAAACATGTCTTCAATGCACCACTCTACTTCCTGTTAAGGAATGCAGTAAGTAACCAATATCAATAAGTAACACAACTTGTTTACTTTCCGTTCCTTTGTGGATTACCTTTTGGGTTTGGGTTTTTCTAAACCTAATGTACACAAAAGTTTATACTTTCAAAAAGTGTGTAGCTAATATGAATGAATATGTAATATAACATCATCAGCAAGGGGTAGTGTTACAACAAATGTGTGAAGTGATTTAGTAGAACTTTAACTCCTTGACATGGAAGTCATTTAATATTTTTGTTTCATACATTTTCGGTGTTGCACTTTGTAGACGGTCCCTGCGCACAAGGCTGCAGAGAGAAGTTGTGCAGCTCGGAGGACGGCTTTATGTTCTTTCATAGAAATAAAAGGTTGAACATCCTTGTTTGCCTTACTATGGTTGTTAAGAGACTTCGTTTGTTATTTTGAAGAACTTTTTGTGTTTCAGTTATTGGTCCGTCAATATCTTTCAAAATAAACTGAACTATGGAAAGCCCTCATTACTGCTAGTCTTAACAATATAGACTCTTTAGATGTCATTAAAGACTGTCTCTACGGCCTCTCTCTTTGAATTTCAACTATACCTTAAAATCTTCGTCTATGATAACGTGTTGTTACTTCTCTGTATGCATCTATGCGTTTACCGGACGAGGGCTTTTATTTTGAAATGACTTCCGGGAGCACCGCCCCGCCCCTCGCTCCAAAGATCCTCTGGCCATTAAGTGAGGTAAACAAACAAAAATAAACAAATATTGACGTCACTTTTCCATTTGATTCCTTGCTCATTTATAGGAAATATGGGCAACTAATAATGAATTATTTCATAAGCAACTTTAGCTGATATGAAACAATTAGCAAGGATGTTCTTTTTGATTCAATTGTAATTCTCTATTGTTCACACTTTATTATTAAGTATGTTTTTTATGTTGTAATAATAAAACAAAACCTAATCTCGTACTTAATAGTAATGTAATGCCTTCAGAGGTGGGTAGTACTCAGATCTTTTACGTCAGTAAAAGTAGAAGTACTAGAATGTAGGATTACTCTGTTACAAGTAAAAGTTTACTCAAGTAAAAATACAAAATAATTTCCATCAAAATAAACGTATTTATATATATTTTGTTTTATAAGTGTTATCAAAGCTGCTAAAGGTGCAGCTAGTTTTAATTACTTCGTATACTGCAGGTAAAGTACCTCAAAATTGTACTTAAGTACAGAACTTGAGTAAATGCATTAGTTAATTCCCTCCTCTGAATGCTTTCAAATAGCCATGATATTTTCCTGCACTGCAGATGTTAAATTGTGTGTCCATCAAATAATGGGGGCGGCATCCTTCATTTGAAGATGTCTATCATTGGACAACAGTGTTACTGTAAACGCCTTAATGACATGTCTTGCTTGTGATTGGCCAGGAATGACGTGACATAGGAAGACACAGCCAATTAGAAACGTTGATTCTCCTGTCCCCATAAGGCAGCCAGCTTCACTCTTACAAGCCTAGCTAACGAAAACAAGCCAGGCAGCAGCAAGTAGCGGATTGATGTGTGTTTCTGTCATCTTTCTGCTTTTATTTTGCTATCCTGACAGCCGTCGTACACCCCGTTTGCCCTCAACAACTGTCGTATTTCTTCTTTAGTCGTCATACAACAATATAAAACTGAAGTTGCTTAAGTAAAGGTAAGGTTTTTCTGCTTTTCATAACCGCACCGGCTCATCCAAAATGGCTTCTGCTGCTAGCTAAGAAAAGCTACAATACCACCAACGTCTAACACGGACTAACCGTCGTCGCTTAGTTACTGTGTCTCAATAACATTTACAGGTTAATTAACGTGGGGTTTAATGCATGTTTTAAATGTCATGTAATAAGACGTGTTTTCCATTAACTTGCAACGGGATTCTGACAGGGATCGCCCATAACTGGCCTAATGTAAATCCAAGCCAGGATGGGACGGCTTATTTTGTGCTTTTTTAAATCTTTATTTTGTCATATTATACTGTACGTAGGTTTGTAGATACATCTATATTCCTTGTAAATATTCCTCTGTATTCTGATGTTGTTTGTTTTAAAAAAAATACATTGCAAAAAAAAAGAGCCAATTATAATAAACTATTTTTAAAGAATTATTACATTTTGAAATGGCATTATTTACATTAAATATAGATATTATACATAAATACCCATCAACAATAAAATGTGCAGTATTGGTATGACAAGTGGAAAGCGGTGCAGATATGTATGCTCCACCATACACCATGCCTCGTATGTGTAAAGCTGCTTGGCAATAAACCTGGTTCTGATTCTGTTTTCTGATTAATATAAAAGCAATCTCCCCTGGAAACATTAGCAGCTAACCTCACCGCCCTGCCTCAATTCACTGCATAATGGTGCAACGCTAGGTTTGCAGACTACACCTGATTTAGTTATAAATAGCAAACAACTCAGGGCACCATGAGAAGATGCTGATAGGGGACACGTCTTACTGCATGTATGTCTCTTCCTATTGGGTGACAACCGATTGAACTCTTTGTTAATTGATCCCAATTATAATGTGTTTATTACCCTATGTCTATAGGATTCTGTAGTATATGTCTGTTGCAGGCTAACTTGTCTTTTGCAGAGTATTCAGATGTATTTTCTTTATATTGTGAATTATTTAGATACTCTAGTGATAATATTCCTGCTGTGAATCTGTATGCGTTTGCTGCTAATGTTTATTTTATCTTCTAATTGTAATGCTTGACAACAATGCTGCTGCTGCTGCTGCTGGGACGAAATAATATCCCAATTTGTAAAGAATAAAATATCTATATATATTTATCTAAAAACAATTGTGCTCAAGCCTTGTAAACAACCAACCAGAGTGCTGTGACGTAGCTGATTCATGGACATAGCAACTAGCAGCTAGTTACTAAACGTCAGCTGTTTGCTAGTTAACTGACACATCATTTCTTTGTTGTAGTTGAGCAAAGAAGAGCACATTCATTTGGCATTGTTGATCATCAGAATACCTTTTTATTTTAGGAGAAATGTACATTATTACAGCTAAAGCAAAGAGCTGAGAGGCATGCATGAAAGCATTAAAGATAAAAATACATATTACACAAATGACCGCATAAAACAAGAAGTGACTGTACTTCTTTCGGTCAATGCTCAAATATAAATTTCCGTTGTGTTTGTCATCTAATCCAGTACAAGGTCTACTTTGGTAATTTGATCTGTTATTACTGGCAAAGCTCATAGCAAAGATCTGGCTAATTATCCAAGATGCTAAGTGACGTTGATGGACGACTGATCGTGCCATCTTTTAATGACATTGTAGCTAATGGTGTCGCATATGAATATGCTTTGTTTTTCCCAGTTACTAATTGCATTCCCTTTCCTCTCTCTCCCCAGCACCATTTTCCCCATCCCCTCCTATTATTCTTATTCTTTTGCGTATTCTTCATTGTCAAGCCGCCAAAGTGGAGAGTGTGATTGCAGAAGGGGGTGCTTCTCGTTTCAGGTAATAAACCCCAGAAATGCACACTGTATAAATAATAAATTCCTTATCTGTTTTTTAGCCCCTTAGCTAGCTTTTTGGGCTGGAACTTCCGGACTCTAGAAACAAAGCAGGATGTGGGAAGGCTCAAAAGGGCTGTCAGACATTTCTCTTTGTGAAGCCTTTTGCTGTGTAGACATGATAAGCCTTGAGAGGATTTATGGAGTGGTGATAGAGGCAGCAGTCTGTATAGAGAGTCATTGTCAACATGATGGCTCACTCTGGAACAAGTCTAGATGAAGGCTTCAAATGTGTTTTTGCGAGCCTGTATTCTGACTTGGGGATTTAAGGTTGCTGTTTTTTGGTGCACCTTCTCCGTGTGTAACAGAGATGTCAATGTTAACATGTTGATCAGTACTTTGCTAGTTGGTTGATCATTTAAAAGGCCTTGACTGACTTTACAAGTGCTGCATAGGTCCGTATGCACAAGTGATCAGTCCCACTGCAGGGAATTGCAGTTCAACACACTGTCATCTACATTTGAGTATTAATAGAGCATGATGTGTATGCTCAAACAGCAGCAGAGCAGTGTGAACAGCCTGTTCTGCTTTTCCATCACACATGTCACAGGCTAGTTGCATTAGCTTGCTGTGCATTACATGTTGCTATCTATCTTTTCAATACCGATTACTACGGGTCATTTTCTGATTTAGTTTCACAGTTAATGCTTTTAGGGAACATTTTAGCAACACAGAGCTGATTGAATCTCCTATTAATTTGGCTGATTGTGTTGTATTCTTACAGATTTATGGGGGTTTCATGAATAAATAAGCACCACATTTAATTTAGCCCCTTTTGAGGTGAAGCTGCAGGCTCATTTCTCCCCCCTTTAGTGCTGTGTGAAGCTCATGCATCCTTGTGTTTGCGTCTACAGTGCTTCTTCGAGGGGAGGAGGTGGTAGGGGCGCACCTCAGCACTATCCCAAGACTGTCGGCAACAGGTTTGTCATTTGAACATTTCCAAGATCGCACTTAATGCATCGTGATCTATTATATTAACAGTATGGCACTAGTTTTACCACCCCACTGCTAAACAAACCTGACAACCTTGTTTTATTAAAGGACTTGAATTACAGGAAGCTTTTATTTGAATACCCAGAAGTCCTGCAGATAGCACTCGCTTGTTTAGTGACCACCGTGCAGTCTGGGATTGTGTGACAACAAAGGGTAGAGAAAAGGAGCATGTGAAAAGGCCTAGCATTGGCAATACATTACCCACACTTGTATGAAACATTTATGGCACATATTGTTTCACTGCTTATCCTCCAATCCACACCTGAATTGTATTTTAGGTAAAAAAGATGAGGAGAGAAGCCGGACATGTCTTAATATGATCCTTTTGTATAAGTTGATAGACCTGATAGTGCAGTCACACGGGGAAAGTGTGTTTGTGCTGGAGCAGTGCGTGTGTTGCAGGTGCATTTGTTATTTTCTGTACTAACCACAACAAATATTGTGGTATTCACTCTTTTTTTCTGTACTTTTTTTTCTCTCTTTTCACTTCTACAGCGAGTTCCTGGGGAAAACCCCAGGGCAAAGCGCTCAGAGATGGGTTCCTTCACGAAGCACTAGACGAGATGTCAACTCCAGCAACGAAAAAGAGCGACACGATGCAATCTTCAGGAAAGTGAGGGGGTAAGTACAACACCGTATGCGTATTTTAAAGTTAGTTATCCATCGCCTGGGACAAAAAGCCTTTTCATTTTGCTATCCCCTCCTTCACTTCTATTTAGACTCACCCTGAAGTAGTGTGCAAGAATTTTGATCGCCTGTGGCTCAAAGCACTGGCACTGAAATGGTTTCAGTGGTGCAGTTTGATTCTTGCAAAATGTATATCTGATTCACAGTTAGTGTGATTTGGATTGCAAGAAGACCTCAAGAAAAAAAGGCCTGTAGATTTTTTTAGCACAAATCTTGAAATTTGACACCAAGTTGATTCAAAAAGAATATCATTTGCTGTCTGAAAATCAATATCAGCTTCCCATAAAAGCTAACTCTATTATTTCCCAATCAGAAGTTAATCAATAGTGTGTCCTTGCATTATCTTCTGCTCCTTCTTAATGTACAGATTATGATGTGAACATTAAGGACTGAGATAAATTGTGTTGTTCTGCAGTCACTAAGACGGCGTTGCACTTCAGGCCCGTTTCCCCTTTGTCAGTTCATGTTTACTTAAGATTAAGAGACCACGGTTTCCTCAGGAATGTAGGGTAGCTGCTGCATCCACCTGAGGCAGATAGTCATTAATGTACAAACATCGAGCCACATTTAAGTGAAGTAATTGTTATCCTCCTCATCATCCTGGGCTTGATCTCTCTGGCTAACATGCTTTTCTAAACCCATCATCAGAAAATGAACTCCTCTCAAAGCCAGTAATGTAGGAAAAAGCCAATGTGGATAAGGAGATTTGGTAAACAAAGCCTGTGGATTTATAAATGATTATTAATTGGCTCTGTTGAAGTGACGCTGCAGCTTTCTCCAGGCGTGTGATTGAGTTCTTTAGAGGTGAAGGGTAGTACGTTCGTTAAAGACTACAGCAGAGATGTAATGTGCTATAAAATATGGTGAGTTTGACCTCAAATAAACCTGCCGTCTGGCTTCTGGTGTTTTAAGGATTCTTTTTAAAAGCCTTCTGGTGTTACTCGACACTTGTAGCAGGTAGGCGCTGCCAACAACAGGATTTATTTTATGGAAGAGGAATTACCTTTTTATTCAGAGTGATTGAGTGTCAGCCTTTGGGTTAAGGGAGGGGATCAGAAACCCTGTGGAAGGAGGATATTTAATCAGCCTGGTGTTTGTTTGTGCCGAGGTTGTCCTAACAAGCCACATAAAACCAAACATGAGAGAACCTCAACCTTGCATCATGCCAACATCTTGATCTTGTATAAGCGTACTCTTCCTTATCTTGCCGCCCCTCCCTTCCTCTCCTGTTTCTATTTTCCCAGCATACTCAACAAACTCACGCCTGAGAAGTTTGACAAGCTATGCCTTGAGCTCCTGAATGTGGGCGTAGACTCAAAACTCGTCCTTAAAGGAATCATCTTGCTGGTAAGAGAACATTTGTCTTTCATCCCTCCGTCCGCCGCTCAATGGAAATGTATTCAACCATTTCTTGGCACGCTGCTCGGAGTGACCCGTTTCAATGACCCGAGAGGTCCCTCCTTTCTCTTTCTTTCTCCTCCCCCTCTCCCGGTTCAGATTGTAGACAAAGCCCTAGAAGAGCCGAAGTATAGCTCGCTCTATGCTCAACTATGTCTGCGCTTGGCAGAGGACGCACCAAACTTTGATGGCCCTTCATCTGAGATCCAAACATCCCAAAAGCAGAGCACAGTAAGTGTGCTTAAATAAATGTTCCAGCTTTGAGAGCATTTCTTCTCCTCCTTTGTGTCACTGCTGTCATTTCTACTTAATAATTAGGCCGTGAGTAGCACTCTCTGATAAAGGCAGATCGTTTTTTAGTCATTTTTAATTGTAATCTGTGGACACGATTTAAATTGGTTGAGCTCAGAGCTAAAGATTCTTCCATTCGACCGGCAGTCGAGTAGTCGTCACACATTTTTAATTATTACTATTGACTTATTTTCGCTTCTCAAAATGGTTTCATTTCAAGGGCTGAGAAAGAACGCTACGAGTAACATAACATGTGCTGCATATAATGTATATTATAAGACTGTAAGAATGAGCCTTTGAAATATATGTTCATTTTAATTTAACACACTCAAAGGGATACGAGAGCACGGACGATTATGCAACTGTGCAAACGGCAGAATAGCGGGATGATTCTTAATGTGTGTCGGGAGAAGCAGCAAGGGCAAGCAAACCAAAAAAATAATACGAAGCAAGATGCCGCATTAAGACATCATCAACGCTTTGATTTATTCTTAGTCTGAGTAGAAAAGTCCACCGAAAAGGATCCGAAAGTCTTGATTTCCTGCCCCCCAAAAAAAGTTAACCCAACTACCAGGAGGTTCAAAATGATGTGGAGGGGTTTTCAGGCTGATGCGACAAAGCACAGCGACTTAAGACTAAGAGACCTGTGAAAAATTGCCGGATTCAAGACTTGTTTAGCTTACATTTGGTCGACTAATAAGGTCCGAAGCGTCATCTAACCTTCTCTTTTTTTGCCATTCCAGACCTTCAGACGACTGCTAATTTCCAAACTTCAAGATGAATTTGAAAACCGCACCAGAAATGTTGAAAGTGAGTCCCTGTGTTTGTGCGGTACCTTGTTAGCTCGTTTTCTCCCAGCCTGTCCTCATCTCACTTCTCTGTTTTTCCTCCTCTCTGTTCAGTCTATGACAAACATGACAACCCTCTTACTTCTGAGGAGGAGGAGCAGCGTTCCATTGCCAAGAGCAAGATGCTTGGCAACATCAAATTCATCGGGGAACTTGGCAAACTCGACCTCATCCACGAATCTATCCTTCATAAGTGCATCAAAACAGTACGTGCCCTTTTAGTGTGTTTGTTTTCCACTCCCCTTCTCCTTCCTCATTCACCGCATACCTTCACGGAACCACACGGGATGCACCTTGTTTGAACCCTGGCCTGACTTATCCCCTTAATCTTTTGTGAAGCTGCTGGAAAAGAAGAAGAGAGTCCAGCTCAAGGATATGGGGGAGGATCTGGAGTGCCTCTGTCAGATAATGAGAACAGTGGGGCCGAGACTCGACCACGACAAAGCAAAGGTAACGGCTCCAGACTTTTAACAGCACCGTAACATCTGCAGAGGGAGTGTATCAACACAAACATATATTTAATAAATCACATAACATGAAGCGAGAGCCGTTTATAGCCCACGTTGGAAAGGAGCAGAACATTATTGTGATTAGTTACCGAACAACCTCTTCAGGCTGTCTGATTGTTATTTCTTGACTCCTTTTCCTACAATGATAGAAGTCAAACTGTATTTTCTACTGTAAGCAAGAGATGTATTGGTTTTATTCTCAATTAAGAAACAAGTAGTGTTTCTATATGCATAAAACAAACAGTCCTTCCGACATCATACCAGTCCTACAGTTTGTGTCACCGAGTCACTGTCATGAATTTTGAATAACAATAATAACAATACATGGTATATATATATTTATAAAGCGCGTCTCCTGGTGCTCTAAACCAAGTTGAAGAGGGGTTGGGAGGGTAGAGGACTAGTTGAAAGCAAGAGTGAATATTTTTGTTCATATTCCAACTATATATATAAATATATAATACTGGTATATTTGTATTTCTATGTTCATACTTTAGAGTTGTTTATTCCTTATTTAGATTTTATTTTCTCCTATGTGCAATGACTAGTTTTGTATTATGCTGCTTCAACTCCAACATTTCCCAGTCTGTGATAAAGTAAATCTTATCGTAACTTCAGTAACATCGATAGGGTTTACGAGGAATTTATGCAGTACTACAAAATACAATATCACAACAAACGCTAAATCACAAAACTGCATTGATAGTTTCTAACATCCCAAGTGTAACATGTGAAATTCCACACTCAGGCTACATGGAATATTGCAAAAGTATGGAATAAGTACTTTTTTGAATCAAATGATCAGGGTTGTAAATGCAAACCAGACATTTTACGTTCTGGTTTTGCCATTTTTGTTTTTATTTGGGTACCCTGCCACTCTGTCTTTCTGAGCATTTCTGGCCCCTTCCTGGTTTACCGTGTCATCTCGGGTCCCGTCTGAGTTCACAGTCTGTCTCACCTAAAGCCCCACTTGGCTCCGAGCCAGCGCCGACATAAATCCTGCCGCTGCCCACACTGAATGATCGACTCTGCCTGTCCTCACCCGATTCCTCCCCTCTCTCTCTCTCTCTCTCCAGTCTTTAATGGATCAGTATTTTGGCCGTATGCGATCCTTAATGAACAACAAGGAGTTGCCCGCAAGGATCCGCTTCCTGCTCCAAGACACGGTGGAACTGCGAGAAAACAACTGGATCCCCCGCAAGGCTTTCATCGACAACGGACCAAAGACGATTCACCAGATCCGTCAGGAGGCAGTGAAGGTGAGTGCAGTGAAATCACAGGGGGGTCTTTCTGTCAACCCCCCCACATTTCAGCATAGTAATCAATTGGTGTCCAACAGCGATGAATCCCATGTAGTCCCATTCTCCTCGAGAAGAAGAACTAGTACTTCTAGACACTCCTAAACATGCCGGGTCTGGGGCGGGTATCTTTTAATTCTCACAGGAACATCTTCTTCCTGATATCAGTAATCCTCGGTAAATAGGTACCAGTTTAACCCGTTTTCTTCACCTCCTGCAGAGCCCTTCTGTCCCGGGCTGTGCACAAACCATGACGATGTTTATCAGGAGGCTTTTCCATCTTAAAAAGGAAAGATAACTTTGTTGGCAGTGAGGTTTCTGAGGGTCTTTCTCTACAGGATTTAGAAATATGTCGTTTTTATGCTTACCAGGAAATTAAAAGTGATCACTAGCTCTTCCTTTGCTCATTTTATGTAGACACAAGTGTGTTTTCACCTCCTTTTTACAACAAATCAATAATTGGCTCCTTGGTTTTGCTGACGTTAAGCAGCAGCTTTGTTATCTGAGGATCACTCAGCAATATTGTTGCTAAGAAGCCCAGGTTGAGGCACTTGAGGTTCTAAAGGGCTCCAAAAAATAAACGTATCGCTCTCTTTTAACAAAGAGCCACTTTCTGCACATCAGCATAGTGTATCATAGAGGATCCATTTTATTTATAGCGCCCTAAACACAAACCAGGCCAAAGTGCTTTACACCAAACTCCATAGAGCAAAAACAATTAGTAAGTGCTTCAAGGCATGCACACATGCACAGGTTCAGAATCATTCATGCATACAGACGGAGGCGGGGTCAGATTCAGGAGTCAATAGATTTAGCGTTTTATTATTTCTTCAGGCAGATTATTCCAGAGTATTGGTGCACATGATTTAATCATTTTCCTGGGAAGATAACAATAGTGTCATTTGGTACCGAGTATGGAACTGCCTTGAGTCAATGTTGGATATGAAAGGACAGTAGAACTTCCCCCCCGCTCTGTTCTGTGTTTGCCTTTTTTAGGATTTGGGTGTTTTCATCCCAGCACCCATGTCTCAGGGGATGAGGATGGACTTCTTCCTGGAAAGCCCCTTCATGCCCAACAGAATGAAACTGGACAGGGAGACTCTCGGGGGATTGGCCGATATGTTTGGGCAGATGCCAGGTATGGACTTTAAATAATGACTCAGGCTTCACGATTCATCACAATGTTTTGCAACATGGAGGCAATATTTATCACAGGAAGCTAAATATTTGTTCAAGTCTGAATACGTGTTTCTGGCAGACGCACTGAACTCTTGAGACTCAATAAAAAGTGTTCCTATAACATGTTGACATTGCACCCTGTCTGTGTGCTCAGGCAGTGGGATTGGAACTGGCCCTGGGGTTATTCAGGATCGGTACTCGCCCACCATGGGACGCCATCGCACCAACCCGCTCTTCAACGGCCACAGTGGCCACATTGCCCCCCCGCCACAGTCGCAGTTCGACGTGGGGCAGAAGTCTTTCGTTAAATCCAACCAGGTACTCCTGCTGCCAGACTTTGATGTTCCACCACGACTCGTTTGATAAAGTCATTTACGATTACCATGTGACTTCCGACAGGTTCAGAACCAGCATTTCCTCAACCAAAACCAGAACCACCTGGCCCAGCAGCAGGTCCAGTCCAAGGACATGCCTCCACGATTCAGCAAGAAAGGACAGCTCAATGCAGATGAGGTAACTAAACGCTGTTGGAGCGGGGTTACAGGATGTGGACGAAAACAGACTCCAAGCTTTACATTTTATTTTTCATTAAAGAGTCAAATCTCTTTAATGAGATAAGGCCCTCCTTTTCTCTGTCCTGTAGTGTGTTATAGGTTTCTGTGCATGTAAATGGTCTGCAGAGGCTAAAATCCCAAAGTTCCCTGAAAAGAGGCAGGCAGTATGAGAACATTTGAGATATGTTGTGTCACAGTAGAGGCAAAGAATACAAATATGAACGAGGAAATGAGCGTAATATGGCCCCTTTAAGGTTTGGCATGCAATATATTGACACATCAACAATGGCTGATCCTTCTTATCTGATCCTCCTCCTCTTCTGTTTTTGGCTGTAGCTCTTTTTTTTATTTTGCAATAAATAATCGTCTGCCATGCGAGAGCACGACTAATCGTATTGTATGCCTTGTGTTCATGCCGTCTGCTGGTGTCTCAGATCAGCCTAAGGCCTGCTCAGTCATTCCTCCTCAACAAGAACCAGGCGCCCAAGCTCCAGCCGCAGATCCCCACCATGATGCCTCCCAGCGCCCAGCCACCCCGCACTCAAACCCCCCCTCTTGGACAGGTAGGATGCGATCCCTTCTCAGTTTATCACGGGAAATGCTTTTAAGATCCAACCTGATCCTTGAAAAATCTTAAAAGTTGTTGAATTTATTTATTTTGAAAGCAAAAAACCCCAATCTTTCAAAAGCTGTGAAAACATAAAGTCCAATTTCCTTTTTTTGTGTATCATTTGTATTTCGTAGTTTGTTAGTGCTACGACTGGAATAATTATCACATGACCTTTTGGCTCCTCAGCCTCCACAGCTTGGCCTGAAGACCAACCCTCCTCCCATCCAAGAGAAACCTCAGAAGATCAACAAGAAACCCCCGCCTGCCAAGGAGGAACTGCTGAAAATGACGGTGGGGAAAACCTTCCACTGTTCACAGTCTAGAACTCCTGCAATATAAACACTGGAAGATTGATCTACATTTGATAAGGCACAGTGGGGTTTTGTCTGAGTGAGTGAGGGGTTGAAAAAACAGGTCACAAAAATAAATTATGAGAGATGTTGCATCACCGCTCCCAAACAAGCATAAAAAACTACATTTACATACTGGCTGCAGCTGGTCTGTTAAAATATGTTGGAACAAACCGTGTACATGTTGCATTCATTAGCACACATAAAGAAGACAAAAGGTAAGAAACACAGTCATAAATAAATGAGTTGAAGCTATCAAACAGTAAGGCAGCCATCTTAGTATCTTAGTCTTCCTTGGATTATTTGGTGCGTATCTTTTAAAAGTAGCCCCCGTGTTGCATCAGTTCACCATCCAACGGTTGAGAGCACGGATCCTTTTATATTTTGCACATTTGATGCTGAAACGTCTTGCCTCTCCCCCCTCAGGAGACGATGGTGACGGAGTACCTGAACAGCAAGAACCTGACGGAGGCGGTGAGCGGCGCCAAAGAGATGAAGGCTCCGAAGCACTTCCTGCCGGAGATGCTGAGTAAGATCATCGTGTGCTCCCTGGACCGTCCCGCTGAGGACAAGGAGCACGCCAGCACTCTGATCCACACGCTGCGCACCGAGGGCCTCGTCACCGGCGAGAACTTCATGCAGGTACTGGTCTCTACGGGTCATCCATGCATCTGTTTGAATCTAGACGATTATTTTTAAAATGTATTCCTCATGCTGTGTCATTTCCTCAGGCCTTCCTCAACGTCCTGGACCAGTGCCCTAAGATCGAGCAGGACGTGCCCCTGGTGAAGTCCTACCTGGCCCAGTTTGCGGCCCGGGCCGTCATCGCGGAGCTGGTGAGCGTGGCGGAGCTGGCCCACCCGCTGGAGAACGGCACGCACTTCCCCCTCTTCCTGCTCTGCCTGCAGCAGACGGCCAAGCTGAAGGACCGAGAGTGGCTCACCGACATCTTCCAGCAGAGCAAGGTCAACATGCAGAAGATGCTCCCAGGTACTGAATCCACACGGACTGTTCACACCCTCTCTGTCGAAATGCATCCCAACACACTAGCATGAGCATTAGCTGTTCTACCTGGGGTCCACACACCGATATACACACACAAGTGGACTCATAAAACATAATGGACATGTCTGAAATGGGACGCTCTCCGAAGCTTCAGAATATGGGCACAGACGCTAACCAGAAAGAACTTGAAACATATCTTAGTAACACATTCAGAATTGGAGATAGTTAATGCTAACTTACAAGCTAAGAACATTTGAAACTAAACCAAACAAACATTGGTATAAAATAGCTAAGATATAATAAACACAGACGCTGAATTTTATTTCAACCCATGATTACATTTTGTTTCTCACACAGTAACTCGTATTTAATATTATACACACACACACACACACACACTCTCTGATCTGATACTGTGTTGCCTACAGTTTGAACTCGTCTCTAATACTCTCTCAAACGACGTGCGCCTCTTCTGAAGCACTGATCCTTTTCTCCCGGCAGAAATCGATCAGAACAAGGATCGCATGCTGGAGATCCTGGAGGGGAAGGGCCTGAGCTTCTTGTTCCCGCTGCTGAAGCTGGAGAAGGAGCTGCTGAAGCAGATCAAGGCAGACCCCTCCCCGCAGTCCATCTACAAGTGGATCAAAGACAACATCTCGCCCAAGCTCCACACCGACAAAGGCTTTGTGAACATCCTCATGACCAGGTGAAAGCAGCCAGAGGATAGGAAGGTTGAAACATGAATGAAGTGTCAGAACGAAGGCTCTGTGTTTCAGTCTGTGCATTGAGACACCATGCATTTGAAATGATCCGACCCGTTGAGAAAGACCCCTTATTTAATCATCCATCGTCCTGTTATGTCCTCCCAGTTTCCTGCAGTACATCTCCCAGGAGCTGTGCATGGCGGAGGGCGATGAGCAGCTGGCGGCGCCGTCCAAAGAGCAGCTGGACCAGGAGAAGCAGCTGCTGCTGGCCTTCAAGCCCGTCATGCAGAAGTTCCTGCACGACCACACCGAGCTGCAGGTCAGCGCCCTCTACGCCCTGCAGGTGCACTGCAACTCCAGCGCCTTCCCCAAAGGTACAGCACCCCCCTCCCCCACATCGCAGGCATTTCACTAGAGCGGAGTTGAACTTATGCAAAGGTGTGGGTGCATTATGGAAAGAGTGAGCTTAGAAACAGTCTTCATTATATGGTGTGTCCACCAGAGGGCGCTGACGACCACGAAATGTCCACAGTAAATAAAGTGGTCATGAGAGGATTTATAATTATTTAAAGTATTAAAATGCAGGTAATAGCCACCATTAAAGTATTTTAAAATATATTTTGAGTTTAAAAGGAGAGCAGCAATGGCTACAGGCCCTCTTTAGTTGTTTTTATTCTGTAAAACACTTGTATGTCTTGCTAGAATAAGAAAATAGTTAATTATTGTATTGAAAAAGGGTTAAATAATGCCTCTCGTTCCCCTCAGGCATGCTGCTGCGCTACTTTGTCAACTTTTACGACATGGAGATCATCGAAGAAGAAGCCTTCCTTGCATGGAAAGAAGACATAAGTCAAGAATTCCCTGGAAAAGGAAAGTCCTTATTCCAGGTACAGTGCCCCTTACTTTGACCTTTAGTTTATATAACGCATCGTATTCCCTTTTTTAATTTGTAGTCCTTTATTCCTCCGTCAGGTCAACCAGTGGCTCACCTGGCTGGAGACAGCGGAGGAGGAGGAGTCCGAGGACGAAGCAGACTGACGATGCCGAGCAAGAATAAGCATCATGGTGTAGAAGACCGGCCTGATCTCATTAGTACACTCGCCTTTCCTTTTTATTTAACTCCATTCTCGATGTAACCACTACCACGTGGCACTTAGCGGCTTCAGTCTTGCGAAAATATATGAAACGGAAAGCTTGTACCTGTCGGGCCGCGCCTGTGAACACCTGAGGAGCATCATGTGTCGCCCAACGTGTGGATCTGGATCTGCGTCCTGATCGGCTACAAGAAGCCGCTCAACCGTGTGTGTGTTTTTCTTTGAGTTATAGCTCCTACTTTTCACTGTTTTGCATGTTTTTCATCTAAATTTAATCTGTAATGAACCCCCCCCCACCCCCCCCCCGTAGGAAACCCACGTAGGATTTCCAACTAAATAAATTAAATCAGTTGCTATTAACACCATGCAGGCTGCAGATATAGTGAGGATTAAAGACTTTTCGGGACGTGTGATGGATGGCACGGGGGCCTACTGAAGCAATAGTAGTTTAATCTGGAAAAAGGTTTAAAAATCTGAATTGAGGTGCGTTAGTTAGTCGAGCTACGCTTACTAAAAAGCTGCTTTCCTTTATAAATAAAAGTGCTCTTCATAGCGGCTTAAGATGAGCATCGTTCCCCCCCCACCCCCCTTTGAGGGGTTGCTACTCCTCCTCATGTTACATTACTTTAGAGGAAAAGTTGTAGTCGGTGTGCCGCCGTAACGTCTCAAAGTTGCCTGTGTTTCTACCTCTTAGTTAGATGGGCTCTTGTTTTGATTTTGTGCTGGGATAACGGCATCGAAGAAGAAGCTGTTGCCCGTGCACACGGTCAGGTGTTTGATTAGTTCCTGGCCTGATTGCACAATGGATTCATTTAAAAAAAAACAAAAAGCTCTTTCTGTGAAGCTTCACATGGTTTACACGTATGAATATTTAAAGTTTGTTTGTAATTTGACTTTTGTTCTTGGCTTTCAGATTATTGGAGTAACGGTGTGGCCTCTTATCTAAACGGTTATAGATAATTAACCCCCCCCCCCCCCCACCTTCACTGAAATATCAGTTATATTAGTAAGAAACATTGACTTTCACCCAAGCATTACAAGCCATGTCTATGTGTGAGGCAATGAATTTGGATCATATTGCAAGGTATTCAACATTATTGTGCACTTCTGTCGCTATAATGTCAATAAAGTTCAATACATGAGCACCAAAAGCACTTCTGACTTTTATTTACACAGCTTTACATAATCAACTCCATCAAATGCTCACTCTCTAACACACTTTGCGTCTGAGATGTACAAAGTCTTGCTCTACAGGTCTAAAGACATTTCAGTAAAGGGATATATTAAACTAACTTTTCCTGACTTCACTCTCTAATAATTGACACACTTACTGTAGCCTCACAGTTTCAACCATCTCAATTTATATTGTGTCTCCACTGGACATGTCTCCATGCTTTAATGGTCAGAAAGCTCTTTATGTTTCTCATACTGCCTGTGCTGCAGCACCTCTTTTCACCCTCTGTCTGAAACCAGAGCCCAGTCTGCGCTGAATGGTTAGCTGTGTTGTGATTGGTCAGCTGCTTAGAGGTGTCCCGCCCCTTAGCGTACCATGTACGGTGTTAAAGCGCTAGAAGCCAGAGTGTAACATTGTGATGTCACCGGAAGTAAACAAAGGAGTCCAATGGAGGCGTTTCAGGCTTTGGGATTTTAGCCTTTACAGACCATTTACATGCACTAAAACCTACATAACACACTACAGGGAAGAGGAAACGCACAAAAAGCAGAAAAGGGCCTCCTGTATCTCCTGGACCACATACTCTGAATGTGTGAAAAAGTGAAAACCAAGTTCTATTTCTGGTACCATCTCGTACAAAACGCTCAAAAAGGTACAAAAACATGCTTTTGGCTTTATGAGTTCTAGGATATCACTTAACTTGAGTCATTTAAATGTGTATGGTACAAAGCAACATGATAAGACTAATAAAGTTTGATCAAAATAGTAAATATTACACATTTAGAAATGTAAAAAAGAAGGTAGAAGTAGAATTATTGATCTCTATTCCAGCGTCAGAGCTGAAGAGCTGTGGTTTCGACTACTCCTGGTCTGTAGGGATCCAGAAGTAATCCACCACCTTCCTGCTCCTGCGGGAGGGAGCAGAGTCGGGTCGCTCTCCTGCTCCTCCGAAGGCAGGCAGCTCGTCGAAGTGACCCGGGCCCAGATCCCTCCCTGTGTGCGGGGCAGAGACCCTCAACATGGTCCTGGGAAAAGATTCATTAAAATGATTGCGTTATTGTTGACTGAGATCTGTCTCAGTTTGTTTTTCTGCATGTCTTTTTTCTTTTTAGACAGTATTAGTATTTGTTGTCACAGATTTAATTAAATGGGTGTTTTAACCTGTACAAAACAGAATGAAATGTAAGAGGAGAATTAAAACAAGACCTTCAATTTCCTCTAGAAAAATAACCTGTATCTCGTATTTTGGCGGGTTTCGTGCTTTTTCCAAATAATGTGAGTTCTTAAATATTATTCAAGACCATTGTTTGGACCTATTAGGCTCATAAAACTCTGGATAATAATACAAGGGTTCTGTAAGTTTTTGTGGACATTTTATGGCTTTTCTCCACCTGAGTGTCCTTTTTAGTGTCAGTGCCCCCTGGTGGCCGCAGTGTTACCTGGATGAACTCCTCTCGGGCTCCTCAGGACTGGGCTCAGGTGTGGGGATGTAAACAGGGTCTCCCTCCTGAACACAGGACACAAGAACATTCAAAATAACAACGACGTTTTTCTTATATAACTTCATGAGCCCAGCTTTAGTCATCTCACCGTAAAATTTCTCGGGGCGCCGTCTTGATTTCTGAGAATTTTAACCCTCTGATTGCTCTCTGTCATGCAGAGGAAATAACTCTTGATGTTGGCCTGACACTGGGGGAATAGAAAGATAAAATGTACCCTTTATCTTCAGTCCTTAGCAGACCATTGACATCCACATAAACCTATATAACACACCACAGGCAAGGGTAACCCAAAAAAGCATAGCGTGGCGTGATTAAAAGCAGCCTCCTCCAACAGTGCAACATACTTAAGACACAAGGGGAATAAGGTAAGTAACAAAGTCATGGATGCTTTCTCACGGATTTGTTCTGCCTCAGAGCCTTCAGGTCCTCCTCGGCTCTGGATTTGTTGGCGAGCTCCTGGTGCTTCTCCCTCCAGCGGAGACACTCGGCCGTCCTCTCCTGCCTCTCCTTCTCCGCCAGGCGCCTCTCGGCCTCGGCCTCCCGCTGAGCCTGGTTGGCCTTCTTCCCCTCCTCCTCCGACATCACCGCTCTGCGCCTCGAGTCCACCTCTCTGGGAACACACAGAAGAAATTCACACCCCATGACCCTTTGAATGTTATCACTGGACCGCAGAAAGACAGACTTCGATCTTGTCTTGTTAACGTGTCCTTTTTTGGAATTTCCACACGTGATTAAATCCTTGCTTCAAATGTTCCAGAATCACCTCTGTTTTATCTGTACGTTTTCCTCAGAGACGTTCCTCAGCTTGTGTCGGAGGTCATCTCTGTCCGCCTGCAGGCTCCGGTTCTCCTGCAGCAGAACCTGCTTCTCTCCAGAGACCCGGTCCAGCTTCAGCTGCGTTTCAAAGTAACTCTTGTCAGTTTGAGCTGCTGAAAGCTGCAGGTCGGTGTGCTGCAGAGAGAAGAGACAGATGTTCAAATTGAGTCAATTAAGTCCACATGATACCCTCTTGATCTACAACGCCTGTGGAACTTTCAAGGTAAAACAGAAACACTGATTCCTGATTTGTGGGATGGAGTTTGTGTATTATCTGATGGATTATCGTATACACACTTATTGCTGCCTCTATAATCCCCGTTCTGGTTGAATAATGACAATATCTAAAGGATATATTTTGAGCTTGAAGTATGATTTTGGAACAATATGACTTTCAAATTCAAATACTTATGTTTCTTTAATCATGTCTAAGATAATGGACACCTTTTTGTGAATGACATCGTGTTCCACCTGTAGTGTTTGAGGCCGGGGATAGTTTTTAAACAGACAAAGGAAAGGTTTGTTTGGGCTTACTTAAAAAAGGCGTTTCGCCACCCATTATTTTACACAATATTATACACATTTTGAGATTGGGTTTTTTGTATGTTTTGCTCTTTGAAAAGTTAACCATAGTTTATTCCTTGATAGAATCGAAGGATGAAACCCTCTTTATTAGTCACACACAGCAGAGCACACACAGTGAAATTTGTCCTCTGCATTTAACCCATCCTAGTACTAGGAGCAGTGGGCAGCTATTGTGCAGCAATAGGGGAGGGCCTAGGAGGTGAACTGGGACCTCTCCAAGTAGCAGTCCACTTCCCATATTTCATGTCTGTTCGGGGACTTGAACCGGCGACCCTACGATTCCCAGTCCAAGCCCCTACTGACTGAGCCACTGCTGGACATAAACATGTTCACGTTTACTAAATAAGATCTCTATGTATGCTTTTAAGAATTACAGCCCTCAACCAACCTCAGAAAAGTAAAGAATAATCCCCTCCAGTGTTCCCTCCTGAGTACCTCCTTCTTCAGCTGCTGCAGCTCCTCTCTCAGGCAGCTCCTGTCGGCCTCTGCTGACTCCTTGTCCCTCTGGCTCCCGAGGGCCCGAGCCTCGGCCAGCGCCCTGATCTTCTCCGCCTCGCCCCGGGAGTCCACCGCCTCGTCCGCAGCCCGAGAGCACAGCGCCGCCCTCTGCTGGCTCTGGTACAGCTTCTGCTTCAGCTGATGGGGGGGTCAGAGAGAGGTGGGTGTGTGTACTGTAGTGAGTAATGCAGGAAACTGTAGAGGCTGCCTTTGTTTCCACATGTAACACAACTCCAAGCTCAGAGTCAGGATGAGGGGCGGCAGTGAGTGTTATGTGGCATCAGTTTTCAAAATTAAAAATGAGTGTTTATATTAATATACAGCTGCAGTCAGACGCTCTGTTTTTATTAGCTTGGGTATATTGTCCTCAGTGACTGTGATGTTATGTTACTGTTTATTACATATTTGTCCTTGTTGATGTCCATAGAGCTTCTGTGATGCAAGAAACATTTAGATCATTGAGATCATATCGTAGCACTCTGTATCGTTCTGTATCGTAGCGCTCCGTAGCGTTCCGTATCGTAGCGCTCCGTATCGTTCCGTATCGTTCCGTATCGTAGCGCTCCGTATCGCTCTGTATCGTATCGCTCCGTATCGCTCTGTATCGTATCGCTCCGTATCGTATCGCTCCGTATCGTATCGCTCCGTATCGTATCGCTCCGTATCGTATCGCGCCGTATCGTTCTGTATCGTATCGCTCCGTATCGTTCTGTATCGTATCGCTCCGTATCGTTCTGTATCGTATCGCTCCGTATCGCTCCGTATCGTTCTGTATCGTATCGCTCCGTATCGCTCCGTATCGCTCCGTAGCGCTCCGTAGCGCTCCGTAGCGCTCCGTATCGCTCCGTATCGCTCCGTATCGCTCCGTATCGCTCCGTTTCGTATCGCTCCGTATCGCTCCATATCGCTCCGTTTCGTATCGCTCCGTATCGCTCCATATCGCTCCGTATCGTTCTGTATGTTATCGCTCCGTATCGTTCTGTATCGTGTCGCTCCGTATCGCTCCGTTTCGCTCCGTATCGCTCCGTATCGTTCTGGATCGTATCGCTCCATATCGTTTTGGATGTTATCGCTCCGTATCGTTCTGTATGTTATCGCTCCGTATCGTTTTGTATCGTATCGCTCCGTTTCGCTCCGTATCGCTCCGTATCGCTCCGTATCGTTCTGTATCGTATCATATCGCTCCGGATCGCTCCGTATCGTTCTGTATGTTAGCGCTCCGTATCGTTCTGTATGGTATCGCTCCGTATCGCTCCGTTTCGCTCCGTATTTTCCCGTATCGCTCTGTATCGTATCGCTCTGTATCGTATCGCTCCGTATCGCTCCGTATCGCTCCGTATCGCTCCGTTTCGCTCCGTATTTTCCCGTATCACTCTGTATCGTATAGCTCCGTATCGCTCCGTATCGCTCCGTATCGCTCCGTTTCGCTCCATATTTTTCCGTATCGTTCTGTATCGTATTGTTCTGTATCGTTCTGTATCGCACCCTATCATTAGGTATCGTCACGTATTTTTCCGTATCGTTCCTTATCATACCGTTACGTGTCGCTCCGTATCGTACCGTGTCGCTCCGTATCGTACCGTGTCGTCACATATGTTCCGTATGTTTTCGTATCGTACCGTGTTGCTCTGTATCGTTTAGTATGTTCCGTATGTCCGTATAGTTGCGTATTGTTCTAAATCGTTCCGTCTCGTCGTCTCGTTCCGTATCGTATCATCGCTACTATTCCAATACAAGAGGGGCCACTATTATGTTGTTAGAGTGAAACAAAAAACTGAATAAAAAGCGATGTGTTAATACATGATAAAACCGAAGTGCTTTAGGGCCCTTATAACCAACATCCAAAAGGCTAACAACCTTGAGACTGGGAGGGATATCTCAGCTCTTTCCGTCCCTTATGTTTGGATCTTAAATGCATTTCTGATGATAGTCCATGTGAGTGTTCATCCAGAGAGGAGGTCAAGGTGGATGGATGGGTCAACCAAAACCCGGAGGAGAAAATCAATGTTAACTTGGACCCTCGTCCCTTATCTCTTGAGTGATGCACTGCTTTAAATTATGCACAGTGTGTGTGTGTGTGTGTGTGTGTGTGTGTGTGTGTGTGTGTGTGTGTGTGTGTGTGTGTGTGTGTGTGTGTGTGTGTGTGTGTGTGTGTGTGTGTACCTCTTTGACCTGAGCCTGCAGCTCCTGGTTCAGGTTCCTGAGGTTCCTCATGGTCAGCTCGCTCTCCGTGCGCATCACGATCCGCTCCATGTGGATCTCGTTTGATAGGAACTTGTTTTCCTTCCTCAGATCCTCACATTCCTGAGGACAGATCACATCCTCTCTGAGTCCTGGCAGCGAGAGATTCCTCACTCCGAGCGTCAGTCAACATCTTTTACATAAAGCAGAAACTAATCTACTTTCACTATTTCCTGTTTAATGTGGTGTGATAACACGTATAGAAGTGAGCAGGCTGATATCAATTGAGGTTCAAAGTTCATTATTGACTTTTGAAAAAGCAGTTGAAGTCATTTTTGCAGTGTCTTCACCAGCAAATGGATTTTGTCCATTAAATTGAAATTCAGGTGTTTGATTTCCCATTTTCTCCCCTCCCAAAATCCATTAAAACTAGTCAATCTCCAATTTCTTCTTAAGTTCCTATCATATCTATGAAGGAAAGTCCCTGAATGCACACGTCACATTTACACTGGGGACTCTGGGAAAAACATTTCTAATTTAGTCCCCAACACTTTCCAGAAGTACAATTTGTAAAAAAGGTTCTGCCTAATGGCTTGCACCAAGAAATGCTATCTAAATAATGAGAAGCTTTAAGAATTGCAATACAATGTAAATATAGAACACACACATTTGGTTAATGAATTCTTGACCTTTTTAATAACAGTTTAAGTCATTTGTGAAAGAACATTTCACAAAAAGGTCCATTTAGTAAATATTTTAGCACTCTCACTCACATTGCATGGTCTTAATGTCAGTCAAATCTATTCTGTCCATCAGTTGAAATTGTCGGGCTTTAGCTACTTTTTAAAACGTCTACTTTTGTCCCCACCACTTTCTAAAAAGTAGAATTGTTAAAAATGTTATGCTTAATGGCCTGAACCAAGAAATGTTAACTTAATAAGATCAAAAAGAAAAGTAACCCTACAATTCTGACTAATACTGACTTAAATGACACTCAAATGCACCGATTAGTAAACTTAACAAATTCCAAAGGTCCATTCTCACTCTGTTGAGGATGCATGTAAGACTTTTACTTGCAAATAACAATAGTTTTGCATTGTCTCCTCTGTAAAATGCTATTTTAACACACAATTACTGTATGCTTTTGTTCCAGACAGACATATTTATATACCTCATAATAACACTCCTATTACATTTCCAAAGAATCAGTTAATTTGAGCCTTTATGTCCCAGCATGTTCTACCACAAAGTGACCAGCATGTTCTCCCAGCTCCACATGCATACAGACAGGCTTCATGTCCTCCACAGGAGGGAGCTGTTAGCTGTCAACGAGCTTCAGCTCCCACGTTAATCGTAGCAGTGAGGACAAGCTCACGACTGAACCAACAAATCCAAGTATGTATTTCAACATGTGCTGTTCATGCCGGTCTTTCAGCACCTCATCTGCGTGATGGAGACGACCACATGTACAACAGCAGAAGTCTGAGTGGTGCTTCATATCACCGACACTACGGGCCAGACTCACTCAGAAAATGGAGTCGTGCAAATGCGCAATGCCAAGTTCAGGAGAGCCAAAAGAAGATGAAGTGATGGGATGAACCTGAGTGTGCTTGATGGGAGCTGTGCAGGTGCTCGGGCAGGACTGCTCCTTTAGAGCAGACAGCGTGCCCTTTGTGTTTATTAGACATTTCCAGAAAGCATATGTTTCAGAGCAGTGGAGAAAGACTCCTGATTAACCCTTGAAATATAGAGTGGTGCAGGAATGATTCCTAAAGCCCGGAAATGAGTTAGCATTTAAACATTTCCGAGTTCCCTCGTCTCGAGTCAACGGTTTCTGAAATGTGTTTTCGGTTAGAGGCCTGAAATAAGGTCTGTGTTGAACAAATACTCAGGAGATTTTCAGGTGTTATTATACCATATAAAGTGCTTCAGGAAATACTGATGAAATGAGACGATTAATTGTCATCACGCCGAACATTAGCCGCCTTTAGCTTAGCGGAGGTGACGGGAATCACGCGACTGTGATGTAGCTTGCTTTTAGCCTAACGTTAGCTTTTTTACTACCAATTGCAGTTTTATAAAAGGCGTGTTAATATGTGGAAATGATCCTGCTCAACACAATGTGTAAGTATCATAAACATGTGTTTGCCACAGGGCTAATTTTCTGCTATATCCCAAAATCCAATGGAAAAATAGCAATGACCTTCTGTGAAGGGAGCGCTTCCAATGCTAACGTTCAGGGAGCGCTAACGTTCGGGTTAGCCTGCAAAAAGATGTCATCACTGCACTTGTCTATTGCGAAAAGAACAAAAACCAAAGATTAAACCTATTAAACAAGATAACATAGCTAAATTATTTAACTGATTTACTCATTTCCGAGTGGTTTTAGTGTCACAAAAACAACTGGATAGCTTTTTCCATCCTCAGTCTAGCAATTACTGACAATTCAACACACAGCATTTTGTTTCCAGCTTTGCCATTTCTACTTTTAGCTATTGTTACTGCAAATACATCCTATTCATGGGTTAGTGTTGGATACTGAGGATGGACACCAATAGCTTCCAGGGAAGGTCATGTGCAGTATGGAGTGTTAGGCCGGTGTCTGTGTGTGATTCATTTGAACTTATTTAACTGATATGTAAAGTACTTAATTTGCATCACATATACGGTGTGTTGGAGGAGCCTGCATTGCGAAACCTAGCTATCATGCATATTAAAATAAACTATGGATCTCCACCTCCTTACCTTCCTCTTCCTGACCAGCTCTCCCTGCAGGTGGTTGATCTGGAGGAAGGATCCGGAGGAGCCGACGGCGCTGACCGGCCTCACCGCCCTCACCGGCCTCCGGATCGATCTGGAGAGACCTCTGACCTCTTCCCCTGACCCGTTCCCGAAGCGGCTGCCTCTGTTGAAATTACTGCTGCTCATGGAGAAAGACAGGCGATCGTCTAACGGTGACCGGCCGGCCGTGTGCAGGTCAGTGTGGGATTTGGCTCTGAGTGACATTTCAAAGACAGGTCCGTGCAGCTGTGTCACTTTGCTGCGGATGCTACCGGCTCCCAGTTTGTGTTTCTGACTGTGTCATGGAGGAAGTTCTCAGTTTTCAAGGCGAGTTCACCGGTGGATCCTATCACCAAACTGAGCATTATTTATTAATCATGAGGTAACGTGATAGGTCGAACCTGAATGGGACAGAGGTGCACAGTCTTTGTTGTGGTACACCGTTTATCCTCTGAAAATCCACACGTATGCATTCCTACAGTTTATGGTATTTATTTTACATTTAGTTTAGTTGTATTATATTTTATACATGTTTGTCTTATTCCTCCACTTGATGTTTCTGTTTGTACTTTATTATTTGAATAAATACTATTTTTACAGATGGGACTTAAAATGTGTCATTGCCGAAACTAGTCTGTAACTATTGTGCATATTGTAGGTCGCCTTCCAACCAGACTGTTGCTGGTTCGATCCCAGCCCGTGCAGTCAACGTGTCGATGTATCCTCGGGCCAGATACTGAACTCAGAGTTGCTCCTGATGGCCCACCGTGTGTGAATGTTAGCTTCTTAGAGCAAGTGGTGCTGCTCTGTATGATTGGGTAAATGAAGGGGTCTTTGAGGGGTCGTAAGGACTGGATAAAGCGCTGTATAAGTACTGTCTATTACCACAATAAAGCCTTTGAATCATTGAATAGAAACACATTTTAATCTGAAATCATTGCATATTTAGTCTCTCAACATTAGTTCAGAACCAGAGGATTCTTCAGGTCTTCTCATGTGAATATAAATGTGGGGCCAAGGAAGTGGGGGTGGGGGGGTTAGTTGTGACTGAGACTCTGCAGGAAAAACAAGATGTTTTGTTTTACTCTTATTGGCATCACTTTGTAGATCAGATCAAAGATACAGAAATATGCACGAGCCTTTTCTTCTCTGTGACCGCTTGTGTATCGTGAGGAGAGCCCTGTCATTATTTAGCCATTGGATTTTTGAGTGCCACCGCTCCCGTCCGGACCCCCTCAACGTGGGTTTATTTTAATCATGACCACAAAGTAGTTCTGTGGCTAAACCGGACCAGAACGTAATATTAGTAATGGAAGATCAGAGGAGGATCATATGAATCACATTATCGCTTCTTTTTTCATCAGGCCAGTTTTTAGAGGCAATGACAAACATCACATTTTGTTTACAGAGGTCCTGTTATTCCTTTTGAAGTTCCCCTTTCCTGTAGATTGTTGAATAGGTTTGTGTGCATGTAAATGGTCTGCAAAGGCTAAAATCCCTGTGACATCACGATGTTACACCTGCACTTTAAATGGCTAGCACTCCAACACATTGTACGTGATAGGCTAAGGGGCGGGACATCTCTAAGCAGTTGACCAATCACAACAGAGGTTATATAGGATTGTGTGCATGTAAATGGTCTTCAAAGGCTACAATCCCTTTGTTCCTCTCCTTCACACTCCCCCCCTACTTGAAACACCTCCATTGGACTCCTTATATGTAACACCTGCGCTCCTATTAGCTAGCACTCCAAAACATTGTACGAGATAGTCTAAGGGGCGGGACATCCAGGCCAGCTAACCAATCAGAGCAGACTGGGCTCTGGTTTCAGACAGAGGGTGAAAAGAGGGGCTGCAGCACAGGCAGGATGAGATTTTTGAACATTAGAGCATGGAGACAGAAGAGACACTAAATACTGATATGAAGCTGAACATTAGATATGTCGTCTTTAAATAATAAATAGGATTTAAAATACTTATTATTTTTCTTTCGATCACAGAACAACTTCTAATGCTTTCATAATTATGGCATCATGAATTAGAAACAGACTCCACTATGTTAACAGTAACATTATTCAACTACCTTAACTGAACACATTTATTAAACGGTTTAATGAGTTAAAAAAAACTTGTGTAAATGTAGAAAAAGTATAATTTCACAGTTATTTCTGAGAAAAACAGAAGTCTATAATTGCCTTTGGACCAGTGACCCCAGAAGAGGTTGAATTGGTCCTTTTGTCCCTGAGGATGACTTGCATGAGGATGACTTGCATGAAGAAAATGCTCACTTAATTATCCTTTATCCTTCCCGTAATGACTCACGCTTTTCCTCACCAGGGAAATGTGACCTTAAGCTCCTCTGTGTTTCAGCTCTGGATCCCTTTCGGCCCCGAGTCGTCCTCCGTGCTGCAGCTTGAAGCTGAGAGGAAGCTCCATTATTCACACACTTAGTCATGGACATAGGGCACGCTGAACTCCCTGCTCCGATGTACAATAAACAATCCTCGCTGTCAGCATGTGACTGTAAATACAGCAGAGGAGAGTACGCTGCATGCTAATGGACCTCTGACCCGCTAACCATGCTCAGGTTTCCTGCACAGATTACAGAAGCATGCGGGCTCTGGAAGGTATTAGTCCCTGGGATATAATGGAGGACATTAAGTGTGAATCGAGCTTGAATATTTAGACATCAAGGCTCCTGTTAGCATAACTTATTTTATCACACGAATGTCTCAACGGTCCATCAATTTGTAGGTAATTGCATGTAGAAAATATACCTTTCACTGACCCAGATGTTCCTCCAAATCTTTTTTTTTTGTACCAATCGAAGCTGAAATGACATTTTAGTTTATCTAATGTGTTCCTTTAGAGGTGCTGCGCTGCATTTAATGTACTGTTTTAGAATAAACGATTGTCCAAACCTTAATCTTCTGCAGTAATACAGCATTATAATTACACATAAGATGATGGCCTGTATGACGCCAGCTCTAAGCAGCTTCTAATAAAAAAGAAGCACTCATTTCCTTATTAAGATAGAATCGGAGGATGAAACCCTCTTTATTTGTCACATACATGCACACAGCAGAGCACACACAGTGAAATTTGTCCTCTGCATTTAACCCATCCTAGTGCTAGGAGCAGTTGGCAGCTATTGTGCAGCACCTGGGGAGCAATGGGGAGGTGCTCAAGGGCACCACAGCAGGGCCTAGGAGGTGAACTGGGACCTCTCCAAGTAGCAGTCCACTTTCCATATTTCAAGTCTGTTCGGGGAGTTGAACCAGCGACCCTACGATTCCCAGTCCAAGCCCCTACTGACTGAGCCACTGCTGGACCAGATCATACAGATCAAACAGATCAAACAGATCAAAGAAGATGGCGTGTAGATTGTGTTGTCCTCTCTGATGTGTGCCATGCAACACGCTGTCATCCGTCTGTCTCCCTTTGAAGCAAACAGGAAGAGGCTCGAGAACTCTTCCTTTAGTCCTGACAACAATGAGGTGCAGCAGAGACAGTGCAGGAAAACGCCGCAGAAGCAGGAGAGACTTTTATTTGTTTATAATTATCCTGGAGGAGTCTTGAAGGAAAACTCAACAGGGTGGAGGAAGCTCTGTGTTTAAACTCTCTGAGGACAGATAGATGCTCTATGAACCAGAAGACTTCAAACCTTTAAAGACTATTTATTTGAAGTATATTTATTAATCCATATTTGGCTGAAAAGGCACCAGTTTTATAAAGCAAGATAAAGCAAACAGACTGCTGTGTTTATCACAAGGAGAAACGGGTTTTGGGACAGATGCTCCACTTTAGATTCAAATCAAAAACATAGATTAGATCAAATGTGTATACCAGCCATAGAAAAACACAAGTATATGTGCATATTTAACTATAATACATAATGTTAAAGTACATGTTGTAAACCCATGATTTGATTCCAAAAGCAACATTTAGTATAGAACATACACACAGAGATACGATATGCTTTATTAATCCCAAACTGGGAAAGCTTTCCGTTGCAGCAGCATGTAAAACAAGTAGTGCACATACTTAGAATACAAAAGAGTTGAAAATAAACAATTATACAATGTAAAGATCTCAAAATAACAGATAAAACAGGACTAAGAGAAAGAAAATACAAAAGTTGACAGTGAAGATACGAATCTGTAAACTATCTGACAAATAATGTTGTTGTTGTTGTTAGGATATATCTTATCATACTATTGAGTATTCTTTGTGGTTCATTTCCTTTTTACTGCATACTTGCCGTATAGGGTTAGGGTATACCTAACCCTTCTTATTTTATATTATTATTTATACTTTTCCCACATTTTCATTATTTTAATGCCTGAACACATTGCTGCTTTAGAAGTTAGATAGAATCGAAGGATGAAACCCTCTTTATTAGTCACATACATGCACACAGCAGAGCACACACAGTGAAATGTGTCCTCTGCATTTAACCCATCCTAGTGCTAGGAGCAGTGGGCAGCTATCGTGCAGCGCCCGGGGAGCAATGGGGAGGGGGGATTGGAGGTGTCCGGTGCCTTGCTCAAGGGCACCACAGCAGGGCCTAGGAGGTGAACTGGGACCTCTCCAAGTAGCAGTCCACTTTCCATATTTCAAGTCTGTTTGGGGACTTGAACCGGCGACCCTACGATTCCCAGTCCAAGCCCCTACTGACTGAGCCACTGCTGGGAACAATAAAGTATCTGTCTGTCTGTCTGTCTGTCTGTCTGTCTGTCTGTCTGTCTGTCTGTCTGTCTGTCTGTCTGTCTGTCTGTCTGTCTGTCTGTCTGTCTGTCTGTCTGTCTGTCTGTCTGTCTGTCTGTCTGTCTGTCCGTCCACCTACCTCATCTGGCCAGTAGGTGGCGATAATGCGCCAAAGCGTTGGATATCAACCGCAAAAAAGAACGTAGAAGAAGAACGCGTCACATGACCAGAACTCTGTAATCACCGCCCATGCTATAAACAACACAACGTGGGAACTGAAAACAACACCAGCTGGATAGTATATACATAAAACAGGACCATGCGTCGGCTGGGCTCCGTGCAGCACAAGATCCCGTGCGTGTTTCTCACGGAGGTGAAGGAGGAGCAGTCCCGGAAACGCGACTGTCAGGTGAACTCAGACATCCAGAAACATCTCGAAGCTGCAGCTGATGCGAGCAGAAGGGAGGAGGACAGCAGGAGCACCCCCGTTATATGCTTCTCCAGTAATGCAGCATGTGGTGCCAGCATCCTCCAGCATGAAATAATGCAGACTGTTTTACATATTTTAAAGAAGATAATGAATCCAGAGCAAAACCAGAATATAAATACAAAGGAGCATTAGTTATTTGTGTCACATTGTAGCTATTGGAAAGATAGGGTAGATCTATTCATATAAAATGGAACAAAGAAACATTGAAATCCATTAAAAAGAGGTGTCACACTCCTCTAATGCAGTAATACAATGCTGCATTGGTTTCCAGACATTGGATCACATTAAACATAATAAAGAAAGGACCCTGTTCTATAAAAACAGCTGAGATGTATTACAATATATGGAATAGAACAAGCAATCACTCCCATTAAGAGTCTTATTTGTCCATTGTATCAAACATAAGTTGTGTGGATTTGAAGTCGTTGCTTTTTTAAACTTACATATTCATATAAAATAATATGTTGACTAAAAATAAAAACCTGTGGGATTTGGAGTCACATGACATTACGGCTATCACAAAAGTGAAAGCTACACTGTTAAATTACTTTTGCACAACAAGATTATTACCAAGGTGTTTCAGAATAACTTCCCAAAGTAGTTTTCCCCTCTGAATTTACTGAACCTCTCTGTCTCTGTCTCAGCAATTCCAGGTGGTTGCCACAGAGAACGTGAACCCTGTTGCTCTGGAGGCCAACATCCACTGCGCCGTCGCCACGGAGAAGATAGATGGCACCTGCTGCTACGTTACACTTCATAAGGGTGAGCATCTCCCACAACGACGACTCGCGTGGAGCAAGACGTTTGTTAGTGCTGGGAAATATATACTCTGATATGTGTACGGTGATATTAGACTGGGTATAATTGTAATATTTTAAGGGTTGTCTTTCCCTGGTTTCAAAGGCTGCACTATAGGAAAGTAATGTAGTTTCCTTAATTTACAAGACTTTTATAGAGTTACTCAATTTGCTAATGCCCGACTTTTCAGTTGTGAGGTGGTGTTGCTTTAAATTCTCATATTTGGATAAGTATGTTGATTACAAGTGTGATTAAAAAAGGGGCTTACTAGCATTGATATTAGTGTCCGATTTCTATCAAAAACAGCAAACACATTTACTCCTCAAAGTCACAATTTCTGTTAATTGATAATTTCTTCTGGAGAGGACTCGCCACTGACTGTTCTCCTGCAGGTCGGCCTCACCTGTGGGCCCGCCTCGACAGGAAGCCGAACAAACAGGCGGAAGAAGAGGTTTAAAAAAACATCAGCATCAACACCGCAGCTGTAAAGGTGACTCGGCTTCTGTTACATGCAAAGAACATGTGTACATGTGTGTGGATAAAGAAGTTTAAACCTGTTTTTTGTTTGCTTGTTTCTCAGGTTTCTCGTGGAACGTAGAGGAGGACTTTAAGACGGTGCCGGAGGCGTGGATCCCCGCTCACAGAGTCCAACACCACAACGGACACCCGGTCCCCGATGAACACGGACACATCCCAGGTCCTCACGATGAATCCATTACCACCGTCGTTAAATCTCTTCACCTCGTAACTATTTAAAGTCCACATTTCTCCAGCTGTTCAGTGCTAGGAACGTGTGTTTGATATGCTGATTTGATTTAAACCCCATCATCCCTTTCCATTCCCAAATGTCTCACTGCAGGCCACGTAAGGTTGCGGGAGATTGAATCACCGTTAAAGAACACAACAGCTGTGTTTAATCTAATTACCCCCCCCCCCCCCCAGCTTACCACAACATGATCGCAATGTAAATACCATTCAAAATATTTGCTTTTATTCCAAAGCTGTAATCTGTCCTCTCCTCGTTCAGGCTGGGTCCCGGTGCAGAAAGATAACAAGCAGTACTGCTGGCACTGCTCCGTGCTGGACCCCGAGGGGATGGCGGTTCTGGTTCTGAGGCCCGGCGTCGACGATGAAGACGAGCTGGAAGTGGCTGCCGTGCCGCTGGCCGACCTGCTGGAACAAACTCTGGAACTCATCGGAACAAACGTCAACGGGAACCCTTACGGTAAACACATTCATCAACGTTCATCAGACATTTCTGAGCAAACGGGCTCAAACGCCAGACTGTGGTTTTCTATTTTAAAAAAACACAGTGGTTTGAAATAACTGACATGCTATATTATGAACCTCTTCATTTTCCTGGGCTTTTTTCTGATGTTTTCACCTTTTTCCATTATGACTTTTCCCACAGGTCTGGGCAGTAAGAAGCAGCCGCTGCAGTGCCTGGTGTCTCACGGGAGCGTCGGGGTCAGGAACCCCCCGTCTGTGGACTTCCAGCAGCTCACCTCCTGGTTGAGGGAGAGTCCGGAGGGCCGGGTGGAGGGCATCGTGTGGCACTGCAGCGACGGCACGCTCATCAAGGTGAGATCACTGAACACACAATGTCATGCTGGGAGAAGAGCTTAAACTTCAGTCAGACTCAAAACTTCATTGGAAAAATACTCTGCTATAAATCATTCATTCGGATTTTTGAAAACACCAACATATTTCACACTTTCCTAAATACTCAACCAACTTTTTGTTATTTTTATTTGCTAAACTATAACTTTCTTTCAAGGTTTTCAACATACTATGAAAGGATTTTCGACATGTCACTAAGACTTTCAGTTTGTAATTATTTCACATACTTTGACGTTTTTCTCTATTTGTTCAACTTCTAATATTATGAAGTTTCAGGATATTCCATTTCCAATTTTCTCCTTCATTTTTCGGCATTTACTACGATTTGTTCAAATTCTTCGACATCGTATACTAGGAGCATTCTTTACTTTTTCGTACGTTTCGACCTTCTTTACCAGGGGTGTCCAAACTACGGCCCTGGGGCCAAATGCGGCCTGCAGGCCAATTTGAATTCGCCCTCAGCAAATTCTAAAAGTATAATGGAATATGGCCCACAAATTAAACTGTTGCTTGTCTTATATTGTACTTCTCAAATATATGTTAACATATATTAATGAGCCCCATTTCAAATAAATTCAGTCATTTAAAACTCAAAACATTTTCTAACAAATCTTAGCTGATAAAAAAAAGCCCAATAACTTATTTCTATAACCAGCTTTAAATGTAACCTTCATATTTACTCTTATTATCAGCAATCTGAAGCTTCTGTTTTAAGGAATGAGCTGCCAACAGAATAAATGAAACCCTAAAGAGAGACGAGATGTAGGCTGTTCTTTCCTTAAAGCATTTCCAAGTATGGCGCGTTATTCGCCTACATTTGATTTGCTTTGCTAAAAACAAAAGTTTGGACCCCCCTGTTCTATACAATGACTTATTGACCTACTTTAATATGACTTTTTTCAGGTTTACATCAGGTACCTGTACCTGATGTAGTGTTTATAGAATTCAGCCCTACCCTGAAAGCTTTGTCACGTGATCCCAGACCTTACTGGTCTTCCCACGTGGGATGACAAACAAATTCATTCCGCGCAGTCTGCGGCCTTTAACTTACGCGGCAAAATTACACAAAGCAACAAACGCCGCCAATGCCTACAAAGGAAAAATGGCCGACCTGCTTTTGAGTCTTTTTGACCAATCAGAACGCTGGCGAGAGGATCTCAAATCAAAGATGGCTCTGATTTCAAGTTTCTGCGCGGCATTTTACGTCTTTGTGGTAGGATTTACGCACCTTCAGTCACAAAATAAGCATGCACACTTGGTGTAAATTTATATCGGTATAGTACCGGTACTTCATGATCCGGTACTTTGGACCTGTACCGAATCGATTTTCACGGAACAGTATCGGTACGCAGCCCTACACTATAGTATACACATTTTCAGAAATACCACAATGACTTCTTATTTTACTACATGCTATGAC
Organism: Eleginops maclovinus; assembly: GCF_036324505.1. NCBI lineage: Eukaryota > Metazoa > Chordata > Actinopteri > Perciformes > Eleginopidae > Eleginops > Eleginops maclovinus. The sequence continues at coordinate 3,554,575 of NC_086350.1, read as the reverse complement.
TTTTATTGACACACTATAATATTGCTTTTCTATTTGGAGAAAACAACATCTTTAAATGACTTTTTTAAGACGTACTATTTTTCTCACACATTCCGACTTCTTTCATATTTTAAAAATGTTCCACACTTTGGCTTCATTTCACATTCTTTCAAATGCTCCTCTAGCCTTTCACTCTGGATAATACCTTCTGCTATATAACATCTTAACTGGCTGTAATCCCACTGAAGGCGTTGAAATGCTTTTGGTTGTGTCTGTAGGTCCATCGTCACCACCTGGGGCTGCGGTGGCCGGACGAGGAGACACGCCTGGGGGCGCGACCGGTGGTCGTCCACGTGGACGGTCCCCTCGGTGAATTCATCGACAGCAAGGACTTGTTCTCGTCCTTCTCCAGACTCAACGGGCAGCGCTTCGGCCGATTGCGGGACATCCAGTTTGACTTGTAGACAGAGACGACCAAACCTTTTCCCCGAAGCTTCTTCTGTGACGGAAGCAGCTAGATGATGTCTCCAGTAATTCCTTTTACTCTGCAGAAACGAGTACAGCTTCAACGAAGAAACGACTGACCAAATGTTCCCAAAGTTATCTGTAAATACTGTACGTTAAGTGAAGAATAAACAACGAGTATGTTAGTATTTATGTGTAACTGGTTTTTATTCAACAATCTGTAGAAAATCTGCTTTATTGACAAATATACAGAACAACAACAACAACAACATCCCAAACTGTACAAATATAAATATATTCTACATGCATCAACAAACCAAGAGCTGTGTATCAGAACAAATAGCTGCCTCAGCCTGGAGATGCTACGCTACTTCACTATTTATTTCACGATTAAGTGGACAGAGGAACCTCATTTGTATTGGATTTCTAAAACGTACAGTATCGCTAACCTTTAGGGCTGCACATCGATGTGATGCCTGAAAGGAAAGACTCCTTTTTACGTGCTACAAAAATAAAATGAAGTGATTGTAGGTAAACATGCTTCTCAAGTTAGACGGATATGGTGAAGTTTTAATGAGTCCTTGAATAAAAACAAATACTTCAGATTAAAACAAACAGGTTTACAACCAATGAATGTCTATCTTTAAAACAGGTGAGAACCTTTCTACACATGTGTTCTGTAATACACCTTAATTTAGCAAATGATGTACATTTCATCCCATTGATGTGAATGGTTTTGGCCAAAAGTGAGTGGTTGATCATCCCTGAGTTTCCTGCTGGTGCTCCTCTACTGCTCAGACAGTCACCTGCAGTGTTGAGAGTTGATTCCCAGCCCTAAAGATCGAATGCATACCCTGTAAAGTGTAAAGGTGTGATGACCACAGCAGTACTCGTGCAGCAGGAAGAGAGATTTAAAGGCACAGTACCCCGAGTTAACTGACGGAGACGCGAGGCAGCTCCACCTCTACACCGAACTTTTCACACACGTTCCTCAGCTGCTCCTCCAGCAGGATGTTCTTCTTCACCTCCAGGTTGTAGTTGTACTTCAAGTCCTCGATCTCTTCGAAGAACGACGGGTCGAAGTTCTCCAGTTCTTTCTGAAGCTTTTTAACCTCCGCCTGGAGCTTTGTTTTCTCCGTCTGGGCGAGCTGCAGGAGCTGTTTGAGCTTCCCGTTGTCTGGGGAAACAACGAGAGACAACGGGGGTTACTATTGGTCTCTATGACATGTGACATCCTGGCTCCCTTTGAATGAAGGGGTCATAATGTGTATCTCATAAACCTGTGTATACCTGTTTCACTGACAGGTTTAGTCCTGGTTGTACTGTCTGTGTGTTCTTTGTGTGTTATGTCTTAAATAAAGATGTGTCTAGTTGGCTCAAAGTGGCTCATTCACACCAAAGCGAGACAACGATAAGAGAGGTCGAGTAATTCTCCCACAGCTTTACTTTAAAGACACGTCGGTGTGTTCTGAAGTCTCACCCAGTTTAGAGGACGATTCCCCGTATCGCTCACTGTACTCGTTCAGCTTTTGTTTCAGCTCCGTGTTCTCCTTCTCCAGCTCACTGTTCAACAACCTGAAGATGAACAACATCCCTCACTCTGATATTGTTCAAATGTTCAACATGCTATGATTGTTGTCTTATTTTTTGACATACCAAACCATAAAATATTCACAATTGTTTTTGACTTATTGACTTTTTTGAATTATATTTTGACATTTATTACATTTTTCGACATTCTACACCATGACACGTTTCCAAATGTATCGACTTCCCACATAAGATCAATATGCTTTATTAATCCCAAATGGGAAATGCTTTCATTGCAGCAGCATGTAAAAGATATTTCACATAATTACAAATGAAACAAAGGGTAGAAAATAACACTTACACAATATACACATCTCAAAATAGCAGAAACAAACAAACTAAAACCGAGAAAATATAGAAGCTGACTGAAGAAGAAATATATCTGATATTCTCTAAATGTTTCGGTGATACTATGTCCAATGATTTTTACCCGGCCCTAATATAACATATAAGATGTGTGCTTAACTACTTGTTAACTTTGAACAAACCTCATTTTCTGGAACTCCTTGGTCAGCCCGCCTTCTGTCTTTGCAGCGGAAGGGAACCTTTTCAACATGTCAACCTGAAAAACAACAAGCAGGAGCTTTAGGGCCAAATCTGAAAAAACTAGCCCCTCACTCACTGCTGTGAATACATCCAACAATGCTTCACCCTCTACCTGGTCTTCCAGTTTCCGGATGTTTATCTGGGCGCTGTCCTCGCGCTCCCTCACCTCCTTCAGCTGTTGTTTGAGTTCAGAAAGGCTGGAGGTCTTCTGGGAGAGCTCCCTCTCCAGCTCCTTCATCTTGTTCTCAAACATTCTGCGGATATAAGGGAAAGATCACACTCAGAACACCTGCAGATTTAACATAATGTCAAGGTTTTGGATCCCTAAGCCTATAATAATAAAGGAACAACTATAAGCCTGAGTAAGAAGGAGTAAATAGAGGCTGGAAGGAATGGTTTCTGTCTCTACTGCTGCGATTTTAACAGATTTGATCGTCCAAGACAGATGGGATTTAATGAGCATTTACCTGGTCACCACAGTAGCTTTCCAGGTCTTGCTGTCGGCCCCCTCTGTGATGGGTTTGGAGAGAGCGGCTCTCAGTCTCTGCTTGGTGTCTTCCAGCTCGGCCTCCAGCTTCTCGTTGGTCACTTCCAGACTCGCCTTGCTCACCTTCAGCCGCTCCACAGTTTCCATTTCCTGCAACCATGGCAAACGTGCGTACCGGGGGGGGGGATAACAGAGAGTCATGCATTCAGAGGGTTTTTATTCCACCTCCAGGGAAAATATCTCCAGAAAATGAACTAATAAGCTAATTTCCATTAACACAAAGATGACGTGACAGACATTACGCAATGTGCGTACACAATTTGTGCACATCTGTTTTTAGAGAATGGTGATTTTTTAACTTATCAAAGACACATTTCCTTCGCTTGGTGTCGTTTTCGATAGTTCTCCTGAATCTAGAGACTCAAAATACCAACTTTTAATCAGAAATAATTAACCAATAGGATGCTTTACTTCAAAAACACCTTTGACTATTTACATTTCTTCAGTCAATAACCAAACGTCTGTATTCACCCTTTTGATTTCCTTGCGCAGACGTTCATTTTCCATGACTATTTTCTCCAGTCCTTTGGTTTTGGATTCAAGTTTGGAGCTGAGCTCGGCTTCACCGGCACTCTTCAGCTTCTCATAGCCAGCCTACAAAACAAAACCAACATTAAACACCAGCTGCAGAAACTAAAGTTACTAAACTCTGTGACACATGAAGACATGGACCTTCAGCTTCTCGTTCTCTTGCTCCAAGGCGGCGATCTTGTCTTGATTTGAAGATGCCCTGGACTTCTTCAGGGTCTCATTCTCCCTCTGTACCCTCTCCACCACCTTCTTCATCAGCCCGATGGTCTTCTCCAGCTCTGGTACCGTTTTACCGCTGTGACCCGCCTGATGAGGAACAAATATGATGATCTACAGACATGCATTTCATGGTTTGTCTGTGTCGAGTCATTTCCAATATGCACATTTTGACTTATATTTATTATGTTATCACACATTTTTATTTCTTATTTGATGTTTTATCAGACATTTGACTTTCATTTGTAATATTTATAAAAATACGTTCATTTAATTAAATTTTATCGCACATTTTTAGTTTAAATTATTAGGTTTAAATGAATATTTGTATTTACTTTGTATTGTTTTATTGCAAATTGTCTTTCACAAATGTTGTATTGATATGAATATCTTTTCCTATTTTATTGGATCTTTTATTACTTGTTTTTATTCTATTTTTTAATATTATTTTTTTGCATAATGTTTCTTTACCTTAGCAGGTTTAAGAGAATATGTTTTATTTGATTCTAAAACTAAATAAGGTTTTGTTTTCTATAAAAAAGACTTGCAGAATGAAGACGTGACTTTAGGTGAACATACTCCTCGTATATGCGTCAGCTTTTTCTCCGTCTCTGCCTTTTCCTTTTTCAGCGCGCTGCACATCTCCTTTAGGTCAGCCACTTGATTCTGTGGGAAAAGACAAAATTCATTCCTACAAAACTCAGAAGAAGAAGTCGCATTCACAGGGAATGAAATCCCTTTTGGTTGGAGCAGAATTCCAATATTTATTTTCAGCATTTGTTAATGATCTGTTTGAAGAGATACAGGATGTCATTAAGACAAGCCAACACGTCCAGCTATGATTGAGAGGAGGTGATGGAGATATACCTTTTAACGTTTGAGGTAGATGTTGGATGTAGTTATATAAATCAAGATTGTGACAAAACCAAGAAGCAACCAGAGAAATGTTGTAGTTTCACAATATGACTGGAAACATAGGGAAACTACTTCATGCTAAACTGAGCTAATCATCTCGTGGTTCCACTTAACTAATCTAACTGCTGCTAAGAAAGTTAAGTATATTCACCATAATATCAAACTGTTCTTTAATCACAAAACAAGTATGATTACTAAGAATAGACTCTTCCTTCTCAGCCTTCACTTATGACCATGACTGTTTGGTAGCCTGCAGCTTTCTGCCTTCAGTTCGTTTTTATTTTCTTGTCTGTTTTGCTGTGTTCTGGACATTTCAGGGCGTCCACCCCTAAAGCAACTACCTGCAACATAAAGAGCAAGATATGGAACACGGCGGAGGGGAGGGGAATTCTTAATATTGGTTTTGTTTAGGAGAAATATAAACTTCCTAATCCCTAAATGATGAATTATCCCCTTTACATTATTGGTATCTGCAACAAAAAATGACACAACTGTTGGAGATGGTTCTGGCTTCAGCTTTGCCCCTGTTGAGCCAGGGAGAGCGGGGGGGGGGGGGGGGGGCACATTGTTTTCTTTAACATGCTATATGATGCCATTGGTATATAAATCAATGATCTCGCTCCTTCTCTAATGAAAGTGTCTGCACCTTGAGTCTTGGCAAGTCTTTGTTGGCCTGCTCCAGCTGGAAGCGCAGCTCCAGGTTCTCAGAGGCCAGATTGAGGTTTTCTTTCTGGAGGTCCGGGTCTCTCTGCGAGGGGGTGCCGGTGCCTCGTCCTGACGTCTAGAACAAGTCAAAAAGAAGTTCATTAAGAACGAGACTGCCGTGAAATAAAGGGTAACAAAAGCTCTACGGGTGGCTGTGACTCGGGGGATAAATAGCCGTCTCCCAATGGGAGGGAAGGTGGTTCTGATCCCCTGTCAACACCCTTGGGAAAGAAACTGAAGCTCCTGTAGGTTGTGCCCACGATGAAGAGGTGCTTTGAACGTCCTAAATGAAATGCAGAGGCTTTATAGAATAAAACAAAAAGCCTCTTGGGGTCACACCACTGTCTCTACCCACACAGGACCGATGATAGCTCTTGTAGCATAACAGGAAGAGACAAGGCCATGAAACAGCCACTCACTTTTAATAACGGTGCCACAACGCTATCACACAACACTAGCACTGGAGCTGAGGGACTACAGGGGCCTGCAGTACCTGGAGGTATCTCACAGATCTGCCGTCTGTTTTTCCCGGGATCTCTGGATGTTTCCTCGGGACGGAGCCGGGGCCCACATCTGGATCCGCTGAGCACGGCTGTTCCGCATTATCTTCCTCGGGTACCCCATTTGTAGTCGCAAGCACTTCATCACTCAGCTCGGCCTGCTGCTCGGCTTCCTCTGGGTTTTCAAATTCCACTTCATCATCATCATCATCATCATCTGCATCGCGATCCTCTCGTTCTCCCTCATCCTCCTTCTTCACGGTTTCTGTTCCTGATCCTGGTTTTTCTGACAGATCCTGAGGCTCCATTTCTTCTGTTATATGTATGTCTTCATCTCTTTCAACTCCAGAATCAACTGGGATGTCTTGTGCACTTTCTAAATGGTCCGTATCATCTTCTTCACCATGATTTCCGTCGACATCTTCTTCTCCAGGTGTGTTTTCTTCTTCTGTGTTTCCTGCAGCATCCTCTTCTCCGACAACACTGCTTTGGGTTTCTTGAGCTACCTGGATCTGCTCTGGCTCCCTCTGTTGGTCCATACGCTCTCCCACAGCTTCAGGGCTAACGGAGCGGCCGTGTGACTCAGCAGGACGCTGTGCTGCATTCCCTTCGCATGACCCGTCGGCAACATCAAAAGTGACAAAACAAATCCCTCGCAAAGCCCCGGAGCTTTTGGACTTCACAGGCAATGAATCACATTTAATCCGGTGGAGAAGGACATACATAGAAAGAGAGATTAAAGATGAATGGAGAGATAGGAGGTAAACATCGCTGGCTCCACAAAATGGAACGGGGACAAATCATACAGAGGGAGGAAAATGTCTGGTGACACAGTGTACTATCATCTCTCTAACGTATATCGTGCTGAAAATCATTTTCATTTAACCTGGATTACTTTCAATAACTCTATTCACTGTTTCACTGTGAGGGATGGTAATGAAAACCCCGAAAGTAAGCAGCAATATATGAAGTACTGAGATATTGTACTAAAGAAAACTTACAGGAGTAATACCTCAGTGTAGAGATCCTCTATTAGAAGTAAAAGTCCGCATTAAAGACGTTACTTAAGGAAAAGTGCCAAATTATAAGCAGCACAAGCACAATTTTTATTATTCCATCATAATAATTGATGCCTTTGTGTTTTGATTACTTGATTCTTGCTGTCGTCAAAGGAGGAGCTTTTACTTTTACGTTATACTCCTTGGTAGTTTGCAAATTTAGCCAAGAATCTTAAGCAGTCAAATAAATGGAGCAGAATGAAATGCATACCACATCTGAACAGTAGTGGGTTAGAAGTGGAAAGCAGCAGGAAAGTAAAGTAAAAGCACCTTAGAATTATACTTAAGAACAGTACTTAAGTAAATGTACTCTGTCCAACAATTTCCAGTAAAGCAATCGTTCCACATGTTATGACTCAGCCTCTATTTGTGTTAGCATGTGAATCATCAGTATATTTTTACAGGATTAGGGTTTTTCCTAATGGTCATGTGGCTGCGGGACTTACAGAGGGTCTGGACGGAGGCTCTCTGAGGGTCTGGCTCTCTGCAGAGTGCAGCCTCTCCTCCAGGAAGCGGTTCCTCACAATCAGATTCTCCATGGCGTCATCACGAGGTAACGCCTGGTGCTCTCTGAGAGGTCAACATCAGTTTGTTAATACAGAGAGAAAATCACATGGCAGGAGGTCAAAATTAAAGCCTAATGTTTACCATCAGCACCCAAACTCAGAAATGCATTCATTAATATCCAAGTAATACTAATACACCAAAATATATATTATAATGTTCAGTTACATTGATTAAAGGACAATGTTCACATTTAACTTCTCATAAGTATACATTTTTTATTTGATCTTGTATTAGACATTCTACATTAACTTGTTATATGGGTGGTGGCAAAGTGGATAGGGGCTTGGCCTGGGAACTGGAAGGTCACCAGTTCAAGTCCCTGAAAGACCACCGTGGTGCCCCTGAGCAAGACACTGGTTACACTGCTCCCCGGGCGCCGTACATAATGGCAGCTCCTAACACTAGGATGGGTCAAATGCAGAGACCGCATTTCGTTGTCCTAGTACTTGTACTCTGTGCAATGACAATAAAGCTGAATCTTATCTTATATTTAAATACATGTTGTTCTTTTTTATTGCTATTTTTTTACTTATTGTATGTTAAACTACTGGTTGTATATTGAATTGTATCTTTTATTCTTATTTATCTTTATTAATAATAATAATAATAATTATTTTTCATTTTGTTTCTTTACGTTCTTAAGTTTATAAAAATATGTCCTATTTTTATTTATATTTTATTTAAATCTAAAACAAACTACTACACAAAGGGTTGTGATTCTTCCAGTTTGCTCTATTTCAAATAAAACAATAACCATACTACATATTTTAAAAACACTCTTCTATTAATTTAGATTTTTTTTACGATAGCTGTATTTCTTAATTTGATATTGGCTGAGATATTGTTTTCAGACTTTTTCTCTGACCGGAGATTGACGATGCAACATTCTCCCTGAAATACCCGATTAATCTAGGTACGTATCAATTACTCTGTCCATAAAACGCCGATAATTCCGGTGATAAGATATGATAATAAAGTGCAGAAGACAGAAGATAAATGAGCTCTGGTGATAAATATGAGTGGTCTCAAATTGCTGGAGTGATATGTGGTGCTGTTATCAGCTGAATGCAACCATTACACTTTGTAATTAGTCTTACTCTAGTGTGTTTACCAAGAGACGGAGTAACAGTCTCTAACGTAATGAATCATGAAATGTAATCAATATAAGAACTTGGAACCACTCTCAATGGATCCTGTGTTGGGCGGATAATGAGGCATCTGGATTGATGTCAAACACACACTAACAAAGTATTGATTTACAAAACTTGGAATCAAACGTCTCGGGGTTTGAATGCAAGTAAAACTTAGATTTAAATAAAATGGTATTATTTGTTATTCATTTAAGCAAAATCTAATGTGTATTAATGCTCATCAATGATGAAATAACGATTATTTTACACTAAGACTTAAAAAAGGGGTGAGTTGTGTGTGTGTACTGTACATGTATCACAATAACTCTTCCTCTAGAAAAGATGACGGTGGTTTAAGTGCAAATGAAGCTTAAGGAATTGGGAAATATTGAATTCCTGATGTCATTATTGGCTTCTACCTCTTTATATGTTCTATTTTCTTTTCTATGTTTACTTTTTGGAACTTTATGATAATGTAAATTTGGGTCAAATTAACGTACGACTTCTGGACCAATAAAGAATTTGTGACTTCTAAATACACAACGACGTACAAGTGTACTAAAGGAGCTAACATGACAAAGGTTTTAAAGACTGTTGGTTACTTTATGGTGAGGATCTGTGTCTCCAGCTCCGAGTTCTTCTTCTTCAGCTCTTCCATCTCCTTCTCATGTTCGGTGGTCCGCACCCCCACCACATGATCCGCCGTCACGCCTCGACCCTTCAGCTTCTTCAGCAGAGCGCTCTTCTCCTGCTCCAGTCTGCAAACACAGGGACGTCGATCATTCATTAGCAACTATTTAGCTAAAGTTGTTTGTCTCAGTTATTGTTTATGCAAAACAATACATCCCTTTTCAGATTCGCTTGAATTGTAGCTTTTTATAATCAGAATCAGGTTAATTGCAAAGTACATTTACAAGTACACAGAACTTGTTGTGGTGTAAAATAGTGCATTTTAATAGTAATTTATTAATTTTTTGAAACCAAAAAAAGCAGAGCAGATATAGAACTATTAGATAATATTATAAAATTCACAAATAAGAAAAATAAATCTAGAAAAAAGTAAATTAAGTCAAAAATAAAATAAAAATATGTGCAAAATATCAGAATTTAAAGCTGAAAAATGTCTTCAATTTCACTTGAATTAAATATTTCATAATGGTTCATTGAATATCTTTTTGATTGTAGGCTAAAACAAGGAATGGAAAGACTTCCCTGCTGGCTGTGATTTTAGAATTATCCTTTTATAGACAAACCTCCAGTGATTATGTTTACAGATAAGATCAAATCGTGCAGGATGATGTACACACACTGACCTGCTGTAGAGGTCTCTAAGAGTGCTGAGCTGTTTCAAAAGGGATTCGTTCTCTCTTTCCTTATCCCTCAATGAGTTCTTCACCTTCTCCATCTTGGCCTGCCATCTCTTACCCTCCTCCCAACGCACCACTTCGCCTTTGGTCTGTCAGGGAAACAAGTCGTACATCAGGCGAACGTGCACACGGATGATAATGGGATTAACAGAACTGAGGCGCAAACCTTTTCATGGTCATCCTTGACATTTTTCACTTCGGCTCTTTTGTCCAGCTCCGATTCCAGCCTCCTGATCTTCTTGTGCAGACTCTCCACGCTCGGCCCCTTCCCATCTGGTTCTGGTTGGCTCTAATCAGCAAATACAGATGAGAAAATTTCATGGCACATCACTTTTTCTCAAACAGTGTACAGTCGAGATAACAGGTATTCCGTTCCCCTCAGGGTCACAACCCTTGGCATCCTGCTGAAGACACGAGAGACAAACCATATCGAGACGTTGGAGTCACGGAGTCTCTAAGTAAAGCTGCTCATTTCTGTCATCGTTGATAACCTAATAACACTTATCTACAGCTGTCACACACACATTGATAAACATTATACATGTATATCCATTGTTTTTGTACAGAAACAACATTTGAATTAGCTATTTACAATGGGAAAGACATTAATAAGATAAGATAAGATTCAACTTTATTGTCATTGCACAGAGTACAAGTACTAGGACAACGAAATGCGGTCTCTGCATTTGACCCATCCTAGTGTTAGGAGCAGTGGGCTGCCATTATGTACGGCGCCCGGGGAGCAGTGTAGGTAACCAGTGTCTTGCTCAGGGACACCACGGTGGCACTTGGTCTTTCGGGGACTTGAACTGGTGATCTTCCAGTTCCCAGGCCAAGCCCCTATGGACTTCGCCACCACCGCCCATTAACCTAAATATTTAGTACTAAACATATATTAATTATATTTTAATTAATATCAATTCTAAATATTATTTCATTATATTATATTAAAATAATATTTATTCATAATTTAAAATATAATCCAAAAATGATATTACAATTAAATAAATATCTATACAGTATATATAAATGGATAAAAAGTCTTACATATTCAGTATATATATATCATTATAATTAATATACATTCTTAATTATAGAAAGATAAATATATATATAAATTCTAGCTTAATATTTCATTTTGTTATATTAAAATGTTATAAATATAATGAAACATAATCAAAAATAAAACATTAACCTTTATTAAATATATCAAATTATATATTACATATCTTTTGTAATTAAAGGTATGATGGACAGAGATGCAGCCAAGTCCTGAGACAAATCTGGAAAACACATGCTAGAGGGCACTGATCCACCAGAAGAGCAGAATAATTTAATTCTGGTTTACCTCGAGAAGTTTATCTTAGATCTAAGAAGAATTTAGGAAACCATTCTTGATGCATTCCTCAATTTATTTCAATTGAATTGTCTGAAAGTCTTGACGTTTGTACGCATCATGTGGTGTTGGCTGTCATGTGGCTGCTTCAATTCAAAGCAACAACACTTCAGATTCAAACTGAGCTGCTTGCTTTCTTATAAATCAGGTGCTCTGTGTGTTTTTAAGAACTCCCTCAGAGCCGCTAACCTGCAGGGCGGTGCTGAACCTTTTGGCTTGCTGCTTCAGCTCCTGGATCTCATGCTCCTTCTCCTCCCTCTCAGCCTGCAGGCGTCTCTGGGCTTTCAGGCTCCTCTGCAGCTCCTGGTTCAGGCCGTCCGCTTCCTCTTTCAGGCTGTTCTCCCGGCCTCTGGCTGCCTTTGCAATATCCTTTGCTGATTGAAGTTCTTCATTAAGTTCTTGCACCCGCACCTTTGTCAAAAAGAGAATGGAATGTAAATGGAATGGACTTTATAAAGCGTCTTGGTAAACTCTCAAAGCCCTTTACTTATAGAAGTGAACATTCAGTCATTCACACAAAGGCTTCAGAGGTTAATTTAGAACGACATGGGGCTGGGGATCGAACCTTTGAGAACGACTATCTATCTTTTGAGCCAAAATATGAATCCCTGTAAAATAAACTTCAATGCTTTATGGGTTTTCTCTGTCCTGTAGTGTTTTATATAAGTTTTAGTGCATGTAAATGGTCTGCAAAGGCTAAAATGAGCGAATAGTAGCATTAGCTAAACATGACAGGGTCCAATAAGAACCTTATTATCAATTACACTTTGAACTTGTGATCTGTTTTTAACAATTACAGTAATTCTTCCAACTATAATGCATCCTTTTTTCCTCAATACTGGACCAATTTGGAAATAATTGTCCCCCTTAGTCGGTCAGACTCAATTACCCTTTAATGGCTCCAACACACGCAGATTGGCACTCTGCTGAGCGCCATGGGGATAGTAGCAAATTATTGAGAAACCGACTAACACAAGGCGGTATTGGAAAGGCTATAGTCATTTTATTAATACCAGCGAATATATCAATATGTATATCGACTAGATGTCTTTACTGGGGATAAAGTAGATTATATTCTGTTGCTTTATTGGATATATAATCAGAACTGGCTTCCCAAGCTTTCTTTGTGTCAGTTCCGTGTGTGTCATTATAATAACAGGGTCCCACCTTGAGGTCTTTGGTGTGTCTGTCCACCAGCATCTGTACATTGAGGCTCTCCTCTCTCTGAGCAGCGCCGGCAATGACCTGCTGCTCGGCCGCAGACGTCATCTCCGCTCGCAGCTCCAGCAGAGCTTTGCTGAGAGCCTGGAGAAACAACACAGAGCAGAGAGACGGCAGATAGGATGAACACGATGAGTGCAGTGATCACACGTCCTTTCACGGCAGATGCATCATCCACTTCTTCATGGAATACTTCCTCTCTCACGCTCATTTTTGGGTATCAACTCGATAAGGAACATCCTCTGCTGTATGTGGTGAGACATAACAGAACTTGGCTGCAGTACTGAGACATAATCAAATCATTTAAAGCTTGTATTAGTCCCGGTGCTGAAAGGTAGTGTTTATTCAGACTTAATTCATGTTTCAGTACCAGCCTACACCGGGTGAAGAGCAGGAACACATCCAGGTCATGCTACCAGTGCATCAGATAAGAGGAAGCAGGAGTTCCTCATTCTATAGCAACAGGATTAAACCAAGCCCTCAGGAAGTTCAAGGGTGCTGAAAAACGGGGTTAGTTAATTTCCCCAAGGACACTTAGACCAGTTTACGGCAGGGTGTGGGTAATCCCCTGATTTGCAGAAGAGCACATTAAACCCCTGAACCTGAACTTCTAATCTGAGCTGAGACCGGACCTGACACTGCCTTAAATCCAATTGGAGGCAGGGCTTGAGGAAAATGCAAGTGTGTACACTCTCAGGGCCCGGATTCTGGTATTTTTAAGATCTAACCCTGTTCTTTTCATACACCCATGAAGTGAATGTATGCGACAAGACAAACACCTTGAGTTGCTTCTCTTTCTGGCTGAGCTGCGCCTTCAGCCGGTCCACCAGGTTCTTCATGGTGTTGCTGGGGGAGCGGACGTTGGCCTCCTTCTGTGCTGCCAGCTCGGTTTGGAGGTAGGTCATCTCCTTCCCCATCTGGGCGATCTGGTTCGTCTGATCCTCGCTGTCACCGCTCAGAGCCTTCATCTGGGCCGCATGATGCTCCTCCAGCCTGCAACAAATCACCGCTGTTAGTTTGTCTTAAAAAGGGAACAAAGGTTTTAAAGAGGCGCTAATATGCTTCTTAGGGTTTTCCCTTTCCTGTAGTGTGTTATATAGGTGTGTGTGCATGTAAATGGTCTGCAAAGGCTAAAATCCCTAAAAACTCGCCCTTCTACTGGCTAGCGCTCCAACACATTGTACCTGATAGGCATCTATAAGCGGTAAATCAATCACAACAGAGTCGGCCAGCTAACCAATTAGAGCAGACTGGGCTCTGGTTTCAGACAGAGGGTGAAAAGAGGGGCAGCATGAGAAAGATAAAGAGCTTTTTGAACGTTAAAGCATGGAGACATGTCCCAGTAGAGGCACTAAATACAAATATGAACCTGAAAATCAGAAGAATATGTCCTCTTTGTTTTATGTAGGACTACTTTTATCCACGTCAACCTCCTCTGACTCTAATCAGCATTTTCTATTGACCATGTGTCTCTTGTGTTCTTTAACTAATGTGGGGTCGAGTCATTATTAAAGAAATTAAAACCAACGCCCTCCAGTTTGGAGAAACTGACAGGAATAACAAAACGGCAGTTAAGATATTAACTCCTTTACACTGTTCTGTCAAATAAGTGTGGTGGCTTTGAAGAGATCTTGGATAAGTGCTTTCAGTGCATGGACAGGTTGTCTGCCAGCAAGGAAGTATTCTAAATATAGGGCACTCTTAACCTGATAATTGACATTTGTGGGTGACTCTTCTCCCTCGTTTACAGATCTTTATTGCTTTGCTCCTGTACTGGGACTCCTGTCTGGTTGTGTGCTGATAATCCTTAAAATCACCTCAAGGGGAACACGCCTAACCAACATTTATTCTATGTTGGCCTGCAGCAAGCATAGACAAATTATACATCAGTGATTAAATTCCCAGTCTAACAGCAGTAAGAACATCTTTAGCTTTTATACTGGGACATCTTCCCCGGGGAAACTGAACCATTAAGCGCTGTACGGTTACAGTCAGATTAAATGCCATGTTTCGCATTTGATTTGGTCCATAAATGTTTCCACTCTTTGGCCAGTTTTAAACAGACGATGCTGTAATTAGTCAGAGGTCAAGTGTTTCTGAGTGTATGTGTGTGTGTGTGTAAACTGTGCATGAACTATGATGAATTACCCTCTGAGCTGTAAGTTATTATGACATCCTACATTTCTAAACCTGATGCAATTTTACAATAAACCCGTCATAATTGTTTACCTTTTATTGGGAGTTGAGAAAATGCTGAGTCACCCTGTGCATCGAGAGTAAAGTATTGAATAGAGCTGCATTAAATTATTATTTGCTTTTCATGTGGAGCGTCCTCGGCTGGCACCAATGACCGGCTGAACTCTTAAAAGTATCCTCTCATTGACTCTTTAAAAAAAAACTAAACTATGAACCTTTTTTCAACCGCCCATTAAATCACGTTAGGTTGTTAAATCATGTTATTCCAAACTGTCTGACAGTGACAGCTCGTTCCCTCTCTTGCAGAAACATGTATGAGTGATTCATTTAGAAAGCCAACAAGGAGATGTGTTGTTGCGTACAGATAGGAAACCCATGAGATATGGGTTTGGGAGTTATTCAAGGCCATCTGCTCAGAAAGGTGGTTCAGTGAGTCAGGCTTTAAATGGTACCTTTGGTAGAGACTGCTGACCTGCTGACCTGACAGGGACTGTTCATGTACTATTGGGCCTTTGTTTCTGGGATGTAATCCTGGGTCCGACAGCGATTACCAAAGTGCTTACAGGTGCTGCTCGGGCTTTTCACACTTCTAACTTCACTGTAATTAGCCTTTATTAAACTGGGCTTTAGTGTAATGTGACTAAGAACAAAAAGGAGTCTCTGTGCGTCTGTATGTTTGTAATTTCTCACATTAGGCGGTTGTATCGGTTCAGGGAAGGGTCAAGACCTGCCATATTCTTATTAGAATTTTGCTATTATTTCTGACAGAGAAGCAAGTTTAAACCAGGCTGAAACTAAAGCTCTTTGAAGCAGATAAGGTTAGGAAAGCTTAGGAGTTTGGAGGCTGGGTTGGTACAAAATACTGCAAATTCATGATGAATATTTTAGGGAAATAACATGACAAAGACCACTGACTGTTTTGATAATAATCAATATATTGTGCCATAGTTTTAAGGGACATAATTCACTGTTTTAGTGTGGCCTCACGGACCGGATGATGGGCGACACCCTGGAGTTCCGGTTGTTATTTGTTTTTAGCTTCACAGTAGCATGTAGCTAATTGTATATGTGAGTATATGGAGAATGACGCGTGGAGTTACTCACTCAACACACCGCCTCCAACTCCCACTCATCGGCGCTACGATATCAACTATCATTATGTGTTTGATTATGTCATTTTTCCAACAAACATCAGAAGAATTGTGTAACAAAGTATAATGAGAGATGTGTTACGTCTACGTCAACGAACGCAACCAAAACAGAGATGTTAAAATGTTTGGTAACGAGAGATTCTTCCTACGCAGCTGTAGACAGATAACCACTCGGAAGGGGACTGTGGACCAGTGAAGTAGGAGAGCACCTCGGCCGAGTGTAGACTTATCATATTGCATTAATAAATGCTGTTAAATTTGACGAGACTTCAGATTTAAAAACCCCACACTTTGTAGCAGCCTGTGAGTTAACTACAGATCGGGTCACGTGTCTTATTCACAACTGATACTTTTGGAGATAATTGCTGGTAGTTATGGGTTTGCAAAACTGAACCTGATCAAGACCCTGCTGCTGGTAATAATTGCCTTCATCAATCATTTAATCACTAACCAAAGTAGAATCTGATTCTGTCTGAATATAATCTCCACAGCTGATCACAGAGAAAGGTTTTTAATAAAAGGGATAATCACTTTGACGTCTCCTCAGCGTGTTTCTTAGCCAGTGTTTCCATGGCGCTCCTCTGCCGCTCCAGCTCGGCGTTGGCCAGCCTCAACTTCTCGGTGACGGAGGCCAGCGAGAAGTCCTGCTCGGCGACCGTCTGCTCAAGCTCTGCCACATGCTCCAGGTGCTTGTTGGTTGGAACCCTGAGGGTGGGCTTCTTCATCAACTCCTGGACACAGAAAGGGAGGACGCAATATTAAAAACACTTCACGCTGCTTCAAACCAATCAGAACATGGACTGATGGTGGAACATCTTAATTACTCTCAGGATTTATCCCATTAAACACTGGTAATGAGTGAAATCTGCCTAGAGATACATAAAGGTGCAAAGTAAACACATCTTTTGCTAGAATTGAAGTTTATATCTAGAAAACTATCAACAGAATAGTGATATTTTTGTGAGTTCTGTAACAGACGCCTGCAGTAGGTGTTGAGTTGCTGAGATATCCACCGTATTCATGCTAACTAACATCAGTATGGATGGATGTATAAAGAGGAAGGGATGAGGAGCTAGGGGGATGGTTTGTGAAGAAGCGCAGACTCCTTCAAGTCTATTTAAACGAGATAATCATTGCTGATGTAAAGGACTAGACATGCTCCATCTGTTGTGGCTTAAAATACAGATATATTTAGGCTGGAAAACGTTTCAAAGGTTAGACGTGGATACCATCGCTGTCTGCTTGAAACGGTCGAGAGAGGTGTCCGTCTGTGCATCCAGCTTCTCATGCAACATCCTCATCTCCTCCTGGTGTCTGTTGATCAGCTCCTCCTGGTCCTGTGATGGATACGGTGAAGTTAGATGAAGCACTTTGAATAAGTGTCATTCTTAAATCCAAAGCACCTTTCTTGAGAGAAGAGGCCATAATAAGAAGTGGCCAGCATCTACGGGGCAGAATAGTTCAGTGGAAACAGCTGAAACCTCTTTCAAGGAATCCTGGTGTCTACTCTGGCAGTGTTTTAAGGTTTTAAGCAACAGCTAGTTATTCCCATCTTAGATAATCATCCAAAAATACTACCTGTCCTAACTTTAAATGACACACACACTATTTTACTCGGCTGAAATTCTGTATACGCCAAACCAAAGACTACAGACGGGCTCATCTAGACAATTTATCACATGACTCAGGATATTACCTTTTCACACTCGTTTTCGGGAAGTTTAAGTAGACATTTTAATTCCTACTTTTAGGCTTTTCATGGCTATTTAAAACCGCTAAGTGAGTAAATCACAAGTCAAACCAGATATTCAACCACTCCTTGAACATCTATATGATATTTTCTACTATCACTCTTTCAGTCTACCACAGTAAAACTTTATTTAACAATGTCATATGCTCTTTTATAAAGCAATAACATATGCACGATTGAGTCGATAAGTTACTTTTATCTCAAATGACAAAAGACCGGTCACATTTCTAATGTTTGTAAATGCACTTGGATGGTGAGAGGAATTTCTAAATGAAGGAGGATGCTTTCACTGGTTCCGCTTTGCATTGATAATATCCGATTGCCAATGGAGTGGATTGTTGAAATGATTTGTATCTATCATTGGCAGGCTGAAACTAAAGAGCCAGAGCACCTTCAGGCAGGGTCCCGATGATCTGGAACAATCTGTCTCAGAAAATCAGGGCTGAGAAAATTACTTTCTTAAAGTCCCTTTTTTAAAAAATAATTGGAGAGCATTTTTCTAAATCTGCTTGAGTTTGAATTACCTTCTAAAAGTTGTTACACAATATTGGTTAATATACAAGGATGATACAAAGCCTGACGATCCACGACTTCTTCTTTTTCTCACTCTTTTGCAAAAAAAGCCCCTTTAAAAGCATATAAAATAAATCACTGCACCTTTCTGGCTTGAGTTAACTGCTTCTGGTATTTCTTCAGCACCTCCTCCTTTTTGTCCAGCCTTCCCTGGAGGTCTTTGATGGTCTGGTGGGCCAGCTTCAGCGTGCGCTGACTGTCCGGCTGGCCCTCCTCGTGCTTGGCCAGGTCAGCGAGCAGCCGCTCTCTGTTGGCCGCAGCCGGCAGCCGGAGACGCAGCTCGTTGATCACTCTGTCTCTGGAAACGATGTTCTGCTCTGCCTTCCACAGAGCTGCTTCTTTCTCCTTCAGCTTCTGCATTAAAAGACTTATAATTCAGACTCTGCTTTTTATTCATGAGGAATACTGATTGCACAAATAGGGACTGATTGGAATACCTCATCCAGATTTTTGCAGGTGGCCTGTGTGTCCAATATTGTGCGGACATGCTCTCTGACTTTACCCAAAGCAAACTCCAGCTGGTGAGCGAGAGGAAGACTCTGGTCTGGTAGAGATCCTGGACCATACTCATACTGAAAGCATAACAAATATAGTTATTGTCCATAGCAACACAGTGTATAATCATGTTTGACGGATTTATTTAATCTCTCAAATATAGTTTACCTTTTCCGTACTGCTTAGTATTTCACTCTGGTGTTTCTCGTACTGCTCCAGTTGGCGCTCCAGCTCCACCTCTCGCTGATCATGTGACAGCTGGTGTTCTTCCTGAAGCTAATCATGGCCAATAGAGAGATAACCTTGACATATTTATTGAATACAACAAATATACTGACACCCTTCCCTAGTTAAAAGCATCTTAAGAAGTGAGGCAGGGAAGTGTAGAAGTGTCTCACCCTGTGTTGCTGCACAACGTCCTCCTCCAGCGAGCGGATGTTTCGCTCCTGCTCCTCCACCAGCTTCTTCAGGTACCTGATCTCCTCCTTCTGTACCGCCAGCTCCCTGCCTTTCCTCAGCTCCTGCAGACGAGCGTCCTCCATCTTCTTGTGCCACTCAGTGACCTGTTGGAAGTGAAAGTGTTTTCCAGCAAATCCAGATTGTCTGTGGGAAAGATATATACATCTGCCGATCGACGACACTGACCTTCTGGGCTCCTTTCACGTCCTTCAGTGTAGCGATGAGCTCCTCCAGGCCTCGAAGTCTCAGCTCCAGTTCCTCCGCCCTGCCCTCCGCCCTCTTCCTCTCCTCCTCCGCCTTCCTCCTCTCCTCCTGAGCTGTGGCCCTGTCCTCCTGAAGGCTGAACATGGCCACTGAGAACTTCTCCTGCTGGGGGAGAGGTATCGCTCCGGCGAACTGCCTTCGTAGCGCCTGGATGGTCTGACGTAGGTGCTTGGAGCGGTTTCTGCTCTCCTGCCGGGCGAGGAACAGGGTGCGCTCGCTGCCGTCCAGCCGCTGCTCGGCGCGCAGCTTGTGGGCCTCCAGCTGCTGGAGGCGGGATGTGGCGGCCTCCAGCTTAGACAGAGCAGCCGACTCGCTCAGCTGCAGAGCCACGATGTGCTGGTGCAGCTTCGCTATCAGGGCCTTCTCATCGGACTGTGACTGAGGGACAGAGAGGACACCGTGAAGACACGCTAAAAGCATTTCTATATATATATATCTCTATATATCTATTTGAATTATAAAAATTAAAATAAAACGCAGAACGGCCAAAACATCCAACACAATGTAAAACATTTTAATAGAAAAATAGGAATAATCACTCCTTTCAATATCATAATGTATATAGCAATTGCAATATCCATTAGATTGAATTCAAAATGTTTCATCCTGACAGAGCATTGAACATGTGAAAGCAACCATAACTTAACTATGTTTTTTTCTGTATTTTATTAAAGCAAACGTCTGAACATTTTTCTGAATCTGTTTAAAATAACAAAAATGACTCAAATAAAGTCACCTTTAAGAAACCTGAGATGAATTCTCACACTGCGCAGTACCTCAAATCAAAATCCCATTTGATTTAATTGTGGATCAGACCGTTTACCGGAGTTTATCAGCCTCATAAAAGCTCCGAACATAACGAGCAACCATAAAATATCATTATGATTAACTAAACCAGAGAACATGACATACCTGGTAGTCCTGAATCTGTCTCCTCAGAGCTTCTACTTCATTCTCTCTGCTCTGCTGTCGGGCCTGCAGAGCAGACACCTGCATCACGGCCACATCTGACACCTCCTGCAGCCTGGGCAACAAAATCATTAACACATTAAATGACCACTTTTATATTTTTGCAGTGGTGGAAGAAGCACTCACTTAGAGTACAAAGAAACTGGCGTCAAAATATTCTTCAGAACCCAAAGTATAAATGGCCAATTTCAGCATCATATTTATATATCTTCATTGAGTTACTGGATAGTACTTATTATGACAGCTCTTAAAATGAAGCTTATTTGAATGACTTTGTATTTAAATACTATTATATTATATATATGTAAATATTGTTTATATGTTATACTGTTAGAATATTCCTATTTTTAGTTTTGCTAACTATTCTTCTTTCTGTGTCTTTGTATGCCCCAAATATACCAAAAAAATTCCTCGTATGTGTAAACCAACGTGACAATAAAACCGATTCTGATTCTGATGCTGGACCCTTTGATTTTATGTCAATGTTTGATTATTAGCTGATTGATCTTTTATATTAGCTAATCATCTATAAAGTGACTAAAGCAGCCAGAAAAACATAGTGGAGAAAGAATGAAGGAGTCCAAAATGTGATGGAATAGAATAAAGTAACATTAAAGTACCTCAAAGAAGTACAATACTTGAGTAAATGTACTTGATTTCATTCCAGCAGTGATGTTTTGAAGGTAGAAGGAGTGTAAATTGTGCACATTATAAGCAACAGCGTGACCAAATTATAAAACAAAGCAAAGAGAAGCTCAAGCAGAACAGAGAAGTGCTTCTGAGGACCGGAGTTCTTGATTACTTTGACCTTAAAAAACAACATTTATTTCCAAAGCCATTAAAGGATAGTGAGAGTAATCTGTAAGAAAACATATCCTTCATGATAAGAGGATAAATCATCAATCTTAAGGGTGGGACAGTGTCACACATACTTAGAAACCTCGATGCGGAGCTCCGCCTCGGCCTTCTCCAGCTCGCAGACCCTGGCTCTGTCGGCGTCGCTCGCAGCTCGACTGACGCTGTCTGCCAGCTCGTCTCTCAGCTCGCGCTCCACCCTCTGGGCCTCCACATTCATCTTGGTCAACTGGAGAAAAAACAGAGGCAACGTTGCGTGACAAGATCAGATGATAATGTTGGGGGAAAATGACCGTAACGGGTGAGAATCTGGCTCAGACTGAGTTTGATTGCCGTTCCTGGAGTCGTGAACGTGCTCTGCGTCGTTTTCCTTGGCCACGTACCTCGGCAAACTTGGACTCCAACTCCGAGTTGCGTTCCTCCACTTGCTTGAGGGACTTTCTCATGTGTTCGTACATTTTGTGGGCATGCTCGGCTCTCTGCCTCTCGTTCAACTCCTTCATCTCCAGAGTGGTGATGCGCCTCGCGGCTGATACCATCTCTTTGTTGGCCAGCGCCTTGTCCGCCTTATCCATGCTGGTTTCCCCTCCTGGTGTTAAGGGGAAAACACAATTAAGGGCCAGAATTTTGTATAAAGTTGGAATCCACAAACTAGGTTAACCCTGATGGTTTCAAGTGTTGTATAAAAGTGATCAAATATGGATTTCACACACATTTCCTCTCTCTTTTGGGTCTATTTTTTGCCAGATGTCCTGGTTTGAACTCGGTGAAACACAGGTTAAAACAAAGCTATGGCCATACCAGTTCTTAGCAGATCATTTTTTTAGATTTAAATACACAATTAGGGTAAGAATGTGATACACAGTTGGAATCCACAACTAGACTAACTCTCTGGTTAATCATCGGTTCAAGTTTTGTATAAAAGCAATAAAACAAGTAATGAACTGAAATGGTTTCATACTCATTTCCTCTCTCTCTTGGATCTATTTTATTGCCAGATGTCCAAATCTATGGCCGTACCAACTCTAAGCAGATCATTGTTTTTTAAATACAAGTCTTTTGATTGTAGCCATCATTGATACTAATCACAATGACATTTATCTCAATTAAAAAGGCTGTTTATTAAGACAGGCATGTGTTGACAGTGCTAGCCACAGACTAAATCATATGAAGCAATCAAAGTAAAGGTATCATGAAGACAGGCCGCAATGAAGAGATGTAAACAACGGCACCTTAGCCCAAGGCTGAGTCTAGCGGTGTGTCCACATCCCTGCACCTTTTATGTTTATAAAACCCATGGAGAGAACGAAGCTTATTAAAAAAAAAGAAGTCCTATAGTGGCACCCGTCATGTTGATTTATGCTGTGTTGATATAATTTTAATCAGAACCTAATTGCAGTGAGTCCCAGAATGCAGTAGGTACTTTGAAGCCTGGTTTTATAACACGGTACTGAACGAAACTGTTTACTGGCTTTGAGAAGGCAACCACAGAACTAATTATAATCAGTCATATTTGGTGATTTATTTTTTGGAAATAATTCTATTTTGTTTCTGATAATCTCAGTATTCTGAGTAAATACATTAACTGAGACTTTTTTCAGAATTTTGATTTTGATTTTGACAGACGGACGGACGGACGGATGAATGGATGGATGGATGGATGGATGGATGGGTGGATGGGTGGATGGGTGGGTGGGTGGGTGGGTGGATGGGTGGAGGATGGGTGGGTGGGTGGATGGATGGATGGGTGGGTGGATGGATGGATGGATGGATGGATGGATGGATGGATGGATGGATGGATGGGTGGATGGATGGATGGATGGGTGGGTGGATGGATGGGTGGGTGGATGGATGGATGGATGGGTGGATGGGTGGATGGATGGATGGATGGGTGGGTGGGTGGATGGATAGATGGATAGAAAGATGGA
The DNA here is from genome assembly GCF_036324505.1 of Eleginops maclovinus. Taxonomy (NCBI): domain Eukaryota; kingdom Metazoa; phylum Chordata; class Actinopteri; order Perciformes; family Eleginopidae; genus Eleginops; species Eleginops maclovinus. Next base: position 3,531,202 of record NC_086350.1, on the reverse strand, counting down.
TAGATAGATGGATGGGTGGGTGGATGGACGGATGGATGGATGGATGGATGGGTGGGTGGGTGGATGGGTGGATGGATGGGTGGATGGATGGATGGATGGATGGATGGATGGGTGGGTGGATGGGTGGATGGGTGGGTGGATGGGTGGATGGATGGGTGGATGGATGGATGGATGGATGGATGGATGGGTGGATGGGTGGATGGGTGGATGGATGGGTGGGTGGATGGATGGATGGGTGGATAGATAAGTACTTTATTGATCCTAATTTGGGATTTGTGTTGCGTTGCAGCAGCATAAAGACAAGTCATTCTACATTAGAGAAATCAAAAGACTAGACACAAACAATTCAAAATGTAAACTTCTCAATAGAAATAAAATAGCATTAAAAAAGTAGAAGATACACATGTCGGAATAAAAATGTACACAAAATACAAAGCAATAATAACTGTAATTGTACACTTTAGAGTTACTACTTCCATTAACGATACAGAGGATTAGGGCCACGTGTACATTTCTCTTTAAGGTTTGTCTAAACGTTTCGGTTTTTTTCAGAATTCCGACTTGAATAATCTAATAACCCAAAAAAAGTCACATGGCTCCAATCCTTTTCTAATCAGATCTGAGTACTTCTTCCACCTCTCTCCATTGTATACCTATAGTATTGACGTTGTCCCACGCTTGCTCCAAAGTGTTCAGTTTCTCCTTCGTGATCTCCAGCTCTTTGTTCACGGCTGAGATCTGCTCCCGAAAAGACTCATTCTCACCCTGAGAGACGACACAAACAATACGGCATGTTAAGTATACGGTTAACAGTTACAAATCAAAAAGTGTATAGTGGAGGTTTAGAGAAGGTGTGTGTGTAGTATTACCTCCAAATGTTCCAGGGTGCTGGTCCTCTGGATGAGGCGGCTGTCTCTCTGCAGCACGTCTCTGTATTTGACCGTTAGCTCCGTGTACTGCTTGTTGGCCTTCTCCAGCTCTGATGAGGGAACATTGTCATCCAAGGCCTTTTGTAATGCTGCTATCTTATAAGCAGCCATTTCCTGAAACAAAACCGAAGACAGAGCTGCTGTAGAGGATTGTATGGTGTTGATATTACAGATATAACTTTAACTGGGGACATTTAAAAGGGAGACACTACAGGTAATAACGGAAATAAATGTAACCGGTAGATAGAACACCATAGCATGAGGCGCTAACGTCGCTTCCGGTCAGAATTACGGCCCCGCCCACTTTCAGGAGGGAATCCTGCATCAGAGCGAAGCGGAGAATAATGGTTCCTTCACGTCTTAAAGCTCCCGAGTCAGATATTGCCGCTCAAACAACAAATAAACCCAGAGCTCCGGTTTCTTTACTTCCTCTCCAGAAAAAAGGAGAGTGAAACCAAGGATGTAATTCAGAAATCTCAGTTTCAGTTTTCAACATTAAAACGAATGATTGTTGTATTACATGTTCTCTGACATTTGAATATGCGAATAGGGCTTTCTATTGTCATACACTTTCTAATTTGCATTCAATTTCGGGACAGAATCGAACATTCAGACAAGAGGGAATTTGGATACCTATTCGGTAGACCTATTAGATCGAACATGTTCAGCGAGTGATATAAGAACAAAACTACTACTAACATCAGATCTATTGGCTGCTCACGTGGCTAATCATGAGTAAACAGTCACTGTGAGAAAACAGCCTTTAAAGGTGTGTGTTAATATAAGTGACTATAGGGAATAAACTTCACATCTCTACCTAATGTACTTTATATTACCATGAAACTTTTCCCTATTGATGGATTGATTACTTCCATTATTTTTCTGAAAACATTTGTAAAGAGACGAATAACTTATGTTGAATTTAAAATATATCCACCTATCAAGTACACAGATTAAAACACCAACCCTTCAGGTGTTTTCTTTTCACTAGTATGGGAGAAGACATGTTATGAAATCCAAACAGCCCCTTCTCTCAAATTTGACCAGTGCATGGAAAAACAGTTTCCCTCCCCGCTGTGTCTCGCCAAAGAAATTATAGTATTTGGCAATCTGGGAGAAATTCACATATGTTTTGGTCCATGTTTGCCTTAATAGCTTCATACATCTTAATACTTCCAATTAATTTGGAGTCAAAGACAAGCCATTAAAAAGGACTCCTGATGAAATCTTTGAGAGCTGTTGGACACCTTTTTACTTTATTACCCTAGAAATGACACATGGATAAAAACGTTATCTTTCTCTACCTTGTATCTCTGCAGGTAGCCCATCCTCTGGGTGACGGAGGCCTGCATGAGGCTGCTCTCGTCCTTCAGCCTGCCGTTCTCCTTGCGGAGGTGCTGCTCCTGCTCCAGCAGCGTGGTGTAGCGGCGCGTTAGTTTCTTCTCGTTGACCTTCAGGAGCGTCGACCTTCGGGACGCTTCGCTCAACTGTCTCCTGATTTCCTCTGGGTCCTTTTGAAGGGTGTCCAGCAGCTCCTGAGGGGTGAAAGGAAGTAGGATGGATTTCTTTTTGGGGGGGAAACCCAGCAGTGAAGCAAAGAAGATAATCGAATACAGTCAACATCAAAGCAGCGTTGTATGGCAATACTGGAAAAATAGGACTACCCACTGTCTGGTACATTTCACAGCTATTTGTCAAATCAAGTCAAATGTATTTAAAAATGCAGCATTGTACAGTTACCCTGACAATAAGACACACCTTTTTTTAAATTAGATATTAGTGCTTTTGTTTTTAATATGAATACTTGAATGGAAATACAGTTTTAGATGAATTTAAGGGTTTTTTTGTATTTAATACACATTTTATTATTAATATTCGGCTATTTTAGTCTCATTTCTTTTCAATTTCCTCCATGACATGTGACTCGATGGTTCAAAATCCATTGGACATTGTATAACCATTGCCAACAAATAAGACACACATGTTTTAATTAGATTTTAATATAAATACTTCAGCTTCTTTTGTTGATAAAAGATAACGCGCCACGTTATTTTATTATAGTTGTTTCTCTTTTCTTTATGAATAGTTTAAAACACATACGGACATCTTATATTTATAAATATTTGTTTAAAAGTGACTCAAAGTCAATGCAGCATTGTATTTCTGCAAAGGACCAAAAGGCACAATTGTTTTTAATTGTGTTTTAAAGCTTGTCCCTTTCTTTTGGAATATTTTAATCAGTATCCTGCATTTTTTCTGATGAAAAGTCCCAAAAAAGTTGAAAAGCTTTCATGTCATGTCAAAATCAATGCATCATTGTATCACTATGCTGGTCAAATAAGACACATGTGTTCTTAGGTTTTATATGAATTTTGTTATTTTAATTTAGCTGTTCCAGCATCCTTGGGCCTGCAATTCCTGGTATCAAAGCCATCGATTACCATTTTGTTTACAAAGTTTAATCACTCAAAACATGTGTGTGACATTATCTCCAACATGTGCAGACACCGACGGTTCAAAACCTCTGTCCTTCTCGCTGGGAGGCCTCACACTCTCTCTAGGGACTCGCTCATATTTTAAACTACAAGACGGAGTGAGTAGTCCCTCGTGTGTTTCACATTTATTAAGTGAGGAGAAGAAGTTGGACTGACACGCAGCAACAGGGATATAAAACATCTAGATAACATCTCGTCCCATATTGAAGTTCTGAGAATTACCCATCTTTGAACATCGGGGTGTACATGTGTCTTTGTGTGGGTTAATGAGAGGCAAATGTAAAGCGCTTGGGGACAGTCTGCTACAAAAATGAAGACCATCTTGCAACAATATGCAGTAACATTTCCCTGTCTGACTTACGTTGAAATCCTGGATTTTAACAGCGTCCACCTGCTTCTGCTCCTCCAGCTTGTTCTTCACCTCTGCAAATGTTTCTTTCTCCTTTTGCCACTCTGTCTTTTCACTGATCAAAAACACAGAACAATATTTAATGTTGCACGTACAAACCAACCTCTGAGAAACTAATCTGTGAACCAACCTGAGGTAGTCTTTATAGAGGAGCCCCTGTTGGTGGCTGACAACCGAAAACTTCTCTTTGTATTCCTCCAGCATTCCTGTGAGTTTCTCCAGGGTCTCCTCCTTGTTTTTGAGCTCCTAGTTAATATGTAACATAAAGGTTTGATTTATAGAGGACACATATTGTTGATTTACAGCTTTTCCCTTCAGAAGACAGTGGGACTGACCTGCAGGAGTCGAACAGCGTACTCGTTTAGGGAACTGATGACCGCTGTGCTCCCGGGCCCCAGGTCCTCGGGGAGGGTCAGGGGTTGAAGGATAGCTCCCCCGCCAGCAGACCTCCTTAACAATTCCATCTCACCTTCCAGCCGGCTCACCTGACAAGCACAGAGCGAGAAAATGAAAGGCAGTGACTTCAGCGTGACTGAAAAGGTCGTCAAATTCTTTACTTCTGAACCGGATTGATCCGGACGCACAGTCTGTCTTCTGTACGGGAACTAAAGGCATTATAGGGAGATGTTTATAAGGTTAACTCTGGAACCAGGGTATGTTCTAACAAAGATAATGTGAAACAGATGCAACAAATAAACAGATTCATAGAGAGCAAAATGAAACAAACAATGTAATAAAAAGGTCTAGGAATGGAAACACACAAACAACAAAGAGGAGTAGCAGAATAAAACTGGAGGACTTGGGAGATGAGTTGGGAGATCTGCCTTCAGAGAAATGATTCAATCTGAAACAAGGCTGTCTTCTCGAATAACAAATCCAAGAAGCAAGTTCCTGGCTGTCCTCAGGGAGCCGTCCTTCATCCGTTTGAATAATGAATGTGAACACACCGCTGAAAAGTTGTTTATCTCCTCTCTTGCACGAGCCACACATGTTGGAAGTAAGAGGAGAATTTCGGTTGGAGGAAATATTCCAGTCATACTTTCAGAGAGAAAAGGAATCCCAGGCATCGCCACCATTCTCTATAAACCTCTCTCACGATGTAAATTTGGCTTGTTAACTACTGTCATATCAAGACATTTACTGCGTCTATTTGTAAATAACACGGCAGTAAATATTGGGAGTTTGCCTGAATTAAAAATGGTTTATTATCCTCCTGACTTTGAGCAAACCATAATTATTAATATTTAAATGTGAGGCCAAACAATTGGACAATACTGCTTTGTTTTCTGCCAAAAGAAGGACTATAAACGCAACCCACCAGGCAAGTCGCAGTGAAATCAATGCCTGTCTAACATGTCTTGACTTTAATGTTTTATTCTATTAGACATGTGTGTCAAATGACCATAATAAGGGAAATTTATCCTGGCTAAAAACATGTTTTCTGAAGTAACAGTGAGCTGGAGCAACAAATCCTAATCATTCACACAGTAGACGTTTGACCCAAATCTGAAGAAATTCCCACAATGCACGTCCTGAGATTTGGCTTTTGAACAGTGGGATGGATGTTAGTTAACGCAGAGTTTTATTATTTGATCCAATCAGACATTTGTGGGAAAGTGAATTCCTGAGTTAGGGCCAAGAACATGTTTTGGAAGGACAAAGTGACTCTGACTTCCAAACATAAAATTTGAACCACTGATATTTCCGTAGAGAGTACATTTTCCCCAAATTTGAAGAAACTCCCATAATGCGTTACATGAGAATTCCACGTTCACACGAAAAGGAATTCACAACAACTTTAACCCCAAAAAGGCTTGAGTCCACTGGACGTTTGAGTCAAATTTTAAGGAATTTGCTTCAAGGCTTCCCTGACATATCGCATTTTGCATTTAAAGAAATTGGAAATTGGTTGCAGTTTACGTTAATGTCTGACCTTAAAGTCATTGGTTTTATCCATTTAGACATTTGTGTGAAATTGTGAAAGACAGCTACTGAGTTCTCAAACTGACCGTAACCACCAATGTCTAATAATTCATTTAGTGGATGACTCAAATCTGAAGCGATTCCAACATGCCTTCTCAAGGATGGGATGGAGTTTAAGTTACACTGACTTCGACCTTCAATCATCCAAATCTAAATCAGTTCATACTTGAGTCTACCGGACGTTTGGGCCAAATGTCAAGAAATTCCCTCAAGTGGTTCCTGGGATATTGCATTTTGCCTCCTCAAGGATTAGATGGATACGGTCATGGGTCATGATCACAATTGGAAACCCTGCCGAACAATCGTATTTGAACGTCATCGTTTCAAACTATAGAACATTTGTGTGAATTGTCATAATTAACAATAATTAACAACCTGATCCAAATATGGAGCAATTCCACGAATGGGATGGATGTTAGGTTTCAACGACTTTGACCCCCAAACTCTATTCAGTTTACGCCTCAGTCTACTGAACACTTGTGCCAAATGTTAAGAATTTCCCTCGAATCTTCCCTGAGGTATCGCATTTCCCCTCCAGAGGGATTAGATAGAGAAGTTCATGGATCAGGACTAAGGTTTGAATCCCTGCCTAACAGTTTGAAGCCTCAGCCAACCGGTCAAATTGCAGTGCACGGCCACGTCCGGCCCACAAGTCATCACTTTACAGTTTTTCTCTGGTAGAAATTTGGGGGAAATTCTCCTCGTTACCAAGTTAATTCAACCATCAAAATCAACTAAGTTGAATAAATCTTCCCGTAGTCGTTTCCCACAATGCATGTCCTAACTTTGACCAGCATTATTAATCTGTTCATGCTCGAGTCCACTGGACGATTGTGCCAAATTTGAAGAAAGTCCCTCGAGGGTTTCCTGAGGTATCGCATTTTGCCTCCAGGAAGATTAGATAGAAAAGTGAATGGATCAGGATTAAAATTGGAAATACCGCCTCAAGTCGAGGGACGGTTTACCCTAAGGTCCTAACAAAATGTCGTGGCTTTATCCTATAAGACGTTTCGGCATCGTCAAAGGATTAGGTTTTAGCCAAAGCCGTGTTTTCTGAGGACACAGCGACCTTGACATTTGAACGCAAAACTCTTATCAGTCCACCCTTGAGTCCAAGTGAGTGTTTGTGCCAAAGATTTGAAGAAATTCCCTCGATGCATTCCTGAGATATCGTGTCATGAGAATGGGATGGATGGATAATCATAAAAAAACAACTATCATGTTGTTTGTCATTATCAGTCAACAGCATCCCTCTTTATCTTGACATATCAAAATATGGCTGTACCTTTTCTTTGGCTCCAGCGAGCTGACTGAAACGGCCGGTTGCTTCCTCCCGGGCCAACTTCAACTCCTGCCTCAGTTCTTCATTTCTCCCCAACAGCTGCTGGATTTGGGACGCGAGGTTGTGGGCGGACTCAGGCTGCCCGCTCACGTTGCTGACATCCATAACCTGTGATATGTGGAGCGGGCAAAGTCAAAAGGACATGGAAACAAACCCAAAAAAACATTTTAAAAAATGATTATTTGAGATGTTGCTTATCTTTCAGTGTAATGGGCCAACCGATAATCTCTTTATTGAACATCTGCCATCACTTAATCACTGCTAACAGTCAGGAAACCATTAACTCTACTATATATCAGGTTCTTTTTCATATGATCCTTGCAGGTAGTACTCTTAGAAATCACAATATGGACAGTAGCAATGTTCCATTTGCAGTAAGAGCCATATTTTGGCCAAATATGTCAAAAATATCTAAATTGATTATTGTGGTTCTGCAGAAAAGTCCAGGCATACACACGGTGTTTTATAGACTAAATTAAAACTACTTGTTTAGGATATATTCTCCTAAACATGGAGAAGCAGCGTTCAGTTATTATATTCCAACTATTTGGAACAAACTCTGTCTGCAGGAGCTTTTGAATCCAGGCTGAAGACTTTTCTTTTTATCACTGTAACTTTTATTCATGTTTTGGGTTTTTTAATCTTTGCTTAATAATGTCTTTCATTTATGTAAAGCACTTTGAATTGCGTCGTGCTGAAAGGTGCTATATAAATAAACTTGGAAAAAAAAAAGTCATGCCACAACCGCAGCCCTACTTCCTCCTCTGCTCATTATGTCTGATGCTGAGCCCAGTAGTGTAAAAAAAAGCATCATCCTCCTCTCTCAAATTCTACTTACTTTAAGTCTTTTAAATGCCGGATGATTCCAGAGCACAATCCCTGGAAAGTGTGACAACTCTCAACCTTTCTTTTTGTTTGGTAAGTTGCTATGTGACAAGCCATCTGCCTCATCAACTGACACAAACAGCAAGACATCGAGCAGGAATAAAGCCCATTGTTTTCAGCGTAGCAGATTAAATCACAGCTCAAACTGAGACTGGAAACTACTCACGGACAATCACGTGATCACGGTCTAAAACCTTAGTAATTTAGGAGCATTTTGAATGCATCTGGCTACGCAATATGATCTAAATTCACACTCAAAGTAACACTGGTGCTTTTATCTCACACTGCAACATCTTTTTCTCCTAGCATCACTTCATCTTCTTCATCTCATTGCAAAAGCACCTTTCAATTGTTTTCTAAATTCTGTTTTGTTGACCAACAAAATAAGCCTTTTGTTTTTAGTCGGCTTTAAATGGGAATCCAAGAACATTGGGGCGTGTGTGAGAAGTAGATTTTTCTTTTCTTAAGCATCTTACATCTTAGGCAAGGAGACCTGCTCAGGATGTACTCTGTGGCTCTGCTCCACAACTGTATGATTCAAAACAGATTGATGGGGAAAAATCAAGACATGATTGCTCGATGTTTTTTTGTAACGTCCATGTTTTATGTTCTATTCGAGAAGGACACTCCTGCAAAACAACTCTTGATTTTTAGTGACTTAAATAAACCTGTATTCTAAATGCAGTTATAAAGATAGTAGGATCAAAACCATGGAGCAAGTAGTCCGTGTGTGGCTTGAGATGGGAGACAAACCTTAGCTAACTTCTCCAGACCAGAGATGTCGATGGCAGCTTCAGAAGGAGCGTTCTCTCGATTATTCCTCATTGCTTGGAGGACGTCTCTCAGCGCAGCCTCCAGGTCTCCTTTCTCTTTTGACAGCTCTTCAACTATGGGTTAAAACAAAGCACAAAACCACATCTGTGACACTGATGCATTTCTTTAAAATAAAAGTCGTATGTTGTGAAAAGCTGCACTAACTACAGGACATTATTCTCTTCTATTAAGGGTTGAGAGACAGGTGTACAGTGTTAATGTCCATGTGTACTTACGCTTCATGTTGAACTGCGTCTTCTGGAGTTTTAGCTCTCTCTCCTTGTTGCTCAGTTCCTTTTCTAGGTACTCATTCTGCAAATAACGGTTTGTCAAAGGCTAACAAAGAAAACCTTTATAGCTGAAGGTGCAACACGTGTTTTTTTTTCCTGAAAAATAAAAATATAGTATGAGGCGCTAACGTCAAAATTAAGCCCCGCCCACTTTCAGGTGAAAAGCCTGCATTAGACCAAAGCTGAAAATAATAGTGTCTTCATGTCTTAAAGCTGCTGAGTCACATATTGCACCTCAAACAACAAATAAATCCAGAGGTTTCTTTACTTCCTCTCCAGAAAAAAGGAGAGTAAAAGAAAGGATCAGAAATCTCAGTCTCAGTGTCAGCCTGCTGCCTGCCACTCGTCCCCCGGCAGACCCACCGGACATCCATCCCCTATTTATCCTCTGTAAGCTGTCTCTGCCGTCTGACCAGACATCTGACTCCATCTCCATATCTCTGGACTCATTAAACCCTTTCTGACCAGCAGAGAGATTGTTTCCTGGCATCACTTTAACATTTTAGGGGGGAAATCTGCATTTTTTTTTTAATAATCGTGTTTTTAGAATCTGACTTAATACAAAGGGCATGGATTAAATGTATTTTTCCATTCTGCTACATTTACTTGTGATGTTTTTTGTCAGTACTCAACACAATATGCCGTGTTGCTTTCTTTACGATTGAAAGTAAGATATGTAAATAAGCGTGTAATCATTTCATTTCATGGCGTCCTTCTGACATTCTTGATATAGAGCAGACCACCCTGGATAACTGATGATCAGATAAAATGAAATGCTAAATACAAACAGTTGTGGATAAAATGACAACCTATAGTTCTGTGGGAAAGCCATTAGCTCCAACGCTGAATTAACCCTTTAGCAGGAAATAGCTTCTCTTTAAAAGCACGTGGGCTTGACTGAATTTGACATGTGAGAAACGACGTGATTGGTTCCAGGCTTACTTTGTGTCTGATCTCTTCATCTGAGCGAGTGCTGCTCGGTTTGAGAGGCAGCTGTTCACTCCTGCTGGACCGGGAGTCCTCCTCCTGCAGCAGGCTGGACCCCGGGACGCCTATAGAAAGAACCGAGTGTTACTTACACTTTAGAAACAGTGCAATGTGTGCATAGAATCAATCTGTTTATCACTTTTAAGAAGGGGGAAACAACCTCTTAAAGACTGGTTGGTTGTTTTGTAGATTGTTCTGGTTTTATTTACCATCATTTTGAGTCATGTCCTCCCTCGAGCTCTTTCTAATCTATCCAAATATTAAATAATGTCATATTTTAACACATTTAAGGTTGAAATCATGTGCAAATAAAGCCACATCATGATGAGACACACTACAATGGTTTCAAAGAAAATGTTTCATACACATACTTTGCAGATTAATGAATAAAGGATGTTCTTTTCTAAACTTATACTGGGTATTTTTCCCAAGATGCTTAGGAAAAATCATGAATTGCAATCACTTGCACTCCAGAAACTAGAGATCAGACAAATAGAAACCCCCCACACTATCCACTCTGATACAGCATCTCATCTGAAGACAGGGAGCTATGTGACATGGCTGTTTGTTGACTACAGTTCAGCATCAAACACCACAGCTCCCTCATTAAAAGCTCAAGGACGGAGGATTGGACGGCTGACTTCCTGGCCCTAGGTAGTGAGGGTAATTCCAAACCGACCCCTGCAACTTCCTACTACCAATTTGCACATTAGCTGGAAGGTTTCGCCTCATTAAGTTTTGTTCCAAACCAACTAGTGGGGAGTGGGAGTGATTAAACCCTCCGTCTGCATCTGTCCTGACTTGACCCGCTGTACTGCCTGACCATAAGCAACGCTGTTTGTGTCATGAAACAGAAAACTGAGGAAAATAAGATTAACATTTAAATTGTGATGCACATAAACCATTTTAAGCTTACATTATATATTCCTTTAACTAAAGGATCATATATACCTGTGTCGAGTCTAGAAAACTGTTCATTTGATTGTGCAATTGTTTTATATTGACAGGGACTGTTGCACAAAGCAAGCAGCTCATAAAGATCAGATCTAAAAAAAACAGTAAGGCCACATAGAGACCAAGTTTTATAATAATAAAGTATTCTGCCGGAGTTCCTGCTGAAGCTTGCTGCTGTATTTGAACCCTAAAAAGGAGGAGCCCCCTTCAGCTGAGAGTGTGACTATGTATGAAGATCACTCATTCACAGAGTGGGAGGGTGTAAGGGTCGGTTTGGAATTGGCCTCTAGTGTAACTTCATAATCAATTCCATTCTTCATTTTCTGACGACATGACCGTGGTTGTGATAACAGATAACATGCTTTAGGGGTATCCCCTTCAATATGAGGTCATTTATAACCTGAAGTGACATATCAACTGAGTGACATACAAACTGAGTGATATACAAACTGAGTGACATACAAACTGAGTGATATACAAACTGAGTGACATACAAACTGAGTGATATCTAAAAAAAAAGGCAATACAATAATAGCCTTTAAAACAGTTCCATGAGTTTTGCGTCACCTCTTTCCTTCACGATGCGCCGTATTTGTTTCTTCAGCTCCAGCCTCTCCTCTTCCAGCCGTTCAATCTGGAATGAAATGAAGCATTTGGGGCGGGGGGTTGTTGTGGTAATAAAAGCAGTTACTGTAACATTAAGTAATCCCTCTTTACCTCTTTGGTGAGGACTTGATTTTCTGCCTTGTACTGTCGCTGTCTTAGATCTTTGGCTCGCCTGAACTGAGTCAGATCTACTTCCTGTTTTGGCTCCAGACCTTGGGATTTAAGAAAAGAAAACAGAGCAAACAAAAGTAAAATGAATGTTTCCATGTTGGTCAGTGTCTTCATAGATGAAAAGATGGGGAAAAGATAGGTTTTTTGGAAGAACTGACCCAGTTTTTCTCGGAAATCCTCGTTTTCGTCCATGAGGTCATTGATTCTCATCTCAAGCTGGTTGATCTCTTTGGTCATGGCCTCTGCCTCAAGATCTCTCACTCTAATTTGATATTTACACTCTTTGATCTCCGCAATGGCTGCTTCCAGGCCGTAAATGCCCTGTAAGAAAAAAACAGAACGTTGATGATTACTCTTCCTTTTAGAAGCATGGCGTGGCCCTTTTTTTTTTCCTGTATGCTTTTTTTCTGTCAATTATGATGTGATCAGACACGGTGGGAAACAAACACTTAGCTTGTAGACCCAAAAAGCACGCTGATCACACCATAGTCACATCGATGTCTATTTGAGGCGATGGTGGACAAAAAAAAAAAACTTTCCCTTCTTGGAATTTGAGTTGTGACGCATTCGTTTTGGATGTTTAAAACGTTGAGGTAAAAAAGAAGAGACTTACAGACTCATACTGACTCAATCGGTTCGAAGCCTCAATGAGTGCTTTGTCTTTTTCCTCAGCATCAGCCTCTGCGAGCTTTACAGCCCGCTCTGCTTCCGCCACTCTTGCGTCTGCAGCCTCCAGCTTGGACTTCAGCTCTTCCATCTTCCTCTGAGTTACAGCCGATGGTAGGCCTTGAAAAAAAGAAAAGAATAAGTGAATATTTTTTTCGACTACAGACCAAAGTGACCACCTGCCCGTTCCCCTCATCAAAGCAAAGTCATCTAAAATACTCAACATCTGTATAGTATGTTTAAAAGACAACAGCAATGAATGCTAACAATGAACAGATACAGGAGAAGATTAATGACTGGATTGGCAGGTTGGCTCCACTCCCTCCTGAGGCAAACGACTTGCTTTGGCTTCAAAAAGCTTTATTGCTGCCGGCTACGGGCCAGAGCGACCTTCTTCAAAGCAGTGAGACTGAACCAAACACTAAAGCTGTGAGCTGTAAAACCCAAAAAGTGAAGTGAGGGGCTAAGAGGCGGCGTGGAGGTCAGAGCCATTACTCACAGGGGGCTTGTACCCTGTCATTTTTACATCACTGCATAGCCACCACGGCCCACGGTAGACCAGCTCACACAAACAGACTGTAATATCCCTGATGTGCGACACCACTGCTCATGTGCAATAAACACTCATGAACATTACGCTTTATTGTCTTTTTCTCAATTGAATTACAGTTTGTTAACATCACCATCTTCCTCACTATTTTTACACGGTGACTTTGTACTTGTTTCTTTGCCACGGTGTACTTGTTTTGTCTGTCTATTAATTTTGCTGTAGTCTGCTGTTTTAATGCCAGAAATGTCACAATTGCAGCACAAATAAAGGATATCCTATTCTGATTCTAAATCAGAATCTAAGTCTCTAAGTGGTTGATAAAGGCCAGCTAACCAATCAGAGCAGCTCTGGTTTCAGACAGAGGGTGAAAAGAGGTGCTGCAGGACAGGCAGTATGAGAAAGATAAAGAGCTTTTTGAACATTAAAGCGTGGAGACATGTCACAGGAGAGACACTAAATAAGGTTTAGGCCTGCAATGAGTCAGAGAAGTTACATGATTATATATTTGACCTACGCATTGTAATAAATCAAGCTGCTTTGGGGCACTTTGAGTGGGCATTCCATGTGCTTCTCCTTTAAGTTGGGAAGTGTTTAGTTAGGGATCCTAAGCGGGGATACACCCACCTCTGTCTTTCTTCGTGGACGTCTTTAGATCCTCGATGAGCAGGGTGTGCTTCTCCATCTCCCCCGTGTACTGCTCCACCTGCTCGCCCAATATCTTGATTTGATTATCCCTCTCTTGGACGGCCTTTAAGAAAAAATCCCCAACAATTTTAAATGACGAGAACGTACAGTATGTGTAAGACAGATCGCAGCTGGAGCATTATCTGCACTTTCATCTTTAAAGGAACAGTTATGAAATGAAAGGGAGGCTGAGGTTAAGAGGCACAGGACAGAGGAAACTTACAGTGCAGAGCTCATATATGACCTGGCCCGCAGCCCAGAGAGATGGAAGGGAGGACAGGTTTATAGAGCATGCCGAGGCGAAGAGAGAAAGCACGAAAGAGCACAAAATGACAAATAGATGGAAGAACATGAAGTGACAGTCCACTCAGGACTGCCCTGCTTTCGAAGGACACACATTAAGGAATGTTCTTTCCAAACTGCAGTAAACTTTTAAATGCAGGCTCTGGAAAAACTCCGAACCCTCATTTCAAAGCTATTCAGACATATAGACACATCATTTGATACGGCTTTCCCAGGAAGAATATAAATCCTTATGCATTAGGGTGCCATAACTTTGATATATATATAAACAATTACAGTAATTACACTCTAGTTTTGATCCTATCTTCCCCATCAATAACACATTTTTGCACGGTGCTCCAGAATCTGACTACATGAATGATGATGTTTTGGGACAGACCTGCTGCAAGGCGATGATGTTGCTTTTGTCCATGTCCATCTGGGCGGAGCGCAGTTTCTCCCTCAGATCCCGGATCATCTGCTGGTACACCACAATTTCATCGTCCTTCCCAGAGAGCACTCTCTGTGTGGGAGAGAAAGATCCAGTTAGGCTCATGGAACACCCGTATTGATCCTGGGGAACAGTTTGACAAATATCTGCCATGTGGAATTGTTTATTTTCTATGTTTTTGGGCCACAGGAGACAGGGTTGAGACGGGAAGACAACTGTTCCCGTGACAGATTCGACCCCGGGTCATCTGCTTAAGGAACAAGCCTCAGTATATAGGACACCAGCTCTACCAATTGAGCTTAATGGCGTCCCAATTTATATATTTTCTTATGTACATACTTATTATTTGCTATTATTGGCTCCTTCGATATTTTCACATGTTCACTTACTGCTTATTATTTTGCCCTGTAGTCATGTGATTTTATCCTCCACCCCTCAGACTGTAAGCACCATATACATGATGATGGTGACTTCTTTAGCGTCTCGTTACTTTTAACATATATTAATGACCACACAGTTATTTTCCACATTTATTTGTCTTGTATATTTACATTTTATAGAGTAAATATGTACAATAACATTTCATTTCATTATTGCAGTGCATTGTTATTGCTGCTACCTCTTCTTTCATCACTGCTTTTATAGACTGCGTGCCTATTTTTATTACGGCAGTGAGATTTGCTGGTAAAGTTTTGCTTGTATAATGACAATAACGATATTCTGATTTAATTTATTTGTACTCGCCTCTTTATTGAATATGTCAGTCTACTATTTGTGCCTTTTATCTGCACTTTTCCCTTTGCTGTGACTATGTAAATGTCCTTGCTGCGGGACAAATAACTGGATATCTAACTCTGATTCTGATCTGACCTCGATAACGTTGGTAAAAAGGCGTAATAATTTGCATATTTACAGGATTATTAGTTGCTTGAAACCAGCAAGGTGTGGAGGATCAACAGCAAGGAAACACTGACACAGAATCATTATTCTAGATATGATGCTGTGTACCATATCATAAATTGAGGAGCCAATGGTCCATTCCCAGAGCATCACAATATCCCGGGAGTAAAGGTAATAGACGGATAAAGGTAATCCCAAATACCTAAAGGCAGACGCATTTCAACTGTTGCACACTATACCATCATATCCACTTTCATAGTTGTAGATATTTTCTTGAAACCCACCTTCCACTCCTCCACTTTAGCATTGACGGCTGCCATGATGGGGTCGTCCTCTTCATTCATGTTATGGATCTTATCGGTCAGCTCTCTGACCTGCACAACGAACACACACTCCATAATAAATACCTTGCAGTAATAAGATAGACGGTGTAGGTTAACATGTCAGCATTAAAATGTACATTTAACAAACCACACCCAGCTGCAGTTATAACATTTATTAAAAAGACACAGTGTGTCATGTTTCCTGATAGTAGTGCATGTTCCTCTGCATCTCATTGTGGCATTTACAAGATTCCAGAGTGCCCGATAACATCTTGGTTCACATTTAATCAGTGCACCTGTACACAAGTCTTCAGTTTGTGCGTTGCAGGCTCGTGATTTATTACCCTGAAGCCCATTTGTCTGAGAGTCATGACGGTAAACAGTACGAGCAGCCTGTGATAGATGTCGAACATTTCCAGTAAACCATATCCACATGATCTGACCTGACCCATCCCAACAGGACTATTGGGCGGAGATTTTTACAACTATTTGGAATTAATTTGGGCCCAAGTCTGTCCAAGTATCGCCTTTTTACCTTCCCTCCCTTCACCCACTGACAGCTTTTACAACCCTTCTGGCTACATGGTTCTGTAATTAATAAATAGTATAAATGTGAAGCTACTCACTGGAAAGGAGACATCATTTTTTATTTATTTGTAAATGTTAAAGGTCTGAAGAGGCTAAAATTCCCACACACACTCCCCCCCCTTGCCTGTCATAAGGACATCACCATGTCACACTCACGCTTCTATTGGCTAGCGCTCTAACACATTGTACGTGATAGGCTAAGGGGCGGGACTTCTCTAAGCGGTTGACAAATCACAACAGAACTGGCCAGCTAGCCAATCAGAGCAGACAGGGCTCTGGTTTCAGACAGAGGGTGAAAGAGGTGCTGCAGCACAGGCAGTATGAGAAACATAAAGAGCTTTCTGAACATTAAAGCATGGAGACATGTCCCAGGAGAGACACTAAATACTAATATGAGCATGATAGTGCCGCTCTGACTTAGCAAAGAACAGGCTTTCCAAGGAAATGCATTTTAGGAGACACATGGGGATAAATGTCCCTATTTCTCCAAAAGTGTTGCCCTTTGGAGGGGTGTCAGCTATTTTTTTTGCTCTGGTTTTGGGCAATACTTGGCTTGTTAGTATTTACACTCTTCACAGTGAAGATTTGCTTTCTTACTTTTGATAAACCCTCTGACAAACAAACCCAATTTAACAAGTCTTTAAAACACACCTTTTTCATCAGCGCTGCGTGGTTTGAAAGTGAGTTTATGAGCAGTGATTGACACTAAGAACTCCTTGGCTGTGATTGGTTGTTTTCCATGGAGTGAGCTTAAATCCGGTAGAGGCAATAAAGAGCATTCGGAGAAGGCAGAGGAAGATTATCAGCCTCATGCACGACCATCAGGATAAAGGGAAAGCTTCAGCACAGTTTTTACTTAAAGCTCCACCTGCAGCTCTAAGCTTGAGTAAACAATACGTAGTTTATTAAATTTGATCTCTACCTGCAGCTTTGCATGATCCCTCTCTTTCCGGAGCTGGTCCATGATGGAGTCGGTCTGCTGCACAACAATCTTCATCTTGTTGTACTCGTCCGTCATCTTCTCCATCTCCCTCACCGACTCCTCCAGACTTTTCTGCATCTGCTCGTTCTGCGTCTTCAGGTGTAGGTTTTCATCTTCCGCTCGCTAATGGACATAAAATAATACAATACATTTGTGGTAAACACATTTAACAGATGAAGAGGAAAGGTAGATGAAGGATTGGAAACAGCCCTGACGTTGCTTGTTTGCAGCACTTTAAACACCTTTTCGTCATCAAGGGTAGTTATTTCAAAGACTGCTGTTGCCAGACTTTCAAAAATAATGGTCTGTTTACATAATCCCCACATGGTTGAATCGACCAATAGATTTCTAGGAACCTGCAGGTCTTCCAGGCACTGGTAGAGCTGTCGGTTGGCCAGGTTGAGCTTCCTCTGCGTCTCAGCGTTCTCGTCTCTGGACGGGGACGGCACCTTCTGCTCCAGCTCCCCGCGGTAGAAGTCCACGTCCTGCAGGAGCTGCTCATTCTGAGTGGTGCATAGAGGACCAGAATTAGAACAGAGAAAGAACTGGATCTCATTCAACTTAAAACACTGTATTTGATGAAAGACAACTGATTTATGCTTTGGTCTGAAACTGTCACTTGGGAATTAGATTATTTGACTAACGAGTTAATTGATATTCAACAATTTTGACTATAAATCATACATTTAAGGATTTTGGGACGTGGGAACCTGTAATAGGTATATTTCCTCACACTTTATAGGCTAATTAAACTACAAAAGAAGGGAATATTTGCCAGATTAATAGATAACACTGTTAATAACTGAAGATAGTGCCGATCAATGTCCAATTTCTGTTCAAATAAATCTATAACAACCCCGTGTCTGTGGGATCATTTGTAAAAACAGCTTCATCTGTAGTAGATCTTTTGTGAGATTTTCTGCAGCATCCTCTTCATCCCCTGTGGGAGTATTTCAGCCCTTTCCCTCCAGACCGAGATTTAGACATCCAGTCCAGGTCTAACAGGCTGAATAAATACTTGAATTCTCAGGCGACCAAATGCTCAACTGATGATTTGTCTCTCATTGAACTACCTTGGGGTGCAATGAGGATTTGAGCCATGGCACACTCTTGTTTCCTGTCATCACTTGATGTATTTTGGTACGTTTTCTGTACTAGAGTCTGTGTACTGACATTTCAAATCGAAGATATACTGTATTTCCCCTCGGAAATGAAGGTAATGTTGTAGTTGAGACAAGTTATCTACACTCTACTACCACTAATCTACCACATCACTTTACTCTGGAACTCTGGGAAACTGCACTATTCATTCATAGATATAGTACACTTCATTTATACACCCAGGACTAAAAAATACACTACCTAATGCTGATTTATATCCTGCTTACCTGATACCTTCCTCTCTGGTCTGTATGCAAGTTATGATTTACTTGTTTATCGAACTCTCTCTTACCTTTGGTGTGTTACTTGTAGGTTTAGCTACAGCAAACTAACCATTTAGCAGCAGTAATACATGAGCAACAGGTGAATGTAGATACCTGTACTCCACATTCTAGCTCAGTTGAAGTATAAAACTATAAACACTAACACTATCGGACTGACGCTTATTCTGAATAACTGTAATCTAATTGGACTTCACTATCTCCATGACTTACCTTCTTCTTATGCTTTTTTATCTACGCCAATGGAGTAGGAGATGAAAAGAGACGATGAATAGCAAGAAAGCATTTATGAGGAGAAAAATGCCAGAGCTCACAAATTAAAGTTATATATGAAGTAAGAAAAGACGATGGACTGAGTGATGGAGTAAATGGATGAAACAGCACAAGTCAGGATCTGTATCATGTCGTGCCAGCAGTCACATACCTCTCTCTTTAGTTTCTTGACCTCATCCTCAGCCTCCTCTGCTCGCACAAGCAACTACAAAAAAAAAAAACAGAACAGTGGATAAAAATGCAGAAACACTGAGAACATTTAGCATCACCAGATTTATAACAAACACCAAAGCAGCCGCAAAGTGAGGCGAGCTGCCACGCAACGATGAAAAGCTGCGAACTCAGCGACCTGGGCCTTTCGATTTGGGCCTAACTTCAGGATAGGGATATTTTGATGGTGAAGGCAAATCGTGGAAAGAGTTTCTGCAGACAATCAGCAAAAAGATCCCCGGCCTTAATCAAATAAACACGCCTCCTGGCCACAGTTAGATATAGTTATTGAGGCGAGACGCACGTGCACTTGGCCATAGCCTAGTTCCAGCCGTTTATCAGTGACAGTATTTTATTATACTTATCGATTATTTATCTTCATAGTCAACTGTATATATATATCTTTCCTCTAATGCCAGTTTATTTCTATTTCTTCTTTAGAGTTCTTAATTTCCACTTATGTGCTCTGCCTTGTATTGTATTATGCTGCTGCAACACAAACATTCCCAGTTTGTGATTAATAAAGTAACTCTTGTCTTATTATGACATTATTTATACATTTTCTGTATTCACTCTTCAACATTCAATGACGTTATTTTTTTCTGTAATTCTGTTATGATTATTTAATCAGTGGAATGTGACTAGAAGCCGAAAACGTTAAATATAATTAGTGAAACTAAAGATAATTAGTCAAATATCCCACAAAATTACACGAGTATATCAAAACATACGCCGTTTAATAAAAACTGGTTCCAGTCTTCTATTTATTTTATTACTCTATCATTTCCATATGACTACATTTGTAATAATATTATTAACATATATTACTCTATCCAATCATTTAAAATTCCATTTAGTTGAAAAAAATATGTTTTATTAAAACAAATATTCATAACAAACTGGAAAAAGCAAAGTATGGCTTTTCAATGGATGTACAATAGTAGTGAGGGAAAGGAATCACCAGGTGTTTCTCTTCTGTAACTGTACTTCCCATTGATGTGCAAAATGTATTTTTTTATGTGCCATGTGTCTTCAATACAAATATAAATAATACACATCAATAAAACTCACTTTTTCCATGAGCAACATGGGAGAACAATAATTATCTTGTTCTTTAAATTAAATACCAGCACAATGTCTTTCTAATGAGCTGTTATCTGTAGGTCATCCAAGGACTGAATACTTAATCCAAAACCCCATGCTGTGTGTTGGAATCATGGGTAAATTGTTCATACCTCCTCGTTTGTTTTCTTTTCCTTGCCCATGTCCTTCTTTAAGTGGGTCACCTCCTTCTCCCTCTGCTCTAGCTGGGTCTCGAGCTGCCGAATCTCATCCCTCAGAAAGCGGCTATCTGGCCCCGTGCCCAAGTGCTGAGCCGTACGGATCGGAAACAATACAAACAAACACCCAAACAACCCCCACTTAGTGTCCTATCACCTCCATCTGTTCACAACACTAATACATGCATACACAGTCATGAACAAGACATTTCCTTAGCATGTCAAACTGTGGGGAGCCAACTCTGATTGCAAACCTTTGAAATTGAAGTAACAATCGGGTAAAGTATTGGTTGTAAGCATGCAAGGAATTAGCTCTAATCTTCTTAGCTGTCGTTCAGTGGTCACCACAACCAATTCCTTTGTAGCCAGGGTTACACTCTATGATTGGCTTAAGATTTGACGTGGTGCCGGAAGTAAAACAATGACGCGTGATTTCCAGCTAGACACAGTAATCTGTTGTTTGTTATTTTCCCATATTTAAAAGTATTAACATTCTGCCAAGCTGAAAAAAAGAAACATCCGAATAGCTCAAGGAGTTACATACACGAAATCATGCAAAAATACAGAAAATAGACTCCAGATGTAGACAGACACACGCTAAAAGCGTTACCTTGTGTTCTCGTTCCAGCCTCGACACCTTGGCGAGGAGTTCCTTTTCTAGAATGCAGAACAAATAATCCACAACGTTAATAGAGATATGCTAGCAAAACTTGAAAATAAATATCTACTGAATTGTTCTTCCACTTACCCGTTTTAGCATAATTTACACCAATGTCCTCGACAAAGTTGGCAGCAATAGTAGCCTCCCGATCCTTAATCTTCAGGCGGAGGGAGAGACGACAATTAAGTGTTAAATTACATGTCTTAGATGCTAAATATCAAGCAGAATAAGAATGAAGAAGAACCAAGGTCAATTATTTGAACTTAGGTGAGTAATTATTAATACTAACAATATAATTGCTTATTGAAATATATTGCCAGTGGGTTTGCTGGTAGATGTGAGCGGAGGGGATGAGAATATGGCAATAATCATAATGAAAACACCTTTAATAGGGTCTGGAAGACTCTGAGGACTTGGACAATGTTCTCCGGGGCTTTATCCTTCACCTCCCATTCTTCAGTCTGCATGGAAAGCATGGTTTGAAGTAAAAGAAACAACAACTGTAGAGCCATTTGAACTCATAGTAAAAATACTGATACATCACAGTTATCTAGACCAAAACAGGGACAGACGGGAACACAAAAAGTTTAGAACATACGAACATTAACATACATATTAAATTGAAAGTTTTCCTTGGACTGACAGCATTCACTGAACATGTGCATTAAGTTTTGCAGGCTAAAACTACTGGAGATATCCAGGTCAACATTACCCACAGAAGGAGGGGCAGTCAAAGCAAAACAATCTGATAAGTTTAGCTGACAAAGCCACTGAGAAAGGATTTATAATATCCACTGGGCAAGGATTTATAATAGGCCTACCCTGAACAATAATCTACAATAAGATCAGCAGGACGGTAGTCTTTCCTTTCGCCAGTAGCCATGGATAAACACACATGGCACAGTTGCATTTTTAAACCAGAGAAACGTTATAGTTTACTCAACTCTACAGAAATTAAAAGGAGTAAATTATTCACAGTGTTGTGAAGTGTTGGAAATTACCAAAACAAACATGCCGAAGATCTCGTCCACTTGGTCTTTTTCACATTCAAGCAGACTCTCTGGGTCAATTCTGGTCACTTTATCCCACTCCAGAGCAGCAGGCATCTTGGCAGTAGCGTGTTAGTTAATATTTAACGAGGAATTGTGCAGAATAAAAACCTGTCAGCTACACAATGTTAGTGTTAGCTGGTCAGGTAGCTCTTTTAAGGTTAGGAATACATGGCTAAACATTGCCTTGTAGCACGAAATGAGCTGTTTCCTGCAATAAGGCTACTTTGAGATTGGTTTAGATAACAGCTAGCTACATTTGTGATTACTTTTAGGTACGTTAAGTAAGTACAAACTGCTACCACAAATTCGTCTCGAGTTTATTAACTAGCTAGCTGTGTGTTAAAAGTTGAAAACAAATGTGTGTTCTTATTTAACACCGCATGTTAAGATAAGTTAAATGTAAAGGTGTGTTAAAATGACAGTAAACGTCCACCCTGAGGCTTCCATGATGCTTCGGCTGCTAGGTTACCGTTGACAACACCACAGCAGTAACTTGGTTAGCTTGAACAAGCTAACGTTAGTCCTCAAGGAAATACAACTACAACTTCAAAGGAAACGCAGGGTAAGTCCTCTCAAGGAATTTTACAAAACTAAACAGGCTTGGCGGATAGAAAATTACAACAAAGTACTTATTAGTCGTATTTTAACAACGTTTGTCAAAAAAAAAGCACCGAGTATTTTTAGCTAACGTTTAACTTGCGCGGTCCCCTCTGCACCGGAACTGATAGAGAAGCTGCATTGAAGTTAGCTTTCTGCTTACTAAACCCCAGGAAGCGCGTCAGCCGTTGAAGCAGAGTTTCTGAATGTCTATAGTGGCCAAGCGGTGGTACTACAGCTTCCTTGACGTAATTTTGACCCGAAAATACTTTTTCCCATTGACTTACATTGGGGAAGACACCTCTGTAAATCAGCGTATAATTTTTTTCGAGCTACAAAAACTACCCAGTATGAACACTGTTATAGAACCTCATTTAAATCACCACGGTCTCAAAGTTGTAAAATGTGCTAAAAGATGAATACAGAGTTATTTTCTCCTCTCCATTAATTTGACTGAGCCTCAAGCAGGAGATCGGGGTAGGGTTTAAGGGAAAACTCAACTGCGCATGCTCTGTGGGCCCACATACGGGTACTTTGACGGACAATCTTTGCTTCATGCGCCACTGAGCGACTCTCATAGGAATGAACGGTGCTCCACCTCCGACGCTGTATTTCTCTTTATACATCCATGCTTGCTAAATTCTGCACTCCGTATGTGTGAAAATGTTAACCATTCCTACGTTTTGATATCACATATGCAGTCACGGTCAGCGCTTTTATAGCCACGGTAGGTGGGACATTAAAGAAAATAACTCGTATTAATCTTCCTCCACCATAACCGTCTGAAAAGCTTGTATACACCTAGTTAGCATTAGCTAGCTGCTAAATTAGCTTTATCGTTTGCTAACGTTGTATTGCAGATGCCGGTTCAAAATGGTCAGAGCAGGCATGAGCTTCTTTAACTCCATGACCAAGCGATAGCAATGTTGACTTTATTTGTATTACAATGCTTGTGATATAACTATATAAAGAGGGCATTTAAGCTAGCATTGGTTTAAAATTGCTGTTAAGCTCCACCCTGCACATTTTTTTGCAGCCAGCTGTTACTGTGCCGGATGCATGTCTGTTGTAATTTCTTCATAAGCTTAAAAGGGTGGTAAAACTACCTTTGAGTGAGTTTTGGGACAATATGTAATGAAAAGCACACTAAAAGAACAATAAAAGGCACATACTCTATGAGGTTGTTCTATAAACTTAGCCTATCCAAGTTATTTGAAGAGCTTCATTGTGGGTATGATTGAATACTTGCCAACTCCTAGAAGGAAATAAGTCTTTGACAAGTTACCTGTTTTAAATATGTCAAACCCCCTATTTTGTTGTCCATTACAGAGATCAATGACGGCTTTGGTCAGCCATGGCTGTCGTGTCATGGAAGGAAATTTTACTTTTGACTGGACTGGTGGTGGGATGTTACTGGAACAGTCTGTCCTGCGGCTTTGTGTTTGATGATGTCTCAGCAATCCTTGACAACAAGGACCTACGACCCTCAACCCCTCTCCGCAACCTATTCCTCAATGACTTCTGGGGAACACCCATGTCTGAGGTAAGTCATTGTCCATGACACACCTCTGGTTTTATTAGGGACAATGAGTTCAATTTAACTTGAGGGAACTTTTTTGCCACCTCTGCATATTAACCTGACTATAATTGTTTAATTAAACATAACTTAAAAGCTATCCCAAACATTTGTCCCCCTTTAATGTCTCTCATTGTGTATGTCCCATTACAGGAGCGGAGCCATAAATCTTACCGACCCTTGACGGTACTCACCTTTCGACTGAACTACCTCTTCAGTGAGCTGAGCGCAGCCTCCTACCATCTTCTCAATGTTGTTTTACACGCCGTAGTGTGTGTGCTGTTCCTGCGAGTGTGCCGGTTGTTCCTGGACAACACTTCCAGCTTGGTGGCAGCATTGCTGTTTGCTGTGCACCCCATCCACACTGAAGCTGTAAGTATACATTTGCTGGGTCAAGGTATTGTGAGGATGTAAATATGGTCAAGCTGATCCACTGAAATGGTGTTGTAATAATCAGTGACCAATGAAGTGTATGTGTAAAGCAATGTGCTATTAGTTATAGATAGATGAATACAGGAAATGTATCGGTTGGATTTTTCAATTGCTTTTCAAGCATGTGGTTGCTCTGATGTAAGAGATGCTGCTTTCTAGGAACCAACATTTGACGCTGTTCAGCCTTTCATAACTAATTTCTTGGTCAGGAAATGCCAAGCCTATCTCCTCAAGCAAAAGTGAGGCTTTTTCTAAATTGATTCCAACCACACTGGAAGGTACAGCGTAACCAGCAGGCAGTTGGTCTACGGCGCCATTGTCCACTATTACATAGTACTTCTTTTTGACTGGGCTTTTACTTTAATTTGGAAGGTACACTGAAAAATGTGGTTATGTTTTAAACCAGGCCAAGGCATAACATTATTCAACATTATTTAAACACACCTCAATACTGTTTACATGCCTACTGCAGCAATTGGAGTTAAGCATCTTGCCGCATTACACTTTGACATGTAGCGTCTGGGGATCATCCATCTCAGCCCAAACATGAAACGAGCAACACTGACTGAGTAGTTAAATAAAATCATCCACAGATGCATCACACAATCTAGAAGAGCAAATTCATCATTTCAGAACTCTTGAGTCGATCTCTCATTACGGGAAAAGTTTTGAGATCCAACATGTGAAAAGAAAAGTGTATTAATGTTAATGCTGGACACCGGGAGGAGAGGATTAAGGAATCACTCGTCTGATGCTTCCAATACTTCTATAGCATCACCACCTCAGCTTGATCAAACATGCAACAGACCTCTCAGTCATGCCCTTTTCTTTCTGGGAGTGTTGTTACTCCACGGGATGAATACTAAATCCCACAAAGGAGCTACATGTAGTGAAAACCTGCCCCATTACCTGAAGATTGTTACATCGTGCCCTTATGACCTGCTCAGGGTGTGAGCATATCTTATCCCCCACATCTGCTTTGAACGCATTCCTCATGAGATAAATCAACTCAAGTTACTGTATCTGTCCGTCAAACCCCTTCGGATAGTAGAACAATGACCATCCCTCCTTAAGTGTAGTTGCCACAGCTGTCAATCTTGAATATTATCCGGACCACGATTGTTATTTAACTTGAGAGGAAACCGGAAACCTCTATCATTTGAACTTGATCTCATTCTCCTCTATAGGGCCTGTCTAAAAAAGCCTTTTCCCCAATTAGGACTCTGTAATTCATCCTATTGAACGGAGCCGAGCTGATGAGCCGACGGGCCCTGACCGGAGGAGATAAACAGAGAAAACATTCTGCTTCTACTGTTACACAGCATGCACCGCTGCGCCAGTCTTCCTCATGGTGTTCTCTAATCTATGCAGAGACTCTCAGACTTCTTGAATGGAAACAATTTGCCTCACAAATGAGCCCTTAGAGTTAGTCCAGCGAATGTCCTTCATGTTATCGCCGTCTGGAATCTCTCTCTGAACGGATCATTTGTTTTTGAGTTATGCCCCAAGCACTGAAGGTCCCTTCATGATAAGTGCGTACAAAGAGTGCCTGTGTGTCCCTGTGTCTTTCTCACTGTGTTTTTTTGGGTTATCTGTCTTCT
The DNA here is from genome assembly GCF_036324505.1 of Eleginops maclovinus. Classification (NCBI taxonomy): domain Eukaryota; kingdom Metazoa; phylum Chordata; class Actinopteri; order Perciformes; family Eleginopidae; genus Eleginops; species Eleginops maclovinus. The sequence continues at coordinate 3,504,788 of NC_086350.1, read as the reverse complement.
TGAATGGAGAATCCGTTTTTTTTTAAGTGTCTTCAAATACAAATAATTGAGTGTACTAACTCCACAGCAGTATATTAACCCCCTAGAATGGCATTTGGGTGAAAGCGCTCACTGAAAAGCGGCGCCCGATGCTGTACACATTGGACAACCACACGAGGGATTTGTAGCCATCCAGACACATTGACAAACAATAATTGTGGTCAACCATTCTACCATTGCGTTGGACTAAATGTGATGGACTGACAAGACAACTAAGCAAATGCACCACATGTTCCTTTCATGTCTTGTGAATCCATCAATTCCCTGACTTTTGATGAAAGGACAAGTCATAGCGTGAAGTAGCTCTATACTTATTTAGATAATGCAGTTGTTTGCAGACATTAGTGCAATCAAACTGAAACAGTGGGTATAGCACTTGGTCATTGATGTTTACTTGGTCTTCGTGTAGCGAAATAGACCCAGAATAAGACATTTGTCCACCTTTATCAACCGAGCATAGCTGCACTAAAGCTGCCTGATAAAGTAAGTCCAGTTATTGTGATTCTGTTTGAACATTAATTGAGTCTGGATGTTAATACCCGTCTGGATGAAGTACAGGATACACTCTAGACACAACAAACTTTGAGGATTAGTCCATTGAAAAGCTTACTTTCGGTTATGGAGGAAGTGAGAGTGTCATTTCTTCCACACGAGGGCAGTCATTATTTACACAGATGACAGGAGGAGTCAATGTCAAAGAGGCACAGTACATCTGCTTGTAATCTGCGTAGGGAAAGGACTTGACCGGTTTTACAACTGGATTCCAGGCTGTAAATGTGTAGGAGCCAGATATAGTATGATGCTATTTGAACATTTTACATTTTACACTTAGCCTACCGCAACGCACGTGGGGTTGGCAGCCGTAGCAATGAGGATATCCATTAGAAAGGGTGGTAGGGAAATACTTTATTTGGTGTCAGATTGCCTATAATGTGGACTCTAGTTGCTAACACTTGTAGACGTGTGTGTTTTCTTTCAAAGGGATTAGAGTAGAGTGTTTATGTGTTTTCTCTTCCCTTGAGGTGCTTTTATGGATTTACCTGGAGTGCTTGTTAAATCCCGGGGAGAAATGCTCATGAACTTGACAGAAGTTCTGACAGATTTGACTGTGGGAAAATGAGGTAGAGGTTACTTAATATATTCCCAACAGAGAAAACAGTTTTTTCGATGTTGAAATCATTCCTCTGGAGAGAACGCAGGGATTTTAGCCTTTGCAGACCATTTACATGCACAGAAGCTCTAATTATCAGTGTTATCTGTATTTAAAATGAACAAATGGATGTGTGACTGTTTCCACGTTCAGGTCACAGGCGTGGTGGGTCGAGCAGAACTTCTTTCCTCCATCTTTCTCCTGGCTGCTTTCCTGGCCTACACAAAATCCACAGGGAGAGACCACTCCATTGGTAAGCTGTACATGACTTCTTGATGTCTCACCTACAACATGCACTGGTCATCACTGCAAACATTTTAGACGGAGGCAGAAAAACCAAAGCCAAAATGATCACGTGTAACTTCTACAAGTGGTTCATTGACCTAGAAGGCTTCTGGGGATGATACACAGTCCTGCCTCCCTCATTAATTCACAGTTATAATCCTCAGTCAAAGGCTTGTGGCGGCAACAAGGATCCGAGGTATAAGGGTAGACTCAAACACCTGGCTCTAAGGAATGTTAACGGGTCTCATGGCAACACTTAACTTGATTGGTCGGTTAATTAAAACACAATGTACTATGGCATTTAATTGAACACAAGTTCCTCGAAGTGTACTCTAATTATGAGTTTTTGTTGTTAGAGGTTTGTTGTTGTTATTCTACATGCACGGCTGTTCATGCTGTGTTTCTTGTGGGCTAATTTATGGTTAGAAATGGGGCTATTTCCCTCATAAAATACATACGAATAATTTGTTTCTATAATCCCATCCTGAGGAAATTACCTATACCGCAACACATTATTTTGTACCCCATTACAATAAGACTACCCTTATAAAGGATTCATAAAGGTTTATAATAAGGTTGTGAACACTTTATTAATCATTAAGAACCTGATTTATAAACCAGTTCTAACATAGTTTTCATACATCAACACAGGCTCACTATTTGGCAAGATGGCTAAGCCTTATATTGGCTTCCTAGCTTACTCCGTCTTCTTCATCAGCCAGCGGCCTGGGTATCTGTTGTTCACTGAGTTGATTCTCCCCCCCTCATCCACCTTGATGTTTCTTGACATCTCTTAGGCTAAGTCGCCAATATAAGGCTTAGCAGTAAAGATAAATGTGGGCTCGCTATTTGGCAAGCAACCGGTCACAGTTGCCTGTTTATCTCTTGTCTTATAAAAGCTTATTAATGATTTATAAAGTGTTCACAACTTATATAGGTATAGGTACAACATGCAAAATAGCGTCTATAATGAATAAAACACACACCTTTGTACGTCAGTCGGAGTCGTGGTAGGGCAAGTAAACCATTTTTCGTCGTCAGCACAAACAACATGACGTGGTCAATTGGAAGAATCTCCATCTTGGTGAAAAAGGCTCAAAAACAGCTGCATCTGCTAGAAAACCTTAGAGGGATTAATTCCCCGGCCAAGATTTGTTAACTTTTTAAAGCGCAGCAATATAAAGTTATCTGGAAACTGATTTCAAACTGGCATGGGATATGCAGGGCTGCGGACATGTGGGCAGCGGATAATAAAACTGCCTCATCAGCACAGAGGTTCAGGGATATCTGGGGATTAGAGATGAATTACCTTTTACATAAATTGTCGATAAGTGGTGTTTTATTCTTCCTTCTTTCTTCAGTTTGGGCTCCCATCGCTGTGACGGTGGTTCTAGTGGCTGCAGCGACACTATGCAAGGAGCAGGGAATCACTGTGGTCGGCATCTGCTGTGTCCATGAAGTGTTTGTTGCACAAGGGGTAAGCCTCAGAAACTTTTTTTCACTCTCCGCTCTTATTGGTCCCTACGGCTTCATCACAAGTAGACCAATCTTGGCCGCTGGATAGCTAAGCGGTGAGACCTGTTGGGCAATATGTGATAAACTGCCAAGTGCATGGGTTGGTCTTCCGAGCAGTCAGAAGTTTTGTCCAAAAATATCTCAAAAAAAGAAGAAAAAGAAACGGACTGAATAAACAAGTCAGAGCCAGCCTTTCTTATCGATGCCACATCAGCTCAACAAGATACCATTGCTGTGAAGACAACACTGGTTATGGAGGTTTGAATTTCTAAACAAACTGCAAATCCTCCTAGGGGGTTTTAGCCAAACCCACCCAGTGTGGTCCAAAACCCGTCTGCAGTGTAACCACAGAGAGGATTCTCCCTGCAAAAATTCTTTGTGTGAAGAGTTTCATTTGAGACTTTGAAATCTTCCCGGATGCGTTGACTGGCCATTGTTGATCAATCAGGAGGTGGGAGTGAGAGACCTAGCAGTCACATACACTATATAGACAAAAGTATTGGGACACCGACACATTACACCTACTGGAGCTTTTATGACGTCCCATTTCAAATTCTTAGGCATTAATATAAAGTTGGTACCCCCCTCTGTTCTGGGAAGGCTTTCTATGAGATTTTGGAGTGTGTCCCATTCATCCAGAAGAGCATTTTTGAGGTCAGACAGACACTGATGTTGGACGAGAGGGCCTGGCTCGCAATCTCCGTTCTTGTTCATCCCAAAGGTGGGGTTGAGGTCAGGGCTCTCTGCGGGCCAGTCACGTTCTTCCTAACTAAAACCCATCCAACCGTGCCTTCGTGGCTGAGTTGCTGTGATTCCTAAACGTTTCCACTTTGCAATAATACCACTTACAGTTGACCGTCGAATATCTAGGAGAAGACATTTCTCAAACTGACTTGTTGCAACGGTGGCATCCTATTCGGCACCACGTTCGAGTTCAGTGAGCTCTTTAGAACGACCCATTCCTTCACAAATGTTTGGCAAGGCAGACTGAATGGCTAGGTGCTGGATTTTATACAGCTGTGGCAATGGGACTGAATGAAACACGTGAATTCAATGATGAGGAGTGTCTCATTACTTTTGTCTACATAGTGTACATCTGAACAATGTCCATCAGGAACCTAAAAACCAATAAAGGATTTCAAATGATTTATGTGACAGGCAGGAACCCGATGGCAAATATTTTTCAGACTGTAGTAATGTGTGCTCACATCAGACTCAGGTTTCTGTCAGAACACGTGCTGCTGTAACTGTCTTGTATTTATCTTTGAAACACTAGATCGAGCATTACATTAATCAAGCCTAGGCAAGCCAGGTGTCAACACTGCTGTCCTGGCTCCAAAAATGGTGAAACGGAAAGACGAACAGATAGAGCTTTGGAGTTGCTCACAGCTCAAAGAAAAAAGTGTGTGTGAAATGTTCTGGTGTTCACCCATTCCTTCCTGTTTCTCCCAGTTTACCTTGCCCATGCTGCTGGACACACTGCGGCAAGTGCTGCAGGGTAAAGACGGTTTCCCCTACGCTATCCTGCAGACTCTGCTGAAGCTCATCGTCCTCATCATCAGCACACTGCTGCTCGTCATCGTCAGGGTGCAAATCATCCAGTCGCAGCTCCCTGTCTTCACCAGGTAGGCGGCCACACTAACCTTTTAAAGCCATTTTCCCAGTTTTTATTAAACTCAGCAGATAAAAATCCTACCTTTTTTACTCTCTTTTTGTATTGCCAAAGGAGGGTGACATTTTTTTAGGACATTTCAATTAGTCTTTAATGCTTTGTAGGTCATTTTCTTTCATCGTGTTGCCAGCTTTTCTGCACAAAAGGAAAATACATGTGCTGCTAAAGGGCAGTGGAACACATTACAGTCATGATTGAAATGTAAAATGGATTGCAGGGTTATGTAAACGCATTATACTAGACTGGTTGTCTTTATTTTCGATGACGTCATAGTTTACATAATGCTTTTTTTTCTTTGATTGAAGTAGAAAATCTTCCCATGGCTTCTGACTTCCTGCTGCTGATTGATGTTCTGCTTAAAAATAAATAACACATACATTTGCATTGAACGTGTTGCTCTAATTCCTTTCTCTCAGCATTGGAAGCTGTCAAATGTGAAGAGTTTAAAAGGTCGGAGCCACGGCAACCGCTCAAAATATTCCCTGTAATCCTCTTATGTGACGGTGCATCGAAAAAAGAGAACATGGTGTTTTTATGAGCATCAGGTACACTGTGCCCTCTTAAAACATGCCGATAACCATCTAAAGCAAATTTATGTGGAATGCGATATTTACGATGCCGATAACCTGGAGATTGTAATCACTGCGGGGGAATTTGATCAGATAGGTGAAATTACGGAATCTCCACTTGCTCATGACACTTATTCAACATTGACAAAATATCTGCTGAACCTGGAGCTCAACACGCCCTGTGCATCGTTTCCGATAAAGGCAACCATTGGCATATGAAACAAACATTATAAGAGCAGGGAGAGAAGAAGCAAAGACAGATCATGCAGAGCAGCTGACTCATTTGATTCTGCAGTGACAGCAGAGGCCACCAAAAACACGGCGGACATTGTGGCCAAACAAGCGATAATACCCAACAATTTACAAACGTTTTGTTGTGTCTTTGGTCTCGGACAGACGACTTCTTGTGAGCGTTTTAATTTGGTTACGGGGGCTGAACCTTCAGCGCTCTGATGCTACAGCAGAGGCTGGATTGGGGAACTTTTTCCTGCCAGGGAATTGATCAGAAGTCTGCCTGAACGGGGGATTTGATTTCCTGATCCTTATAGCACGGAGGTCAACAGGAAGGAAAGCGAGTCCAACAGCGTGCTTTTTCACAGACAGGACAAAAGTACGTAGCTTTCTACAGCTCTGTGAAATATCTTAAGAATACGTTAGATTGCCCCCGGTGTTTGAATCTGTGACAAACAGCCTTCGCATGTTTCCGTTACTGTTAGAAAAACAATCAGTCAGTGATGGTAAGCGTTAAAGAGGCCCTAATTATGCTTTTTGAGTTTTCCCTTTGCTGTAGTGTGTTATATATGCTTTAATGGTCTGCAAAGAAAATGCCTCCACTGGACTCCTTTGTTTACTTCTGCAACATAGTGACATCACTCTAACAGTTGCGCTTCTATTGGTTAGTGCTCCAAGACATTGTACCTAATAGGCTAAGGGGTGGGACATCTCTAAGCGGTTGACTAATCACAACAGAGACAGGCCAGCTAACCAATCAGAGCAGGCGGGGCTCTGGTTTAAGACAGAGGGTGAAAAGAGATGCTGCTTTACTAATTGCCCCTTCTCAATATATCAATGTAGTGAATATTGATGTGTTGTATTTATTAACTCTCAAACAATATGTTTATTGTAGGTAATAATTTAACGGACTCATTAAACTTCCAGAGGTCTAAACTCCAAAGTTTAAGTATCCTTCAGCGTGAGATCTTGGTTTGTTGCCAACCTTGCACTTTGTCTTTACGATATTCTCACCGAGACATGTTTTATTGTTCAATTTGAGTCGCACAAAGAGGACCGGCTATTTTATTACGATAACCTACTTTATGGCGAGAGAGAACTGTTTTTATTTCACCTTTGTAAAACAAATCAATATATATTGTGTGTCAAACCGCCATCAAACTGAAGTAAATCGCATCCTTAACAATGTGTGTGTCATGTCTCAAATGCTGAGCCATCTCTAACTGACTAAAATTACCAAAGAAAGGAGAAGAAAACCGATATCAATATGCCTTTCAATTAAAGGCTGTGCACAGTTGGGTGTTTTGTACAAAAAAGTGCAATACAAGCCGTACGTTTTTCTGTGCACATTTACGACGTGACATTTATAGACCTATTGCAAAAGTCTTAACTATTTTGACAACTCAGAACAGGATTCCAAAGACCTAACCCAGGGGGGGTCCAAACCTTTTTCACCGAGGGCCAAAAATATACGGAGAGCTGGGCCACTTATAGAGGTGAATATCGCCTCATAAGTTATAAGTTAGCAAAAGAAATCAATACTATGCGCAATACTTGAAAATGCTTTAAGGAAAAAACAGCCTGCATCCCGTCTGTCTTTAGGGTTTCATTTACTCTGTTGGCAGCTCATTATTTAAAACAGAAGCCTCAGATTGCTGAGAACAAGAGTAAATATGAAGGTTACATTTAAAGCTTGTTATAGAAATAAGTTATTGGGCTTTTTATTATCAGCTAAGGTTTGTTAGAAAATGTTTTATATTTTAAATGACTGAATTTATTTGAAATGGGGCTCATTAATATATTTGAGAAGTACAATATAAGATAAGCCATATTCCATTATACTTTTAGAATTAGCTGAGGGCCGATTCAAAATGGCCTGCAGTTGAGACACCCCTGACCTAACCAAATGGCAATTGATCGCCTAGATAAAATTCCAGTCAAATACATAATCCTTTAGCCCTAATCCTCAAACTGTCTCCAGACCGACTAAAAGAATTTCTTTGCTCCAAGCCAACACTGCATATTTAGATTCTACCTCTCCTATGTCAAAACAGTGGACCTCTTTAAACAAGTCAGGACTACCTGCTGTCCCAGGGCAGTTTAGATACAAATCCAGGCTGGATGGATGTTTTCCATAAACACCAAAGAGTTATCAGGACATAAGAAGGTGGGACTTAGCTGGAAGTCGTATAGACAAAACATGTCTACGGTGACGGCAGGACAACCAGCATTACAGGTTACATATTAACGCCTGCCAAAGCAGGATTATCAACAAGATTAAAGGAAAACACATTTCCTGATGCATGTGACGATAAAGCCTTTCAGTCTTGAACTGTAATGATACTTTGTGTAAGGGCAGGCAGAGGAAGGACCGGATTTGAGTCAGATACACAAATGATGCCTCTCTTTTGTAACCATTTCAAGATAGGGCATCTGTGCTGTCTGCATGGGATGTCTGAGTAATCCAAAATGTGTGTTCCACTTCAGGAAGATTTACATGAATGCTTCAAGTTGTATCAGCAACTTGTAAAAGGCTATCAATGCAGTTAAAAACTCGAGCGATAAAGCACAACCCATCTAGTCCGATCCGAGCTTTAGTAGTGACATTTATTCATGCTTAGTAGTAATGAGGAGGATGGGATTTTAATAGTCCCAAGAACGTGGTTTTACAGCGTTGCCAGATAGTAAATGGTACTTGGTGGTACATAGGCTGAGATGCTTGTAAAAATACAATATTTATTTGAATTATCTTCTGTGTACCACTACCACTCAGCAATATCATACCCTTCAGCAATTTGTTCCATCTATGACCAAATTAAACAGAAAAATACTGCAAAAGGTCTTAATATGTGCCATCATGGTCTCCAGGTGACGGATCCTAATGTTCTATTTTATTTTTTTACCCCTGACAATTCCCTCTGTGCTGTTTCAGGCTGATTTTTTTTAAGGGATTTTGTCGTTTTATAACCCCAACAGATGCTTTCGGTCACAAGGGTGGAAATCTCGTCTATGTGCCTAGAGGCTTTTTCAATCCTGTGATACGGCCTTCAGTGATGACAGTTTGCCTGGTGATCTCAGACTTTCTCCAACACAGTTTTTATTTTCATTTTTTCAAGCATACGACTGGTATCATTCAAAGTGTAATTGGTGCTGTTCATATATAAACTCTTTCCATTAAGGATATTTTCTTAATTTCCTCCATTTATATACAAAAAACTTACTATATAAGGGCTTTCATTATGGAATATATAAAGTTCAAAGGCATTCGCTAAGGGGCACTCATATTCTCAAGGGAATAATAGCCTCTGTTCATTATTAATAGCCTTCAGCATCACTACAGAGGAAATGTAGACTGTTTTTATATATAGTAGAGGCGGATCTAAATGCTGTAGCTCAAGCCATCCCAACCCAAAAGAATGACGCCTGTATACACACATGCTGACCCTCTCCTCTCGACCCTTCCCAGGCGCTATCGGTCACTAATCCTCTCTTCGTTGTGTCCTCTCTCGTAGATTTGATAACCCGGCCGCCGTCAGCGTCATTCCCACGAGACAACTGACCTTCAACTATCTTCTCCCTGTGAATGCGTGGCTTCTGCTGAATCCCTCGGAGCTCTGCTGCGACTGGACCATGGGCACCATCCCTCTGGTGGAGTCAGTCCTAGACCACCGTAACCTGGCCACCCTGGTGTTCTACACCTTTCTGGGCCTGCTAGCGTACCACAGCCTGCGCTACAGCCACAGCTCCTCAAAGACCGTCATCATGGTAAGAGGAAGTTTGGACTGATCATTGATATTTATTTTTGGGGTGCTCAATCTGTTAATTGGATAAAAAGAATCTTTGAACAGATGCATTCCTGTACAAACGCTGTTAAAATAATGTGCCTATATAAGGAAAGTAGTTCCTCTACAGTGTTTTCATTTTCTTTCCATTCATGAAAACATTTATTGTTATTTTTTTACTTCGTCTTTGATGTTTATTTATTTATTATTATTTATTATTATTATTATTATTATTATTATTATTATTATTATTTGTTATTATTATTATTATTATATTATTATTATTATTATTATCATTATTATTATTTATTATTATTATTTTATTATTATTATTATTATTATTATTATTATTATTATTATTATTATTATTTATTTATATTAATAAAAAAGGACCATGCATCAAAATTAATTTATCTTTTAAAAGGGGAAGAGAAGATTTATTCCAGATTGATAACTAATAGTTAAACACACGTTAAAAACAAATTACACTTAAAACATGACATGTCTCGACACCTACGATTATACAGACCCATCAAAGTACAGAACTATAAAATACAATACCAGGACATTAGGTTCAGCTTGAAGCCTAAAACAAAGCCCCATTACAGCGAGACACACCAGCAGGACATGATGTTTCTCAGGCTACAGTAAAAAGAATGTGCACGGGGAAAACAGGTGTGGTTGAACTCAACTTCATTGATTGGGTTGATAATGCTTAGCTGTGATTATACCCCTTTAAGAGGAACTCGTCTCTGCAGCGCGGGCCGATGCCGACGCCCACCTCCCTCCACACCTCCTGAAAAAGGCGGCAATCCCCAGAAAAATGTCCCTTGTTGAGGGAGAAGGCAGAACAATTGGCAGCAAGCCCATACATAGCATAGCTGTCTGTGTCATTGCTTTATATTAAATGGGTATCTACAGGAGAAATATCTTCTGCCAGAAAGACGTGATCATGATTAGCTTCCAACGTAATAAACATGGTCACATTCTACATATGTTCAACAAGGTTCAGAGGGCAGGCTGTTGCATGGTTAGTGGGCTGTAGTGAGAGTCTCTGTGTGTTATCAGAAGAAAAGAAATGCCAGAAAATCCCAACAAAAGCCACAGGGGATAATCCAAAAATAAATCACATTTTACGCTCATCGCCTGGGGGACAAAAAGGGGTCTTTATGTCTTAGATGCCCATTCACAAAACTAAGGCTGCACAATCAGTCTAAAGGTTATCAAAATTGTAGTATGAACTAGTGGATTATTGAAATCGCAGTGGGTGTAATGCTTGATAGAAGGAAAATGTGTTTGGATCAAATTCAGCATCTTTTTATATATCAGGGTTTTCCCTCAAACCAAAATGCAGATTTCCCCCGTAAAATGTTAAAGTGATGCCAGGAAACAATATCTCTGTTGGTCAGAAAGGGTTTAATGAGTCCAGAGATATGGAGATGGGGTCAAATGTCAGGTCAGACGGCAGAGACAGCTTATGGAGGATAAATAGGGGATGGATGTCCGGTGGGTCTGCCGGGGGACGAGTGGCAGGCAGCAGGCTGACACTGAGATTTCTGATCCTTTCTTTTACTCTCCTTTTTTCTGGAGAGGAAGTAAAGTAACCGGAGCTCTGGATTTATTTGTTGTTTGAGGTGCGATATATGACTGCAGCTTTAAGACATGAAGGAAGTATTATTTTCCGCTTCGCTCTGATGCAGGAGTTTCACCGGAAAGTGGGCGGGGCCATAATTTGGGCGGGAAGTGACGATAGCACCCTAATACTATATATATTTTAAAACCCCGGTCTATTTGAATATATTCCTATATTTTAATGTATGTTTCAATGATAGTGTGAATTAATATGCAAAACATATATATTCCCTCTATCATGAATCAGCAATATAGGTCAAATGATCTGCTAAAATTTCCAAATCATGCAGGCACCAACAAACATTGAAAGTGTCTCTATTTGGCCAATCTTTTCCCTGAGTGAAATAGGATTTTGTAAAAGTTTTTCCCCATTTTTTTTTTTATTGTGCATATTCCTGGATCCCTCACATGACGGGCCACTTTTCCTTCCATTACTAATGTGGGTTATTCACTTTGAACTGCTTGGATTTGGCTGAATGGCTTCGTTGGTTGTTACCATTTCAGAGTGAAAGGGCTCCTTTTGTGCATAAAAGGGATGTCTTCGTCAGCTTAAGTGGTTCCTCATGTTCACCGTGGCTACACAGTATTGAGTATTTAACAATAAGCTAAGATTGCTACATTAGTTACCCAAGTCTGTATTTAAGTGCCATTAAGATTCCCACCTTGATTCTTCCCCGTCTGGTTTTTATTGTCAACATGATCCTGGTGACTTAAGCGCCATTACATTGTTAAATCACTAAATGAGATCAAATGTAGGATTGTAGAACAGCTTTATAATTAAATAAACTAATGAGATGTTGTTGATTTTTTTGTCCAACGTTGGAAACAAAGCGACAAAAATAGTCAATTTCATCCAAAGAGAAACAGAACATAAATTTGTCCGTGGAACAAGCAGTTGTTCATCGTGTCACACGGACAAATGAGCGACTGTTTTGCAACAGGCTGTCTTTCATGAGGGTCACTAACATGTCCTCACTGTGTTGCTTTTAGAAGCACAGTGGACAACAAATCAACACAAAATAAACTGCATTATGAACTTTGCAGTGTTGACTCTGGTTTTATAAGAGCATGTGGAATATGTTGCATAAGAGTATCATACCACATCAACCTACTTAGCTGTCTGCGAGGCTGCCAGCTGCCTCACATGGAGCATTAGATGCGTTAAATACTTCAAGACTGTCATCGTTTGAGGACGCCTGCTCTCTAATGCCTTTTCCTTCCAACAGTGTCTGTGCGTGTCAAATAAAAAGTGTAAAATCTGTATTGAAAAAATGTAATCGTTTATAATCTGTTTGATTGATAATCATATGTTCAGGAGGGCTTAAGCCAGCACAATATCAATCATAAATCCTTTCACGCTCTGAGCTGTCTTCATCTTTCAGTAGCATCTCCATTATATAGATGTGTTTTACAACCTTTCTGGGCATGCCAAGACTTATTAGGTTTGGTAGAATCCAACTTATCTCTGCTAATCCTGTTTGCCCTCTTCGATGACTGCAGCATGCTGAGGTTTGTTTTCACTCCTGGGGTTTATGTTGTTCTTTTTCTATCATATGAAATGTGCTTTCTTGCATTGAGCATCCGCCGAATTAAGAGCTGTTCCTACCACCACGTGCTGGTAGTTAAACACGACTTTGTGTTACAACCTGGACTACTTTACTATGTGCTACTATGTTGTGTATGTCCGCCAGAAAACGTGCTGTTTACAAATGTTTCCGTGCTAACATTAACTAGTAGTTTAAACTGCGCAAATTAAGAGGCCGTTAACACCGTCACACTGATGTTTTATGCTTAGGATCGTATTGTTTCCAGTCTAGAGAAAGGTAGACTGGAGTTTTGTGTATTTACAGAGACTGTTGCAAAAACTAAGCAGCTCATAAACGTCAGATTTAACAGAAATCCCACGAACGTCACTAAGACGTCAGTAAAAGGGATTTTTATTTATAGCTTTAAGTGCGACTGCAGACAGAATGCGTAGGGGTCGATTTTGGAATAGGGCCAATGCATAAGAAAGGGGGATGAGTGTAATTATACCTAATAATAATAATACTTAATTTTCAAACTCCTTCAGTGATTTGGTCACAGCTTGTTTAGATCAGTGACTCAGACATGTCTCTAACTCTCATTGTCTCCCTGGCCACCAGCCTCCTCCTCTCTTTCGTAATTTAAAATGAGTAACTATCGACTGCTTCGTTTTGAGACGACTTTATAAACTAATTAAAGCGTTAGTGAAGAAATGAAGTGAAGAAGCATCTTGCTCTCTTGTTGGAGTGGGAGACAACTAAACGCCCTCTCTGTTCCATATATATATTTGATATGCAAGTAATAAAATAACTGTATTCCGTCATTCATTAGGATGCAGGTCATTTTCAGTGCTAACCAACTCCCCTGCCAGTATCCCATATATCCACCATATAACTCCCACTACAAGACAGGCGATAAATAGATCACTGCGTAATATATAGATTTATATTTATAGTTACTGCACTGATGCTATATATAAGAACTGACTCACTCTATAGGCTCCATCCAGCCTGTGCAGGAGGAGGAACAGCGTGCAGTATCAGATCTGAGGTGGAAAGATTTCTGCCTGCATGAAGCAACTACTCATAACCATTTCAAAATATGTTGGTATTTTGTTGGGCAGCTTCATAAAGGACAGCAACTGAAGATGTTTGTTATTGATTCATCCACAGATCCTTTTCAATTTGTATCAACTAGTCCAGACACGACTGTTTGAAACCTGCTGATATTTAGCCAGTGGTATTTTTGCTCGCGGGTTCTCCAGGAACTGCTCATTCAAGAGAAGTACTTGAAGTACGATCAGAAACAAAAGCGGAAGGCATTGTGGTTCATGGCAAGAACCGCAAGGAACGCGTACTCAAAGTGCCCGTTGGTAAAAGACATAATTATGTAACTATTCTAACTCATTGTAGGCCTCAAATGTATTTTGTCTCTCCTGGGACATGTCTCCATGCTTTAATGTTCAGAAAGCTCTTCATTTTTCTCATCCTGCCTGTGCTGCAGCACCTCTTTTCACCCTCTGTCTGAAACCAGAGCCCAGTCTGCTCTGATTGGTTAGCTGGCCGGCTCTGTTGTGATTGGTCAACCGCTTAGAGATGTCCCGCCCCCTTAACCTATCACGTACAATGTGTTTGAGCGCTAGCCAATAGAAGCGTTAAGTGATGTCACTATGTTCGGGAAGTAAACGATGCAGTCCAATTGAGGTGTTTCAGATGTGTGAGAGAAAATCCCTGTGTTTTTGGAAGGAAACATTGAGATTTTAGCCTTCGCAGACCATTTACATGCACTAAACATATCAAAAACACTACAGGAAAGAGACCCCCCCCCAAAAGCAGAATAGGGCCTCTTTAATAAACTTTCCAGCATTATATTAGAATTGAAAAGCTCCACTTGGAACATTTAATACCTCTCTATTACTCTACACATGAAGTATTTCAGCGTCTAGTCTCACATTGTCGAGTACTTTAATATTAAAATGACTGATAACCAGTGATGGGCAAGTTACTCCCAACATGTAATACAGTACATATGAGTTATTACTGTCTTTTCAAAGTAATAAGTTACATTACATTAGTACTGTCTCTGAAATGTAATGCGTTTTGAGTTACTTTCACCAAAATAATCGCAAAAGTTTGGCTTTAAATGCTGAAATGTAGTTTATGCAGCTCATTAATTACAGTAGTACATGCTGAACATTAGGAAAAGAGCTAGAGCTTAAACTCATGCTCCGTTTAAGTGGGCTGAATAATATGTGATACCGGTAACATGACGTCTCTGTGTTATTATTAACATGTTAGTGGAGCCTCTGCACGGCCCTGTAACCTGCTGTACGTGAACGAGGGATTCCACAGCTGACATACACTGCAGATCTTCAACACTCTGCCACGAGTCTCTGAACTTCTCGGGGTTCAAGAGGCATGCAGACCCAGAGAGAGTGACCTTCTGTTGCTTCGGCCTGCGCGCAATCCTGTCTTTTCTTTTCTCCGAGCCTGCAGCTCTGCATTGTGATCCTGCAGCTCTGCATTGTGAGCCTGCAGCTCTGCATTGTGAGCCTGCAGCTCTGCATTGTGAGCCTGCAGCTCTGCATTGTGAATCTGTTTCTGCAGCCCTCTTACCTGCGTTACTGAGAATTGTAACGGGTATTATATTACCCAAATTTCAGAAGTAATGCGTTATATTACTGCGTTACAGCAAAAAGTAATACATTACTGTAACTCCGTTACACCCAACACTGCTGATGACACAACTCCCTAAAGGCCTAGCAGGCATTATGAATCAGTTTGCTAAAGCTTACATTCAGAAAGAAATAATTATTAACTCTATCTTTAAATCCTATTAGGCCCTAAGCTGTCTCAATCTTTCAAAAACATCTCCAATATGTAATTGTGTTTTACAACATTTCTGGGCATGCCTTTATGTTGGGCACAATCCAATTCACGTCTCTTGATCCTGTTTGTTTGCTGGCTCCGATGGCTGCAGCACGCTGTGTCTGCGCGCCAATTCATTCTTTCGTTTATCATAATGGACATTTCAAAGGAGAACACACTGGCAGTAGAGAAACCAGTATTTTAATTTAGCACTTCTCCCTAATCTCTGATGACATATCGTATTTTCTACATTTGAATACTGAAAATGTGTTGCGTATTATTCCTCTTAGCACGCTTTACCATGCAGTTCCATGTGCATTGGATTAACACGGCTCATGCGGTCTGAAGTAATCATTTGTCTTTCTCTGTCAGGCCCTGTCCTTCATCGTCCTGCCTTTCATCCCTGCGTCAAACCTCTTCTTCCCCGTGGGGTTCGTGGTGGCGGAGAGGGTCCTCTATGTGCCCAGTATGGGCTTCTGTGTTCTCGTTGCACATGGATTCAAGATCATCTCACATAAAGGGTGAGTGCTTTTACGGCAATTATGTAACCGTCTTGAATGCAATAAACCCAATATATTGAGCTGTACGACCCATCAAAGGGCTTTCACTAGTCAGTATTCACACACCAGCAGTGGCTCAGTTGTCTAGCAGCGGCTCAGTCAGTAGGGGCTTGGACTGGGAATCGTAGGGTCGCCGGTTCAAGTCCCCAAACAGACTTGAAATATGGAAAGTGGACTGCTAGTTCACCCCTGCTGTGGTGCCCTTGAGCAAGGCACCGGACACCTCCAATCCCCCCTCCCCATTGCTCCCCGGGCGCTGCACAATAGCTGCCCACTGCTCCTAGTACTAGGATGGGTTAAATGCAGAGGACACATTTCACTGTGTGTGCTCTGCTGTGTGCATGTATGTGACTAATAAAGAGGGTTTCATCCTCCGATTCTACATTCATAGAGAGGCTAGGTGCCATCTGCTCAGGGAGACTCACGTTCATATGTTTTACTGTGTGGCCTTAAGTGTCTATCAAGGATACATCAACATGTTGGCAGGGACATGGAATCCAACCACTAACCATCCGATCCGAAAACCGCAACTTCTTTTAGCTCTTGTAATTGTGCCGTAGGGAAATATGAAGAACCGAAGACGTGCTTGCTATGTTTTGTGAGCACTTCAGAGGCACCTGTTACTACAATGTTAAGCATTACATCATCATTGAGTGACAGATAAGATGCAGACTAGGGTTGCTTGATATTCTGAAAAAATAACGGACATTGCATCGTTTTTAAAGTGCAATATTCTAACCCTAATGATTTATATTTAGATGTATAAAAAATAGTTTCTGTTTCTGAAATATATTTCTATACAACTGCTGGTACTCCTTGTTAGGGCTTAACAACCAAACCAAAACCAAATGTGATTCTTCACTTGTTGTCTTTTGTTCTTTGCTTATTTTCAAGCTGTGTTCAGTAATGTCTGCTTTTGTAGTTTAGACTTTTCTTGAAGATAAGACAAAAATGATTCTGAGTTTAAATAAAGCAGCAAAACCTTTCTGAAATCGATGAAGAAAGGATATATTGTGCAACAATACTGCCAGCCTTATTACACATATACCCCTGTACTACTCACAAAATAATAAGGCAAATTCTTTGTTTTTTTGCGTGACCAAAGCAACATCATTTGACTGTCTTTATACATTCCTTCATAGGTACTTTAAGAAGATGTCCTGGTTGGTAATCGGGGTGCTCCTGGCCACACACGCAGTGAAAACGTTTAACAGGAATTGGGACTGGGAGTCTGAGTATACCCTGTTCACCTCTGCCCTGAAGGTAAGACGGAACGGACAGTCAAGGCAGCTATGCTAATGGTAGCCTGGAAAAAGAGGCCTCTTTTTAATGACGATGAAACAAAACAAGCCCATTAACCTTTGTTCCTAAACGACCTGCGCTTTCAGGTCAACAAGAACAACGCCAAGCTGTGGAATAATGTTGGTCACGCTCTGGAAAACCAAAACAATTACGCCAGGGCTCTGCGGTACTTTCTCCAGGCTACACGCGTCCAGCCGGGTAAGACAAATTAATATTGATATAATAAATCATGATATTTTGTGGACTCGGACAGGGGGAAACGATGGTGTGACACAACTGCCGACCTCGTTGGATTTGATGGTTGAGGATGTATTGTTCTCAGTGTTTAAAGCACACTGTGTTCAATTTATCACCCGTGACACAATTGTGTTTATAACTTGCATTACCAATACTTTTTAAACAAATTCAAAACCGGCCAAACGAGCTCAACAAAAGCAGCAACACCTGCGATGCGAGAGCCCCGCTCTAATGTGGATCACACTGTTTTTAAGCAAAGGCTGTGTCCGATACTTTTTTGTGGTGTTTTTTCAGGCCAAGTTTTGGCTGGCAATCAGGTTCTCCTGTTGTTGTTGTTGTTGTTGTTGTTATCTTGGCTTGATTTTATTTGTTTAATTCAAGTATAGACATCTGTCAGTTGGACTTATAAAAACAGGATGACTCAGTGAACTGGAACACTGGGAAGTTAGATAAGGTAAAGATGACAGATTGCAACTGCCTGCATTTCTGCCTGATGTGGTATTGTTAAGGCTTCTCTCCCCCCCTCCCCCCAGCTCTTTTAGTTTAGGATGTGATCCCATCATACTGAATACTGTGATTACACTCTCGGTGGCATAAGGGCGTTGCTACTTCTCAAAACTAATGAGGCTCTGTTATGCTTTTTGGGGGTCTTCCCTCTCCTGTAGTTTGCTATGTATGTTTTAGTGCATGTAAATGGTCTGCCAAGGCTAAAATCCCTCCCCACGGGTGACCATTTGTATCAAAGACCAAGTCCCTACAGACTGCGCCACTACCTCCCCAAAGTGTGACATCACTAAGTAACACTGGCGCTTCTATTAGCTAACGTTCCAACACATTGTACGTGATAGGCTAAGGGGCGGGACATCTCTAAGCGGTTGACAAATCACAACGGCTAACCAATCAGAGCGGACTAGGCCCTGGGGAGGAGCCGTTTCGAACATTAAAGCATGTTAACCTGTCAAAGTAGAGGCACATAATACAAACATGAGCCTGAAAATGAACATAACCATGTTTTCTTTAAGTCCTGGTTACGGGAAATAAAAGTGCTCAATGAGTTTCAGGCCAAAACATGCTATGGAAGGCCTGATGATGCATAACCACATGGTTAAACTGTCTATAAAACCTGTCAAAAAGAATGTAAAATGCTGCTTTCAAGCAAAGCCACACTTCCTATTGAGGAACCAGCTCAACCACTGACGTTCACCTAGAGTGGAGGGTCGGGGAGAGTCTGCCTTTTGTTCTGAGCCTGATTCTAATTTCAGTTGAGCGATTCGAACTTTTTCTGAAAGACTGCCAACTCTAATTGCAAAAGGGCACTTTGATGCAGTTCAGGAAAGTGAACATGGCAAAAGTAGGAGTGTAACCTTGAGAAAATAAAGTATTTCTGAAAGCTTCACTGGCATTTAAGGGTTACAGAGTCTATAGAGCTGCCGCTTACTGGCAAATAATGGACTACAGAATAATAGAATCAAAAAACAATCATATGACATTGTACAGGATGTGTAACGTCCTATATGTGTTGTTAATCCACTCTGAACAATGCCATGTTTTTATCCAACTGAGGAGAACATTGAAATGAGATCCACAGAGTGAATTGAAAGGAAGCACTGTTTGGGACTTTTTCAAGCATTAGTCGTTTCTTTTCATTCTATTGAGCAAAAACATTATCCAATTCATAAATCATGTTGGAGAAACACAAGTCGTTGAAATCTGTCAGAAACCTTTTGATTTATGGAAACCTGAGCTGAAATCACATCAGAGATGGACAGGTTCATGTGGTCATGCTCAGGTGGGTGTGACCTGGAAAACACCGTCCTACTAAAGAATAAATATTGCCACATTTGAAAGATTGTCAATTTGGTTTTAACAACGCTAAGTTTAAAAAATAAACACAAGCTTTTCAAACACATGTCCTCGCTTCTTCTCCCGTCTGGTCGATAGAGAAAATACATCAGTGAGGGAAACCAAAGAGACCCGGGAGGCAGCTAGGGGGGGAAAGCCCTTTGTGAACATTAAAGCATGTAGTAGCAGCCAAAATCCTATACTCTTTAAAAGAAAATCAACTTAAACTAAACTGCCGCTGAGGCACCAGATAGCGAATCGTATGCAGGGGGAAAATGGTCCAGGTCCAGACAAGTCACCGTTTGTGCGTTTATTTGTATTATCAACAAAGAGCACAGCTTCCAATCCTTGCCTTTCTAGAGCCTTTCCTGTGGCTCTCCTGTGGCTTGAATCTATCCGACTGTGGAAAAAACTATTTGCCTTCTGGTGCTCTGCTCCCACCACCACCTGTCTCCGATATACACATATAAACTACACCAGGTGCCCTAATCATCCAAATAAAAGCATAGAAACAAATGTAACTAACTTAAATAACAAGATGATGATGATGATGATAATAATAACAATAATAATAGTATATTTATTATAAACAAAAACAGGAAGTAAATAAATTATAAAATAATATAAGGCAATTTATTGCTCCATCATACGTAAACATGTGACAGCAGTGGCACAAAATACAAATATTAACCGTAAAATGAACATCAGTTGACTGTTTTGCTCTGTTTTCTTTCAATACAATGTTTTTGCAGATGACATTGGTGCTCACATGAATGTTGGAAGGACCTACAAGAACTTGAACAAGTCCAAAGAGGCAGAAGATGCGTACTTGATTGCCAAATCCCTCATGCCACAGGTATATGATAATGTCTACGACATGTTTTTGAACGGCTCCAACAGAAAAACCTCTCCATGTTTTACTGACCTCCTTGGATCCACCATTCCTATATTTTCTCTCCATCGTCAGGTTATTCCAGGTAAGAAGTACGCGACTCGTGTGGCCCCTAACCATCTGAACGTTTACATAAACCTAGCTAATCTGATACGGGCCAACGAATCGAGGCTGGAGGAAGCCGACCAGCTCTACCGACAAGCCATCAGCATGAGGCCAGACTTCAAACAAGCCTACATCAGCAGGC
Organism: Eleginops maclovinus; assembly: GCF_036324505.1. Classification (NCBI taxonomy): domain Eukaryota; kingdom Metazoa; phylum Chordata; class Actinopteri; order Perciformes; family Eleginopidae; genus Eleginops; species Eleginops maclovinus. The sequence continues at coordinate 3,484,442 of NC_086350.1, read as the reverse complement.
AAGCGTTTTCACTTTGCTCCTATCAGATGTCAGCCTTTGAGCATGAATTAACATCCGTTATACTCACCACAGGAAACAGGGATTCAATAACTGAAATGTGGACATTGACGTGCATTAGCATTCGTACTCGTTTGTTTGAATTGGCCTCCATCACTGCACTGAGTGTTTTCATTGATAGCTGATAGCTTTTGTAGCATTTGTAGCTAAATGGGGTAATTTGTACGGTTCTGTCGGCTGTTTTGTTCTGTTTCTACTGAAGTAATGATGGTAATCTTGATAAAAATGACTCGTATACCTTTGGTAGTTTAGCTTTAAACATGATCAGTCACTACTTGTTATTCCACAGTTCAGTTTCTTTTATATGTTCTATAATTTAAATAACACACACGTCACATAAATGTAGTCTTATTATTTCAGATTGTTTTTTAGCATATAGTCCCCTACATTCCAACCTCTAACAATAACCAAATGGCCCCCCACATACTCCTTTTTGTGTGCTGTTAATTATTGTCTTTCCTTTTTGCCTCAGAGGGGAGCTGCTTTTGAAGATGAACAAGCTGACAGAAGCACGGGACGCTTACCTCCGAGCCTTGGAGCTTGATCGCACCAACGCTGACCTGTGGTACAACCTGGCCATCGTCAACATCGAGATGAAAGACCCATCGGAGGCTCTGAAGAACTTCAATCACGCCCTGGAGCTGAACCCACGCCACAAACTGGCGCTCTTCAACTCAGCGCTTCTGATGCAAGAGTCTGGTGAGTGATGCCTGTACTTAGTTTGGATCTTGTCCAGTTTCCAAATGGAGGCAAAGAACTTGCCTCCATTTGGAATCAAGCGCTGCCTGTACTGCGTGTCCCTGGGAGACTCGTGGGATTGTCTTCGCTGCATGACTTCACCGTCTTAGGGATAATGTTTAAAGGCTAAACAGGTGTTTGAATACCATTTTGAAGTGAATATTGTGGAGCTTAACAAAATATTTGTTTGGTACAGATATTCCTAAAAAAAATAGTCCTTTTAATTTGTTTTTAAATGACCACTGGAGGATGTTTTTATAGAGACTGAAAAAGACAATCCATTGGCACTGCTGCTAGTCAGAAATTAGGCAACATTATAGAGGGGGAATACTTGGCATGGCTATATTCACAGGAGTCCCTTAAACTTTAGATGCTTTATGCAAATTCAATGCATTCTTGGAAAACAATATTCCGTTTTTGCTTGCAGTTTAAATGTGTTATTTTCAGCAGGTAAAACATCTGAATACTCCTGCATGCTCGGGGCCCTGAACAGTCTTGAAATTGCATAAGTGTGGTAAATAGAAAACTGAGACTCTTGTGGATCCAGCAAGCTGCTCTATTGTTTTCACGTGCGTTGATGATAGTCCCTAAAGGAGCCTATTGGTCCTTGCTGTTGAAAACGAGCTGTTTTGAGCTGTAGGATCGTCACGGTTTCATTAAACGTCATTGATAGACCTATGGCACTCAGAGGATGATTGGCTTTCATAGGAATATCGACAATAAGGAGCCATCCAAGCGCAGAAAATGTCAAACTATTTTATACCACATGATGGCATGGATTGGTCTTTGGTGTTTCCTCAAAGTCATGCTTTCCTAATGTCATATTTTGGAGTGTTTTTGAGACATTTTATCAATGCGGAGTGGTCACAAAAGCTGGGTAACAAAGGATATAAATGCAAGGGAGTGCGATCGTCTTTCAACCAGGCTGTTGCTGGTTTGATCCCAGCTTGTGCAGTCAACATGTTCATGTATCCTTGGGCAAGATACTGAACCCTGAGGTGCCCCCGATGGCCAACGGCGTGTGTGAGTGTTATTTTCCCTAGAGCAAGGTGTACTGCTCTGCATGAATGAGGTGTGAATGGGTGAATGACTCTCAGTATGTAAAGCGTACTGAGGGGTCCAGAAGACCTGATAATGCGTTAACCCTAACCCTTTAAACCCGAACAATTCCTGCAAAACGATAGAGCATGGAAACCAGAATTATATACTTCCATTATAATGTTCCAAGTCCTAGTCCTAGTACTGCAGGTTCAAAGTGTGCTGAGCTGATAATAAAAAGTTAGCATAAAACCCTGGTAACACTTGCGAAATGACATCTAATAGGCCATAAAGATACAAATTGAGAACAACTGGAACATTTACATAAAAAACAGGACATTTTAACAACAAAGCTATAATTAAAAAATCTACCAGTCAGCAAAACTACATCATACTTACTACCGAACAACTGATGCAGTGCAGACACGTCTCTGTTTGGTTGTGGGGGGTTACTAAATGAGGTTGAACACAAAACTCTGTAACCTTCTACCCCAATTACGTTGAGTTGAGTAGAGATGTACCATGAGGTGAAAATGCGACATCAGTGAGTCACTTAGGGTAAGACTAATGTCACTTGGAGAGTGAAACCAGGTTCTTAAGGAGTGGCTTTTCTGTGGCAGTGCTAGAGTTCCTGGCCAAGTTTCTGTCAGTCCACACATCAGTGGCTTTGTGTCAAAAGAAAAACATTAATTCATGTTTATATTGAGTTTGTTGGACGTTTATGAAGGCACATTCCTTTGCGTCCTTAGTTCATGAGCAGTTCATAAACTACTGGCCCATTGCTGCTGCAGGTTAATGCACGAAGGAAGATACAGTGTGACATAGAAAACATATACAGTGTAGGAAGAGTTCTTCGTGGAGGCAAAGAACGTCAAGCTGGGTCTATTTATTTCATGTTAGGTCGTGCAAACAAAATCGACAAAGAGTTGTGTCAGTAATGTAGCAATATTAACTTGATAGACAGCGTCTGTTTTTCAGGTAAGCCTGACGGTGTGATATGATTCCAGAGCAGGTGTTGACACCTTTCCTTTAATCTAACGGATGATTTTATTGACCGTTTTATTATGTGTTTATGCATTGTCAGACATTCTGTTGCATGTTTTGGCTCAAACTCATTTGTAGGATTGTTGACTTTTATTACCCGTAACCGAGAGGACATGCTCATTTACAGCTTCTTATTTATATGAAGTGTCTCTCCTGGGACATGTCTCCATGTTTTAATGTTCAGAAAGCTCTTTATGTTTCTCATACTGCCTGTGCTGCAGCCCCTCTTTTCACCCTCTGTCTGAAACCAGAGCCCAGTCTGCTCTGATTGGTTAGCTGGCCGGCTCTGTTGTGATTGGTCAACTGCTCAGCCCATCACGTACAATATGTTGGGGCACCAGTCACAGCGATGTCATTATGTCAAGGAACTAAAGAGAGGATGGAGGGATTTCAGCCTTTGCAGACCATTGACATGCACTCAAACATAAATAACAAACTACAGGAATGGGGAAACCCGTTAAAGCAGAATAGGGGCCTCTTTAAAGATTCTGTGGACCTTTTAGTTGAATATAACTTCATCAGTGACACCTTTCCATTATGTCTCTGCTTTTTGTGGCAGGTGAGCCAAAGTTCTGGCCCGAGGCGAACCGTCGCTTCCTGATCTACGTGGAAGAAGAGCCCCAAGACGCCAACGGCTACTTCAACCTGGGCATGCTGGCCATGGACGCCAATGAAAACGTGGCGGCCGAGCAGTGGATGAAGAAAGCCATCAGTTTGCAGCAGGGCTTCCGCAGCGCCCTGTTTAACCTGGCGCTGCTTTACTCTCAGTCCAAACGCGAGATAGACGCGCTGCCCGCGTTGGATGAGCTGCTGCGGCACCACCCGGAGCACATCAAGGGCCTCATCCTGAAGGGCGACATCCTCATGAACCACAAGAAGGACACGAATGGCGCCAAAGGCTGCTTCGAGCGAATCCTCAGCATGGACCCCACCAATGTGCAAGGCAAGCACAACCTGTGCGTGGTGTACTTCGAGGAGCGCGACCTGCCGCGGGCCGAGCGCTGCCTGGAGGAAACGCTGGCCCTGGCGCCCAACGAGGAGTACGTGCGACGCCACTTGAGCATCGTTCGCAGCAAGATGGCAGCGATGAGCGCAGCAGGGCAGCCGCTCACCGCAGCAGGGGGGGGGGACACCGCGGCTGTTCAGGAGGAAAAGCCAAAGGGAGTGGAGGACAGGGAGGAGGAAGTGTCTGAGGGTGAGGAGGAAGGGAGGGGTGCTGATGCCGTAGGGAAGGGGACTGGGAATGAGAAGAATGTGCGGAAATCCTCCACAGAGAGTCTCGGAGGTGTAGGCGTCGACCAATCGGAGTCTTTGGACAGTAGCCAGTCTGACAAGCGGACTAAGGGTAAGTCCACTAAAGAGATTACAGATATAGAGGAGAAACGAGCAGCCGCCCTGAAGAGACTGGAGGAGATCGAGCGCATATTGAGTGGTGATTGACAGGGTTGTAATTTATAGCTGGACTACTTTTATAGCGCTCCGGGATAAGACTGCATTTCCCAGTGTGTACTCTTATTTACACCCTTTTTGATTGACTCCCTCGTTTGCAGGCTGCTCCACATGTTCTGATTTGACACTAATCATGTAAAGAAGGGAAATCTGCACACGTAACAATAAGCACAAATTGGGATGATCTATTTAAAACCAGACGTGTGCTTCATCTGAATGTCCACATATCTGCCATAGTTATAAATATGAGTTGTTTTTCTCTGTGTAGTCCTTGTTTATCACTGGATAATATGTGACTCACTCCTATGAGTGATTGTCTTTAAAAACAGAATGATTGTATCCCGAACAATTAAAGGAAGTGACGCGTTACCAGATTTCCTCAAGGCAAGGATGATAAGTGTGCCTCAGAATAACACCGAGAGTATTTTCTCTCGCACAAAACTAATCTCCATTGATCTCGCTCTGCGCTTCCTGCCACTACATCATCATCCTCACAGCTGCCTTTCCACCAAATGTAATTGTGATGGCAGCTAAAAGACTATTATCTCACTCCCTTCGTCACATTAGCCATCTCATCTCTGTCCGCCAGACTTGAGACACCACAGCCACGGTGGAGATTTAGGTGTGTCCCACTCTTCTACCCCCCACACACACGCACACATAATTGTATGCGACGGTCAACTATGACGCACGCTCATCCTCCGCATCATGTGTTCCTCATTTTCAAGTTCCTTCGAATCTACAGGAGGAATTATCACAGCACGTTTGCAGAAAACAGATCTCCACATTCATCCCGCTCCGCAGCAGGGACCGACTAACGTTGGGTTGTTCCACATTGAAGTTTTTAATCGCCTTTGTGTTCACTTCCTGCAGCATTCGTTCTTGTGATCCCTCTAAATCACAGAATACTCGAGCTGGAAGGAATCGATTGTGCGTTAAGAATCCAGAAAGGCTTGTCTTTGAAGATACTGCGTGGCTCACATATTCCTATAATCGATTATTAAAAGAGTTTTGTTACGAATAAAACGTAGATACTTCTTCAGAGTGTTTCCTGCAGAATTACATCACAGACCTCTGCCATCGTTTATTTTCTAATGAGAGAAATTGGGATTTCTTGAAGTCACGGAAAATTAAGGAAAAGTATAAAGTAAAATCTGCTCATTTGCATGATGTGTTTTCACGTCTAAAAACGCCATAATCTTCAACACTTAACTCTGCTTTCATCCCATCATTCTTCACATGTTTATCATCGTACAGCAGACTGAAGAAGGTCTGGACATTATAACCCTTATGAACATACTGAAGAGGATTAGGGCCACACATTTTTTGGGTCAAAATTCTGACTTTAAACTCAAAATTCGACAAAAAATTCACTTTTGCGCCCAAAGGAAATGTCACGTGACCCCAACCCTCTACCGTATGAACCAAATCACAATTTTTACTTCTGAATCATGAAATGCCAAACGCTTCACGTGCCCCATCCTGACTTCCTCGACAGTTCCCAATGTCATTTAAGACCGCTCTAGGCGTCGACACGACATAACTCTATCATGCTCCTGTTAAACACCTAGTGCCGGAGGATTTATAAAGCCTACATTATACCTGATGTAAACAACACAGCAGCGTCCTGATTCGACTCGAGTCGTGAGCAGACACTAGGACCCGAAAAAGTCAACAATGTTGGATTTGTGACGCTCAGAATAAAGCGATTTCAGTCCGTCTTCCTCTCGGGATGATCATCAGAACTCCTGTTTTTGCGTCACATTACAATAACGGTATGCTGACCCTCTCTGCTCGACTGAAAGGAAAGTAGTCTGATTACTTTACAGCGGTGGTACTAAGGAGCCTTGCTATGCATCCACCTTTACAGTGAACTTGTATCCAGTGTTATTTATTACGTTCATGCCCTGCAAATGCTGTAGATGTATTCTTTTTGTTAACCGGTTGCTTTGCATTTACGGTGCATTATGTTAAATGTCCTGTCACTAATAAACCATAGATGTTTTTCACTTTGAAACACCAGAGCCATGTCAGTGTTAAACACGTGTGTGTGATATCCAATCAAACGTGGTACAGCGTTGAATGAGGAGACATGCAGTTTGTACATTTATTTCGCTGAGTGGCTGGTTTTTGTACTATTTCTTTTTATGCAATAACCCTTGGTGGTGGTGGTGGTGGTGGGGTGTGTGTGTGTGTGGGGGGGGGGGCGTATAGGTTATTAAATAAAGTGAGATGACAACTCATTGTTCTGCTGCCTGTTTTTTCTGTCTGCACGGTTCCTGTTAGTTCTGCTTCAGAGTTTTATGAGATGAGGGAGCATCATGTTTGCATCGCCCCGAGCAGGAAGTCAACGCCGGTGCCAATACAATTTGAAATCCCAAATTGAGTTCGAAATTGAAAATCAAATGTACCAAAAGTATGCTGTGCTTAGTCTCTCTCTCTCTCTCTCTCTGACCAATTACATTTTGGCCGTAATGCAATTTAGGAATACACGGCATCTAATGCATCTGTCCCTCGGCAGGATTTCACTTCCTGCTTTTAGAACACAAAAACTGATCTATTGACTTTTGAGAAAGCATGAGATAGTAAAGTAGTGTTTAAACTAAAAACAGTTCAGGTCTTAATTAGGAAAAAGGAAAGAAGACACATACAGCCAATCAGGTGAGGTGATTTGAGCCAGGTTTCTGCTTCCACTCCAACTCCAGAATTTAGTTTGTGGGGTTTGCAATGTGTTTTCAGACTCGGAATCCACAGTACGCTGGGTTTGGTTTTAAAGTGTAATGAAAAAGTGTGACGGCTCCCCACAGTGATGTGTGTGTTATCGGAGTATGCAGCTGCTGTCACACCTGTGGCTTGGTTAACTTTATCCAGACTAAAGTGAAAATTATATTGGCTTTTGTTTTGGTATGGTCTGCTTCCTTATCACAGTTCTTTCCTTTTAAACTGAGGAGTAAACACAAAGTTTGACTGACAGGTAACTGAAATAACACTGACTAACAGATCATTTTTTCTAGATAATAGATCTACACATTGCGCAATTACAAAATGGTAAACCCTGTCTCTTTCCTTATGTTGATAAAGCGACTCTGCCTTTAAAGAGGTCATATCATGCTCGTTTATTTCTCTCATCCTGCCTGTGCTGCAGCACCTCTTTTCACCCTCTGTCTGAAACCAGAGCCCAGTCTGCTCTGATGTGACTGGTCAACCGCTTTGAGAAGTCACGTCCCTTGGCCTATCACGTACAATGTGTTAGGGCGCTAGCCGTTATGTTACACGTTACATAGTGACAAAGGAGTTCAATTGAGGCGTTTCAGTCAGAATGGGGGAGTTCGTTGGAGAGAAGCCAGAGGGAATACAGGGATTTTAGCATTTGCAGACCATTTACATGCACTAAAACTTTATAACACACTACAGGTAAGGGAAAATACCCCCAAAAATCTAAATAGGGCCTCTATAACGTACTCTTTAACGTTGTCCTTGTGGCATGCAGAGTGTGTTTCCATAGCTGTCCTCCGACAGTAGATGTCTGTTAAACCGCAGGAGACTCTCACCCTTTGTCAAAATTCAACGGGTGCAAATAAATCAAGCTTGGTATGATAAAGAAACAGATTGTTGGATTGTTGCGTGAAAGCTGGATCATAATCAATATCTCAACACAGCAGATACCAAACAGTTAAAAATGTTATGATTGGCATTAAAAAGACAGCTGTGGCATTCTCTGAGGATGACCTGCAGGTGTGTGACTCACCCTTTGGATGGCTGTCACTCAGCTTTAATTAGTACGATGAGACACACGCCCAGCACACACACGTTGCCAAATATAGGGATGTAAATCATTGTGTTTAAAAAACTGTGACAATAATGCACACTCAGCCCTTTGTTGTGCATAGGCTCCGAGAGCGTCACAGTGAACCATATTTCAACCTTCCAGAAAAGGTCACTATGTGGTCTGGAGCCCTGTTTTGTAATAAAGGTCCCCTATTATGCAAAATGTCCAGCTTCAGCTCCAAAGGGGCGTGTCCAGCTTCAGCTCAGCTCAAATTTAAAGCGACAGTCACAGAATCAGCACTTCAGGAACAGGGCTGAAATAGAGGGGGATGAGGCATGCTACAATGGGGGATCTGTTTGCTATTTTGAGCAAAACACTTCACAGACATGTTTGGTATAGATATCGCCCTACAATATATTGTTCAAATATAGTATAATAGGAGACCTTTGATGGCCAGCTCTTTAAATGTAAATGGACTGTACATATGTCGCGCTTTATCCAGTCTTTTCAGCCCCACAAAAGCACTTTACATACTTCAAGTCATACAGAGCAGTTCCACTTGCTCTGGGATACAGAATCAGAAAATCCTTTATTAGTCCCAACTAAGCCCAAGGACACATCCACATGTTGACTGCATGGGCTGGGATCGAACCCACAACCTTCAGGTTGATAGGCAGTCATAGACAGTCGCCCTTACAAATGTCCTATTTTGCAGGAAGCTGCTCGACAGTTATACGCTTTATTTATTCCGTTCAGCTGTTCCTGTTCCTGTTCTGCTTTTATACCGTGTTTTATGTGTTGTTTTATTGGCCAATTTAAAATCAGGGTTCCTACTGTGCCATTTTTTTGCTGTAACAAATGCACATTTCCCCGCTGTGGGGTGAGTAAAGGATTATTTCTGTTCATTATGTTCATACTTTATTTTCTACTTGTGCAATGACTTGTATTATGCTGCTGCAACACAAACATTTCCAAGTCTGGGATTAATAAAGTCATTCTTATCTTATCTTAACAGAGCCGGCCAGCTAACCAATCAGAGCAGACTGGGCTCTGGTTTCAGACAGAGGCCGAAAAGAGGTGCTGCAGCACAGGCAGGATAAGAAACATAAAGAGCTTTCTGAACATTAAAGCATGGAGACATGTCAGAGAAGAGGAACAAAATACAAATATGACCCTGAAGAGGAGCAGAATATGTCCTCTTGAAGTCTCGGTCACGGGAAATAAAAGTAAACAATCTTACAAATGAGAGAGTTTGAGCCAAAACATGCAAGAGAAAGCCTTACAAGTCACTACATCTCAATAGAAGCAAACAAATACAAATATGAAAATGAAAATGAGCAGAATATCGCCCCTTTAAAAAAGAAAGAACCAATTAACCCTTTAGAGTCTTGGGGCTAATTTGGCCGTTTTCAAGCTACTTTATTTGTTACTAAACCCCATTAAGAAATGTATAGCATGTCAATGTTTGGTATCTGGTTTTTTTTGGAAAACTTCACCTATATAATCTGGTAATTTTCATTTTGACATCACAGAAACAAAACGTAAAAACGGATTTTGAAAATGATATTATTTTTCATATGGGTAACAAAAACATGTTCAACTAAACATGTTGAAACCTGGAAATATATACAGGGGATGTCACTATGATAACGTCAAAGTTTGATTGAGGTATCGTGCATTATTCAATCACCGTACAGAGTGGTTGGTGACGGGTGTTTATGGTGTGTGAGGACACTGAGGGATGATGGAGCAGCTGATGTCCGTCCTCATGTTAATTACTTTTAAACAGAGGGAGTCAAGCATCACAGGAAATCAAAGGCTGAACTTGTCACCATGTGAGTCAAAGCCACATCTGTCTTGTTGTACGGTTAAACTGTCAAGCTTAAAGGCCACAATGTGCCTTTCATGCAGCGGGACATGCGCTCTGCTTCAGGGCTTTTCGCGTCACACATTTCTTCCGTGCATGCGCTAACCATTTGAGGAGTGTTCGCACAAATATTGAGTCTCCAATACGGCACTCCATGTTATTAGCTTCCAATTAAAGCAGATTAGATAATAAGTTGTTTGTCTGAGCTGGAAAGGAGTGCTGAGTCGAGAGGGTTATTATAGAAAAGTAACAATGCAAGTCACTCGTGCGACCAAATCTGCTTTTTTGGCAAAGTCTTTCCGAATGGGTGCGTTTTGGTAATAGTTGCTCCGAGCGTTGGCACGCACCCTGGCATCAGTTGGAGCGTTCGTGACTTTGAAGGCACTGTTGGAATGCAGTGTTTGGTCATTCTAGTTAGAGTGGTAGAGAGCCAAAGCGTGTCAACGGTACTTTTGTTATTACATAAAACCTTAAGCTAGCTAACTAAGTTACATGTTCTCTATTAACTTGAGCTAAAGCCTCCATTTTGTATTTATATTTTTAGGCATGTTTGATTCAAAGCTAAAATGCAAGCCACTGGTGCGACCAAATCAGAGGTGGGAAGTAGATTTACTTTAGTAACAATTTTGAGGTACTTTGTTATTTTCATTGTGTGCTACTTTGTACTTCTACTCCACTACAGTTCAGAGGTAATTGGTGTACTTTTCCTCCACTACATGTATTTAATACCTTTAGTTGCTAGGCAGATTAGGATGAATGATGGTAAATATAACCTCCCTTAAATCAGACTGTAGTTCACCTGCAGTAAATCCAGCAGCTACCCTGCAGTATACAAAGCCATTCAAACTAGCTGCACCTTTACCAGCTCTGAGAACACTTTAATGATCAATCATTATAAAACATATCAGAGATATTATTCTGAAATGGACCAATCAGACAATGACTACTTTTACTGTCGCTACTTTAAGTACATTTAGATGAGAGTACTTTCTACTTTCACTGGAGGAACATTTAGAATACTTTTACTGTGACAGAGTATTCCTACACTCTGGTACTTCTACTTTACTCAAGTACAAGACCTGAGTACTTCTACTTTACTCAAGAACAAGATCTGAGTACTTCTACTTTACTCAAGTACAAGACCTGAGTACTTCTACTTTTACTCAAGTACAAGATCTGAGTACTTCTACTTTACTCAAGAACAAGATGTGAGTACTTCTGCTTTCACTGGAGGAACATTTAGAATGCAGGACTTTTACTGTAACATAAAAAAGTATCCACAAAAATCAACGGGTCTTTTCATTGGATTTGGGGATTTTGCAGGTAATATGATCTTTAGCAAAAACCTATTTATGGTGATTACAAGTTTCTGACAGCAGGATGTATACCCTCTTCATAATTGTTGAAGCATAAATGGAATTGCCAGAAGTAAAAAGCTAACGTCAGGCTATAATCAAACGACAGCACGGTCACGTGACTTCGCGACACCACCGCTAAGCTAAAGGTGGCTAATGATCGGCTTGAGGACGCTCAGTCTCATTTCCTCTCATAGAAGCATCAGACATTCACCAGTGGGGTATTCAATGACTTGGAACGAAATGTGAAAATCTCTAAGGAACTTTTTTTTAGGCTTCGAACCAAAAACAATCCAAGTGCTGATTGTGAGACGGACTGGAATTGGTGAAATCGGATTCATTTCGGAGTCATTTTTACAGTATAGTGTCATCGTGATAATAATCCGGGATGTCAGTTTTGATTGCGATCACCATTTCTCACACCGGCCACACACACCCAAACATTGCACACCTTTCCAGGGAAAGAAACTACCTGAAGGGTGTGCGTGCAATCTGGCATTTTATCTATTTCTGCATCACCTCAAACCGATGACCAGTGGCGGTGCGTCAATAGTGGGCGCTTGGGCGCCGCCCACCCTGACTTTTTGAGTTAAAAAACGTTATATATACAACATAATTGAAATAAGAAATGTACCGTGTTTATGGGTTAAATGTGTATGGGAGACCACTGTCAAGAACCGCTAAAATGTGTCCGGACATAATATATTGCCATTCGCCTTTTCTGAGAATAGGCAGGTCGGCTACCGTCCGTGGGCGCCGATAACATGGGAGTCTATGGGAGAGCTTATACTTTTCTCAGTCATTTTAGCAAGGATAGCTTTTCATTGGAGGATGAAACTTAGATCTGTGGGCGCAAATCTTTGCGCCCACAGCCAATGGCATTGTTTCTTAGTTCAATGTGACATTCTTAGATACGCGATTGGACTATTTCGGCGAATCAGCATCGTTATCATTCCCTAACCACAAGCGTAAAGAGCAGCACCGTAGCTAGCTGAAACTTAGATTGAGTGAATATGGCGACATCGATGGCTGAGAACTCCGTGCAAGCTCTACTTAAAACACCGTTTCATCGACTATCAGATGTCGAAAAGAAGAAATTGAAAGACTTGGGACCAGAGCGTCCGGATTTAAACATTCAACAGACGACCACTGATCGCGGGAGAACCTACACTCGGACTTTCTCCTCAAACTTGTATGCTAAGAGGAATTGGTTAGCTGGTTGTACAGTGAGCAATGCCTTTTTTTGTTTCCCTTGTCTGTTATTTCAAAGTCCTGGGACTGAAACACTTTGGACTACAACCGGGATGAAGGATCTAAAGCACTTCACACAAAAATGTAAGAAGCACGAATGTGGCCGCAGCCACCTAACCAACTGTCTTAAGCTAAACCTCTAAAAAAGTGCTATTTAAACCGTGCCGCCCAACTGCGCCCCCCCCAAAAAAATGTTCACCAGCCGCCACTGCCGATGACACACACACACGCAGTATCTGTGCACCGTATGGTAATCTTAGGTCCGTGTGGAACCGAAGACGCCACGCTTCAACGTAAGAGAAGCGATCATAACGAATGATGGATCCTCAGACGGACGAGTTTAGCCCGCAGATGCATCTTGCAGCTCTCAAAAATAAGCATGAAAGATGGAATTCAGTGAGGGAGAATGCGTGTGCATATTATTTCAGCATTTGAATAACTACACGAGTGGTGATTGTCTTAGATCTTCAACAGATAGCTTCTAAGTATGTGCCAGTCAGACGTTGAGCTTTTAGCAAAGCAGCAATTACAGGCCTCTTTTTTGAAGTCTCTGCTTTGCCTGCATGTTTTCTGATTCGGACACGACTTCACCATCATTACAAACAAGGGGTTGCCGGATGCTGGAGTTGTTGCTTTACCCCCCTTGGCTTTTATCAGCAGACATCAAGCAAGAATCAGGAGCGTGGTTTTGGGGAGTACACGTAACAGGATTATGTAATCAGGAGACAAACACAAAGGTAACTGTATTCCCTCACAGTTACAGAATAATAAGACGTAATCAGACGAATGGTTGGGGATTACCAAAAACCTAAAAGGATCAGCTGTTATCTCTCCTCTGTTAGCTGAACTGTGGGCGAACACTTTAACTGTGAACCTATACACCTACTGGCTGAATCTGCTTTATGGTTTTCACTTTATTTGGTTCATTTGTTCTGTTTTTTATTCAGTAGGTGAACCTATGTGTTCATAGAATAGTGTGTGTGATCTGAACTGTGTGTGTTAAACTAAAAAAGGAGCATTTTCTGTCAGCTCACACCTTATTTCTGCTTCTTTAAACTTGATCTTGATGTAAAGTATAGGCTGCTGCCTGTGGATATGCTTAATGGTTTTCCTATCAATCAAATCTCTGAGAAGAGGACACATTATTCCGACTACATATCTTGGTTTCTTCTTCCCTAAGGTTACATTGTTCTGTTTAATACACAGATTAGGTTACCGATTAAGCTGTTCACACACTGCCCTGCTGCAACTGCAATGCTACTGCTGACTAAATAATGGGTATCACTTTACAATCAGACTACCCTTATAAAGGATTCATTAAGGGTTATTAATTAGGTTGTAAACACTGTATTAATCATTCAGAACCTGATTTATAAACCAGTTCTAACATAGTGTTCACACATCAACACAGGCTCACTATTTGGCAAGACGACTAAGCCTTATATTGGCTACCTAGCTTCCTTCCTCTTCTTCATCAGCCAGCATCCTCTGTATCTGTTGTTCACTGAGTTGATTCAAATCCTCTTGGGCGGTGGTGGTGAAGTCTGTAGGGCTTGAGAACTGGATGGTCACCAGTTCAAGCCCCCGAAAGACCCCGTGCGCCGTACATATGACCGACTGCTCCTAAATCTAGGAAGGGTCAAATGCAGGATGTGCATTTCCACTCGGTGGGACCGTTAAGGGTTCCTTCTTCTCCCCCTTGTTCCTGGTCCTTCCGTGCCCACTTCGCCGCACCGCACTGTCCCAGGAAAAACCGGTCAACTCAAGCACAGCTTCGGAGTAAAAAATTTGTGCCAAGCAATGTAAGTAAGTAATGTCATTATCAAATTAGAAAAGTTAAACAATTAGGATTCTTTCTGAATCTTCTGACGTGGAGAAGGTCTTTTTACTTTTATTTTTCCCAGAATTTATTACTGCAACTCTTTGTTTACCTGCCTGTGTTATCCAACATTTAGAGATGTTGCAGCAGAACCAGAACAAATGAGAGCGATCACATAACTTGCAATGTGATTGTAGATGAGATTTCATCAGATTCTAGGATAAACTTTGAAATTCCACTTATTAAATGGACTGTATTTATATAGCGCTTCATCCATTCTCTACGACCCCTCAAAGGGCTTTACATTTACACGTCTTCATTCACCAATTCACACACCATTGCCCATCCCATCGGGAACAACTCGGGGTTTAGTATCTTGCCCAAGGACACATCAACATGTTGACGGGCTGGGATCGAACCCTCAACCTTCAGATTAAAAGAAGACCGCACTCCCTCACAGCCACAGTCGCTTTACCATGGGTCACTTTAAGAGTAATCTGTGGTCAAGCTGTACATTTATGAGTTTATATTCCCATGCACACACACACACACACACACACACACACACACACGTCGCTTCAGCCAAAAGAGCAGTTTGTGGACACCTGCACACAATAACATGATTGGCGAAAATGTCATTTTTCAATCACGCTGCTATAACCCGCTTATGGCCCTGGGAAAACTCTGCACAAGATTTTGGAAACTGGCAGAGCGGGGATTTGTTCCCGATCAGCCACCAGAGCATTATTGAGATCAGCTGATACTAATGTTGGATAACAAGGGTCGACACAGCGACGACAAACAAAAGAAATAATAAAAGTGTTGCTTTTTTCCACCGGTGTGTGGTGCACTGAAGTCCTGCAACAGTGCATGAAGCTATTACAAATGTTGTATCAGTAAAATGAGGTGATGGTGTTAGTGGCAGAATGTCCTTAGAGGGATCCTTGATGTTTGGAAAGGGGGCTTAAGGTTTTATTGTTCAAGTGAGAGTCTTTTTTCCCCCGAATGTGATGTTTTTTTTTCCGGATAAATGAAGGATTTACTGTACAAATGAACATTTGACTGTTGCCAAGAACACATCTGAGTTACTGTGATTGAGGAAAAACACATGTCAAAGATCTTATCCATTATGGGTGAATGCACAAAAAAGAGAGCGAGTAAAAAAGAAAAGCTTTGTTGGAATTAGAAATCTCTGTTTCATGAATGTTCCGGCCAGACATTTGGAAGCACATTAAACAAAGTCCCAGACATACATGAGTGACTGATCACGAGTATCACATCATGAGCGCAACCATAACAGGACTTAAGTCATCATAGCGTCGTCAACCGGAGGAACCCGACTCCATAAATCTATATTTAAACACACTTAACTCTGTCTCCACTGCACAGAAATGAAGACTGATTAAAAGAGTCATTGTACAGAAAGAGAAATGATGGCGGGATGACAAGTTCAGGGGTCGATGGATTTGTGTATAATGAACAGAAATGATCCTCTGGAAAGGATATAGCATGTGACTGGGATAATGATACGCCTGTGGTTGGTGTTCTATTGTGTGCAAAGTCCTTGAAAAGAAAGAACCGTCTCTGCTCTTCTTACAAAAACACACATCAATCAAGAAACATCTAATTGAAAAGGGAGTACCTTAACGTGCCGAGTGCATTCAATGGAAATGTGCCATTTATAGTGAAGTGTTTTGTGTTTACGAGCGAGAACGTTGGCTCTGCATTTTGGAAGTCAAAGGCACTAAACTTTCCCAGTCTCTCCATCAGTTCAGTATTTGTAAACTAAATGTTGCATGCGTTATTTAACTGGGACTCATTCACGCCTGATGCGACGGCTCCCTGGGATCTTGTAGGTGGAAGGATCACACTTAAAGTAAGTAGTATGGTGTCTGCTGGTCACCCAGCAACCATCAAACAGAAAAATGTTGCCCCTGTTTATTTGCTCGGCCTGGTTACCTTTGACCCCATTACCTTTGTAGCTCATTGATGAAGCCCGAGGCAAACAAGGCAGATAAACTCACTTCGGGACGGCATACAATACACCATTCAAGTGTCAGAGGAGCCCCCCGGACAGAAGCACTTTTAAGTCTGCAAGCTAACGTTGACTTCTCCCCTGGTCCTCTTTGAAGTCGAGTTCGCCATCTGGGTGATCAGCTCCGTCTGACCCTAGGTGGTAGACTTCACACTGCAACGCAAAGACAAAGATCTCTGGGCATGTTTCGCTAGACGGGCGAATGCACACCAAAGATAGAAGTCTGGTTTCCACATCAGATATGCTGGCTTGAAGAATGAAGTATAACCCCCAGAGATTAAACTGAATAAATCCTTTTTGATTTGTATTTATTTAAATCAATCATTAGTTTTTAACCTTATTTAAGTATTCATCTTTTAAATTATTATTATTGCTGTTATTATTCATGATGATGGCACACAGTATGAAGTACAACTTTAGAAAATGATTCTGCAAAAGTGTTTTTTCTCTTTAGTTATTTTAAATTCATTTTTGCCTTATTTATGATTTTATTTACACTATTATTTATGATAACTATGTTTTTTATTATTAATAATATATGTTTATGGAGGATGCACACCAAAGACTTTATTTGTTTATTGAAATTATAATTATTGTTATTTCATTTATTATATTATATAGTTTATGAAAGATTTACTATAACAGACTTTTTTGTTACTATAATAAATTATATTACATGTTATATCAATCATAGAAAACATTATTATATAATATTTAAGAAAGATATATACTATTAATCCCAGATTTGGTATAAATAGTGTGTGTTATAAGCTAGGATATTCATCCAAATAAAGTATTGTCACATAGAATTAAAATTTATTAAGGAGAATTATTAATCTGACAATCCTAAAGTTATAAAATTTAAGTATAATAGAAGATTCAAATTCCGCATTATGCAGATCAGTGTAGGCATTATTATGATAAATGTTGTTTAAGTTCTGATAATGATGAGCGGACGCAGCTTTCCTCATTTATGTCCCTCTACACAGCGTCAGTATGGCCCAGTCAGTCGTTGTCAGGAGCACGTCCAGGTACTTGTTGTCTCCACCAAGTTATTCTCCCAGAGCACGGCAGTGAACGTCTTTTCCTCTGAACGTCTGTGACATGCTGGCTTGGAATCGCAATGCTTCTTCCGTCATCCAAAATGCCACACGCTGTACCTGTACCACTGCAGGCGGAGGGGTGGGTGGATGACTCTTGATGGAAACAGTTTGTTAAGAGGAACCCACCCGCCACAGCCTCCTGTACTACCCACCACATCGATGCGATGCCCCCGGACAGCCGTCTTGTCTGCAGGTATTGAATCTAGATGTGGACCCGTCTACCCCCCCCACCACCCTCACTCAGTAGCCGTGGCTGGATCGTGTTGAATGCACTGGAGAAATCAAAGAAGGTGATTCTCACAGCTCACCCCGATCCATCCAGGAGTGAGCACGCTGCAGCAGGTAGATAATGGCATCATCCACCCCCAGGTGAGGCTGGTAGGCAAATTGCAGAGGGTCAAGAAATGATCTCACCTGCAGTCTGAGATGGGAAAAGACGGGTCTCTCCAGCACCTTCATCACATGACATGTGAGAGCTACTGGTCCATAGTCATTGAGCCCAGAAGCAGTCGTCTTTTTAGAGAAAGGAACAACGCAGGACGTCTTCCACAGCATCGGGATGGTCTGCAGGGTCGAAGGCATAGAGAGCAGTGGGGGGATGATGAAGCCAGGATGAGTGGTGGAGGTGAGATGGAGGAAACAGTACGGGGCGGAGATCTACACCTATTGAAGAAGGTTTTAAGGAAGAATACAGTGAAACCAAGAGAAAACTGAAAATGTTTTAATCATTTTCCAACGTTTTTGTTTTTATTATCATCATCATCATCATCATTATTATAAATGATAAAATATTAGAAGTTTTGCGCTTCATTTCGTTGTCTTAAGTACTTGTTCTTATTTGTGCAGTGACAATAAAGTTCAATCAATCAATCAATTATTATTATTTATATGGACACACTCAACAAAAACAGCTGACAAATTGCTCAAAAGGACTTTTGGTTTTGGATCATTGGTTGGAAAAATAAACAGTTTGAAGGCATCACAAGTTGAACCCTGGGAAATGATAATGGGAATCTTTGTCTATAAAAACAAGTCAACAGATAAACCAAAAATGGAAATTGCTTGCCCTACGGATGTTCACTGCAGATCAGATAACAGAAGAACAAATCACAAGAGCATCCGTGCAGCTCCGAAAAGAGCCGATTAATCAGAATTAAAAACCCATGCATTTATATGCATCGTGCCATGAATGCAAGACGACTGGACATCAGGGGAACAGATGCTCGCATGAAAACACTGCGCCCTATATTACATATTTTTTTTAGACCGACTTCAGAGGCTAGCCACTGACATGTTACAAACAGAGGTGCATGCTGACAGAACTGGGGAAATGTAAATGTACACATTTTGGAGACAGAAGACGGATTTTCTCACATTTTCCTCTGCTGTTTGTACTGACAGGTTTACCAACGTGTAGAACAACTTCCCCTGACTCTGGCATTTCTCTGACCGTCTCAAGTGCTTGAGTTGAAAACTCACACAGAGGAATGTCAGTGAGTACACATGGTGCCCAATAGTCTGTCTCACTGAATCACATGAATCTGTTATCAACGAGAGTGAAACACGCCACAATTTCAGACAGATTTACTTGTACCCAAAGGCAACAGGGCACAGAAAGGCAGTGTTCTCAAACAGAGAGGGATTAACTAAGCAAGAGAATGTCATACAAATAATCTATATGTTGGTATTTGGTCTGGGAATTCTGCATTTTGTATCTGTTGTTGTACTTTATGACCTACAAAAGGAGCTTCTTGAAGTTCACATCTGTTTTCTGTAGGGTTGATGTTAGAGCGATGTTTAGGTAAGTGTTAGCATATGTTAACGGTTGTTGCAAAGCATGAAAATGTTCAACAAGGGTGTTCACAAGCATATAAATACCCAACTTAATCCTCGTCTATCTCCTATTTAAGCTTTTTAACCTCAGTTACAGCGTACAATAAATGATGTTGAACTCGTAACTCAGTGAAGAAGACAAGTCTTTTATTGATTTGTGCTTTTTGAAACATTATTCTGCATTCTTATTTTTGGTTCGTCGAGTCCTTTTGCTATTTTCTCAAAGATAGTCATGCCACTTTGTAATACGGCCACAGAAAATCCATCTGTGTGTACTAGTGGTAAGAAAATAGGATACAGCTCATGTAATTGACAAAAAAAGTATTGGTCAATAATTGCATACATTCTCGCACCTATGCAATATGTCTGAGCAAAATAGCGCAATACTAGGCTGTGGGGATTTCCCCCCTCCGCTATATTGCAGAGCTCACACTCAGATGTGTGTGTTCACTCACACTGTGAAGGTTGTTAATACATGACTTACCCTCTCATGTTTAATCATGGTCATGCCACTACAAGAAACGGAAAGGCTTGCATCAGTTAGTTGCTTATTAAAACTGACTTTACAGCCCAGTTTAGAAACAAAAAACACCACCAATCAAAACAAATCGCTTCCTACACTGGTTATAAAAGCAAAGAAATGAGCCCCCGCAGACCCAACAGTCAGTCCTGGCAAACTTTAACAGAGTGGACGCTAAAACATCAGGAGGTTAATATCCAGGAAATCAGACAAAGCCACCAGAACAGCCTTAGCAACCAAAACCCACACACACTGTTAAGTCAAGCTATTTTACGGGACATGTCTTCTTACCTTAATGTGATTTATATCCATAATATAATCTCCCACTGGTTTGTTGTCTCCACCTTTCATGCTGGCTAGCAAACCCAATAATTAAATTACCAACACTGGAAAACTATTTGACTGCAAGGTGATTTTAAGTCTTTAAACGTTTCTAAAGGTACTTCGTTTTGAGTGTTTGCAGCTTCACCTGGCCTCTTTACGCCTTCACATGAAGTGACGTTTCAACCAGAGGGGGCTGTGTTTCACCTACAATAAGAAAGAAAGACCTTTATTAATCACCAAGGGGAAATCCAGGGTTTCACTCTGGTGTTATTTACATTACACACATTGCATATACACATGAACACATGCACAAACAGTATCCAAATATGCTATTTTAGCTTGTTCTTTTAAACTCAAATAAGAATAATAGGTCATTTTCAAAGGACACAGGAAATACCAGTGTATTTAAGTGATGGAAAATGATGAAACTCAGGCTAGGATGAATATCAAATCTGTAATACAAACTATTAGAGGTAGGAAATAGGATCCAAGTCCCGATATTATTATTCTAATTTATAGCATTTTGCGATATGACAAACATGTGATAGTGTATATTATTTGTATACAAGTTATGCAGTTCTTAAACATTTACTAGTGTAAGCGACTAATCACATTTCTGGTATATCACTCTCAAAATGAGTTTTCACCAATCCTGCTAAAATAAGATGAACAGTAGTGTGTCATTTTCAAAGATAAGGAAAAAGCCAGTGGTTCTTATCGGACCATGCCTGATAAAACACAGGCACGGAATAATGCAAATATTGTTTTACATTGCATGCTATTATTATAATGTCATATTTGGTCAGTGTGAGGTTCCAGTAAATACGAAACTGTACATCTACTCCATCTCAACACCCTTCCTACCTTAATAAATATTCCATGCATTTGTATTTTGCTCAACTTTGCCTTTAATTTGTCCATTATTTGGTTAAATTGATATGTGTACATGAACAACATTCATGTGGAAACTTGCTCCGCGTGTGTGGCGCTTGGTTTAAGGGAATTCCTTCAGAAAAAGTTACAGAAAGAATTACGCTTAAGGGCGAAATCCCTCACAAAATGTCACGTTGGTTTGGGGAAATGCCTGACTTTGAAATTTGCATTCAAGACAGTATACAACTAGTCTGTTTCCTGTCAAATGCTTCAGGACAAGAGAAGAAACAGAGCTGGAGGAAGATACTTGCAGAGGTTTTGCATATTGTGGAGAACAGGAAAGACCATCACATGGTAAAACCCATCAAAGGGGTTTTTCAACAACAGTAATAAAGACTGGGTTGATGATGTTGTAAAAGCTTTGAGAAAGGCTGTTCCAAGTTTTACCTTCCCTCCTAAAAGTTCTTAAAGATTATGAATTGGTGAATGGGTGATTGGTCTGCAATGCATGCTTTGTTTAACTCTGAAGGTCTGAAACGAACCTGTAATTTAATTAAACTATGTATTTAAAAAGGTCCTCAGAGGAATGGCCTGGGCAGGCTCAACAGAAGGCCCGGGAACAGGATGGGACTCTTCCACTTCCAGCCTGAGAGTTAAATGAAGCTCTCGAGTAGTGGAGAGGCAACGGGAAGCTAATGTTACCTTTCAAAGATAAACAACTTACACCTGTGTGTTATGATGTGAAACAGCTCCACGCCAAATAAATTACACGGACACTCGACGGAAGTTCAGGCAAAAAAACCCAGAGCCAAAAACCAACGTTCTACTTCCTGAAAAAACCTCAAACTCTGAAGTCACACTTATAGAAAGCCCATCATATGCTGTCTGTGGCGGGCAATAAACAGTACTCAAGTATATGTATATTGACTCAAGTACAAGTTAAAGTACGAAAAGGTCACGGCATCCAAACCATTGCTGTCGTGCGAGCAAGCTGAGTTGAACTTTCACTGTTTCTTTGGAAGAGCTGTAAATACCTCCAAAGAAAACCTTTCCCGGTCAATGCGTTTCACTTTTTACGTGTCCCCTTGTCAAACCCAATGGTTCTTTGCGAGTTGAATGTGTGTGCGTGAGAAGAAGTGTTATTTTTCTTATGTGGGTGTACTGACTTAAACCTTTAACACAGCTCTATCAGCTCAATCCCAGAACGACTTATCAGTATTCAACCAAAAATATTTTTCGAACTGGGTTTTTATCTGATCGGTCAGTGTCTGTGAAAGAGGAGCTGCAACCTTCAAACCCACCAGAGGGCATGTTTTCTCTACTGAAAGGGACCCCTAGAGGTGACCTTTTCGGGTTTCTCCAGTGGAAGCGGGGCCTGGAGATCATATTTATGGCTTTTCTCTCCACCAGAAAGGCCTTTGATCACGTTTTCTCCACTGGAAGAGCCCCTCTTAGCGATCACTGAGGTTACTTTATCATGTTTTCTCCACTAGAAGTGCACCCCAGAATGCATATTTATGACATGTTCGCTACTTGTAGGGCTTTCTAGAGGTTACGTTAACTTGTTACAGTACTGGAAGGGCACCCTAGAGCACAATTATATCACATTTTCTCAACTGAAAATGCCATTCATCATGTTTTCTAGACTCTAGGGGTAAATCTAGAGGTCGCTTTATCATGTTTTCTCCACTGGAAAGGCATACAGAGGGCATATTTATCAAGTTTTAGCACTGAATGGCACAATCATGTTTTCTTCAATACAAAGGGCATTTGTTCTACTGAAAGGTCATCCTTTAACCTACCCTAGAGCACATAATGATTTAATTTATCTCATTTACTTAACATCTTCTTGCTATACTTTACCGCACTTGAGATGCTTTATGCAAATTCCCATTTGCACTTAAAATTTAAAGGTTTAGATATGCAATTTATCCACCAAGAATACTCTTTTAGAGAGTACTACCTAATTGTAATTTAGCTGTGGAAAATGATGGGCTCTTTTCTAGCTCATCGTATAAATCATCGGGCTAATTAGTAACACAAATAGTCAATATGGTGTGTAGCCAGTGAAGTTGGAAAGAGATGATGTTTTGCACAGAATTGGATCAAAAAGTTTGAGCAGTGTTTGATTTTCAGAAGGCGTAGCTGTTAGCATTCTTTAGAAGGGATGGGATTTCTGGAGGAGCAGCAGGGAGTTCCCTTGGGACAAAACAATCAAGTGAGCAAACAAACAAAAACATTAATGAGTTCCTTCCTTAAATGGGATCAGGTTGAATCTCTGTCACCCCCGTGTTGTAGAATAACATCTACGGTAAATGTTCTCCTGCTGTCAGACAGGCCATGAGCCGGGGCTTCCAGGGTTTAGTATTAAAAAGAAAGTTACTGGTGAGGATCCCACTGACCCACTGAGCCCAGACTGAGCCCTGGATGTCTGCTGGGTGTTAATTAACTGGCCTTCTGTCATTTTGCAATAGTGGCCCCCTGTGCAAAACCCTATCAGGAAATTACCTAAGATGACAGGAGGAAATTATCAAATGTGCAGCCCCCTAAAATCAGCCTGAACTAAATGTCTAACGTAATGCAGTGATGGGACATCTGTTGAAATAATACATTTCCTGAAAGTCAACCTTCCAGTTTTCCAGAAGTCCGTTCCACTTTATCAGAGGGGGAATAACCATATCAATGGAAATCCACTCCGCGTTTAGGTCCTTCAAAACGGTCAGTCAAAATGTCCAGCTTTTTTCCTAGGTACACATTTTATGTTTCCTCATAACGTGTATGAGATATTTTGTTGCATGACATTAATGTAGGGCTATATGTGGCCTCAAAGTTACCTCATTCTTTTCTAATTCACTCCTCATCTTTTGCTCTCATGAAATCGAGAATAAAGTGCCCAAAAAGTTGTCAGCGTCAGTCCTCTGTGTATTAAACCAGAACATAACAGCAGTCAGTACTTGCAGACCATGCCAGCTCCAAGGAAAAACAGTGAAAGATGGAGATCATTTTCAATCTAAAAACATGGTCAAATGCACCAGAATGCAGGCAATTGCACCGACTTCTTTCAAAATGCTCTGGGGGAGAAACTAAAATGTGTCAAAATGCTGCTGACGCCCTTGGTACCAAGGCTCATTGGTACTAAACCAAGGCTGGAAGAGACGGATACACGGTGGACTGATTAAAATAAATAAGAAGAAGGCTACATCAGGATGCTAGCTTTCACTATTTCACTTTCTGGTATGACTAGGATCTTAAAAATGAGTCTACAACTCAGTAGCGGATTTTGAGCTCTAGGGAAAAGTGAACATTGGATTGCTAACATGCTAACGATATTCTGTTTCCCATCATCACTCAGTTTAGCATGTTTACAAAGCAACATGTGCTATCAGTAAACACGCGGGAGTGAAGGGATTAGTTCTGCAGTTATTTGTTGTTTTGATGCATAAAACACCCTTTTTTTTTGCAGTTTGTACGCCTTATAAATATGTTTTAAGGCTCCTCTAAATAAATCCAATGCCTGTGTCCTCTGAGCTGGTTATAGTTTTGGAACGGCTGTAGAGAAGTAAAAAAATCCCCCCCAAATCTGACCGTGTGATAGACGAAGTGAACAGGGACACAAGGCCTGCTTATCATTTATAGCTGGCCGTTATTGGAACCCACAGATGCGGTACATCTGTTCATGGTAAAATGTGAAACTAATAAAGTAGTATTTCAAACTCTTACGGCGATACTTGGCGAGATATGCTTGGTTAAAGTGCCATCAGGCATAAAACTCGGTTTCTGCAAAGGCTATTCCTGTAGCGCAGTTCAAACCGCCAGTGATCCTGTAATGACAGCTTTGCCTGTTGCTCAAGTTTTTATATACATTACGAGTAAGGTTTTTGACTCTTTGACATGCTATTCAAAAAGGCTGTTTCTAAATAAATAAAGACAGCGAGTAGTTTGGAGGGCTCAAAACATAAAGGGAAAAATGTGCTCATCCTCTGGTGAACACAAGGACTTACATAAGGGGTTTCCTTTTGTGACACGTGAACTTTTACCATTCGCAGGCCGCCGTAAGTGAGCGTGAACTTCGTGTGAGCACAGTTTCGTGTTGAGTAACGTTGGAACCTTCAGGGAAAAGATTGAGTGAAAGATGAGTGTGTCTTGGGTCACTTCAAAACTATTTGACTTGCTTTAAGGTGAGCTGGTAAGGGAAGGGAAGCTTGTAAAAATAATATCTGTCTTTGAGAGATTACAGATTGCTTGAACTGCGATGCACTGGAGAAACACTTCTTCATGGAGTTAGGAAAACAACTAATGCGTAGCCAGGGAATGAAGCCTCAAAGAGACAAAGATGTGTCCTCACTTCACTCCCTGCTAAAGAATGAAAGAGTCTCTCTTCTTTTTCACTGCAAAGTCCCTCTTTTATTCTTGCTTACAGTCAGCCCTTATATTAAAACAGACTAAGAATAGCTCTCCCTGTTTTCCTTTCCCCCTTGAAATCCCACTCTATGAATAATCCACAATCACAGATTTGTATGCATTTTTTTTGGGCTTGTCTAAACTTATTGGAAGTATTTATCCTCCCGGAGACAAGAGACTATTTTCTGTAACACACAAAGAGTTGAATAGACAGAGTTCACATGCTAACACGAGTAGCATGAATGATTTTTGATTTATAAGAACATTTGTAAAAACAGTGGTCAGAAACATCAGTGTTTTATCTCCCTATGGACGGCGCCACCAACACCACCACCACCACCACCATGTAGTTGTTTATGTTATTAGGATTTTAAATTAAGGGAAAGAGCATTCCCTATTGATGTCTGGACTAAAACACCACATACAGTAACACAAACAACCAGCAAACATTGAGTGGTTCAGCATAGAAATGGCTTTTGAGTGTTATAATAAAATAAATGGCAAGTATCAAACTATCAAACCTTAAAGTTGCACTGCATTTTTGGGGGGGAGAAGACATCATGTAGCATTTCTGGGATGGATAACTTCTATATCATATCAGTCATGTAAAGTAATTATAAATGTGAATTACATTTCCAAGCTGATTCACTAGATAGTACACTTGCTAGGTTAGAGTTTGATAAACATGACTTATATCAAATGAATGTAACTGTGATAGTGTTTTTGCAAGTCTAAAGTCAGTTAGTAAGTAACGTTTTATTTATATAGCACCCTTCTCAACACGAATGTACACAATTACAGCTGTAAAATGTACAATAAAAGGCAAAAAACACACAACAGACAAACAAATGAACACCAGTGTAGGGACAGCTAAAATCTCACCTCCCCCAACACCCCAAAAGCTTGTCGGAAAAGGTGAGTCTTCAGCTGCCCCTTAGACATTTCCACTGAGACAGCGGCTCTCAGGCCCCGGGGGAGTTCATTCCAAAGCCTCGGAGCCACCGCCTCAAAGGCTCGGTCCCTCTTGGTTTTTAGCCTGGTCCGTGGCATCCTTAAAAGGCATGGCTCAGAGGACCAAGGGTGGATCAGGTCGTGAATGTAGGCGGGGGCTTGGCCATGGACAGCTCTACATGTAAAAACAAGAACTTCGAACTGTATTCTGAGATGGACAGGGAGCCAGTGCAGGGCGGAAAGGATCGGAGTGATGTGGCAAGTGCTTTTGGACAGAGTGAGTGATCTGGCGGCAGCATTTTTAACCGCTTTAGAGATGTTTTGTTGAGGCAGGAGAACAGAGAGTTACAGTAGTCAAGCCGGGACGAGATAAAAGCGTGGATAGCCATCTCCAGTTCTATTGATAAAATGCCCCTGAGCTTGGCAATGTTCGTCACTTGGGTATTTCTCTGTGTATTATTTTTCTGGTTCAATGCAAATAGGCCGCGATAATTGGGAATGAACAACAAGGCTGACTGTCTTTCATTCCTTTTATGTGATTCTAAAACATCCCAAGTTTGACATATTTTTCCAGGTCACGGCTAATTCAACACAGAGCGGCACAGTGGAGAGTTCCTCCAGCAAGATAAGAGGATACAATAGAAATCCTTTCTACCACAGCCAGTGATTTGACTGATTCCCATTCCTTTTGGAAAGCAAAGCCAATGTGCAGCACTTCTCAGTTTAGGAAGTGAAGCGGTCATATGATCTAGTGAGGGGGAAATGGATGGCAGCCCCTGAGGAAAAGTGCAAGGATGAACAAGAGGTTGGTATGAAGCGCACCAGCACATGTGTCCCACAAGCTGCCCGGAGAAGGGAGAGAGGATAAGTGATGAATGATTTATGGATTGAGTAAAGGAGAAACCTTGAGAGGCCATAGACATGTTAAGATGTTCTACACCACATTTAATTAGCTGTCCATTTGAGAAGAGCTCAGATCAAAGACATGTGGGATTTTATTTTTCAGCCATTCTCCTTTGGGAGATGATCATGAATGTATTTAATATATAGTTAATTCATGATCTGACACTGTGGATCCCAAAGAAATGTTGATCAATTTAAAGAGTGGATGAAATAACTGGGCTGTCATTTGAGCCAAAGTTGTGTTAATTAGCTTTTTCATGTCTTTAAAATAGTAATTAAAAAATGTTACTGGAACAAAATCCTTATTTTTGAGCGTATTTTTGTGCACTATGACTTTATACTGAATCAAATCTCTCCCCTCCCTCATTAAATGGGCCCCTGACCATTGACCCCCACTAAAATTAGTCTAAAACCGTTCAACAGGTCTAAAAATGCAGTAAATTTCAGAATGGCCCACTTCCCGTTGGGTGTACAGTCTCACTCCGATATACTTTTTTTGTCGTCTCCATGAGATACATACACCTAGCAAATTTCACACATTTAGGACAATTGTGAATACGTGGAACGCCCCTCCGCAAAACTCGTATTTACCGAAAATGTTCGCCTTGTTTGTATTTTGTGAGGAAAACAATAGTCTTGGGAATTTGCATTTACCCTGTTATAAAGCTATACTTTCACTTCTGAATTCACATGATAAAGAAAGAAACATGTGATGTAATAAGTACAGGTTTGAGTGAAATCCTCTGCTGCGAATTCGTGTCACTAAATTCCCACCATTGTTCTGGCCCTGTTTGTGAAAAAACAGAAAGACTAGGCCGTGGCTAAATATAGATTTTCTCACAGAACTGAAGTGGGTCATTTGAAAGGGAAGTTCCAATATTAACCTCTTCACGTGCCGACGTTAAAGTTTAGCAGGATGTTTGTGAGGCAGGGGTTCCATTTTGAAGAGCTTCATTTAATCTCAGTTTGGCTCACACTTTTTTAATTTAGATGAATTAACATTTATATGAGCAGCATTAGCCTTTTTGATTAATTTAAGATAGAAAACAGATGACCAATAAATATACAACCTCACCAATCAATAGTTGAAGATCCTTTGTAAATACGTTTTTAAAAAAACATGCAGAAAACAATAAACAGCTGTTTGCATGTAACGAGTTGTTGTCTACAAAGTCGTTTCCAAGGCTGGCAGGATACCGTGAACTAAATTAAAGTCGGCGTGTTTGCACACCAGCTGTCAAAATGCAATAATATGTAACAGGCATGGAATGAAACATAAGAAATAGCAGTAATGAAATAAATAAGTTGCGTATACAAGCCAAGCGGTGAGATTTACAAGACTGTCATCTCTGCTTAATTCTTCCTTATCTTTATTTAATGGTCTGAAAACAATATCACTCAGTTTCTAAACTTAAATAAACTTGTATACCTCGTTTCTTACGGTTTTGTTCTTTATGTTAGATTGATTGTAACCCCAAACTGCTAAACAGACATTTTGCACTGGCATAGTCCAGCAGTGGCTCAGTCAGTAGAGGGCTTGGACTGGGAATCGTAGGGTCGCCGGTTCAAGTCCCCGAACAGACTTGAAATATGGAAGTGGACTGCTACTTGGAGAGGTCTCAGTTCACCTCCTAGGCCCTGCTGTGGTGCCCTTGAGCAAGGCACCGGACACCTCCAATCCCCCCTCCCCATTGCTCCCCGGGCGCTGCACGATAGCTGCCCACTGCTCCTAGTACTAGGATGGGTTAAATGCAGAGGACACATTTCACTGTGTGCTCTGCTGTGTGCATGTATGTGACAATAAAGAGGGTTTCATCCTCTGATTCAATTCTAAACGCAGTAAGCAAAATAAAAGCGTGTTGTTGCTATAGCGTCTCCTAAGTTGTTTCTAATGCTGGCGGAGCACTCTGAACCAAAGCGGCAGTCAAAATGTAATAATGAGTACAAGACATGGAATGAAACAAGAGGGGAGAGCACTGTGAGGAAGACTCTGAATGTGGGAAAGCCCAAAAGGTGCTTAAATATACAAAATACAATACAAATATATATCTCACATGATCAAAAACAACAAGTTATAATAAAGATCAGTTTATTAGTTCATAATGTCATGGACAGTCCCCATTAATTAACTGTCACAACAAACAGTAAATAGGGCAGCTTTAGCCGACATGGCTAATTTCCAGCTGTTGTCCCCGGCCAGATGGTAACAGACACCCTAAAATCACAATCATCAACAGGGTTGGATAAAAAGAAAGGACGAAAGACAAGTTGATAGAGGCGAAAGGATAAAAGAGAACAATAAAATGCAAGCAACACACATTACTACACACATGTCACATATAGCACATCACAATCACATAACAGGGGCAACATCCATGAACACAACACGTCACACACACGCCCTATCCAGAACAGACTAGTGTGTGCAGGTGTAGTTGTCGGTGAACCATGTTTTTAAGTGAGCTGTAAAGGTGCTGAATGTATGTATGTGTTTGATTTGAATGGGTAGGGAGTTCCAGTTTTGTGTAGCTTTGACCGAAAATGATGACTGACCCAAACTGCTCTTCCTAAATGGGACTGACAGGTCGCCACGAGTGGAGCTTCTAGTGGTCAGACTTGTGTTATTACGCTGAGTTATCAATGAGTTCAGAGGCGGAGGGGCTGTATTGTGCACGATCTTGCACGAACTACAATAAAAATAACAATTAAGTCATTTTATTGTAAAGGCCAATCAAATGAATGGGCACCAATTCCATCTGCATAAACATGATAACGTGAATTAGGACAAGTAATAGCTGACTATCCAATCAAGGTGGAGCAAATGTGTTGGTTTGTAACGCTTCAAAGGGAGGCTGTGGCGCAGTGGGATAGTGGATCGGATCAGGGGAGAGTAGGTTTGAGTCTCTGGAAGTTCACCCCAAGTTGCTCCTGTGGCTACTGTGGAAAGATTGTATGTCGCTTTGGGTAAAAGCGTCTACTATTTTCTCTCTTGAACAAAGTGAAGTAGGAATACTAAGAAGCAGAACGTTTGCCCTTTACAATAGACTGTACATTGATCATCTAGAAAGTATTTCCTGGAGTTTGACTAAATAACATTTGGGTCCCCGACCGTAAACAATGTAGTAATGCAGTTGAGTCCGTATGGCCACATGCAGGACAAGAACCTCAAGTGCAGGTCAAAGTCAAAGTGCAAAGCCCTCAATGACGGATTCATTCAGGCAACTGCACGTTAAACCATTTCCCTGCAGGATGTGAACTGAAGACGGCAATCATTTAATCTCTCTTATTAGGAAGGTATGTTGTTCAGTAAACCTTCAATTGGACATTTAATCCAATACTTATGAAGAGACACATGACTTAACTGCATTAAGATTTGATAAAATATCCATTGAAGCCATTTCACATGACAGGAATCAAATGCTGCACTCAGTGTGAGGTAGCATGTTGGCACTGTGATGCATTTCCATCACGAAAGCATCGCATAAAGAAGGTAGAAAACAGAGCTTGTTGCACTGCTTGTGTGGCTGATTGAGACGTCAAAGCATTACCTAACACTTTACATATATGAGGAAGTAAAACATTTTTAAAGTCATGATGTATGTCTCGAGGAACAAAAGGGATCCTCCATGCCAGAGCCTTACAACACACACACAGCTGTGGCGGTCAAAACAAGCTGGAAACCGTTTGAGTTTTCAGGGTTGTTGGAGATTTCAAACCGGACACCATGTCACCTCTTGTTGTTGGAGTGGAGGAAGGAATATCCAAGTATAATAATCATTATCTGACCACCAACAAGGATTAGTCCCAAAGACTTCAGGTACATTATGGCTCCAAGCTCTGATTCAACATGGACTTTGGAAGTGTTACTTAAGCCAGCTGCCGAAACGATTGGGCAAATATAACAATAATTCAGACAGTTATTTAGATATTTTTGAACAAGACAGGATGTGAACAATGGGTTTTATTATTAACTTATTCAATTCAATGGAATTATGGTGTCTGAACATTTTATTCTCATAAACACAAGGAACAACAAGGCTGACGTGTTGATTTAATGGATTTTAATTCCCGCTTTGACACAGAAACAATGTGTGTAGTTCGAACATTACAGCCATATGTGATGGTTAACCTGCTGCTTTAACAGTCAATTCTGGGAAGACGTTTTCTTAAGATTGGAAACATGGCTGCAGGTATTTGCTCCCAATTAGTCACTGAGCTCAGCTAATGATTGTCAGGATTGTGGACGGCAGATGGACTCAAAGGCAGAACAAAAGGAGATTCAAGTGTAAATAAATAAAAGAATGGAGCTTAAATCAAAGTAAAGCTCATATAAATGTGGTAATTACAAGATAAAAGAGTAAACAGGATAACATAAAACACGGGGCAGCGGATCCACAGGGAACCCGATTAATCCAGGGAGGAAACTCAGACGGGAAACATGGACGGCAGAATCACACTCGACGGGAAACATTAACAACAGAGGAAGGCATTATTCGAACACGCACATCCAATTTCATGAACAAGAGACAGGTGGAGAGGGCAGGCCAAAACATTAGGGCAGAGGGATGATGAGAACATAAGAGACAGGTGGACAGAATCAGGGCGGGGCAAACAGTCACAAAAAGGCGGGAAAACACAAAGACAGGAAGTGAAATCAGATAAGAAGCAAAGAAACAAAAATCGGGTCTGGTTTATAGTTGGGAATCCAATTTATCCCAAAGGTTTAGGATCATATCTAGATAGAATCGGAGGATGAAACCCTCTTTATTAGTCACATACATGCACACAGCAGAGCACACACAGTGAAATGTGTCCTCTGCATTTAACCCATCCTAGTACTAGGAGCAGTGCTATTGCTACTGCTATTGTGCAGCGCCCGGGGAGCAATGGGGAGGGGGGATTGGAGGTGTCCGGTGCCTTGCTCAAGGACACCACAGCAGGGCCTAGGAGGTGAACTGGGACCTCTCCAAGTAGCAGTCCACTTTCCATATTTCAAGTCTGTTCAGGGACTTGAACCGGCGACCCTACGATTCCCAGTCCAAGCCCCTACTGACTGAGCCACTGCTGACACACATATGGGGTGATGAGTTTGGGGTTCTGGCCTTTGGAGGTAGGGGCTGGTGGTAAAAGGGCTCTCTTAATCCTTCACTGGCGCTGAACGTAAGCATTAAGTGCTAGGTGTACTTTCTGTGCATACTGAATGAGTGATTGCCAATTAGGTTTTCACATACAAGGAATTTGTGTGTGCAATACTTGGCTGGCTCGCTCACTTTCAACATGCAAAGGATTTTCTTTACGTACTTGGCTTGGGGTTTTTGTGACCGGAAATAATCCGAAGCACATTGTCTAAACCGATTATTTAATACGTGCAACATAAGCAGAGGTGGGGGAGTACTCAGATGTTGTACTTGAGTAAAAGTAGAAGTACTCAGATCTTATAGAAGTACTCAGATGTTGTACTTGAGTAAAAGTAGAAGTACTCAGATCTTGTACTTGAGTAAAGTAGAAGTACTCAGATCTTGTACTTGAGTAAAAGTAGAAGTACTCAGATGTTGTACTTGAGTAAAAGTAGAAGTACTCAGATCTTGTACTTGAGTAAAGTAGAAGTACTCAGATCTTGTACTTGAGTAAAGTAGAAGTACTCAGATCTTGTACTTGAGTAAAAGTAGAAGTACTCAGATCTTGTACTTGAGTAAAGTAGAAGTACTCAGATCTTGTACTTGATTAAAGTAGAAGTACTCAGATCCTGTACTTGAGTAAAAGTAGAAGTACTCAGATCTTGTACTTGAGTAAAGTAGAAGTACTCAGATCTTGTACTTGATTAAAGTAGAAGTACTCAGATCTTGTACTTGAGTAAAAGTAGAAGTACTCAGATCTTGTACTTGAGTAAAGTAGAAGTACTCAGATCTTGTACTTGATTAAAGTAGAAGTACTCAGGTCTTGTACTTGAGTAAAGTAGAAGTACAGGTACAGATCCTGTACTTGAGTAAAGTAGAAGTACTCAGATCTTGTACTTGAGTAAAAGTAGAAGTACTCAGATCTTGTACTTGAGTAAAGAAGAAGTACTCAGATCTTGTACTTGAGTAAAAGTAGAAGTACTCAGATCTTGTACTTGAGTAAAGAAGAAGTACTCAGGTCTTGTACTTGAGTAAAAATAGAAGTACTCAGATCTTGTACTTGAGTAAAGTAGAAGTACTCAGATCTTGTACTTCAGTAGAAGTAGAAGTACTCAGATCTTGTACTTGAGTAAAGTAGAAGTACCAGAGTGTAGGAATACTCTGTCACAGTAAAAGTAGAAGTACTCAGATCTTGTACTTGAGTAAAGTAGAAGTACTCAGATCTTGTACTTGAGTAAAGTAGAAGTACTCAGATCTTGTACTTGAGTAAAGTAGAAGTACTCAGATCTTGTACTTGAGTAAAGTAGAAGTACCAGAGTGTAGGAATACTCTGTCTCAGTAAAAGTATTCTAAATGTTCCTCCAGTGAAAGTAGAAAGTACTCTCCTCTAAATGTACTTAAAGTAGTGACAGTAAAAGTAGTCATTGTCTGATTGGTCCATTTCAGAATAATATCTCTGATATGTTTTATAATGATTGATCATTAAAGTGTTCTCAGAGCTGGTAAAGGTGCAGCTAGTTTGAATGGCTTTGTATACTGCAGGGTAGCTGCTGGATTTACTGCAGGTGAACTACAGTCTGATTTAAGGGAGATTATATTTACCATCATTAATCCAAATCTGCCTAGCAACTAAAGGATTAAATACATGTGGTGGAGTAGAAGCACTAAGAAGCATAACATGTTTAACTTTAAAGACCTTCATGAAATGGCACCAAGCTACGTGGCTGTTAGCTACATTTAGCTTTTGCTGATAGTGCTCTAACCCTTTTAAAATAAACAGCAATATTACAAGTCCTGTACAATGTGCTGCAGTACGGTAATGCTGTAAATCCCTGACAACAGCACTCCAGAGACTTTAACGTATTCCTTATATATCAGACTGTTAAAATAATCATTACATGTGCGTGAGTGATTTATTGATCATTTCAACGGAGGGGAGCGAGTATGGCCTACATCTTAGTACGTGAACTCCAGGGGCTTTAAGGCATGTATAAATAACTGATCAGAACTGTACAGACTGTGTGCCAAAGGAGAATTTAAATGCATATTACAGACTG
The DNA here is from genome assembly GCF_036324505.1 of Eleginops maclovinus. Classification (NCBI taxonomy): domain Eukaryota; kingdom Metazoa; phylum Chordata; class Actinopteri; order Perciformes; family Eleginopidae; genus Eleginops; species Eleginops maclovinus. The sequence continues at coordinate 3,449,938 of NC_086350.1, read as the reverse complement.
CTGTATAATGCATGATATATATGAATACACCCTTGCCTGTGGAGTTTTGAAATCACAGCCATTCACTCATGGTTGAGTTGTGCCTCTAAAACCATCAGTCCCGAGGAGGACTGAAATAAAACAAACCTTTTCAAATAAGATTCTCATTATTTTATGATCAAAAGTCTGACAGCTTTAAGAATCAAACCATTATTTAAAGCTGAATACCCACATACTCCCGGGAACAAGGTCTAAGGTCAGGCTTTTATTATAGCCAGATAAACCTCAGCCATACGGACGGTGAGTGCATGCCTTCAATCTATTTTCAATTGTGCTTTGTAGAAGCAGATTAAAAATGCAGGATGGTCTGAAATAGTTGAAGAAAAGGTCCAGGTGGCATGTAATCTTCTGGATGGATTAATCCCACAGAAGATTTAGGAAATGTACGGCTTTCTCTCAATCCCAAACTTCTTTTTTGTGTGTGTCTCAAAACACAGATTACATTCGAGTGGAATGCAGGTTTGATTTTCGTTACAAATCAAATCTGGGATGAATGACTCAACTTGTTTCATCTTCCAATGACTAATGAGAGGATGCAACATCTGAAAAGCGTTAAAACAAACCAATTTTCTCAGTGGAAATGCAAGTCTCTGGAGGCATGTTTTTGAGTTTTCACCAAATGCATTTCTGTCCGACAGATCTGTTTATTGCTTGCACATTCTCCACCATCCCAGCCATCTAATTCCCAATTGTTTAAGCTGCAGGGTCTCAACCAACTAAAACGTAACTTGTAAACATCAGGCTCACAGTTTTCACAAGGCAGCCCCTGCTTTTGGGACGAGTTCCTGGAGCTAAATGTTGGTACTTGAGGAGGTTATACTACACAAGTCCCAAATGTTTTAGGGGTTGCAGACAGTGCTGTCCTGCCTTCAAACTCTCACTTACAGAGGCCCTGTGGTGCTTTTGGGGCTTTTACCTTTCCTGTAAAGAGTTATATAGGCTTTTGTGCATATATGTGGTCTGCTAAAATCCCCAAATTCAATCCAGGAGGAGTTTATCTTAACACACTCCCCCTTTGAAAGTGATAGGCCAAGGGGCGGGACATCTCTAAGCGGTTGACCCTTCCCAACAGAGAGGGCCGTCTAACCAATCAAAGTAGACTGGTTTTAGACAGAGGGTGGAAAGAGGTGCTGCAGCACAGGCAGTATGAGAAACATAAAGAGCTTTTTGAACATTAAAGCATGGAGACATGTCCCAGGAGAGACACAAAATACAAATATGAATCTGAAAAAGAGTAATATAAAGCCCCAAAATACAGACTCATTCTGCAGATCATTTCAGAAGTATATGTGTTCTAATATTTAATTAAAATGCAATGCATTACCTTAAATGTTGCAGCTGTTGAAGAAGAAGATTATTTATTACTCTAGATACTGTTGGGACCCAGTGAGTTTACCCAGTGAAACGTTATCCCATCCTGGAATAACAGATGAGATTTCATTCAGTCATTTTGATTCATTCTGTGTTGTGAATCTACCCAAGATGGTTGTGGGGTTCATAACTATTTGTTCGTGGTACACACAGCTTTATTTCCAACAAAACGCATCAGAATCCATGTTCTATCCCACGGTTCACAGAATCAGAATAAAGAGCCCTATCCAAATGCTGCTATCAGCCTCTGGCCGGCCCCCGCTGGACCCCCGTCGAAATAGATACTTTGCCGGCAGGCCTTTCACATTTTTCTTAGGGAAACCTAGAGGAGACAGCCAGTGTTGAGAAAAGAAAAATACAGCATACATACCAGAGGTGCAGCAGTGAAGGCTGTTAAAGCTGAGCTCCAGTGGCAGAATCATACTATTGGCTTGAAAGAAGAAGGCCACCCAGACATTATCCATTTGATGTGAACTCATGCGGTGTGCAATAAAAAGTATCCAATTTTAATACGTTTATGTTTACCAAAAGTGTCCGAGGTATAGAAAGAAGACTCTCCAAACACAGCAAACATAGTCACATTTATCTAGCGCTTTTCCTAAGGTAAAAAGTTGAAGAGCACATTCAGGTCAGTGGTGTATACAAGAGAAAATTGAAATCGACAGACAGCTATTTTAAAGACGTTACCACCCTACATGCTCAGTGCCTCGCAAGACCTTGAGGCACATTGTTTCAAAGATTAGGAACAAATGTTCCAACCTCATTTAACCTTTCTGACCTCGCAGTGCGTATTAAAATCCCTGTCTGCAGATTTAAGGATATGTCTGGTTGTGGTTAAGGGGGTTTGGCAGCTCAAGGGCAAAGTTAGAACAAGTTATCCTAATGTTGAAGGCTTTTTAATTTAAAGCATATTGACTTCACTTGTAGTCATCAGAATAAAACCTCTAAACACTGCTGCACGGGTAGAATAATGAATCAATGATAAAAGGTAAGAGAGGTGCAACAACAGAAGACGATGTGATTCTAAAGTCTGTAATGAGCTATTGTAAAACACACTGGCAGTTAGAAATTAAACACCAACATTATTCTTACTTTTTCAGCACTGCAAAAATGCTCCCCTTATGGATGTTCAAAAGTAAATCAGCAGGCCTTTTCCTTTTATTCGACAGGAATAATCATTGACATCTGTTTGAGTAAACATTCTGGAATTAAGTAACTCCACTTTGTTAATTCACTTACCATTAGTTGCTTATTGTTCCAGTGGGGTGGGTTTGGCCTCAGCTTCAAAGTATAACATGGGCCTAATAGTCCTGCCAATGAGAATAATGTTCAATTACTGTAAGGAGAAGGAGGGAGCATCCTGTCCACATTATGAAGTCCACTAAGGCAATAGACTTGACATGTTGCACAAAATCCAAAACACCCATAACACTGCAAGAACTGTATTGACACAAATCGGTTATTTGGAGCGTTTGGAAAGGACTCCAAATGTAGCAACCAAACAAAAACTGTTCTGTATCAGTCTTGACATTTTTCCTCTCTCTCAGTTAAAGAGGCCTTTATTGTGCTTTTTTTGGGGTTTCCCTTTCCCGTAGCGTGTTATACAGGGTTTTTTTTTACAAGGTATTCTGTGAAGCCTTTATAGCAACAACGCAATGAAATACTGACCTCCTCACGATCTCTGATTGCAAACGGAAACCATAAACACACTACTTTCATTCTCATCTAAAAACATGTTGCTCGTGAATGCGTGCAACTGGTTTAATCTTCTCTCTCACACATGTAATCCGTGGCAGTCCATCTGAAACACAAAAGCATGCCAGGAAGCTTTTAAAACATGGGTTAGCCCACATAATGTGTAAGGGGTCATTTTTTAACTGTATGGCAAATGGAGAGCTCAGGTAATGCAGGTGGAAATGTGTGATGGTTACTATAAAAAAAAAACATGGCTCTACGATTTACATTTCTATGATCAAGATCATAACTTCACAGTGTTGTTGTGAGGGAGACGCTGTATAGTGTTTGGCTGCTCTCCATCTTAAGTAGGCCCAAGGAGCTTTTAGGGCGTTAATGAATTCATGCCCAAGGTACAGCCATCCTACTTATGTTTTCTCTGATCAAGAGGCATTGTAGGAGTTTCAAAGCATGACCTCAGTAATCTTCCCGACGCCTCAGGCAATTGGTCATTATAGCCAAATCATCCTGTCATGAAGACGATTCATTGGATTTAAGGGAAAACCATTTACATTGTTAACCGACCCCTGCTGATGATGGTAATTTATACACCTCGACCGTCTCCCTATGAACTCTTCACTGTAGAGCTGTTTTGTTTATTCCTATGAATACATTTTGAAACGTACTCCAACCCAGCTATTATTAAACAGCTGAGTAAACAGCCAATCCAATTTGAATGTGTGGATGTTCCCTTAGTCCTTACAATTGTTACTCATTTTATTGAGATTATACAGCTCTATGGTTTTGGAGAGAAACAATTGTGATATTGGCATCGTATTGGATTGGATTGGGCCCGAGGGGAAGGATGAACATAGACAACAGAACGGGACCTAGAGAGGATCCCTGTGGAACCGCGCAGGCAAAACTAACTGGATAAGAAGAAAACTTGCCAAAGTTGACTGAGAATCTGCTTTTTTTTTGTGGTACGATGTAGTTCGAGGCAGTGCCATCAAGCAGAAGGCATACTTTATAAATCATTTGTTGTAGTTACACATTTACGGTTTAAATACACACATATTGAATATTTATTTCACATGAAAGTAAGCTATTTAAAGCAACCCGCAGATGAAGACAAAAAAGCGTTGAAGCTTTTGTTTCATGAATGTAATAATCACTTAAACTTATATAGCGCCTTTCATGGTACCGCAGGTCGCTTTACAAATAGGGGGGAGAAAAGGGGAGTGGGGGTTAGGGATCAAAGGACTTAGTGCAGAGACATGTTTTGAGGTGCTTTTTGAACATGGGCAGGGATTGGGCAGAGCGGACGTGGAGTGGTAGACTGTTCCAGAGTGTGGGAGCGTTGGCAGAGAAGGCCCTGTCCCCAAAAGTTTGCAATCTGGTGCGGGGGAGTGGCCAGCAGGTCCTTGTCAGAGGACCGCAGGGAACGTGACTGAGTGTAAGGGTGGAGGAGATCTGTGAGGTGTTGTGGTGAGAGTCCATGGAGAGATTTGTAGGTGAGCAGGAGGATCTTGTAGGTGATGCGTGACTTGACTGGCAACCAGTGGAGCTGTTAGAAGATGGGAGTGATATGTTGCCAGGGCTTTGTGTGGGTTAGAACCCTGGCAGCTGAGTTCTGGACGTACTGGAGTCTGCTAAGGGCCTTGGTGGGCAGTCCAGACAGGACAGCGTTGCAGTAGTCCAGACGGGAGGTGATGAAGGCATGGATGAGTGTTTCTGTGACAGAATGCGTGAGTGAAGGCCGGAGTCGTGAGATGTTTCTGAGGTGGTAGAGGCAGACTTGGTGATGTTGTTGATGTGGGAGCGGAAGGAGAGAGTGGCTATAAGTTATGGCATTGGTGTATTCCTGTAGCAGTTAATCACGCTGTTTAATGCCCTAGCAATTTAACGGGGCAGCTTACCGTTTTTGACACATGACATAAAATCGGGGCAGGTTGGTGGGATAGGGGGTGTGGTAACATGAGAGGTAAAGGAAGTCCAGCTGTGAAGCACACCAGCAGGAGGTAAGTCTGCGGGGGTACAACAGACAGCTGCAGGTCAGCAAAGGGATGCAGGGGGTTTGACTCCATAGAAGAAGTGTGGATAGAGGAAAGCTGTATATCGCCTGATTAGTTCAACACCACCATGTTTAGCACGTCACCTTCAATACTGACTATGGCCACTTTGCAGCCAAGAACTGTTACCAGGGAAATGTTTCTAATAATTAATGGTGTAGGTTTTGTCTGTTGTCCACATTACCCAGGATTTTGCCTAAATATTAGTCAACACTAAGTCAGGCCAAACTTTTGCCGAAACTTGTGGGAAAAATATCTCTGTTTGTTTTTTTGCTCAACAACATTGTTTTTGTTGACTCTGCCTCTTGAGTTCAAAGTCTACAACATCAACAGTTTGATTTAATTTAATATCAGTAAACCACAACAAAGTGATCACAAATGAGTTTGGAGCAATTATACGAAATCAACCACACCTGTGGGTGCAACCGACTCACTTTCTATTTGCCACACAACCACACACCCTTTTTCTAATGTCCTAGTTTGTTGGAGTTCATACAAGTTGGTCCCTTTACAATTTTGCAGACGAGCATCTGCAACTTGAACGCAGCAGCAGTGCGGAAGCAGCAGCAGCAGCAGCAGCAGCAGCAGCAGCAGCAGCAGCAGCAGCAGCAGCAGCAGCGGCAGCAGCGTTAGTGAGGTAGAGGCAGGCAAATCTGGCAGCTTGAATACAGCGGCAGGTTTAGGTTGTTTGCATGAGTGGCAAGATGCGTTATGTGCGAATGCATCATTTCTGCTCGAGTTGAATGCTTAAACTAGCTTGCAGGCTTCATCCAATTCTCATCATCAAGGTTTATGCGTATTTGGTAAGTGTGCAACACAGCCTCTGTCTCCAGAAGAAGTGTATTTCTACTCCAATATCTTGCTTTTTCCAAAACAGACCCAGTGATTCCGCATAAATCTGAATTTGTGGCGACTCACGGCAATGCCCTTTGGGCCATATGGGCAGGCGAAGTGGTTCACCACCATGGACTGCCTGTTAACACGCACGGGTGCTTCACTTGTTCCTCTGCATCACAGCAGTCCTTTGGGCGATTGACTGTCATATGCTCCATCGGAGAGCCTGCCTATCAGCCACGCAGATGCTCTTTTGGCACACCTGGCTTTGATTGAAGGGCGATTGAATGCAAAAAAGAGCTGCCTGACTTGAAAGACGATAGTCCAGTCTTACGAAGGAGGTCGATCATGGAGAGCATCCTTCCGCTGCTTTCACGCAAAACAATGTTGGTTTTAAAATTCCAGAGGAGGCTTGCTGTCTTTGCAGCAGCTGCACAGGGTCAAGTGCTCTCTCTGTGGAATCAGTCTCAGGTTTGGGGATTCGGAAAAGGAGGATTGACTCCAACCAAACCCAGCTCCAGGCTTGTGGTGTTGGAGGAATTCTATCCTCAGAAACTCCTCTCTGTAGAGGCTGTACGATTTCACCACTTGTGGACCACATTTTGTCCTTCCCAGACAAACTTATTGTATCATATGGTGAGAAATTATAGGGAAGGCATATTTCAAAGCAGTGTCTGGCACACTGTATAGTGGATCGGTCACCATTGCTTTGTGTGTTGATGCAACCCTCCATCAAGGGGTGTGGTACACTTGTTACATCCTTGATATCTATTACCAGGATTTTTGGGTTGAACCTGGCTTCTTCCGCATTCCCCTTAATTGTTTAATTTGATAAAATTGCTAACAACCCATGGACAAGTCCACTTTTAATCATAAACCTGTGTTCACATACAGTGGAGGAAATAAGTATTTGATCCCCTGCCAATTTAGTTAGTTTACCCACTTGCAAAGAAATGAACAGTCTGTAAGTTTCATGGTAGGTTTATTTTCACAGTGAGAGACAGAATACCAAAAACAAAAGAAATGTAGATTAAAAAAAAAGATATAAAGGTCAGAGGTCAGAGGTCAGATGCTTCTTGTATTTGGTCATCATGTTAGCCCACATCTCAGGAGGGATTTTGGTCCTCTCCTCTCTGCAGATCCTCCCAAAACCCTTAAGGTTTAGAGGCTGATGTATGGCAACCCTCCACAGATTTTCTATGGGATGGAGGTCCAGAGACTGGCTAGGACCCTCCATCACCTTAATGGGCTTCTTCTGTAGCCACTCCTTAGCTGCCTTGGCCGTATGTTTTGGGTCATTGTCGTGCTGGAAGACCTATCATATCCATGTCCCATTTTCAGTGTCCTGGCAGAGGGAAGGAGGTTATCAGCCAAGATTTTACAACACATGGCCCCCTCCATCCTCCCCCTCGATGCGGTCACCGCCCTGTCCCCTTAGCAGAGAAACCCCCCCCCCCAAAGCATCATGTTTCCACCTCCACGCTTGGCGCTGGGGATGGTGTTCTTGGGGTCATAGGCAGCATTTCTCTTCCTCCAAAAACGACATGTCGAGTTGATGCCAAAGATCTTGATTTTGGTCTCATCTGACCACATCATTCAGAGGATCCCTGGCAGACCTCAGAAGGCCTGTACATGTGCCTTCTTGAGCAGGGGACCTTGCAGCGCTGCAGGATTTGAATCCATTACAGCACAGTGTGTTACCAATAGTTTTCTTGGTGACTGTGGTCCCAGCTGCCTTCAGATCATTAACAAGTCCCTCCTGTGTAGTTCTTGGCTGACCCCTCAACTTTCTCATGATCATTGACGCGCCAAGAGGCCAGATCTTCTTCTTTCATTTTCTAATATTCAAGCCAGTTGTCTCTTTCTCACCAAGATGCTTGCTGGGGGTCTTTGTCTTCTATTCCAGCCTTGTGCCAGTCTACAATCTTGTCCCTGATGTCCTTAGACATTAGTTCCACCATGATCACAAGACCTGTGCCTGGTCTTGCCATTGGGGAGAGGTTGTAATTTGATTTATTGACTGTGGACAGGTTTCTTTTATCCAGGTAAAGAGCTGACATCAGGAGCACTTTCTTAAAGCGAGAGGACTTATTTAACCGGTCCGTGGGAGCCAGAATTCTTGTTGGTTGCAAGAGGATCAAATACTTATTTCACCCAATTAAACGCAAATTAATTTATATCATTTTTAAAATCTACATTTCTGGATTTTTTTTACCATAAAATGACAGACTGTTCATTTCTTTGTAAATGGGTAAACTAACTAAATTGACTGGTGATTAAAAACTTATTTCCACTATATATATATTTTTTGCAAAATGACTGCTTATTCAGTCCTCTCAAAAGCATTCCTCTGCAGATTAAATGTATCTAATCTCTCATTGATGGATGGCTTGTCTGGTACTCCTCCTAATCCTTTTGTATGTTACGTATCATATTGTAATTGTCAGTTAATTCTGACTCATCCACTGACTCACAAATACCTGAGTTATTATAAAAATAATTGTTTGTAGCCTCAGGTGCTCAAAGTAAACTGCTCTGTTGTACCGACTTCTAACTCTCAAGTGTCACAGCTGCACGTGAGAAAACATCAGGAGAGTGAATGGGTTTGACTGCAACAATGCCAAAGAAAAGACAAGAAAACATACACGTTTTTAAATACAATGTATTGCAAATGATTTTGGGGTGTTTCAATTTGGTTTAAAGTATGTTTGGGTAAGGTAATAGATAATGCCAACGTCACTGTTGAAGCCTCCATGTCCACATTTCGTTTAAAGACAACATTTCTTTAGATAACTAGGTAATAAATCTACAGCTCAGTGTAGATTTCAGAGTGTTTTTGGGACCTGCTCAACTTTGTTCCTGTTCCTTTATGACCAGTAGGCCAAAATAGATCTGTCTTTTACTATCCATGCCTTCTGTAATGCCCTTAGAGTTGAGAACTGGGGCTCATCAATCTTTAGAGAACAGTTATGCTCCATTCATTCCAAAACCCCAATGCTGCTAAACTGCGTTGACTGAATGGATCAACATGGGGCTTTGGTCTGTGTACGGAAATACTTTGAGTGATATTACAGTATAACACACTTCCGGGAAAGGAGGGGGGAAAAAAAGAAGCCAGCGTGTGTGTGTCCATGAGAAACTGTATCTTCATTTTATGTAGTAATTATTCAGTGTCATTCTGTGTTACACTGTGGTTTAGCTGAGAAGCATATGGAACTTTTTCAGCAGAACATGACTAAGGAAGCAAAATACTTATGAAGTATGAAAATACAATCTGTCTGTCAGATGTAGCTTATAGGTTGACATGCTGCAAGACTCCTCCTTTCTGCTCTTCTCCCTACAGTGTGAATGTACCTCCTATTCTAGACTCAATGTGCAACACTTTGTAATAAAGCCAACACATGGCCCACTTAAATGCTTTTGATTGTTGGACCCGTGGTGAGGGGGTTCGTACTTTGTGTTTTGTGAAAAATCCTTGTTTGTCCTTTCTGCTTTGTCGGTCAGACGTGAAAAGATGCAAGCGAGCTTTGCATGCAAACCCCGGAGTCTGGACTTGCATATCTAAGATTAAATAATGAAACATTTTGAGGAATTTGTTGGGAGGGAACATGTCAGGAGGGCGGGTCTGAAAAAGTGATTTTAATCAATCACTGCTTTCATTCCAGTATCAAAAGAGTTGAACTTTTGACCCTGGATGTTATCAATATGTTGTACATTTCTCATTATTTGCACATGACATATTGTCGACGGCCAGTTTGTAAAAGCCACATTTTTGTTTGAATAAAGCTAAAAACCATCCATCTCTTATCCTTGTTTTCTGTCTTTCCCTCTTTGTCACAGTTTGTCCACAGGGTTTAGTTTATGTGATGATGCTTTTGTTCCAGATTCAACATGCATTTTTGGCAAAGCTAGCAGCTGACCTTTAGATGTAAGACATTGACTCTAACAACCAGTTAGGTCTGACAGAACATTAATTCCACTATCTGATGTATGGAGCAACAATTCAAAACCAATTTCAAATAAACATCCGGTTAGTTTCAACAGGTAACAAAAGGAAATCAATTCCAACTTGAAGCACATTAAGCTTTGGTCAGATTTGCTGCAAAAACATCATTAGCACGCTGCAACTGCAAATGCCAAAACACATAAACTGACAAGATTTGCTTTTGTTTGTGTCTTAAAGCCCAACGGCATTTCAGCCTCAGTTCAGTGACTCAGTGATGCAGTCACAGGATCCATGAATTGTCACATAGCTGTGAGCTCGGGATGTGATGCACCACAACATTGTTCAATTATACAATTGTCACGAGATCCCACCTCAAACGTGTTCACCCCTGTGTTTGTGTTACTTTCTGTGGAATCCAGTGAAGGCTTTTGTCCAGTAGCAGCTGTTAATTCATCTTTTCCACAGAACACTGTACCAATCCTCAGGAGGCTCATCATGTGGTTTTTGGCCAACGTTAGACAAGCATGCATGTATTTTTATCAGGGAGCTCAGGGAGATTCTTGCCTTGCTACTCTGACATCAATACCAATTTTCCCAAAGGTCCTCTCTGATTGGAGAATCCTAAACACTTAGCTGTAGCCATGGAGATGATCCTGCAAATCCAAGGATAATATGTAATTGGGCTTCACGATATCCCGCTCATCCATGAAATCTATTTGTATGTGTGCTGCTCCAAATACAAGAAATACAGTAACAGAAACAAGGTGTTTTCGCCTGTAATATGTACAAAGATCTGCCAATAGAACCAGTAAAAATGAGCTTGGTAAGATGTTTTGAAATAAAATGGGATATTTAGATAAATTAGATCTTGTAATTGGCTTATTTTGAACTACATTTTAATAGAATCAGGAACTGTTTTGTTAGAAAATCAGCCAGAAATGCTCAAAAGATTTCTGTTTTCTGATGTTAGTTGGTGATTTTCCATTACAAATTGAAGATGCATTGTCTAAAAACCAGACCCTATGTGTCCCTGCATTGTTACCTCTTAAGTTATTAGGTCTTACATAAAGTGCAAAGACATATTTTGACCTGATATTAGACAAATATACTTGGCAAGATTGGGAGTTTTTGTCGTGCAGTTCCCGTACTACACCCCATGCATTGTTTTGTATTTTGTGTATTCCTTCAGTCTGAAAAATCAACAGGAACAACAATTAGCACTTGATGTGTGGCTTACGGTGAATGAAGACTGTATATAGGAAGAGGAGGCAGCCATCTGTGTGATAGAAACTTCTGGAGCGGTGGAGATGAAACTCAGAGAGACACGGGGAGAGCTGGAGCTTTGATGGCAAACACTGAAGGTTTATCATGGCGTTAACGGCTGGAGAATTGACGAGACATGTGCAGCAGCCACGAGTTGACACTGCGGTTGCCCGACAAACTCTGAAGATCTCTACTGCGGTCCGAGGTTTTAACCAGTTCAGAGTGTATAATCAACATTCCTCATCAGCGAAACCAGACAAATATGGATCCTAAATCTAACTAGAGCTGTCGTCCATGGAAAAGAATGTACGTCAGGGAACCTACGTTCCAGATAAGAAGGGGCTTCTAGACGTCCCTGAACAATAAACTATCTCAGGTCAGCTTGACCAAAGGTCAATGAGCTCTGCCATGGGAATACAGACAGAGGGAGGAGACAATTATGAACTGTGTCAAAGTTTAACTACCTCAGCCAAAAATCCCCTAACAACCGGGACATGATTTTGGACCAGAGGTTGCACGAGAGAGTAACGCTACCAAATACCGAACAACACTTGCTGCAATCCCTTTTAATGAACTGCAAACACAAACTGTGAAAGCTTTAAAGTTCTACGACAAAAACAGACAACACCCAAACGGGATAACACCATGTTAAGGACATGGCAAACACGAGGAAGCCCAACCCTAACCCTACCCTGTAAGTAAGTAACATCTCACTGTTTTGAAGAAGACTTGACACCAACAAAGGAGACCATAAAGTCATTAGGATAATGTTTACTAAGGTAATAAATCAAGTCATTTTCTCATAGACTTCTATACAATTTGAATTATTTTGGCAGCTATTGAATGACTCCTCTGGGTATGATTGAGGATCGCTGGTTCTTCTTTGTTTTTCTTGGGATTTCCGGTTCTACCTAAAATTAAAAGGATGGTAAAATACATTGTATTCAACAAAACCTCATTAAAAATAGTCTTGTATCCTCCACAGACTACAGACGCTGGACATACTGTATATTACATTCTTGACGTTAGCATCTCCAAACCAGACAGCCAGATGATGTTCTTATCTACAGTATTCATTACCATTTTTTTGTGCCACTTCTGAGAAAGAACAGGTGTCTTTCATGTCATAATACTAAAAAGAGGGAGGCAGCTTTGTTTGCATTTTTTGTCAGCTAGCTTTCAGTATTATCGTGTTACCCCTTTGAAATTAGTCAAAAGACGAGACTGAATAGGGAAGCGGCTGGTTATTCAAGTCTAAGATAATATGGCAACACCCATCTAACTCCTTTTGTCGATGCATTTGCAAATAAAGTGCCTTGTGGGACACATGACAGTAGCTTTGGACAGTAGCATTAGGGGTTATTCAACCGTCTTCAAGATGGTTTTAAACACACATGTAACTTATTCCAAGTGGCTTGTATGCAAGACAGTGTGAGTGCATATGTTTCCTAATCCTATACACTGAAAGGACGATTAGAAAAAAGCCAGTGGAAAGCATATTGTGCAACGGTACGGCAGCTTCTATGTGGTTATCTTATCCCACTCTTGATTAAATTAACAGCTCAGCAGATGGTCGGATCAAACCTACGGCAGCCCTCGTGTGGGGGCGAGGCGCTGACCAATGTTCCCTTCGGAGAGAAGACGCGGCTGCATGGAAACGGGATCCTCTCCGGAAAATAAAAGGCTGATGTTAAGTGATTCATCCTCAAGTAGAGCTGAAGAGGCCTGAAAGCAGCATTCAGGAGCCACTGAGTCACACTGTGGAGCGGTGACCTTAGATCAGATGACGGGGGCTGGAATAGTCGCGCACTCTCACTCTGCACCGAGGTGACACCGAACAAGAGCTCTCAAGGCCCCCTTGTCTGGCCGATTCATCCTCACTCCTGCCCCCCGCCCCCCGCCTCCCCTAGGTCTTCTCCTCCCACACAGGTGATCCATCTTCCCCTCTCACTGTCCGTCTGTCTCTGCAGTGTTTTGTTCGGTCTCCCACTGTAAGTGTTTCATTCACGGCGGTGACAAATCTAATACGTTTGGGACTTTATTATTCACTTTTATGCTCAGCACTATGAGCCAACGCTGGGCCTTGAGTCAAAGATCAATATCCATGTATTAATGATAAGCTTTTTCCAGTATATGTCATTTAAAAGATGATAAATGAAGTCGAAATCACACCGAGGTGATTGGCGTCAATGTTGTTTTGGCTTGTTTTCAATGTGTATCAAATAAAAACATATAATTTCTGAAGTTTTTAGGAACATAATGTCACAAATTACTTGAGTATCCAAGTCAATTCTTGACCTTGGTATGAATGTGTGTGCCAGAACATAGGATAAAGACTGTGAAATGTGGAGAAAGGGTTTGAAAAGATAGTAAATAGATCTTGAAAACAGATCCCACACACACATTGCCATTCATAAATTCCAAGAACTCCTCGTATCGACAGTCCTCTGGCAGGATATAGATATTACACAATGATGACCCAGCTCTCAACACAAAAACAAACAAACAAAACTCTGTTATGAAATGCATTTCCCAACTTAGACCCCGGAATCCATTCACAACCAAACTGTATTGTGTCAGAAATACTATTATTTGCAGTACGTAGTTCAAAGAGCTAGCAGCATCTAATTTTCAAGAAAAATCCAGCTGCTGCACAAGTAGTAAGAATATATGAGGCAATGGATCATTCATTTATTCTGAGACACATGTTGCCTTCACGTTGAAATGGCAGGAGATTACTGACGGCATCAGTATTTATGTTGGTTCCCTATACTGTTGGATGGGTTGCTGTTACCCACCACCACCCCCAGCGCCCTGTAGGCTCGGGTGGGGGACTCAATGTTCTGTGTAACTCTGTGGAGTGATGAGGCCCGAGCCTAGACACCCAACTATATACTTGTTCTAAGAAACATATCAAAGAAACACGTGAGTTGTGTGACTGAACTGTTTAAGGTTGAAACGAACTTGCTAGTGAGCTTAGCTGAGTGAGCAGGGAAGGAAAGGGAAGAAGGAGAGTGTGGGATTCTAAATGCTATAGTAGGAATCGGCTAAAAGAAGAGACTTCTCATCTTAATTTATACATTGATATGATAAGTTTACAAAGGACGCTCGGCCGAGGTCTTCTCCTATTTAACTGGTCCACAGTCCACCTCCGAGTGGTTAGCTGTCTACAGCGGCGTAGGAAGAAGGGCTGACTTCAAACTTTTCAAAATGTTTTGTAATCTAAGGTCCTTCCTGTCTCGTCGTCTCTTATTGGTTAGTAGCGACGGGGCGGGTCTTCGGGACATCTGATTTTAATGTTCCGTGTCAATATATTGATTTATTCTCACAAGAGCAATACAAAAACACTTTCTCAAGTAAGTTGCAAAACCCTTTCACTTATTATTAGTACCAGGTAGTTTATGAGGCCTTTAGCATAGCACTGACTGTGGGGTGTGTAGGGTTTAAGGATTGTTATGGTTGCTGCTTGCTGGACAGACACCTTAGCCAGGCTGAGCTAACACAAGCAATTTAGGGTACCACTTTACAATGAGAGTACCCTTATAAAGAATTCATAAAGGGTTATTAATTAGGTTTTAAACACTTTATTAATCATTAAGAACCATTTATAAACCAGTTCTAAAATAGTGTTCATACATCAACACAGGCTCACTATTTGGCAAGACGACTAGCCTTATATTGGCTACGTAGCTTCCTTCCTCTTCTTCATCAGCCAGCATCCTCTGTATCTGTTGTTCACTGAGTTGAGTCTCCCCCCATCCATCTTGATGTTTCTTGGCATCTCTTAAGCAACATAAGGCTTAGAAGTACAGATAAATGTGGGCTCACTATTTGGCAAGCAACCAGCA
Organism: Eleginops maclovinus; assembly: GCF_036324505.1. Taxonomy (NCBI): domain Eukaryota; kingdom Metazoa; phylum Chordata; class Actinopteri; order Perciformes; family Eleginopidae; genus Eleginops; species Eleginops maclovinus. The sequence goes on along the minus strand of NC_086350.1, from coordinate 3,434,891 downwards.
CAGTGGCCCTGTTTATCTCTTGTCTTATAGGTTTCAAGGTTTCAAGGTTTCAAGGTTTTATTGGTCATATGCACAGCAGATACAGCGTATATGTTGGCAATGAAAATCTTATGTCGCGTGCTCCTCCAACAACTCAACATACATGGTGCAAAAGATAAATAAAATAGTGAAAAAGAGAGAAGAATATTTACAATATCAACAATACAGATTTGAGGATGTGAAATATATACATATGTGGAATACATTGAGAGTATTCAAATACTTTACACTGTTGAATGAGGAGGTATGGACAGATGCATATATTATGTATAACAGATGTATATGGCAGATATGTATAATATATAGATATGTGTACTATAAACAGATATGTATAATATATAGATATGTGTACTATAAACAGATATGTATGGCAGATGTGTATAATATATATATATATGTATGTGTGTACTATAAACAGATGTGAGTAGACATTCACACAGCTCAGGAGTTCAGTAGTCTTATAGCCTGTGGTATAAAACTGTCTCTGAGTCTGGTGGTCTTGGTCCGGATGCTGCGGTACCGTCTGCCAGACGGCAGCAGACAGAACAGATTGTTGCTGGGGTGATGGGGGTCCTTTAATATCCTACCGGCCTTCTTCCTACACCGCTGGGTGTAGAGGTCCTCCATGGATGGCAGCTCCGTCCTGGTGATGTGCTGAGCAGTTTTCACCACCCTCTGTAGAGTCTTACGGTTGAGGGCGGTGCAACTGCCATACCAGGCGGTGATGCAGCCAGTCAGGATACTCTCGATGGTGCACCTGTAGAAGTTGCAGAGTATCCTGGAGTCCATGTTGAACTTCCGCAGCCTGCGGAGGAAGAAGAGCCGCTGTCGAGCCGTCTTGGATATGACCCTGGTGTGATGTGTCCATGTCAGGTCCTCACTGATGTTAACCCCGAGGAACCTGAAGCTGCTGACTCTCTCCACAGGAGTCCCGTCGATGGTGATGGGTGTGTGTGCCTCTCTCTGCCTCTTCCTGTAGTCCACAATCAGCTCCTTTGTTTTGCTGACGTTGAGATGGAGGTTGTTGTCCTGGCACCAAGATGTCAGGGCTCTGACCTCCTCTCTGTACGCCGTCTCGTCGCCGTCTGTGATCAGGCCGATGACGGTCGTGTCGTCAGCAAACTTGATGATGGTGTTGGAGCTGTGTGTGGCCACGCAGTCGTGCGTGAACAGGGAGTAGAGGAGAGGGCTGAGCACACAACCCTGAGGGGCTCCGGTGTTGAGGGTCAAGGTGGAGGATGTGATGTTCCCCATCCGCACTGCCTGGGATCTGCCCGTCAGGAAGCTCATGATCCAGTCACAGAGGGCGCTGTTGAGCCCAAGGTCCCTGAGCTTAATGATGAGCTTGGAGGGCACAATGGTGTTGAATGCTGAACTGTAGTCAATGAACAGCATTCTCACATAAGTGTTCCTCTGGTCCAGGTGGGAGAGGGCAGTGTGGAGGGTGAGGGAGATGGCATCATCCGTGGACCTGTTTGCTCTGTAGGCAAACTGCAGGGGGTCCAGTGAGTCAGGGAGGGAGGAGGTGATAAAAGTTTTGACTAACCGCTCAAAGCACTTCATGATGATGGAGGTGAGTGCAACTGGGCGGTAGTCATTGAGGCAGATGGGTTTTGTCTTTTTGGGGACAGGGACAATGATGGACTCTTTAAAGCATGTGGGGACTACAGACTGGAGCAGTGACCTATTGAAAATGTCTGTGAACACATCTGCCAGCTGAACTGCACACACCTTGAGAGCACGGCCAGGGATGCCATCAGGTCCTGGAGCTCTGTGTGCGTTGATTCTTTTCAGAGATCTACACACATCTGCACTGGTTAAAACCAGTGAGCAGGGATCCTGGGCCTTTGGTGCCTCCACAGCCGGGGGCTTCTCAAAGCGTGCATAAAATGTGTGAAAAGCTTATTAATGATTTATAAAGTGTTCACAACCTAATTAACCCTTGTATTATGTTGAAAAAAAATTACATTGATTATGTTGCGGGTCATTTTGACCCATACTGTGTAAATGCACTCAAAACAGTCAAGAAAACAGGTTAAACCAATAACAACTTTATTTTAGATTACATAAACATTTAGAAAAGTGACATACAATACATTTTTAATTCCAATACTATATTTAAGAACTATTTAGTCTAATCCTCTTGCGCTGGCAGCTGTATGTTGCTGTGACTTTGTCCAGATTGTCAACTCCTCCTTTGGTGGAGTTATAATCCAGGATCATTTGTGGCTTCATGTCTTCTCTTGTGCTCAGAGATGCATCTGTGTGCATTGTACTCATTGCAAGAACATTCTTGTTTCTCTTTGGGCAGTATGAAACAACTGTTGCTTTCTCAGTGAAAGCAAATATTGAGGAATGCAGAGGTCTGCCCTGCATCTTCAGAATTTCAGTGGAAAGTTCTGGCTTATTTCTTCTGACTGTTCCCAACATGGTCAGCTTTCTCTTCTGAAGTTCATCTCCAAGGCGGTAGGATGTGAAGAAGTTGTCACATGTGATGTTATGACCTTGCAGCCCTTCACTCATTTCCAGCACCACACGCATCCCCTGATTCTTCTCAGATGTTCCTCCAGGTAGCTTTCCAGTGTATACTTGCATATTCCATGCATAGCTGGATTTTGCATCACAGGCTGCCCATATTTTGATGCCATACTTGGCGGGCTTGTTGGGCATGTACTGTCGGAAAGGACAGCGCCCCCTGAATGGAACAAGGCGCTCATCTACAGTAACATGGGGACCAGGATTGTACAACAAAGGTAACATTTCAACCCATTTATCCCACACATCTCTGATCGCAGCTAGTTTGTCTCTTTCACGTCGACCAGCTCTGGTGTCGCGGTTGTCAAAGCGGATCACACGAGATATGTGGAATGTCTCCAGAGACATTGTTGCACGAAAGATTGGCCTTCCATTCTCTTCATTCCATAGACTTGCAGTTGCTTCTCCCTTTGACCTGTACACTCCAGCTAATAACAGAACTCCAATGTAAGCATTCAAGTCAGTCTGATCCAGTGGCTTCCATTTCTCTTGAAACACACGTCTCCCCTCCAAGTTGGTCATTTCCAGTATAATCCTCTCTATTGGTGAGGATATGAAGAGCTGAAATGCTGATTGAATCTCATCAACTCGTGTGACAGCAAATCTTGTAGGACCGGGAGTCATTTTGATCACATTGGAAGATGACAGTCTGCCTCGGCTTGGGTGTGGTGATGTTGACCATTTTATATTACCGTCCTTAGATGCCCATGTCCCCTCTGTGGATGATGATTGCTGCATTCCTTGGTTTTCATCTGTTGGACGAACAACGGCAGACTCGTCCTCTGAATCCTCCTCATCGTAGGAAAATTGACAATCTGGATCAGCAATAACATTGTCCTCTGTCTCTGAAAGATCCTCTGGTTCTGAAATATCTTCCTCTACATCACTATCCCAGTTCAAAATCTGTGATAAAGCCTCCTCAGCTGCCGTCCTTCTGGAGCTCATTTTTCGTGAGTTTGTCAAAGAGATGACATGAGAACAGTGACAAGGACAAGTGTGAGAAAGTTCCCTCTCTTCACACACCTGGCTCTGGGTCTCAGAGGCAATCAAAATACAAACAATTGTACATCAAAGTAAAAAGTACATCAAAGAGACATGTTTATTTTGGATCTGAACAGCTATTTACCCACATTAAAGGGTCTGGGTCAAAATGACCCGCAACATCATCTTTGTATACAAACTCTGCACGGACATTCCACTACACATCAAAGTGTCCAGATTTTACTCACCAGTTCATGACCCTAGATGATGAAAAGTCACCAAATTTCATCAAGAAAAATAAAGGATAACCAGTACTTTGGTCAACACAAAAACTGAAATGGGTCAAATTGACCCTTAACATAATACAAGGGTTAATACATGAACTACACTCCACTCGTAAACCCTTTATAAGGGTAGTGTTATTGTACATTTGAAACTCAACAGATAGAAAATGTGTGTTCAATTTGTGATGTTTTTGGAAACAGATGCAGCGTGTCCTGGGGTAAAGCTGTACTCGCACATTTCCCTGACGCCACGTACAGCTCTTGCCAATACAAAGACACATTAAATACGGCATTGGTGCACAGTAATCCCGGGGATTACCACAACAAATTAAGAAAAACAACAAGATCTTCGAGTCATAACAAATGAAAGACAATCTTAATCAATTCCAAACTGAACAGTGTTTGCTTATAGGATCTTTTTGGCTAAATGTAATGATGTTACTGAGTCGGTTCAACAGTTCTCTTGTGGTGCTAGCATGTCACAGATAGATGTTACAGAAGTCAACTAGTGGTAAACACACTTTACCTCACCAGTAAAGGCACGTGTCTTCTCAATACCAAGAATGCAAAGAACGGACTTGTGTACTTGGGGAGAACGTTCTTGCGAGTTGTTCTTGGAAGAATGAACTTGCAAGTTGCCGAGCACACAGAGCTGTTGGCGGTTTGAGACGATGCGTACTTGCTGGTATTGCGCAATACACAATTGTGGAGCTTCTAAACTCCGAAAACGTTTGAGCAGATTTTGAATTCGTCATCGATTTTCGTAAAACTGCTAATATTTGAAATCTAAACCCTTGATTTCTCGCCTCAAAGTGAATTTGTAGTGATGAAATAGCATTCTAAAATAGTAAAAACTTACCGTTGTTCAATGGCGTCGAGTAATTTTCCGCTCTTCGCTTGAATGCCGAAATGAATGCTGGGATATAATTCGCTGCCGAGTTAGCATCCGAAGCATCCTTGGTAAAATGGGCGTGTCGAGAACATTTCCGGGAATACATCCGGGAACTTTATCCGTTCTTGGTGAAAGCGAACTTGGGTTTGGGACAGTACTTGGGCAGCAAGAGATGACGTTTCACAAGAACACGAGCACACGAGTACAGACCAGAACGCATATTGAGAAAGGCGTCTTCAGTTTTTAGTTGGGTCGGGTCGCCTAATGATGATGCGTGATCACACAGTCTCATGGGAAATAAAGGAAAAGCCAATGTGCAGTCGTTGGTCCACATGTGACAGCTATCACAGCTGCTTCTGGCAAGCAAAGGTAATGCATCAATCTATAGTCAAATCCAGACAGAAAAGGTCCAGATGCATGGGTTTATAATCAATTCAGAATGGGCTGTTTTGGCAGGGAAACATTTTCATTAAAAGGACTTCCAATGAGGTTATCATTACTGTCACTCTTCATCGTTACTCTGTCCGGAATGAAAAGTAATTTACAGCTTGTCAAAGAAGATTGCTCCATTTTCCAAATCCTTCACCGATGACTGCAGACTGCACTATTTCAAGTTTTCATTACTTGCAAATATCTTTCGGTAATAAATTTGAAACTGGATAGTATCAGTTAATATTTTTGCTGACTGGTTTACTTATGGAAATAATTCAAGGACACCAAAAGTCAGTCCAGTAATGAAAGCACAATGTGGACTATAAATAAGAGTGGGTCCAGACCACACTGGCAGTAACTGGAGTACCTAGTTTTTATTTATAGTCAACAAGTGATACAACATTCGCTTTTTCTTTTAGCCTTTAAGCTCAACAGTTGGGAAGCATGAGAGCACGTAGCCCAAAAACACCTCTTATTGATATTTATTTCTGATTTATTTGCAGATCCTTTGATAGTAAAGAGATAAGGTTACCTATCAAATGATTATTTTTATAGTTCATTTGTGATTGTAACACAACCCTCCCAATGCTGCTCATCTCTGTAACTCTCTTACTGTCTCCCCCTCCTCCCTCCTAAACCTCTATCTCTACCTGTCTCCTCCTCCTCCTCCTCCTCCTCCTCCACCCCAGCTCCACTGCTTCTGAGGGGGGGCCTTCTCGATTTCCCTCCTGCCCAGAAAAATCAATATTGGGAGGCGGCCTGAAAGACCTTTCACAGGAGTATTACAGCACAGCGCGGCGCTCCGATAAGCCTCCCGTTACGTCCTCTCGGGACGGGGCTGGCCAGGCCCGCGCTCCCCACCTGGGGGGGAAGGCATTCTCCTCTGGCCGCAGGGAAGAGCGCCATAAAGGGCAAGACGTAGATCACAAGTCTATTGGTGTAGGCTATTAGTAACCTTAGAGCCCCTGACCTGTGACTAGGGTCCTGTGCTGATTCCCACACACACACTCATAGACCGAGTGGGAGGGGACACACACACCAAAAAAAAGGCAGTTTATGACGATAAAGAGCTTTGTCATGAACTCAAGAGAGTGGAGAATGTGGGTTTTTCTGTGCTGTTGTAAATGTATGTGCTAACACAGGAGAGCAGTGAGCTCCTTTTCCCACATTTTCCCGCCGTTTTAAGTACTACCTGCCCGACCTCCAAACAGACACGTATTTATAAACCCTTACTGACTCACTCGGTAAAAATGCACACCCACAGTTCTCAGGAGCATGACTAACCATGACACAAAGGTGAGACAAATGTGTACAAGCGAAGCGGCCAAATATTCAAATTATGACACATGCTGAGAAATTTTGATACGGTTACTGAGTGGGATTCAAACTGTTTCAATTACATGTCAGCACTCATACACATCCAGCCTTTTTATCACTCATAATCTCTTCTGGCATCCAAGATTCATTCACCCAAAAGTATTTTAAGCTCAACTTTGACTAAAATACCCTGTTTTAGACTTCATTCAAAACAGTGGATCTTGAGCAATAAGTGAATTTGGGTTTTCTATTCAGGAAGAGGACCGATATTACTAGGGTTAGGATTATAATCAGCAAGAAAAATGCCACTTCTTTTTTTATTTAAATGCAATTGACCGCAGTAAAAAGCTTCAAACCTACTACCACCATTAACCTGAAGTGGGTCTAATGTTTGTAGTCTCATTAGGATAATCGGTAGCATCGTTAGCATGTTAAGACCCATTAAGGCTTAAAACATTTACTGATTTATTTGTGCTAACCCTGTGCTAACCTAATACGTTATTTCAGAAATCTAAACAAGCTAAGGGACATTCTCTTCTTCACAGATGAGCTCAGTACTTTCAACACGAAGAAAAACACTTATCTCTCATGTGAATTAACTCCATTTGCTCTTACTTGAAATGTGTGTGTTTTTAAGTCCCCATTATCAATAAGCTGGTTTGGAAGTAATGCTTTATATTCTCTATACCTCTTTAAGCCAGGTTTAAGTCAAACCAAGATATCTGCAGGACAGAAATCACAAGTACTGACACATATTGGGCAGCATGCCACCACGCTTTGAATAGTTTTTATATAGTTTTTCCTTCATAAGATATTTCAGAGTGTTTGGTGAAAAGATACAAAGGCCCGTGTGAGCAGTGTGACGTTCTCTCATTGTGTTTACTATCCATTTGCTCGTAATGTTGACAGTGAAAGCCTTCAAGCCGTTAGCTACCACTATTCAGATGCATTGTTATTTCTGGACATGACGAACAGTTAAATCCCTTTCCACTGACTCCACTTGAACAGCTGTTTGTCAGTCAATTGTTCTTGATTATTTCTCTGAGCTGTTATCTAAACCAGAGCTTGTTGAGGCAACAAACAAATTCTGTCCGAGACAAAGCACAAACACGTTTAAAAAAAAAACAAGAAAAAACAAAACCCCTTTTTGAACACATATCCAAGTAGCATTCATGGATACATAAGGGACAGATCCATCAAGTGCATTCACACAAACAGCCAAAACACTGTGGTCCAAGTTCAGTTGGCACATAGTCACAAAAACAATAAAAGCTCTGGTTGCTAAATGAATTTCCTTCATCAGACTGTGCAGCTGGGAGCCGTCTGAGGAGAGGAATGGGAAAATGGAAGCTCCTGGCTGTGAGGTATTATCCAAATTCCCAAATCCATGGGGTCCTGTCTGCTGTGCTGGAAGCCCACGAATAAACAAACTCAGAGAGAAGGGAAAGATCTTACAAGTTCAAGCATTTTTCTGCCGGGATTCATGTTTCTACAACTGCACGGACACACCTTATTAATAAATCATTGGGTTTATTTTGTTTAAGATTTTGGTCACGTATTCTTCTGATATAATCTGCGGTCTTACTACTCAAGGCTGAAGTTGTTTTCATTATTGATTTTTGTTGTACTTGCCCTGCTTCCTCGTTCTGTTTCGTTGCAATGCTGCCCTCCTGACCTCCACGAGAATCCGTGATCAGCTTCCTCTCAGAGCACTAGGGGCAAAACTAAAGTCATGAAGCTGCGGTCGCTGCCAGGACGTAATTATTAAACTGCAATTGAATCACTCAGGGTCATGGGGGTGCCCTTTGAACCAATCATTTGTTCTGTGAGATTCTTTGGCATGATGGAGGAGACCTGGGGAACAGCTGATCCACATGTCGTCCCTTTACATGTCACCGGCGGAGGTCAGTCGACTTGTTGGCCACGTCACACACAGCACTTAATGCATGCTGCAGTTCCCAATGATGCAATCACTCCTTCATTGTAACATGTCTATGAACAATGGACCTTTCACTGCCTTCCTGTTGTTTCCTGATAGCAAAGGCCAACTCATAACATAGGCCAGTGTGATGTATGTCCTATTTTATGCCAAATCAGAATCAGAATACCTTTATTCGTCCCACGGAGAGGACATTTTCATTTGTACAGCAGTAAGAGCCAAACACAGCTTAATATTACACACCAGAGATACAACAAATATATACAAGAAGTATAGCAGCCATGGTATATATTGCACAGTTCTCAACACAACAGGGGGTGTTATAGTCAGTGTTGTGGGCCGGGGGCCATGATGGTTATAGAGTCTGACCGCTGCAGGAGGGAAGGACCTGCGGTATCTCTCCGTGAGACACCGCGGGTGCAGCAGCCTGTCGCTGAAGGAGCTGCACAGTGCGGACAGGGTGTCCTGGAGGGGGTGGGACACATTGTCCAGCAGGGAAGACAGCTTGGCTGCCATTCTCCTGTGTCCCACCACCTCCACAGTGTCCAGAGGACTCCCCAGCACAGAGCTGGCCTTCCTTATCAGTCTGTTCAGTCGCTTCCTGTCAACAGCCGAGATGCTGCAGCCCCAGCAGACCACACCATAGAAGATGGCTGATGCCCCCACAGAGTCAAAGTTATTCTTACAGGTTTCCCTTCAGCTGTACTGAAAAAAGACACTTCTGCAGATATTTTCTCTAAACAAAAACTCTTAGCAATATATGTCAAAAGAGTTGTAAAATGCCTTGAAGCACATTAAGTTAATTATAGTGGCAATTATAAACTAGTTTTTCTTGACTAAATGTGTCTCTTAAGAATGTGTGCACCTGTGTCCCGGGGGGGTAAGGAATTCGGGACACAAAGGAGACAGGTTTATACTAAAAAGTGAGCTTTATGAAATCTGATAACAATGAAAATAATGGAAGCAGGTGAGGAGAAACGTAACAGAAAACAGGAAAACTAGAAGACTTTGAAACACAGGTAGCAGAACCAGGAGGGCTCACAAGGAAAAACAAGAATCAGGAAAATGATGACAAATGGAATCAAACCGGGGGAAACATTAACGAACCAACAGAAAACAGAAGGGGTAGACCTGCATATATACACACAGGACCAAACATAGAGACAAGACACAGCTGGGGAGGGCATACAAAACACAAGCGTAGCAGGTGAAAAGAATCAGACAGTAAGTAAAACAAGAGAAGACACAAAGACATTTCAAAATAAAACAGGTGACAAAATAACGCAGGTACAAGACACGCAAGTACGTCTTTCAGCTGTACTTTATATTAGGAGTGTTTCGTGAATATTTAGTTATTTTTGGAGCGTGTGTGTGATCATTTTATACTCTGTGTTTGCCCCTCAACAACCCTATTGAAGGCATACCAATTGTACTGTATTAGCAGGTAGGGTTAGGGTTAGGGTTTCCTATCCAGAGGTTGTAAACGTTGCAAAAATGAATGTGTAATTCAACAAAATGCATAGGTACACCACACTTTTTGTAAGAGAAACAATAATCAGCCTGGATATGTCCTTACTAACCTTTTTTAAACAACCCATTAAAGTGTTTTCAAAATGCTACCATTAAGCCACACTAAGAATGATGATGCATGGTCCATCAATAGGCCCATAAGCTCTTTATAACAGTCCTGTTTAAATTTGCTCCTACATCAAACTAAGCCGTTTGGTTTATGCCCTCAAGCATTTCGAAGAACAGGTTTTAAAAACATTTCCCTTTCACGACACCTGCAGTGTAGCCTCGGAGAGCCAGACAACTGGAATTTGGAACATTTTATTTAAACATAAGTTATGTTTTTCCCCAAGTGCTTTAGCTATGAGGGTACATCTGTGTGAAAGGTTTTCTGAGAAGTATGAGTCTTTATAGCTCACGATATGAATGTAGAGTTGATAAGCGATAAAACAAGCCATTTGACTTTTGCACTTGAACTTAAGTGCAGCTCTTTTAAAGCAACACACTCCATGTTAATACAGATATATTGAGGACAGACCGTCGAAGAAACAGGAACCATTATCACTGAAGAAATATAAAAGATTGATTGTAGTGAAATTGGACCAGAACTCACAATCAGAGATCAGAACATTTTAGCACTTGAACATGGGGGATGTGTTATTCATCCCTTCATGACCGAAAATAAAAATGAGATTATCAAAACTAAGTAAGGCTTCTGATACCGAACATACTAAAAGATGCATAACACCAAATAACACACTCAACTAAACAGGGAGATATTGGCCGTGCCAAGCATTCCCTAACATATTGCGAGAGTTGAAGCGTCAGGGTGAGCGAAGGGGAGAGTGTTTTATTGATGTGCAGGAGAGGACATTTCTTCTTCATTATCTTTACAACAAAACACACAATGTCCTCTTTCCAAGCAGTGGACAGAAGCACGTTGAAAAGCAAGTTGTTGAGCTTTTCTTTGACACATGCTTTACTCAATCCTCTAACTTACGTTATGTGAGTTTAGAAAAAAGAATACTGAATTTATACTATACCAAATACAGATATTGAACAACCCTTGTCTTCCTAGAGCCCAGTACACGGATAATGTTATTTAGAAACGTACAAATCCTTAAAAAAAAAGAGCTTCCTTTTTGAATCAGGCCACCACTGGCTTAACTGGTTTTGTATTTAAATGGCTACAAAAAACAAGTTGTAACATGTAAACCTCTTTCGAAGAGGCATGTGGACCAGTCAGTATACTTTTCGCCATGTTGCCTAAAGCAATGTTTAGAACGTGTGTATGTGTGTGTGTGTGTGTGTGTGTGTGTGTGTGTGTGTGTGTGTGTGTGTGTGTGTGTGGTTCTCCCCCAAACAAACAAAACAACAAACCAATAAATAATAGTTGGATACGTGTACTTTATTCATATCTCATATATGTTTCTTTACATTTATACAAAAATACAGAAAACAGTAGAGTTTTCACCCAGAATACCAACCGGGCAATAATTACATTTTGCTTTTTGGCACCCAGACTTATTTCCTGCCTAAAGCCATTTGATTCCCCCACTGAAGTGGGATGGATTGGATCACTCAAGCCCGAAAGCGCTGTCCAGGATGCAGCTGTGCTCACTCTCAGACCACACAACTATCCACACAAGAACAGTATTTAAGGGCAGTCATTCTCTCGGCTAATGCATGTAATTACTGTGTTTCTGACTTCCATGCAATAGACATTATGGACTGTTTGCAGACAGGAAAATGGGAGACCATGTTTAGTTTATTGTTCACAGCTTAGACCTGTTGCAGCTCATGATATTCATAGACTATGTATAAAAAGCAACGTTTGACAGAGCATACCTTGTTTGTTAGTTTGCTTGTGGCAACCTGTGTCTCTGTCAGAATACTGGGGACTGCATGTACTATAAGAGATACTTGTTGTAAAAGCCTCAGGTCTAGACTGCCATACATAAAATGCTTGAATATTGATTAAAAATGCATTTTTGAATAGATGGATTTGAGATTAAAACAGTAGTTTACCACACCACTCATTTTAGGAATTCTTTCTGAAAGTATTGTTTGGAGAGTTATTGTACACAAACCGATGTGGTACACAGAGTCCGATCTAATCTGCCATAAAGCATATGGCACAACAATGCTAATAAACATTTTCAAAAATGCATTTTCGAATGAATAAAAATGTCTCGCGGTTTAAAATAACAAACAATAGTCTATCACACCAAAGAATTCGAACTAGTGATGATGAAAGGTACTGAATTGTATGAACACCAATGTGGTATATTTTTTTTCAAACACAGATTTAATTTTGCACAATATACTCCTCGTTCTACAAGACAAATTCCCATCAAATAGTCCCAGAAACAAGCAGTAGGAGTTACCAGTTGAACATTCCTAAAGGTAACAATAGCTAAAATGTAACACACAGTAGAGACATGTCACAACCAATGAGTTTTCACATACTGCTCTTTAAAAAAAAGTGTTTCCTTGTTATAACTGGGCACAGCCAACTGATCTGTCATGAGTTTATTTAAAAATGAAGGATGGTGATTATATCTGTTATGAGATGTTTTCAATCTGCACTGTAATGATCTCTCCACTTTCTGCTACCACACAGAAACATAGACAGGCTTTTGACATTTACACACAGGGTCCATCACACCAATCAAACAAGGCACAAAACCAAAGGACATGGTACAATGTAAGACCATAAACATGATAGAAAAACTAGATATGGAAACAGATGTTTGTGTCCTGCCACTTTGTCATAGTAAGTTATTTGCAGAAGGTCACAGCCAGTGTGCCCTGTTCACACTCCTACCACTTTTACTGATTGTCGTTAACGATCTTTTGAAAACCATTAATCCGTTATTGACCTACTTTGCGTTGCGCTGAGCACGGCTCCGGGTAGACCGACCATGTTTAGATGACTTGTCGTTGCCTCTCACACCTCTGAAAAGATCTGTGAGAGCAGATACGGGAAACCCCTCCAGCTCCACAACTTATCAGATCAGAGAGTGCCTGAAGGAGAGCAGGCGTGGAAGGGCACAATGTATTGGAATGAGCCTGAGGGCTTAGGCTTTAATATAGCTGGGAATGAACAACCTCATGACAACTGATTGGGTTTGACTACCAGTTGGTTGTGTTTCTGCACAGGGAGAAACAAATCTAAAGCTCACAAAAGAAGAGTGATACCGTTGTGCGACCGTTCAGTATGTGAAGGAGATGACAGTGGACTCCCTTTGACAGTGTATTATAGCGAACTTTAAGGCAAAACTGATTTTGAGGCCTGCATGGCATTCCCATGTGCCGATCTTTGTGGATTGTGGAAATAACTAAGGTGCATGTCTGTGAATTTCATAAACAGTGGTATCATCCTTCAACATTTCATTAGCATTTGAGTCTTGATAAATGCACTAACTAGCTTTGTCAGATTGTCTATAATAGGTTTTTATTATGCAAGCACAACACTGATACTGGACAAAGGCAAAGTCAGTAAGAACAGATGAAACCATATGAAAGAGCAGTCTAAGCTAATGGGTTTGATTCGAGAGTATATGTGTTGGAGTGAACAGTCAAGAATTGTTAGTTTGATGTTACATTATATAGCAGTTTTTATATTGCTCTGTTCTCATTTTACAAAGTGTGTAACTTGTTCAATTCAATTCTTTCAATTGAGTTTTTCTTCCTTTCAGCGAGGAATGACCGCCAAGAATCTCCCCTGAAACATTCTTTTTGCTTTGCAAGTGTAAAAGGTGAGATAAGTAAATAGAAATAATAAAATAAAGGCATTGTAGAGATAACATTTACTATCGGAGGCCCATTCTTGTCTGGCATGTTCAGAAAACAATCCTGGAAGTCATCCCTGATACTCGTTAGCTTGCAGATTTCAATGGTCTAAATGTAAGTTAGTCAAAGCAGCATATTTTGTACATACGTGTTTTGTTCTCCATTCAAACAAACTTTATCACCTAAGTCATATATACCGACAACATCATACGAGGAAATGTAACTTGTTCAGGAGTGTGTTGAGTTTATGATGTGATAGTATATAGATTGTTCTTTAAATGTGACCCATTAGTAGAGGTGCTCTTAAATGATAGCTTGAAACAGTTCAGTTGTATCAACAGCAGCAGCTCAGTGCTGCCACCAATAAATAAATACACCATACATCCCCGTGGGTACATACCTAAAACCAGACAATGTGACTACACCTTGGAACTACAAATTTAAACATTATATTCTTTAGGAAAACCCAGACTAGGAGGAATGTGTAGAGCTGTTGAAGTGTGACCCGAGGTAGTAATTCATGCCTCAGTTCTTAGAAGAGATAACCAGAGTCAGTCTGTCTCTGCTCTGCTGTTTGAAGATGAACTGGTGAGCCTCAAAAACACAGGCAGTCTGTAGCAACTTGCTGACGGGGGGGGGGAACGTTTTCCCCCAAGAGTTCATGACGCAGCAGGTTCTGATGGACGATTCGCAGGAACCCGTGAACCCAGTCGGGGTGCGGTACAGGGGTTTCTCACTGCCAAAATCTCACTGTCTTTTTCAAAAGCATGGGGTAAATGCAGTCTTACAAGAAAGGCAAGCTTATCCACACGGTAGCAGGCATGGTTCATCAGGATCTTAGTCATGGCAGTTGTAACCCTGCAACCGATAATGTGGAGAGCAGTCAAAAAACGGCCTTTTACCTTCGAGAACTATCTATGGAATTCAGCTTCCTGTATTTTTTTCATCACTTTTGACACCACCAGGAGAAAAAGAATAGAGCCCTGTGAGAAGAAATGAGAGAGAGGCTTTAGAGCTCAGTGACACACTGTCAAGCTAGATTCTTTTACGTGACGTGAAGAATCTCACCGATTATGCTGGAGAACATCGAAGAGTAGAAGCGTTACACTATTTCAATGACGTTCAACTTGTTTCTGTAAGAGGACAGAAGGAACAACATTAGAGAGGAAACTTCCCTTCCTATACGGCTGATATTTAGACATGGTCCCGGTCAGAAGCTTTAAGAGCCTGTCACATTTCCTACGCTCCATTGTATTTCTTTAATCACTTCAAAGATCAGTTTAGCTCGTCAGGATAACATTTCATGTAATAAAGTTCAATTTCAACTATTGAGAAGACTACCACAATTGTCATATTGTTGTTATTTGGACAGCCAAATCGAAACTTTGCTAGAACAAACCATTGAACAAAGCAAGTAATCAATTTGCAGGGCCGACAGGCAGCAGGTCACATAAAGGGGAATAGTTTCCTTTTGAACTTTTGTATTTTAAATGCGTGTCAAAAAAACAGCTCACTTTTCCGATATTTCAGCATCTAGTGGAGGTGCAGTAGCTTCTGTTCCGGTGAAGAGGTCAACTTCTCCAGGATTCTGTTGAAGACCCTCCACATTCCTCCGTGATCGGACCTATTTCAGGAAATACGTTTTACTACCAAAGTTCCAGTCCGAGCTGAAAGCAACTCAAATCAACCAGTAGAAAGTTAAGAGACCGTGGTCAGCTGTCACAAAACTCAAAGCACTATCTCCGGACAATAAAAATAGGTCACTGACAAACAACCCTCTCTCGGGAGTGCCTGAGGAATGGAAAACAGCTGGGGGTTCAGAGGTCAGCTCACCTTCCACACAAGCAGGAACACGAGAGCTAGGAGTGGAATGAACAGTAAGGAGAAAAGGCTTTGCTCCAACACCCCAGGCAGGTCGCCACGCTCTGAGAAAAAAAAGGAAAGAAAACATCACTTTCAAGTCTTTGGCTCTTAACATAGAGTCTTTGGCTCTTAACATAGAGTCTTTGGCTCTTAACATAGAGACTTCGTGACTGCTGACATGCCTTCAGGATAATGGATTCCACTCACACATGTCAGGTTCACAATTTGGGGAATTTTGTCACTTCATTCGTTTGTTTCTTTCATTGATCTCCTAACTTTCATTGTCTGTCTTTCATATTATTAATTCTGTCTGACGTCAGTTTACAACAATCACTAATGTTTACCATAGATAACGTTTATCTACTTCCTTGTCCACAATTCGAGCTCTCAAGGCTTTATATGTAAACATCAACCTTGCATTAATCTAATTTTGTAGAGTCAATGACTTCAGAAATAGTCACAATGGTACATAAATGTATTCCCGGAAGACTTTCAGCAGGTCAAAGTAAAAGCAGTGTGTCAAACTCTGCACCATTCAAACATCAAAAATAAATAACAATAAGAGGTCTTTAAAGTTGAGTCAAATTACCATTTAGTTGTAATCTGTGTGCATGACACAAGAGCAGGCCATAAGCATGCATTATATATTTGATCAGTGACAGGATGATCCATTCCACTTAAGCTCTCAAACAGAAATGTAACATACGTAACATAAAAATGTTTGAAAGGGGTTGAGCCAGATGTGTGAAGAAGAGGCGCAGAAGATAAGATCTCTGATATACAGTAAGATGTGATGATGAATTAGCCCTGCAGGAAAACATAAATCAAGTGCTATCAGTTCGTGGGAAATGGGCTGCCTTGTTGGAGAATGTGGCAATTATTTCAGCTGGCAAATATTTCCGCTTCTACGCACCAGCTGGGCTGATTTAGCGAGCCGATCACAGACCCGACACTTCTCAGAAACACCGACAGTTGCAAACTTACGTGGTCCGCAGCCTGTTTCACACTCTGAGACTTTACTGCTGGACGGTGTTGATTCTGGGATGAAAGAAGAAGATGAGTTAGTAAGTTTGGAGTTACCTCAGGAAAGTAAAAATGAGGGGGAATGGGTGGAAAAAGTGGTAGAACTGGGTGATGAAAACCTTTCATTGTCAGGTGCCAAAACTGTACCCCCTCCCACCTCCCTCAAACACACACAAAAGATCTAATCCAGCCACTCTGACAGAGAAAAAGCCAAGCGCTTGGGAAGATTGGAAGATTGCTCTGTAATCAACACGTACACAATCAGGTTTCGGCCCTTTTCTTCCTTTTCACGTGTGCTACCTGGGGACACCTTCCCTCAGTGCTGTGACTCAGCCGGGTCTCAATGGCCCGTCTACGCACTGAGGCCGTTTTTGAGTTTTTATCTTGCAAAGTTCTTGTGAAGAAATAATGGTTCCTGGATTAAAAGCTTCTCAAAAACGGCCACAAGAGATCTGTCCTAAATAGAGCCCGTTCACAATTGTTCAGAGAAGGTGGTGGTGGGGCGGGGGGGGCGGTTACAAGCAAAAGTGAATTTGTGACTGGAATGTAAATCCGTAGAACGGCTCAGAAAATGTGCGTGGGGTGTGCCCAGAATTGTCAATGGCTGTTTTCTACAATTAAACAATTGAAACCCTGAAAGAACTGGTTAATCCACATCATAAAAACACATGTTTTCTGACAGTTTGGATTCCTGAGCTGAGGTTTGGAGTAATCCACATCTGTCTTGTGACTCACCAGAAACAATGCTCTGGTCGCTTGATGTAAACAAAGTTTGAACTTTCTCTGAAGAAAACAGTCGTTACGTACGTTTGAAATACGTGATTTTTGTGACCCAATGAAAGCTTTACTCTTGCAGCTGCACTGTTAATGTTGAGCTTTTTCTGGTATGGACGCGAGCAAGGAGAGTCTTAGGTTTTAAAACCCTCACAAATCCCACAGAAAATGTCTTGTTGGCAGTCATGCAGGTGATCATATCGTTCTCCTGGCAGGATCGTTGGCCAACACGATCGTTGGCCAGCTTCCATCTGAACTGTCAAGCTGACTGTCAATGCCTCACAGACTTTGTGGATGTTCTTAGAAGCCAGATCATTATAAATGTGAAAAATTAAAGCAGTCCTATCACAAAATGGGGCTGCATCCCTTCTGACTTGTTGACACTATGCAGATGCACTTTTTTTGCCAAACAAAATCTAGGTGTTGAGTCTCAAATACCACATTAAGGCGAGAAATTCACACTCAAGAGACTTCTAACTGAACTGGTCGTTGGATCCTTTGCCAGTCTTGCAGTTTTATTGCAGTATCCTGTGGTTTAAACATTACACACCAGATGGGATCAACATGAGCGCTCAGCGTCCAGTGAATATTTGGGATGTTGCAACAAAACCGACTTCAAATTAAACGGGTAACGCCTGAGAGACGTCAGTTCAGACTGTTTACATCGGAGCTTTTATTTTCAAGAGGGCTGGAAATCACATCTTCCTCTTATTTTTGTGTCAGCTATAGTACGTCTGATTTTCTTTCTGAGTCAACACACTTGTCTCAGCCAATTTTAGCGCCCTTTTCTCAGAGAAAACAACATTCTGCTTAGTTTTTCCCGCCAATTAGAAAAGGGTTGCAACCTCTAGAACTCACAGCAGGCAGTTTTATGTTGCAGTTGGAGAATTTGTTGTGCTGCAATGTGCAGAGTAAGTCTCTTACTGAAATAAAGAAATGAGAGGAAATCATCGGCGGATCATTATGAAAGAGTCCTTGGACCTAATGCACTTCAGATCTAGCAACAGATCTACACTTAAATCTACCAATCCATTGAGCCATAAACATTGCAACAAGGCACATAATGACTGCAATTATGGCTATTTTCATTATCTATTGTGGAAAGTTGCTTACTTTGTCCAACCATCAGTCCAA
This sequence comes from Eleginops maclovinus, assembly GCF_036324505.1. Lineage (NCBI taxonomy): Eukaryota > Metazoa > Chordata > Actinopteri > Perciformes > Eleginopidae > Eleginops > Eleginops maclovinus. The sequence continues at coordinate 3,416,374 of NC_086350.1, read as the reverse complement.
AAACTGTTTCTTATCATGGATTTTGAAACAAAAAGCAACTAATATTGTTTGATGTTGGTATTTTTCCTTTAAAAAGACCAGAGAGATGGTCATTGGACTTTTGTAACACCTTTCTAGTCAATGCAACTTTACAAAACTAGTCATTGACAAATTAAAGGCAGAGGCTTCCACACAAGGTGCCCCCTGGCCCTCATCAGGGGCAATAAATAAACTCACTCACTCAACACAATTGCTCCCTGTGTGCCATTGATTTGCATCTTACCCTTAGGTGAGGTGACAACAACAGATCAATTGTCATACATGTTAATCCTTAAGCTAATCAATTGAATCAACCCAACCCATTTTAGCACTTAGATGCAGTACTATCCTTATTATCAAACATGGGTTTTTTTTAGGAGATCCAAAATAGAATATCTCTTTACACTGAGACTCCTTCCAGTGGCAAATGGTGGAAAAAACTAGCATTGATTGACTTTATAACCAGATGCAGACCCAGAGGAACTGCAAAATACCATCTCAAGCACAACAATCAGTCCATACAAAATAAATGTTCACCTCTATATGTTTCTGTTGTTACTGGGTATGCTGTGGTGGGACAGGGGGGAGGATCACAGTCATCTGAATCTTCTTTATTCTGTGCAGCTATAAGGAAGTCTTTGACAAAGTCAAAGTATCGCGCTGTCTGCCACCTCTCTTTCCTGTAATGGCACTCAAAATCATACATGATCATCTCCTGAAAAGACAAAAGACACAGCGTTTAGATTCATGTTCCTCTTGAAGCAGTTCATTTAAACATCAAGACATCATTTATTGAATTAATAAGAAACACTTCAACCCTCTTCTTAGCAGGGTCCTTTTTTGTATGTATTCTATGTTTTATGGGACACATTCAGGAGCTCTATGATAAACAACAAAGTACACTTACCACGGACCCCATGTTGAGCCGCAGCTCTTGGAGCATCTGGATGAATATACTAATATCTCTTCTGTTCGATGAAATGTTTCCAAACTTATGTGCTAAATCTTGTAAACTCTCCTCCAAGTAGTAGACGTTTAATTTTACCCAACACATCCCTGCCTAAAAGAAAAGGAGCAGAAAAATGGCATTAAATGAGATATAGTGATAATTTAGTTAACTGAACACTAGTGTGAAAATCAGATTTACCAAAAACAACACTGAGAAGGTTTTCCCAATAGATTGTATCCTCTAAAGTCTAATAATCCTCCCATTCAGGTCCTACTTTCACAGTTAAGACTGCACTTAAATCAATATTTGCAATGTACAATAGTTATTGGTTCAGCCAAAGTTTGGCATGGAGGTGTAGCAGAAAAGGTATCCAACAGGTTCTTGCATGTGGGAGCACGTATGTGAACACGTGTTAGAGGAACGTATCAGTTTCAGTCATTTGTTATTGTCTCATTTACAAATTCAAAGACTTCAACGGGAAAGGAAAAAGCTGCATGTGTAAATATACTAGATATAGGAAGTGGACACCCCGATATATTATTCCATATGATTCACTGTTGGAAGAAGCCACTATGTCTTACCTCGTCTTTTGGTATGTAGTGCACAGGAATTTTGTAATCTTTAGGAATATTTTGTCTCTGTGAATGGAAAAAGTACAAAGAAACGTCAATGAATTTTGATCCTACAAACAGCAAACTCACAAAGACCAATATTTAATACTTCTACTGTGTAACTGTGCATCATGTGGACAGAAAGTTACTTCATTATTTGCCAATACAATCAGTTCTTTGTGTGTGTTCACATGTTGTGCTCTAGTTAGGTAGATTTTCTCTTTTGGCTGACAAGGTGTTTTTTTGAGCTCATGCCAGAGGAGTTGGTCAACTAGGCGGTAGGATTGGGTGGACTCAAAGGTCAGGGCCCAGGAAAGGAAAGGATATAAATTATAGCATAATACAGTATATTCTCCCAGACATAGAATGGGTTCAGTAAAGGAATTAGGCTGAGGTGAGGGTTAGGGTTATCTTGAAATGTTTAAATGTCTCCTTACCAAAACAGAGAGTCTAGAGATGTCATCTGTCACTGGGTTGACGTCAAACCTACTTGAATGTACCCCAAGAGTGATGAACAGCAGTAAATGGACACAGACGCGTATCCAAATCTGCAGGTCAAAAGACACAAGACGAAATTAGTCACATCTCCTACATGTACTCACAAAAACCACACATGACATCTTTGTTAGATCTACAGACGGCGTGCCAACTGAGGACAGCTCCTCTGCACCTGACAATGCTGCAGTAAATGAAAGACGGACGGTGACGATGCAACTCATTGCTGATGTTATATGGTGTTAGCAACCCTGTTTTTGTTAAGCAATGAACAATGAGATCCTGTGAATCCCAGATATTTCACAGCAAGCTGGACCTGATAATCCAATAAAAGGATGCAAGGTAGGGCCTAATAAAATAAGCAGCACATCCAAAATACCCAAAAAATGATTGACTTGATGCCTCATAAAAACACGGTAGAAACTTTAGACTTCTTAATGCTAAAGTCAAACAATAGAAGTTGTGCATGAACCAGCTAAGACCCAATATGCCCTTTCCAAAGCAGACGTTTTGACATGTCACAACAGAAACACCGTTTTACTAATGGAATTAACACTGGGTTCATTCCACTCAGATGTCCCAGAGAGCCGTGACAGTGTGGCAGTCAGCGTGAAGCAGCACGAACAATAAAAACCCGCTGAAGCAGAAGAAGCTTACTAGAGTTTGTTTCAGTATTTTCACCCCTGTATGTCTGACAAAGAGTGCTGGATGACTTGCTGGACTTGTTTTTGGCATAAATCTATTTTGTTTTTGGCTTCTTTTCTCAATAAACTCATTTTGAAGTTCAGTAGGATCATTTCAACACTGAAAATGTTGATGCAAAGTTGATGATTTTACAATTTAAATGAAACAATTAGCTAGTTTGATATTCCATACAAAACAATTCCATGTACGTGATTGTAAAATGTCATAGTCTTCCATCAGGCAACATTTAAGAGTCTCCTTTCATACAGATGACAGAAGCTGGTTGAGACAGTCTAGCAGCTTTCATTGTGTTATAATAACTGACTGGACTGTCCACATCACCAGTGAGCAGTCCCTACTTCCGTAACACATCAAACTGCAGAATTAAAACATTTGTGCTGTGAATCTATTTGATCTTAATGTGGCTTCAGTTGCTGTAGTGCACCTGGCTCTCGGCCAAACTGAAGGCCGTGAGAAAAAAAGTTGACTTTGGATAAATGACAGTTTCAACAGTTGATGGTGTCGTAACAACCGGTGATCCAAGACGCTTCAGTATCAGAAATATCTTCAAGATTAGAATGCCAAGAGGTGATTATTAATCATGATTCTTTTGATGAGCAGCAGGATCACTGACAGAACATGAAGAGCTCTGTCAACAAGTGGATGTCTTTGCAAGACCAGAAAAGGCGCCAGACGACACACCATCATTTGAACAGAAAACAGCCTGGAGGTTAATAAGTGCAGTACTTGTCATAAGTCGTTTCCTTATTAAACTTTACTGTTTACTTTTAGTTAGTTTACGGTTTGTGTGAGCTTACATTAGAGAGGTTAAGGGGTTGCACGTAGCATCTACATATTAGAAAAAGACGCAACACACTGCTCCCACTGATTTATGCGTGTAGCAGGGAGTTCGGTGCTCCATTCATTGGCTGATCTCCTACCTCTTCTCTTTGCAAATCTGACCATGTTACGCAACAGAGCCTCAATTCTCTTTTTCATAGAGATTATGGCCGGAAAAACAATTCAGCACCCTTGCTGTCAACCTCCCTTTTGGTAAATAAAGCTTAAGTGTTGCACAAAGAGGGATAAACATATAATAGTGAGCTGAGCCATGTTTAATCCTCGGCCACTTCAACCAGTATGACAGGATTTGGTTCAGTAGTTTATTTAAGCAAGGGTTTGATGACCTTCTCTCTTTTACAACAGCCTGTTATGCCTCTTATTCACAGTTACATTCATACTTTGGCCGTCAACACTTTCCCTGCCAGTTTGGCCATTAAGATCGGTCATTTTTCAAAATCTTCAAGGCAGAGTCCACCGCCCACAGTCCTCCTGTTACTATATATTCGTCAAACGGAGCCACAACAGGAAGAGAATGGAACAATGATCCATCAACAGCAGGAAAGGCCAGAGGAAAAAGCGGCATGTTAAGCACAGATGGGATGTAATTCAATTCAAATGTAATCTTCTTTCAATGGCAGACAGGGACAACGAGCAAGCAATGCTCTAGGAGAGATTAGTGAAAAACAAATCGCCTCAACATCTTCATGTCACATTTGTACAGGATGCAGTAGGTGAAACCGCAGAGGCCCCAGACACAATACAGTCAAGGATTTTGTAAGTTATCATTCAACAAGTTGGTTCAGCGAGGCAAAACGTGACCCCTAAGAACGCAACCTCAGATTCCACTTCTCTCTTCATCTTCGGAGGCGATTGTGTGCATAATGCAAATGTCAGACAAAATAAACGAGTCTTCTCCAGAAACAGTTTGGTGCTTTGAGCCTACACATGGGATTTAAGAACTTCCACATGTGGCAAGTCACAAACAATCTCAAATTAGATCCAAACTCACTAACAGTTTTCTGAGTAATGCTGTAATACTGCAATTACTCTTGATATTTTCTCCACCCCTAAGGCACATGTGTGTTCTATACTTGGCCTGAATGAATGAAAGGCAAGCGCCGGTTTTACTCTAGCACATCCCTCTTCACAACTATCAAAAATATCACTCACATAAGGAGGCTTGTTATAGATGCATGAAAGCCTAAAGGACATAATGAATCCATTTGGTTTCTCCATGTGATCCGACTTCGGCATGGCTTCATCTGTAAGACATGTTTAATGTATCTGCTTTCAATGAATGGGAATTTCACTCAGCACCATATCCGGCACTACCCCGTTCCTCGCCTGTTAAGTTTGTTTAAGGAATGGTTCAGTAGGTGTTGGCCTTTAATGCCTTGATGTTAAACAAACGTCTGAAAGCAAATGAAATGACAGTACTTTTTAGAATGGCTGGAAAATCATAACAAAACGCCAATTTGGTTTGAACAGAATCTAGTGAAGAAAGGTTCCTGTCATCTGGAAACACTGCGGTGAACCAACAAGGAAGAGAGTTGTGAAAACTGCCAATCACTTCATTTACAGCGTGTGCTTGCTATGACATTAACATGTTGGTCCCACAACGTTAGCCATCTCCTTCATCTGTCTACTCTCACTTTGAAGGAAAACGTTCAACGAAACCACAAGCAATCTCTTAACAGGAAACTATAGATTCTTTCCATCAACACGTGTTGAAAGTATGTAGAGGAAAGCCAGTAAAGAGAAACATGAATGGAAAACATGTACACTTCATGCTGAGAGCGGAGCAGCTGTGAGTTGCTAGCTGAGCTCATAGTTGCCATTTACTGACATTATTCGTTTAAAACTTATGGTCATCCCCGTGGCTTATTCTTGTGAGAGCAAGTAGGGCCAAGTAAACACAGCAGTATACACAGCAGGATGTGATGTGTGAGTGATGACAGCGATATTGACTGACATTCCCCGGGTCTTTATGAGACAGATTCACAGCCCATGAAATAAGCCAGCTGAAAGCAACTAATGCTATAACAACCGCGAGCGGGAGGTTAACGTTTCACCGCTTTTTGTGCTGGGTTGTGAAGTAGCTTTATGAAACAAAAAGAGCTTATCATAAAATGTGGTGGGCAGGTGGAGGGTATTACTTCGATGCTGGTCCAGATTAAACCCTTTTCACCTTCACGTCCGGTCTCTGCTAGAGCAGCATTGGTACAGGTCTACAATATTTCCCTTTGTTCTCCTTCTCTCTCTTTAATTGCATGTTCATTCTATGATCCAAACCAGGAACAGAGAAACCATATCGTTAGGGTCGGTTAAACGACACATCTAAGATGAGGTTAGATCTTGTTTTGCCATTTTAATTGAATACGGATATATATTGCCCCATCCGAGCACCAATACACCAAACCAAATCCCTTGATGTGGAACCCTAGACTCCGATTATGCCTAATTGCCAACACAGTATAATTAATTGTTTCCAGGCTCCAGGGCAGAACCGTCCTCTCGGTTTTCTGGAAATCCATTCATTCTTTTTTAATTGTGTTTTATTATATTGTTTTGGTGTCACAAAGCAGAGATTCAAGAGCAGACATTTGACGACGTTTTTCTTTGCAATAAATATCTGGCTGCTACATTTTTATTTTTGTGTATTTTGTAGTTGTGTGATTCTTGTATATCTATATATTTTAGTATCTTGGTGTAACATGAAGCTGTCTTTGGCTCTTTCTGATGTAACAATGCACATTTCCCCTCTGTGGGACTATCAAAGGTATTCTGATTCACACTAGAACATCTGTAGACTCCACGTTTCCTGCAGACCTTCGGCTCTCACAGTATTGAGCTGCTTAGACGGCTCACTTTGGACTTTGTTAAACTTCATCCTATCATGTAAAATGTTGTCGTGCTCCCATACCATCATGTCATCTGCTGCACTATCGATTGGTCCGTCACTCACTCTTGACACTGCTAATGGTTATCATTTGAAGAAAATACTAGAGGGAGTAGGATTGCTTACAAAGTCAATGGAAAGTCACAAGTGATAGTGAGGAACACTCGGGGCAGAGGGAACTAAAGCAGAGGCCTAAAGCTTGGGTGAGAAATGTGCATGCTTGTTAAACCTCTTTACGGACTTGCAGAGGAGGGAAGACCGGAGGTAAAGCTCGTAAGTTTTGAAATCTGCACGCTGCAGTTCTGCTGAACAACCCTAACACTAACCGTAAGTGATTTGTTTTGGTGTTGCCCAATAAAAGTACCACAAAAACAGTCTGTACTTTAAAGTTTGTCTGAACACACCCTCGCATTAGAAAACCACTGGAAACATTTTATTTAAAGCAGATATTGACATATTATAAGTGTTGACTAGAAAAATAGGTCTAACCTAACATATGTAGGTTTTAAAAAGTGGTTACAGCCAAACATTACGGAAAGTCAACATATACAGGGTAATATAATAGGCATCGAATTGGTAAAACTGTCCAAATGCGATGCAATGTTTAGCTGTCAACTTGTGTGTTTGCATTACCCATATCCCATTAAAGTCTATAAATTGCAACTATGATTGTAATGTGTGGCTTCCGGAGATATTGCAGGGTGGTGTCTTAGCTAACATACTGTGGAGAAATAAGGAAGTATTTATTCCCATCACGCATGCAATCTGTGGTCACAACACTTTCCTTTGTTGAAATATATATAAGTGGATATATTGTCAATGCTGTTTGTCCCACACACACACACACACACACACACACACACACACACACACACACACACACACACACGACAACATATTATAACGTCACGTGATCCTTTACTGAACCCGAGGCCCAAACAAACACCAAGATGCAGAACGCAACAGTAATTCCTGTCTTATCCTCAGCCATCTTGTTTCAACAAGGACATGGACTGGAAAACGTCTTGGTTAAATAATACCCGTGTAAAAACAAACATATCTTGTATATTCAAGTTACAAAATGCTCATGAACTCCCAACACAGCTTGTGCCAAACATATCAATAAACAACACGGCTTCAGTGAGAGAAAGATTTCAAGTCACTCATTTGAACGTTTCCCTTACAGACTTTGAGCGACCTTATGAGACTCACAGCTGCACTGACAGGGACAGAAATCATTTCCCATGCTGAACAAAGGTCCCATGGCTATCTTCAACACTGAAAACGATGTTGCTTCTGTGTCCTTACCATTGCTAGTCCTATAACATCACAACCGGTTAATATTAAACCAAAAGAGCTGAGCAGCCCTCCAAAAGTAAAGCCCTCTTCATCCGTCATTGTCAGGTGCATCATGGCTCTCGGGGCCTGCTCGCTCTCATCATATAGAGGCTGAGGATGATTACCTCCCGTCTCATTTTCCACCACCACTTTGAACCCAAGGTATCATTAGCTGAACAGGCTCTCCAGACCATTGGCCTCGTGGCCCTCTTAACCACGTAATCTCATAAAGTGGAACACAGGGCCTGCATGGCATTAGTCCACCGTGGCAGCCTGTTTTGTCAGAGGGACGGTGATTTCATTCTTATCTTTTGCCTGGATCATTGTTTTTGAACTCTGCCATGTGATATTAGTTCCCATGTTTTATAATAAGGATTAAAAGACGTCAGATGATAAAGGCTGTGCAAAGAGAGTACCAGGCGGCGGCGGTGGCGGCTGTTGTTGTTGAGATGTTCCAGAGTTGACCCTCGCTAAGGTAAACCGAGGATTCTAAAGGCTTTATTCCGAGGATTTTTATCAGTTTTGTTTGGTGGCGGTAATCCGGTCATATCAAAGCAATGTGTATTGGAAAATAAACATGGAACATTTAACAATCCTACTCGATTCCCAGAACTGATCTATCCCTCCAACAATTTTGCACATTTCTGCACAACACTACAATTTGTTAATTCAAACCTTTTTTCAAATCTTTTTTTTATAGTAATTTGTTCCTGTATTCTTTTTTTCTGTGCCTTTATGTTTGTTGTATACATTTTTGGGTTCATTTTTGCGTAATTCTTGCCCTTATTTTACATGCTTTAACTCCTACTGTGTTTCTATGCATGATGAAACACCATTGTACATCTTTTTTTGGGGGAAAACCTACTTTGCAATAAACCAACTTCTGAATTTGATGAATATTAATAACCACTTTACTCTTTCCAATGCCACACCTCTGTTCTCCTGTGCAATTGAATGCACACACCTTGGATAAAAGCTCATTTTGCATAATGAAGGCCAAACAGTAGATAACAACAGTTGTGACCAAGGTATAAATAGCAAATATAGGAATGTTCAAAGTAGATTATTGGCCTATAATCTTTACGCCTCACACCCTTAACACACAAAGGGTCCAACCAGGCTTGGGTTCAACCCAGTTGCTTCAAGAAAAGGCCTTTAGACCAAAACTGGAGTGAAAAATCTCGTAATCCAGGAAGGACGTAATCCATTTTCACATTTTAATATTTGACTACTTAATGAATAAATACAGGAAAGGAAAACGCTGCACAGCAAAAGCTGCCCCCATTTACTTAAGGTAGAAGTTTCCTCAATAAAGATAAAACAAGAGAGCCGCAGCTTTTATCAAAATGTCACTTCAGGTGAGCTTGTAAAGAGTCAAATATTAACTTCACAAGTCTCCTCGATCACATAATGAAATATGACTCGTTGAATATATGTTCACTCAGATAACTGGCACACAAACAAGCATAAATAGCAAAGCATTGACACGATACCTGAACACTACATTGCTATATTTTTGAAGCAACTGCAATTCAATTAACTCTGCTGTGTGCTAAGGTGACAATAACACTGTAGCGTCGTATAGAGACACACAATTTGTAGGGAATCATACAGGTTGTGCAGATCTGTGAGAAACACACATGTGGAGTTTTTCTTGGTATTAAAGTCGCACACTGTAGTATCATCTCCAGATGAAGGTGGAGATTAATGTGCACGCGGGAGACAAAAGGAGTGTCTGTCAACGTTAACCGTAATGCAAGGCTCAACGGTTTTAGGGCACTTCCCAACAATTCAACCTCTGAGCCACCAACAGTTGTCCTTATAATAACTACCTCACTGAAACAAAAACATGTGTAGTTTATAGTATGAACAATGACCTTTACAGTGACACTAGTAAAGAATACGGATGTAGTTCAGACCATTATCCAAACAAGTTAGTAAGGTATAACAGCAACCTCACTTATTGGGACTGATTGTGCAGTATTTGGGACCTGCTGTAAAGGCAGATAAGCAACAAAAAAAGGGGAACACCTTTAGTGAAACGTGGAGAAAACATCGTAGGTCTGGAGACTTTTGCTACCAACAGCTATAAGCGAAAGGTACTGTTTGGGCTGTTGAACTACTTAATGACAGTAAAGCTAAGCTGCTCATTTAACATGAACACAATTTGTTGTTGTGGCCCGACATATGTTTTGGAGAAAAACAGGATACAAACAAATATTTCCAAATGTCTAAAGAGATCCCACCATGGCTTCAGTGGAAATTATAAGAACCCCTGTTGTGTTGAACAATGTGCTACAGTGTTTACCAAATGTGGCGGCCTTTTAACCAAAGAAACTGGAGAGGATTAAAGGGTTTAACGGTTAAAACACAAATAAAAGGTGGCAAGGGAACAATGGGAATGGAGAGGAAAAACAACTAGGCTATTTTTAGTGGCATACACGAGATCCTCATTTCAAACTCGGAAACAGTGACTGTCCTTTGGCGTGTTGAGATCTTATTATTCCACATTTTGTGGAAGGAAATTCTCCTGACATGTTGTTTGAGATGGCGCATTGGCTAAATTGGATTGAGACTTGTCCTCAGAGTCCTAATATGTGATTATGGAAAGTTAAAGAGAGATATTCTTTTATTAACTGTGAAATTTTACCAAAAGTCTTCCTCTTTGAAGGACATGATGACCTGAACTACTGATGCTTTGATTGCAATTTAACCTTCCCGTTTGAGTCAAACAGGAAATCTGATCCCGCTACTTGGGGGGTAAATCTGAAAGGGGGAGGATGAAGATAAAATGCATTTGATGGCTGTATGCTCTCTGCTGTTTTGCTTGGAAGGGAAAAGTGATATTTTATGATCCCCTTACAGTCCTTTTATATAGCCACATCACTTACTAAGTCAACAATTAACAGCGCGGATGGATCAGGGTGTTATGAACTAACTGCAGGAGGGGGAATTTGGCTCGGACAACAAGGAAGAACGTTGAGTTACACAACAGTGCTTTTGTATCAGCTTCACTTACGGATGTCCTGCCAATTCTATTTTTTTTTAACCTTCACAACTTCTCACTCACTGATCAGATAGATTCCTACTGCTCCCTGTTTTACACATAGTCAATAAACCGCTGAACAAAAAAATAAATCATTGTGATCTTGTGAGTCATTCCCTGGATATTCATGACTGTCAGTAATAACTGACTTTAACTAGCTCATTGTGGACCAGTTTTACAAAAGTTGATTATGCCGTGTGCTTTGATCACACCAGGCGCGACATCGGTCCTGCTGATCGGCAGCTTATGCCTGAGACATTCTTAGAGGACAGGAAGTAAAGGTTTTGTTTTGCTTCAGGTAATGAATTCAACCACGACTGAGATGGAAGTCCGACGGAAACAAATGTGCCACCCACTTAAAAATAAACAAACCTGTCTTCGTCATTCCAGTAAAAAGACACCATAGCAAAGCAGATGAATTAAAACGACCAAGCCATAATATTTAGCATCAATCGTCCTCAAGTTTAAAACTCGTCTTTCTTTTTATATGAGACTCTCTGATTTAGATCCCACTTTCCCTTATTTGGTTAGAAAAGCAGTTAAGATCTAATCAAGTCTTGAAAAACATAGATGAGCAGTAGATTGCCAAGAAGGAATGCAACAACTGTCAACAACATTCGACACAAACAGCTTCAGTCAACGATACTACGTGTCAAACTAAGAGCAATTGGTTCACGACAATAACCATGTGCACCCATGTGAACAGCAGAGATATTGTATACAGCTTCTAACTTCTGTATCATTTGTCCTTCGTGGCCTCTCATCCTAGCTCGAGGAGGAGCTGATCATGTGGAAATGGCCATTTCCTAACAAACAGATGAAGATTTCTGCACACATGAGACAAATAAAGCCCATCTAAATGCCTCCAGGAACAAATGCTCTGCCACACTGGGATGGTTCATTCTCAAGATGACTTCACACAACCCAAATGCGCATGAACCGCTTGTGCAAATTTAGGGCAAAATGCTGTTCACAAAGCCCTGAGGCATTTATAAGAGCAGGCATAGCACAACCATGGCACGATGAATCTCCTTATTAGGTTGGATGTTTCTTTGCGGAAAGGATTAAGTCATCAACCAATCATGTCAACTTGCTTCAAATGTAATCCACTTGACAGCAGACTGCTGCACAAACATTCAAACGAGTGAACTTTAAATAACATTTGAAAATATGTTTTTAACCTGCTGTGCTTGACAGTTGACGTTCAGGTACGATCTCTAGGGGAAAATAAGGCGCCATTAGCAGCATGTCCGTCAACTATTGCGCAACCAAAACAGTAGGGCCGCCCCCAGAAAGTTGACGAGTCAAAGCATCCATCGGGGATGCCTAAGTAGGGCTGAAAAGTTGTCTGTTTCCACTTTAAGTTGATATCATTAAGCATCTGGGGGGATATTACATTCTGAAAGGGTGTGACTGAGGGTTAAATCCACAGCTCCTTGAAAGTGCTTTGAAAGATGTGGTTACACTGCGAAATCCCTAAAAACCCTCAATGTCAACTTTTCAGGGACCAACAAAAACAGACTTCTTTGGATTTGCTCGACTGCCATCGATGTGATAGTTTATCCAGCGTGTTTAAATACATTATCCCGACCCCTTAAGAGTGCAAAGAGCCCTAATTTTAAAACGTGGGTTGATGTTTCCCGAATGATCAGATGACTGAGAGGTGAAGGGAAAGAGGTTTATCATAAATAAGCACTGTGGGACCAAAGCTTCCCACTGTGCCCTTGTGTTTTTTGGACAAAGAAGAAAAACCACAAAATACAACGTTGTCATATTCTGTTTCATTTCACATGAGAATACAGCAGAGGAGCGTAATTAAATGAACCCTTTATGCACCCGCTGAAGGGGCTGCCAGGTCTGAACAGAAGTGGCTGCTATCCTCTTCAAGGGATGCACTTGTTTTTTCACTCAATGAAGCTGAAAATAAGAGAAATATATCACATAAAAACCAAGAACAGTGTATTTAGGCCACCTGTACAGGGATCAACGTTTCAACACCAAATTACAGAGAGTGTTTTGGCTGGAGCAGCACCAAATAATCATCACTAATTTATGGTTTCTTCTTTCAAATGTAAGAAAGTGGAACAAACGCCATTGCAATTTCCTATATTATCTGCAGACCAACTAAAACCTATTAAATTTAAAATGTCACAAACAGGAAACACATTGGAGAAGCTGGATTGGTTGGATTTTTAACATTTGGGTTATAATAAATCATCAAGTCTTTCTCGCTCAGTATTTACTACATACAGCAACATTACTGCATAGATAATAAAGAGATTTTAAGACGTTCATGAATCACAAAAGTCCCCAAGAAGATAAATCTTTCTGATTTGATCCAAATGTAGCGTTACATAATCATAATAAGCAGCAAATGGGGAAATGTTTGACATAGTGTTGGAGTTCGGAGGAGACTAAATGTGAGGTCGTGGTGTGAAGTGCTGTTAATTGCCTCTTGATAAATGTATCGCTGTGAATTCTGGTTCACACTTCTCCACCAGCCCACAGAACAGACCCATCGGCCTGGCTCCGGTCGAGTACTGCGTCCTTGTGACAGTGATTTCCCCCCACTAATGTTCACATGACACCCACTCGCTGCGCCGCACAGAGACAAGCCCGAACCTAATAAATCAACAGTTAATTTCAAGCTTGCACATCAGGATGAAAAGGCCCCCGAATACTTTCACCCAAAGACGAGGTTAGACTGGGGCTTGGGCATGTAAGCACAATGACTGCAGACAGTCTTTTTTTTCCCCCTGGATCTGCAACAGTGAACATCTATTCCCCTGCAAGACATCAAATGCTCAGGGGCACGAGGTCCGGGCTCTGTGACAGGAAAATCCTTGAGACCAAACGTTCCCTTTGTTGGTTTTGTGGATCGTGCATGCTTTACCGTTCATGGACAAACCTTTGCTGCAGAATACTGCCCACAAAAGACACTGGGAACGTTTATTTCCCAGGACTATTTAAAGAAGCTTTAAATCAGGTCTTCATCAACTCTCTGAACATCAGTCTTCTTCAGTGTATAAATGATTTGGGAGAAACTCGTTTGGAAAAGTACATTTTATTAGGACTTACATAAAACAGAATGCTCCACAACTGTGGGTTTGGCAGTTTGCAGTGGCCAGACAAAAAAAGGCTCGCCTCTTTTCCCAAGTATTGAGTTTCTCCTGTTTGGACCTGGATGGTGCAAATAAAGCCAGAGACCTTCTCCTGAGATCAGACATCAGATTTGAGTGCAAAGGATAGGAGCCTCTTAATTTGTTTTCCCGTAACAGTGCCGAACTGTGCAGGCTCTGGATCTAAAACACTGCCGTTGGCTTATTCCATTAGTGACAGAACCTTGTTTTTTAAATTTATTTCGTCTTGTTTTTATTGCTGTTTGAGATTCTGAGCTACCACCCTGTACAATATCAAATGAATATGTGAGCTAAAACTCGATGTGGTCAGCCTTCCAAGAAGGAATGATCGCAAAACCAAATGAGTTACATGTGACTGTGGTGATCGATATTACTTCAACAACCCCAACACAACCTTTGTTAGACTGCAGCGTATCTGATGAGTGGGTAAATGAGAACATTGTTCAAACCCACAGAAAATGTACTGGAAATGTAAATTACAGGACAGCTAGAGTTTCAAACGGTCGAGCGGAAGAACAGTCATCCATTTGTTGTTTCGATTAATGTTGCGGCCGTGAAAAAACAAACAAGAACGTTTAAGAGGAACCTCTAGGAACGTTTAGGGCCGGTGTTAAATCTCATTTAACGACAAAGATGTGCAGCCAGATGTGATCTTGTGACTAAAACATGAGTCATAGGGTCCATTCGATATGCAGCAGTGACAAAAGAGCGTTAATCACCAAGGCCAGCTTCTCATATATCTGCATAACAATGAGACAGTGATTAATAACTAATCAGGAAACGCAGGAGTAACGAGTAGTAAACCTTTCTTTTAAACGTGACTTTTCAGATAGAATATCCTATTTAGAGGAAGCTGTCCTGCTGCTACTTTAAACTACTAACAAATATCCTTATCCTGAGGCTGGATTTCAAGTCTTTTTAAGTCAAATATATTTCTATTATTTTCAATATTCCGACACGAGCTCAGATATAATCTTAGAAATGTGTCTTTTCCTCATTTCCAGTAAAGCGGAAGTCAATTTTCTGAACTCTCTGTTGTATTAATTGCCTTTTGCCACTTATTCCTGGTACTCACATTGCTGATGATTATCTACCAAGAGTATCAGTATGAATCATTTTTGAGAGCATCATCACTCAACCCGACAATGTTGTGGCAAGACATTTGGATCAAAATATTGGGAATTTGATTTTCTTGCCCCACATTGCCCAGCCCTTTTCTTCTTTCTGGGCCATTTTCTGAGGTATTTGAAAGAGGAAAGGGGTCCCGAGGCTGAAATTGAACCTGGTATTTTTGCGACTGGCCCTAATCTCTATATATTTCTTAATATTTAACATGTTTATTCTCACCAGTCGTAGGATGATACAACACCAGGGCATACACTTAAGACAAAACAACAAAATCTACAGAACATAACGAGACGACGGCACCAAATCTTGTTTTTATAATCAAATTGGGTTCATTCTCGACTGATTCATCGAAAGTGTGATTCTGACACACCGACTCGCTCCAACGCCCACGGCCTGCATGAGACATATGCATGCTTTGCCTTCTGGTGTGCCCCTACCTGCATCTTTTAAATCTGAAACAAGGAAGATTTCCTGGAGTGATCTAGTTTACTCCTGGGGATCCTCATGTTGCAAGCGAGTCCTTAGCAGGTAATAGACCACATCTATAAAGCAGAAGCAAAACGAGCCTACATTAAAAGTTGGCTGGTGGATTTACAGCCTGTGTTTGAGGTTGGCTCCTCTGCACGGAACACATGTGTGTGTAACTCATCCTGCTACTTAAGCTGCCTTTGACCTGCCGTGTGTCACTTCTACTAGATTGATATGCAACAACCAGCAAGCTATATATCATCGCAAGAGATCAGCTGCAAAATACTTTCACATATCCTTGTCCCTGTTACGGAGGAGGAGGAGGAGGAGGAGGAGGAGGAGGAGGAGGAGGAGGAGGAGAGGAGGAGGAGGAGGAGGAGGAAGAGGAGGAGGAGGAGAAGGCCAAAAAAACTAGGCCTACCCCAGCAGAGACCTGATTGACTGGTCTTTCAACACTGTGCAGGCTTTAGAAAACCAGCGCTCCCTACTGGTGTCAAATGTTCTGTGAAGGTGTGAAGGTCTAGACATACTTCCAAATCCCCCCCCCCCCCCCCCCACACACACACACACACTCTAACCTCGTGTGCCACAGCTTATATAAGACTGCTTGTTTTAGTTTCCAGATTCTCGCAGACAACTAACGATCAATTACATCGTCCCTTACTCTGATTACTCTTGTTTTGGTCTATACAATGCCCCAAAATAGTGAAAGATTTTTTTCCAAAAGCCTAAATTGATCTCCTCAAACATCTTGTTTACAGACATTCATTTTACTGAGTAAGGAGACCTTAAAGCCTCACATTTCAGAAAGGAGAATCAGAAAATTGTGACTAAAAAGATCGAACTCATTGATCAATTAGCAAAATGACTGGCAATAAAAAGTACAGCTTTAAAATGATCTTACTTAGAGCAGATCTTAACCTTTTAAATCCTGGTTATAACAGAGATATTCAAATCCTCTTATCAGCATAAACGTACTCTCTGTGCCACTATGGATTTGCTAATTAAATCAGTACAAGTTCCCTATGGACTTTCTGCACGTGATAACATGACAGTGACAGTGTGGCACGGACAGTAAATTAAAGATGAAAGGTGTCAGTTAATGGAGCCGGGCGCTCCTCACGCTATAATTTCATTATGAAAGCAGAAAGGAAAGTCTGCTCGGAGGATGATTAACATCGGCAGGGATGCAGAAATGCCCACCCTTCCTCCAGGAAACATCAAAGACTTTCATTCCCACACGCACGCACACACACACACGCACACACACACACACACACACACACACACACACACACTGTCAAATCGGTATTAATATGTTTCATTCCCTTATATTTTTTCATCCGATTAAGTCATTTCAAAGAGTTTAACTTGCCATTCAGAGCGAGGCGTCGATTAGGCAGAAACCTGCAGGGTTTGGTCAAACAACCCAGGGGATGTAATGCACGTTAAACCGGCCTGCATTTAGTTTGCACACATGGACATATGCTTTGATAGAGAAAAGCCTGTTTCTACTTAAAATCTGTGGGTTTTTTCTCCACCAGTATAAATTATCTGCCCTTAAGGTGACCACTAGACCGGTAGGGATTAAGGATCAAACCTTCCATGTGTACCTACGCCACAAATCACAGATGCAGTCAAGTAGAATTGTTGTAAAGTAAGTCTTTAGTCGTCAATTTGTACATTTTAAGGACAGCCACGTCAGAAGCCAGAGATTATGGTGTCACAGCTTGCAGTCAGAGCCTAGTTTGACCCCTCAGCAGCTCTTAAACACAGACAGCTCCAGGAACTAGGGGGTGAAATCTAAACGTGGATTTCTACCAATACAGACAGAAGTATATCTTAAAAAGGCACACAAACTGACACCCTGACCTCACATTTTAGCTAGTTTAATATACAAATGATGGTTTGTGCCAGCCTGGAAATGCACATAAATGATAGTCCTCTTAGAGATGTCCATATATTGCTGTTCAGCAGGTAACAAGCTGCAAATCTTCCTGTGATTTACGATTACAAATGCAATCATTTGAAGAATAAACACAGTTACTCACATTTCAACCATCTCTCAAGTGCCAGACTGGCGCCGTTAATACACACTTATTGATCGGGGAGGCATTAGGACTTCCAACGAACATGAGAACACGTGGACATGCTGAATAAACTCCGGACAGGTGGGTTGTTTTTAGAAAACTCTAAAATAAATGTAGTGGGAAGCATGCTTTACACCTTGGCTCGGCAATTTTGCAACGCCACAAGAAAAGGAAGACAGCTTTTATCCTGCTGTCACTGAAATGTAAACAACACTGTGAATGTTCCCTTATTAATATATTATAAGTGCATGATATGAATGAAAGAAAACCTGAAAAAGGTGAAGTTTGAGTACTCGTTTGTCTGGTTAAGTTTGACGACTCGCAGCAACGTGTCCGTGCGTCATGCCTCAGCGCGAGCCGTTTATTTCCTCAAAGTAAAAGAAAACAACAAAGAGCAAACAATCACTTACTTTTGGCTTCTTCATATGGAACGACAGGAGTAAATCCAGTGTGTGCGAAAGCCTATTTTATTTTACTTCTACGGGGAGGAAAGGGGTTGTCATCATCTTGTGTGCACATATCCAATGCTTAAGTCAGCGGTATCCAAGCAGAGGAGAAAAAAGCCCCAAGAAGAAGAGGAAGAGAAACGGCGGAATCAAACTCTCAACCTGTGCAACCTTTAGGCGAATGGTGTGTGGCATCTAGCCCATCTATCTACAGCATAGGTCCAGACACTGAGGGCTCGCAGCGGCGGAGGGAGGGCATTAAGCCTTTATAATGATGCGTGAAGAGCCGTCAAAGAGCCGCCCTCTGACGAGCAGCAGTGTGAAGAGGTTCACCCCAAAACCGCTTCTGCCAGTGTAAACAGATCCGGATCGGACTGTATACGCGTTCGGAACCAGACCCTGTGTGCTGTGGGCATCAAAAGGGACTTAATGGCTCAGAAGAAGTGTTTTCAAGACATTCAAATCATAAAGTTACCATTTAACTTTAAAGGAGCTCTTGTTCTGTTCAGCCCCCCTTCTCACTCTCTCTCTCTCTCTCTCTCTCTCTCTCTCTCTCTCTCTCTCACACACACACACACACACACACACACACACACACACACACACACACACACACACACACACACACACACACTAAATAACTCCTTCCTCTTACTCTTGGACTTTTTTCTTTATTTTGTTGTTATTTGTGTTCACTTTCTTAAAAAATGATATTATTACCACTATTATTATTATTATTATTATTATTATTATTATTACTATTATTATTATTATTATTATTATTATTATTATTACTATTATTATTATTATTATTATTATTATTATTATTATTGTTATTATTATTATTTGTATTATTGTTGTTATTATTTGTATTATTGTTATTATTTGTATTATTGTTATTATTTGTATTATTATTGTTATTATTTGTATTATTATTTGTATTATTATTTGTATTATTGTTATTATTTGTATTATTATTATTATTATTTGTATTATTATTGTATTATTATTTGTATTATTATTTGTATTATTGTTATTATTTGTATTATTATTGTTATTATTTGTATTATTATTTGTATTATTATTTATTATTATTACCAAAGTTGATATTATTTTGCTTCAATATTCTTGTATTCTGTTGATAGGTATGTATGCATTTATTCTGATATCTACTTTTTTAATGCAATTTTTATTTGTAATTTATTATATATTTCTGTCCATGAGTAATGTGACTTTAACAACAAAAAAACAAAATAATTTAGGATAACTGAAACACATTTGATCAGCTTTTTTTATTGAAAAATATATACATTTTCTCAGTGTTCAGGCACTAGACTTTGCATGCAGATTGTTCGACTCAAAGTGTACTGTCAAATGAGTCTGATGGTTTCTATTTAAGATAAATAAAACAAATAAACGGTGTATACAGGATTTACATTTGCACAGTTACACTATAGCCATTCATTAAATGAGTTTAAGCCTTTGAGCTGTGAAATTGCACCCTCCCCTTTGCTGTGTGTAGCATTAGTGAATGAGTGACTCAGGGAAGGCGTGAATAACGGCGTCTATAAAACCATAAATCTTCACACTAAAATGTCACAGTATAGTACATTATGTCCCAAAACTAAAAGGAAATCTGCAACGGCATGCACGCTTCCATTCAGTTTGAACAGCATGTCATTCTATTAAACACACACGGTTTGATAAAGGGTACACACACTTGTCTAATCGGTATTTTAAATGATCGTCCACAATGTGCACAGCAAACAGTCTAGCCTCTATGCTATAGAGAGAATGAGAGTTAAAAAGCTATAAGGGGAAATTAGAGCTTTGATTATCTTGTTACAGGTAATGTTTTTTAACAAGAACCCACTGTGTGTACTATAACCGTACAGCGGGTGGCGGGACCTAAGGGGCTTCTATGTTGTCTTTGCTTAATGCTGATTCCTGATGTGACCTAATTGTATTTAAAGACATTTCCTGTTCCTCTGTGGTCACTTGTTTGATAATTTCAACCCGTGGTATCATTCTTATGTTGCATGTGACATTCCTTTCCTTGGAAGTCACACCAGTGAGGAAGAGCAGCGTATTTCCATGTGCAGGGTTTTAAAAAAAAGAGGTCTCTTCCGTCTTTTTACGGCTTGCAACCCATAAATAACACAAAAGACAATTTGTTCGGTTCCATGAGACCTGGATGAATAGTCTTTACAACCTCGCCCCGGGGCTTTCACCAGACAAAGATAGACGTTTCTCCTCCCAGGGACAGGAATCATTTGAAGCACATGATAACAGGTGGATGAAACACGGCTAATATTTAAAACCAGGGCCAGATGTTTTATAGACAATTCCTTATAATGTGTTCTTTGTCCAAGACCAAAGCTTTATCAGAGGTGGGAGAAGTACTCAGGTCTTGTTGTTGAGTAAAGTAAAAGTACTCAGGTCCTGTTGTTGAGTAAAGTAGAAGTACTCAGGTCTTGTTGTTGAGTAAAGTAGAAGTACTCAGATCTTGTACTTGAGTAAAGTAGAAGTACTCAGATCTTGTACTTGAGTAAAAGTAGAAGTACTCAGATCTTGTTGTTGAGTAAATTAGAAGTACTCAGGTCTTGTTGTTGAGTAAAGTAGAAGTACTCAGATCTTGTACTTGAGTAAAAGTAGAAGTACTCAGATCTTGTACTTGAGTAAAGTAGAAGTACTCAGATCTTGTACTTGAGTAAAGTAGAAGTACTCAGATCTTGTACTTGAGTAAAGTAGAAGTACTCAGATCTTGTACTTGAGTAAAGTAGAAGTACTCAGATCTTGTACTTGAGTAAAAGTAGAAGTACTCAGATATTGTACTTGAGTAAAGTAGAAGTACTCAGATCTTGTACTTGAGTAAAGTAGAAGTACTCAGGTCTTGTACTTGAGTAAAGTAGAAGTACTCAGATCTTGTACTTGAATAAATTAGAAGTACTCAGATCTTGTACTTGAGTAAAGTAGAAGTACTCAGATCTTGTTGTTGAGTAAAGTAAAAGTACTCAGGTCTTGTACTTGAGTAAAGTAGAAGCACTCAGATCTTGTACTTGAGTAAAGTAGAAGTACTCAGATCTTGTTGTTGAGTAAAGTAAAAGTACTCAGGTCTTGTACTTGAGTAAAAGTAGAAGTACTCAGATCTTGTACTTGAGTAAAGTAGAAGTACTCAGATCTTGTACTTGAATAAATTAGAAGTACTCAGATCTTGTACTTGAGTAAAGTAGAAGTACTCAGATCTTGTACTTGAGTAAAGTAGAAGTACTCAGATCTTGTACTTGAGTAAAAGTAGAAGTACTCAGATCTTGTACTTGAGTAAAAGTAGAAGTACTCAGATCTCGTACTTGAGTAAAAGTAGAAGTACTCAGATCTTGTATTTGAGTAAAGTAGAAGTACTCAGATCTCGTGCTTGAGTAAAAGTAGAAGTACTCAGATCTTGTACTTGAGTAAAGTAGAAGTACTCAGATCTTGTACTTGAGTAAAGTAGAAGTACTCAGATCTTGTACTTGAGTAAAGTAGAAGTACTCAGATATTGTACTCGAGTAAAGTAGAAGTACTCAGGTCTTGTACTTGAGTAAAGTAGAAGTACTCAGATCTTGTACTTGAGTAAAGTAGAAGTACCAGAGTGTGGGAATACTCTGTCACAGTAAAAGTATTCTAAATGTTCCTCCAGTGAAAGTAGAAAGTACTCTCCTCTAAATGTACTTAAAGTAGCGACAGTAAAAGTAGTCATTGTCTGATTGGTCCATTTCAGAATAATATCTCTGATATGTTTTATAATGATTGATCATTAAAGTGTTCTCAGAGCTGGTAAAGGTGCAGCTAGTTTGAATGGCTTTGTATACTGCAGGGTAGCTGCTGGATTTACTGCAGGTGAACTACAGTCTGATTTAAGGGAGATTATATTTACCATCATTCATCCTAATCTGCCTAGCAACTAAAGGTGTTAAATAAATGTAGTGGAGTAAAAGTACACCAATTACCTCTGAATTGTTGTGAAGTCAAAGTACAAGTACCTCAAAATGGTATTTAAGTACAGTACATAAAAGTAAAAAGTTCTTAGGTACTTTCCTCCGCTGAGCTTTATACAGCCATCCATCTACAATATAACTAAAGAGTGAAAGACTAAAAACAAGTTAAATAAATAATAATAATATCGTATTTAAATGCAACCCAAAAAAACAACTCATTTTTGTACGTCAAATGAGCCAAAACATTGGAAGTAGCTTTGGATAGAAACGTCAGCTAAATGTAATGTAATATAACTACAGACATGGAGAACACATCGATCAGACCAACCACCTTAAAGCGTGTAATAAACAAAGACAGAAGTTATTAGATAAGTAAATACTTTGCTTCAGCATTGCTTCATTGTTAAACTCTTATTGAAAACTTTAAAAACCGGCCTAGCAAGACTATTTTACCAATTGCATCCAAATAAATTGAAAAATAAGTAAGTCATTCCCTCTGATTATAATATTTGCATCGTGCAATATTGCCTTAACGTAAGGAAACACGTTTATTTGATCACCTGGTTTGAATAGCCTATTACTAAGCATTATCAGCCTCAGATATGCGGGCCTGCTGCACAAACTAATGGATTTTATGGTCTATTCTGAGGGTTATTTATCATTAATAGAGAGTTATGCGACGTCTTTAGATGGACGAAGGTATTTACCGAGGGAAATCAGATTATTCCGGATATAAAATCCCTCACAGGAAAGGTTAAGTGCTGGTGCTAAAGGCAACCAGACCCATTTGTTCTGTCAAAAAGTTAAAAGAGAGTTTGGAGAGTGGGAATGGAGTGCTGGACCATCTCTGCTTTCTAATAACATGCAATTTATGTAACTACAGGACTGTTAAAGGACCTCAGCATGCATTTATAGAATGAAAATAACATGTTTGTGTTCTCAGGATGCATAGAACTGGGTTCCATCAGATATCTGGAGGTCAACCCATTACCCTTTTGAGTCTTTTCTAGCTAGTATTGCATGGTTTGTAGCTATTCTTTAGTATTGTTGCTTTTATATATATATTTATATATATATATATAGCGCCTTTCATATACCCAAGGACGTTTTTACAAAGGGAGGGAACACTAAACACACACTGGGAATACAGAGAAAGCAGACAAGGAGACAGAAGGCAGATGAAGTGATATGTGACGTTGTTTGTGTCAGAATTTTAAAATTTGGACAATTCTGCCCCTTTGTTTTTTGGATGGGTAGAGGTTTGGGAACAGGAGGCAAATCCACAAGGGTCTCAGTTTTTTTTTGCATTCGCAATTGATGTCAGATTATTAAGGGACCACAGCATGAAGAAACCATACATAGAATGGGGGAGATAATGTGTGCAAAAAACTGCGTGGTGTTTGACCCATTTCCATTGGATTTCTTAGCGTGCTTTC
Organism: Eleginops maclovinus; assembly: GCF_036324505.1. Taxonomy (NCBI): domain Eukaryota; kingdom Metazoa; phylum Chordata; class Actinopteri; order Perciformes; family Eleginopidae; genus Eleginops; species Eleginops maclovinus. Next base: position 3,392,806 of record NC_086350.1, on the reverse strand, counting down.
TGACGAGTTAACGTACTCAAATAACCGGAGTGTGTAATGTGTATGTTATTGTATTTAAATCCCTTTTGTAGCTTCTGGTTCTTTATTAAAGTAATGTGAATACTACACTATAAACTGTATACTGTATTAATCCTACACTGTACATGGGCAAGCCCCAGGAGTGCCTGAGGAAAAATACATAAAGTGGAAGGAATTCTAATACACACACGTTTCGAAAAACACTTCAGCGCCCTGAAGGGGAGAGAAAACTGGGTTTGTGGTCAGCACTTCTTGAATATCTAGCATGACTGCTTGAAGCACAGAACTGTCTCCACCTGCTTGTCAGAGGCTCGTCAGAGAATAATGACTCTTGTGTGTGCTGATTGCCGACGATTTGCACACATTATGCTCAGCTTTGAAAATAATTTCGTTGTGTGGGGTGCAGAATTTGCGACAACTTGGACTGGTTGCCGAGAAATAATAGGATTAGCAATCAGAGGAAATACTTAGCCCACCTGCCTCTTACCTCGAGCTGCTGTCTGAGAGGCATTATTACATAATGTGCTTATCTTGCAAATCTGTCTGTAAAATACTACAGCTCCCCTGATATTTATCAATGAGTGTAGAACAGACTTTCCGTTCTAATTGCAAGTCTCCAGTGGAATGTCTGGAGAATCAGACCGCTGTGTAAGCATTAGCTGCATTAATTGATTTTTGGCAGCCCAGAAAAAAGCTCCAAGGACTGGCATATTATCAGATTCTTAAGCATTTATGACTAATTTCTAAACAAACAGTAGCTTAGTACTTGTACTGTAAAGTATAAGTTCATACTGAAAAGACCTGCAATTAAAGTCATACTCAAGTGAAAGTACAAGAGTTGATTTATATGCTGTGTTTATAATCTAAATGTGCACAGGCTGGTTCAGGAGGGAGTAAGGGCAGCAGTGAACCAGCAGCACAGGGCCTGAACGAGAGGTGGGTAAAGTCCACAGACCGTAGTCAAATGGATGGATCTTCACAGCGCATCAAATTTCTGGTCCAGGCAGTCTATGGAGTCCTACCCAGCCCTTCGAACCTCTTCACCTGGGGCAAAGAGGAATCGCCCGCAATGCTCAGGCAGGGGAAGGTTGGAGCACATCCTGAGAAGCTGCCCAGTAGCTGTTGGGCAAATCCGGTAAACCTGGCAGGATGACCAGGTTCTTAAACCGATTGAAGAGGCCATCAGCGGTTGCAGACAAGTACACCCCTCCTCCCAGATGATCCCAAGTACTCCCAAGTACCACAGCTATCAAAGGTCTTTCCCGAATCCTTGGGGCTGCGCAGGACTGGCAGCTTCTTGTGGACTTGGTGAAACACATTGGCACATTGCCACAGCTACTCTGAGCCCAGACACCCGCCTGGTTTCGGAGAAAAATAAAAACCTCATGATGTTGGAAATGACGGTGCCGTGGGAAGCCTGCGTGGGAGAGGCCCATGAGAGGAAGCTGTTGAATTACAAGGGGCTAGTCATCTGTTGCAGGCAGGGCTGGAAGGCAAGAAGTAAGCCCGTAGAGGTTGGCAGCAGGGCAGTCTCTTAGTAAAGCCCTAAGTGCACCGAGCATCATGGGTACAAAGAGCAGGAGAGCCAACAAAAGCTTAGCTGTGGTAACGAAGATGGCTCTGGATCAGGAGAGGAGCAAATGACAACGACAGCTTTATTATTATTTTTTAATTCACTTTTTTATCACCGACACCCGCCTTTAATATTTTGACCCTTTATTATTATAGTGAAGGTTTTATTACTCTCATCCTTTTACAGTCTATTGTACACATGTGATTTTCTGACGCCATTCCTGTTCAAATGTTATATTTTGATGATTTGTGTTAGGATCTCAGTTTTTGTTTTTATAGTTTTCTGTTTTATTCTGAAATGTATCTTGTCTTGTCACTTCCTGTCTTGTGTAATTTACTTCCTGTCTTTAGTTTCCCTCCGGTCTGATTGTGCTCACCTGTTGCCCCTTTGTTTCACCTCCCCTTCCCAGCTGTGTCTTGTCTTGTGATTACCCTCCTCTGTATTTAGTCTTGTCTTCCCTTTGTGTTCTTTGTCGCGTCGTCGTCGTGTGCCTGTTCCCTGTGATGTCTCGAATTGCCCTTTTCAGCCCTCCCTTTGTCACCGGTTTGTCCGAGTTTGCATTCGATACTTTTCCTGCGTTGTACTTTTTCCCGCATCCTAGTTTTTGCATTTTGGTTATCGGTTTTTCCATTAATAAAAGCTCACCTTTTGTTACACTTCTGTACCCCTGCCTCCTCTATCGGTTCTGCCTCTGGGTCCTTTTCCACCATCCGTGACACTATGCTACATGTCTGAAAATGTCTCCACATCTGATCTGAGGGGAATTAGCCCGCTGTATGAAAAGTGCTTTATAAATAAAGCTTTATTGTGATTATTACTGATGCCACCTGAACAAACGTCAGGTCTAATGAACCATGGCAGGGTCACCATGCATTTTCAGGTATCTAAATTTCTCTGAAGTACAGTACTAAATGTACCTGGTAACATTCCACCACTGCAACATCCATTGTTCATTTTCCACGCTTATGTTCTAATGGTCATTCTCCTTTTAGCTCTATATTTCCCCCCGTCATCTTAATGAGGTTGTGTACAGTAGGTGTTTGTTAATACATGTACGAATGAATATCCACCCATCCTTAAAACTGTGAAATGGGAGTCTGTTCCACTGCCAATAGGCAAGGCCAGGCACCTGTCAACACAAGGCAATTCAAAGTGCTTTACAAAAATGAAAGACATGAAGAGCGTTAAGAAATAAACACAAAATAAACTGGCATTTATAAACAGTCATTAAAAAGCAAAGATAACATAATAAACACAACAGGTGTAACATACATGAGTGAAAGTTATAATGCAGAATGAAGGTTACAGTTAGATAAGAACAGTTCAATTAAAAGCAGCAGGAAAATGAAATGTTTTCAGCCTGGATTTCAAAGTAGTAAGAGTAGCAGCGGATCTGTAAACTAAAACAATGTCAGCATTTGTCAACTTACAACATGTCGGCCCTCGAGGTGTGCACTTCCTCTCAAATGATTCGCTTGAAAACACAACATTTAAATTGTCAGCCTGAATATCAAGCTTCAGTGCACAGCGGCTCGAGGCTACATCTGCACTACAGTATTTATCTCCAGAGTGACACCTTTCACAACGCCAGGGTAAGGAGGGTTACTTTAAAAATGTAACCCGTTACAGTAACTAGTGACCTGTAAATAATGCAATCAGGAATCCAATAAGAGAGTAATTTAACCTGATAACGTTATGTTGCTTTTGGATTACCCACTATCGATAAGCTGCATTTAGTTCAGTGTTTTATGTTAGACAACAGAACAATGGGACCTGAGTCTTTGTAGAGACCAACGTATTTAGTATCAAAAATCAGAATCAGAATCAGAATACCTTTACGCATACATTTGCATTTGTTTAAGCAAGAAAAGAGCCAAAGACAGCTTAATATTTCCCAAGAAGCAAATTACAGAGAATTACACAATTTACAAAACACACATCCTGTAATAGTTCTGAGCAGCCAGGTCATTTTGCACAGTTAATAACGGCGTATGTGTATATACATATTTCACATATTGCACATCATTGGTATTGCACAATAGGGGCTGTTTATATATGTGTGGGGGTCTGCCAGGGACCATAATGGTTATATAGTCTGACGGCTGCAGGTCATTTTTAAATTATAGGCTAGCCTGCGGAATATTAAAGTTTACAAATACTGTTTTCGTTCAAATTACAAGGAATTTAAAGTATTTTGTTTCATAAATCAGGTGTCGACTGACTGCGTTTAAAAAAGATGTTTAAAATAAATAATAACAACAGTAATGAAAACCTTGAAGAAAAGTCAGGCAGTATATTTACTTTAGATGATTTTAAAATACAACAGTAATCTGATAATTTTTAACTGTAACTTTATAACTTTATTTTATTATTACATGGACAGCACACACTCAAAATGTAACCCATACATCATACTAGGAGCAGTGGACAGCCATTTTTTCAGCACTTGGTCTTTCTGGGGACTGGAACCGGTGACCTACCGTTGAAAGTCCAAGTACCTCTGGACTTTGCTACCACCGCCATAACGGAATCCAAAACGGAATCCCAGACGGAACCCGTAACGGAATCCCAAAAGGAATCCAAAACGGAATCCCTAACAGAATCCCAAACGGAACCCGTAACGGAATCCCAAAAGGAATCCAAAACGGAATCCCTAACAGAATCCCAAACGGAATCCAAAACGGAATCCCTAACAGAATCCCAAACCCAAACGGAATCCTACGATCCCATAACGGAATCCCTAACGGAATACCAAACAGAATCCAAAATGGAATACCAAAAGGAACCCGTAACGGAATCCCTAGCGGAACCCGTAACGGAATCCCTAACGGAACCCGTAACGGAATCCCTTACGGAACCCGTAACGGAATCCCTAACGGAACCCGTAACGGAATCCCTAACGGAACCCGTAACGGAATCCCTAACAGAATCCCAAACGGAACCCATAACGGAATCCCTAACGGAATACCAAACAGAATCCAAAATGGAATACCAAAAGGAACCCGTAACGGAATCCCTTACGGAACCCGTAACGGAATCCCAAACGGAACCCATAACGGAATCCCTAACGGAATACCAAAAGGAATCCAAAACGGAATCCCTAACGGAACCCGTAATGGAATCCCTAACAGAATCCCAAGCGGAACCCGTAACGGAACCCGTAGCGGAATCCCTAACGGAATCCCAAATGGAATCCCTAACGGAACCCGTAGCGGAATCCCTAACGGAATACACTTACATTTTTCTGTATCCTGGTTTATGTAATCCTGTTACTGTGAATCCATTCCTCCACAAACCTGTACAGCGCAAAATTCTTTATCTTATTTTCTCAAAATAGGATTTGAGAATCAGGTGTTTTTTTGCATGAATCTCGGCTCCCTAAAAATGTGTGACGCAATCAGATTTTCATTTCCAAAAACGCCGAGGCCCCGGCCGTGGCGCAACTGCCTGGGGCACCTGCACCGTACGCCGGCGACCCAGGTTCGATTCCCGACCCTTGGTCCTTTCCAGATCCCATCCCGACTCTCTCTCCCACTTTCCTGTCACTCTCCACTGTCCTATCCCATTAAACGCTGACTGTGCTAATGGCATAACCAATGTAGCATTTGATGTCTTCAGCACATTTCATTGCATCCACATTGAAGACACGTTTGAGGTTGAACGATTGCTCACGGCTGTTCAAAGACAGTTAAAAAAATTGTAATCTAAATTTATTACACCATAAGGCAGATAAGAGACCGCAGTGACTGCCGGCAATTGATGTTTTTTTTACATAAAGATCCTTATCTGTTCCTTTGTAGGTCATTTGGTATAAGTCTTTGGCACCCTGCTCCGCACTAAGAGCACCAGACACACAATATCACAAATAGGATCCCAGACAGTTCCTGATAAGACGCATCTGCTGGTTTAAGCAATATTCTTCAGATAGAAGCTGAACAACCCCACTCATTAGAGGGGTACACTGAATGCATCTCTTAGTCTCCACTCAGCCAGGATGTGGGCTTGTAAAATTGGAAATCCTCACAGGACTTCTTACATGAACTTAATCCAATGGTGGAGGTTTGTCTCCAAGTTTCCTATGTCATCTTTCAAAAAGCTGCTACTTGCTTAATTACAGGACAAATTCAATCCATGATGACACCACTGAGTACTTGTGAGATACTTAGCTTGATTATTTGTGTTTTATGCAACTTTATATTGTACTTTTACATTTATTTGGTTCCTATTTACACAACATTGGTTCCTACTTACTTTACAGTTTCAGATTCTTTATACAATATATAAATCACCACATTGAAGAGGTTATAATATTAAGTGAGTAATGTAGAGTCATAGACAAATGAATGCATCATGAATTAAAATCAACTGATAATTTCTGTAATTCGGAAAAGGGCCATTCTGCAATAATGAGTACTTTGACTTAAATGATTAGTTCATGCTAATATTGTGGCTCTGCAGACTTTGAATGCGGGGCTTTTATTCAAAAAGGGTATTTTTTTAATACAGTGGTTTTTTCCTACTTTTACTTAAAGCTGTCCTATACTGCACATGTTCAGGTTCATATGTAGTTTCTCTATGTGACATGTCTCCATGCTTTAATGTTCAAAAAGCTCTTCATTTTTCTCACTCTGTCTGAAACCAGAGCCCAGTCTGCTCTGATTGGTTAGCTGGCCGGCTCTGTTGTGATTGGTCAAGTAGAAGCGCAAGTTTTACAGAGTGATGTCACTGTATTCCGGAGTGTCCGCTGCAAGCGTTTCAGGCAGGGGGAGACAGAAACTCTGAGTTTATACATGCACTAAAATCTACACAAACACACTACAGGAAACAGAAAACCCCCAAAAATATTTGATTATTTCTTCCACCAATGCTAAATATCATGGACAGTTTAACAAGCTAAATTAGAAGTACAAACTCATGTCAAACCCCCCCCCTTTTTTTCTGGATTCAGCTTGTCTGTGTAGTTGTAGCTGGGAATGTGATACACACAGCTACATGCTGCTTCAGGCAAGAAAAGAAAACCCCTCACGATTCTCCAACACTGAGAGAATCGGTTTTAAGCCTCATGGTGGATTGCAAAAACGCACCAAATTAGAGTAGATAGAATCATCACATACATGCACACAGCAGAGCACACACAGTGAAATGTGTCCTCTGCATTTAACCCATCCTAATAGTAGAGCAGTGGGCAGCTATTGTGCAGCACCCGTGGAGCAATGGGGAGGGGGGGATTGGAGGTGCTTGCTCAAGGGCACCACAGCAGGGCCTAGGAGGTGAACGGGGACCTCTCCAAGTAGCAGTCCACTTTCCATATTTTTTCAAGTCTGTTCGGGGACTTGAACCGGCGACCCTACGATTCCCAGTCCAAGCCCCTACTGACTGAGCCACTGCTGGACTTGATTGAAAGCGACCCAACTATTTATGACTGACAGAGTTTGTGGAGTTTGTGTATAGACCTAATAGGATACTGTTTATTTTCACGTTCAACATTTTAGGAGAAAAACATGATGGCTTGGCTTAGAAAGGCCTTAGAGTGCCAACCTAAACAGCTCTTTTGCTCTCACCAGCAAGAGCATCATTACACCTCATTTACTGTGACCATCACCACTCACTGTGTCCTCACGGTCTCCTGTTTAAGGCTCGACCCGGGATGAATGCCAAGAAGAGATGCACGGGCCAGACAAGCGGTCAGATGTTGTTGTGGTAGGAGGACACATAATAAGGTCAAAGGGATAGCCTATTAGGAATTGGACCTCAAACTGATCCGATTGTCTTTGTTATCTTTAATCATACACCTACATGTAGTCAAATAGATTCAGGATTGTGGAATGTTGGCTGTATACTTGGTTTGCATGTGTATGGTTTGCATATACTGAATGTCTGAACCCATTACCCAGTAACGTACGGCACTTGGACCAACTGTTTGCATAAGTAAGTTCATTTGAGAAGCATTAACTTTGATGTTCTTGATTGTAACCATACTTGTGTGCATTGCTTACATTCAAACATGTAGCATACAGGTAAAGCATGAAAGGTGGTTTGATGCCGCACGATAAAATCTCAAGAATGGTGCCAGATTTAAACCTACATTCTCCTATCAACAGGAAGTGGGACTGCCAGTGTTGCATACCTGATGAGCAGTAGGATTACCAGCACATAAATACATCACAACACCTCTAGTACAGGGTAAGCAGTTCCTGAAAGTCCTACTCAGCATCATTGTGATACCCTATAATTGGCCCTGAGGGATTTGGCTTTATTTACATGACCAACTTCCCCAAACTGTAAATAGATCATTACTCTGAGGGACTTAAGGATCCACTTTAGTGCTGTTGTGTCTGAATCAATACGTGCTTTAACATACATACCATGTGGACCTAATCTCTTCTGCAAAATTACCTTTTTTTTGTTCTAAGTTTGTTTTTCTAAATTTCGTCTTTTAAAGAAGTCCCACTATTTCCTCACTATTCTAACTCCTTCTTCATGTGGCCCTAATCATCTTCTCTTAAAGTTCACACTTTTAGTCTCCCAATTGTTTTTCCATTTGATTTTCTTTTCAAACATCTCAATTTTTTTTCTAAATGTCCGATTCTTTTTTCCAGTTCAATCAGGAAGACCGTCTTTATATTCCACCCTCCAATCAGCGATCAGGGGCGTTTACTCCCCAGCTAAAACTACAAGCCAATCCCAGCGCATTGTTTAACCTTTAAATCTGCTCTCTTGCCTCCTGACAGCTGTCATTGCAGGTGACTCGAAGGTGACCACGGTTCATGTCAGGCTAAAGCCACTCCTCTTCAGACTGATCTTCCTCAATCCCTTCATGCCTCCACCACCACTAGTGTCTAGACCCCAGGGGGTGTTTTATCAGCTCGGTTGCCCCCTCCTAATGATACCCTGTCTATTCTTGGCAATACATCAAAACAAGTCTCTCCTGATTGAGGCATTAGTGTATTCTTCACAGCTGGTAAAGGTGGAGGTAAGGTTTTTTATTAAACAACTAACAATCATTAAATAAACTCTGGCTCGGAAACTGTTGGGTTGCGGTTCAAGTCTCAATCAGACCAAAAGAAACACAGTGTGGACTGTGGTAACCTGGAGAGGTGCAAGTTAATCTACTGGGCACTTATGAGGGTCACTAGCAGCCCCTTCACTCTGACACCTCTCCAGTGGAAATGTGCTTCAATATATTCAACGGTTCAGAGGTTCAAGGTTTTATTTTCATAAGCACAGCAGATACAGCGTATATGTTGGCAATGAAAGTCTTATATCCCAGGCTCCTCCAACAACTCGACATACATGGTGCAAATAAGATAAATAAAATAGTGCAAAAATAGAAAATATATACAATAACAACAATAAGGATGTAAAGATGTCAAATATATACATATGTAGAATAAATTGAAAGTATTTAAATAGGTACCGTCTGCAGACAGAACAGATTGTTGCTGGGGTGATGGGGGTCCTTTAATATCTTACCGGCCTTCTTCCTACACCGCTGGGTGTAGAGGTCCTCCATGGATGGCAGCTCCGTCCTGGTGATGTGCTGAGCAGTTTTCCCCACCCTCCGTAGAGTCTTACGGTTGAGGGCGGGGAAACTGCCATACCAGGCGGTGATGCAGCCAGTCAGGATACTCCCCCTCTTTGTCCATTTGTTGGGATATCGACCACCCTGATACGCATCTGACTGTCGTTGTCATCCCGTGACCCAAGTGTGCTCAAGTGGTAACAGGTGGTTGTACATGATGGACATCTTTTAGTCCGTCCCAGTTAGAGGATGTTTTTTAAGCGCAGGTGTTAAGGTCCTTGATGTTGCGGCTGCTTATTCTCAGTCGAGGCCGTGGGCTTGCATATCCTGTTAGTATAAGTGAAATGAAAACTGTAATCCACATCAAATGATTTATGATCACTGAGATTTTGTCTAAAAACTTTGTTCCAAACCACAAAACTAATTCTAATTCCTAGCGGATATTCCAAAGAGGTTTCCAAAGGTATCAGTTATGTTTAAATACAATCAAAGCAGAGAAATAATCAAGGCTGCAAACAAGTGCCGTTTCTTTGATTGTAGATACTGTTATTTAGATTAGATTTACCACCTTTCTTGTCCGGATAGTTCTAAATGTAATCCTTCTCCAGATGCTAATGTGGCGCCACAGCAGCGTGTGAGTAACAAGTAAGACAAATTAATAGTTTGTGTTGGCTGTATTCCCTTTTCCATAACCTGCCTTTGAAACTGGTTGCTTTATTCCTGCAGTTTTATTTGGCCTGTAAAACATAAAGGGATAATCAAGGTATTCTGAAACCTGTAAAAGTGTAAATAGCTGTTAATGTTTGTAGAAGCCGTGATAGTAAAAACAAAAGCTCCCTGTGGAGTGTGATACCTGACACTAATTGCTTCACAAATATTTGCATGCTGGATAGTTTAACGTACATCATGGACGCCAAGCAGAGTTACAAGCCACATACATCCTTCTTTAAATTGGGAGAGGGTTAATGATTGCCAAGCAACAGATGTGGACCCGCACGATACCATATATCTATAATGAAGCATTCTGTTTGAGTAGGGAACAGAACAAAAATATATCTTTAGATTAAAGAGTGCGGTTTTTGTGTTTGCACCTGTAATGTTTTATAGGGTTTCCACAAGAAAAGCATGCAGTTTCATAACCCTTTCACGGGGCGTTTTATTTCCCATATATTTTGTTTCATTGTGTCTCATAACTGTTTTTACTACATGTACAGTATGTTCTGCAATTATCTGCTGCATTCTGTCTTGGCATATCTTGACTCCTTCTCCTGCTTGCCTTTTATGCGTTTATAGCCCTATTCGCACAGGGATAGAATTACCTGGCGACCTCTGGGGATTTGTAATAATTGCAAATGTCCTCTATGATCTTAATCTTGCGCAAATCTAATATACCTGTAATTTGTCGAGTTAAAATTCCAAAACAAATTGCCTACGATATATTTCCAAACACAGAAGGCATGTTAAAATGTCAGTCTCCTGCATGGCGGCATTATGGGATTTGGGTAACTGTTTTTCACCATTAAAGGATTTGGGTCATTTTCTCTGTTTTTGCAAGGCGTTTTATTTCCTCCCAGCAATTGTTCCGTCTGTTTTCAGGTTGTGAATGTCATGTTATAGAATAGAATGAAGAATATATAGGAATATAATTGTAAACCATGGTTGTGACAGTATTTACTTTCTCCCTTACAGCATTTGAGGCTCATTTGAAAGAGATATTTAAAGAATTTTAAACACAGGTTGTTTCCTTTGGGTGCAAGTTGTGTCGACGTCGTAACTATCATACTGACAGGTCCATGCATGCATGACTGTCTGAGAAAAGGTTTATTTGATTTGTTATCTCTTCCTTCTCTACTTTACCTGAGGTATTTATGACCCCAGAGCTGATGGAAGATGCCCATATCAAAGAACTTTTGATATGGGCATCAGTTAAAGCTCAGTTAGTCATCACTCTTCACTTGTATGGATTTCCGTGTAAAAGGAACGTATTGCTTTCAGTGGGATATCCATGAAGTTTTCATTCCAGATGCCCCACGTGTCTTACTTCCTGAAACAAGAGCTTCTTTATCACTATCAGCGTTACATCTGTAGTATGCATGAGATGCCTATGGATGGATTCATATCTGCCTACTAATGGTTATTTGTAAAAAGAACAAGTGATATAATCTCATGGCACAATTTCTAACGGCACCTCTCCAACTTCTTTTTGGTTTAGTTGTTTCCACTCCCGACTAAGCTGCATAGTCCAATTTCACTACCACATCTCACGAGTATTAAGAGGCTTGAATTGCTCCTAATGAAAGACTTCCAGTTACTCAGGAAACTGCCCATTCACATTTAAAAGGAAGCTAACTAGTTTTAAAAAAAAGTTTTGTCCTGTTTGTAGGTACTGCTCAACAAAGCATGGATAACACATTTACAACAATCCAAAGCCACAGTACTTCAACAGACTCTTGGGCTTGGGGCAAACTGGGATGACATTCACACAGTTTAGTTTTAAAAGTACAATTTCCACAAAATAACATTTGAATTTAAAGGGTATTTCTCACGGGTAACTCTTGTTGATTAACGGTGTCTCTTATTACATTAAAAAACAATTCCAGGTATGATTGAATTGCTCTTAAAGTCACGTACTGTGTACAGTAACTCACTGCAGTCGTAAAAGAGCAGCACATTTGTATCATTTTCAGCAGTCAGCATCAATATTTGTGTTTTTCCATGAATTCCCTTGACGGTCATTCTGCTCCCTCTGTGCTGGAAAAACCTCAACTGCTGTTTAGTTTTACAAGAAAAATGTCTCTTTTGCAAAATAGTGCTGGCAGTCCGTGTCACAAAATATAACCTAAGAAACCAAAGGGTGGGTCTAAAGTTGAAACGTTTGGGGAAACATTCATTAACTCTGCAGCTGCATTAATCAGCTCATCATGGGCGCTCTATTTTAATCAATTACATTTGCACCTCAATCTCCAGCAGCCAATCATCATGCTGCAGTCAAACTTTCAAAATCGTTCTCCCCTCTCCTGCAGTCAGCGGAGATTTCAGGTGTCCAAAGACCTCATCACACCTCCTCCTTTTCCCATCTCCTCATCAAATCCAGATCTTCAACATCACCACCAGTGTCTAGATTGTGGGGGGGGGGGGGGGGGGTTCATATGTCCTCAAGGCTGCATTTCCCCCTTAAGATATATAACTAACCTTAACCCTAATATACCATATCAGCATCGGAGTCTAATCACCACAGACTATAACATTCAGGTCAATATCAAATGTGTCTCATGGGGAATAACACACTGCAGGAAAGGCAACCCTTGATATGGATAAGGGAAAACACTCCCCCCCAAAAAAGGGCCTTTGTTCCCAATGGGCCTCTTACCCATCACGCAGTGGTTGTGGGTCAAATGATTGTAAAGTAGTTATACAGCGAGCCACCTGATTTATGTGTGTGGCAGAAGTACTTGCTATTTCTCACAACCACACTGTGTGTCCTTGTGAATGTTTGGTAACCAGGGAGCTCGTTAAGCGCAGATGTACTTCATGAAATAACGTTTGGGAATGCCATTTCAGCATTAGGCTCTAGCTTCCAGTGTTGTGAAACACACCTTTTTTGACCTTAACTGTACCACTGATTCGATCCCATTCTCACACCTGAAACCACACAATAATGACACTGTACAGTATGTGAAAATTGAGTTGCTTTCAATAGATTTAGCATCATAGTTTGCAGGGATGCCCAAGGATTGTTTTTCCCCCCTTTAGTGATTAATAAAGGCTTATCTTAACGTATCTTGTTTTACCAGGCAGGCACCATCATGGCAGCTAAATCTAGTGCAAAATTGCCTCAAGATGCAAGAAAAATATTGTTTAAATATCCAACCAAATGCAACCATCCAGATAATGGATAATGGAATATGCCTCTCTAAAATACCTCAAGAAGTTAAGGGTTTTAATTTAGTTGTTGATAGACCGAAGCCGAGACTTCCTGCTTGCACCTGGTGCCAAATATATGTCACATTCATGATAAATTCAGGCCGAAACCAGACACTGACACTAATTACTATGCGACCTTTGAGCCAAAGCGGTGAGAATGACATATTTAACCATAAATAATGAACTTCTAGGGAAGACATCAGCATGCGTACTTAACTTGGTTAACAGGGTTTAAAAAAGGAGAAACATAAGTCCTTTTTAATGTGTATTCATTGACCTGCATTGGAATTCAGTATATTGATGGAAGTTAACATTCATATTAAATAAAAGCACGTTTTCCGTAGATGCTCCTAATTCAGCCACCCTTACACAGAGTAAAGGGGTTGTCCAAGTGGACTCGACTCAAACTCGTCATCCCTTCCATAGGTTAGTCCAGTTCAAAATTAGGTAACTTAAAATGAGCAGCAATAACTTACACAGAGATAAACTAATGCTGGTTGTTTTGGTTGTGACTAACGACATTTAATGAAGTTATCCAGACTATTCACTTGATTTGGTGCTGTCACTTACTATCACACTAACTGAACGGACAACAAAAAGACCCCTTTATAGTTGACTCTAAATCCAAGTGCTGAATAAAATGCTATCCAAAAAACAAAATCAAATCAAAGCGTCCGAATAAAATAGTTTGAATTAAGTAAGTTTAATGGCACCTGACCATGTGATGTTTTCCACAATATAATGATAATCAGACGCATAATTTGGTCCTTTAAAGTAGGTATTAGCAAACAGTTTCCAGCCAAACTCTAACCCCAACCCCATCTGACATAAAGGCAACATTGAGATCATGTTGAGTCAATTTTTGGTTGTGGATAATTCCCTTTCCTTTAGCTCTGTGTCCACCGACTCTGGAGACACATTTGACTCTTTAGATGTTAAGAACTTTCATAACAACGTATAAAACGACAACATTTGGCAGCACATTCATGCCATTCCAAAGGCCAGGGGGAGGCAGACAGAAAATAAAGCAAAAGAGAATTGTGCAAAAACATACCAGGCACATTTAGTTCACAGAAACTCAGCCCACAGCTTTAAGGAGCGTTATCACATTATTCAAACACCCTCATGATCAGCTGCCCCCGTTTCTACAAGAACTAGGGGTTTCAGTGCCAAGAGCTGAAAGTGAAAAACACTCTGGCCCAGGAAAACCATCTAAAACGAAAAATATTTTCCCTCTAAATCACAAAGTAAATGATAAAAATTAAATAAATGATATACATCCAATTATAACAAATCCAAATGTGCCTCACGGGGTTTTGCAATCTGTACAGCATTTCCCAGAACTGTATTTGACCCTAAACGGAGACATGTTGGCAATAGCACCTGATCTCTGTGATTGATAGAAAGGGCAAAAGTGACGCAACATTTTCTATTTCCATGCTTCCAAACAACATAATAGCATACAGATGTTTGCTGTTTGCACAGATTTGAAAAGAAACCTTGTCTGAACTTGTCCCTGACATGTTTGTGTCATTGAACCAATCCGTTTTTTGGGCAACTTTCAGCCATTTGCTGTACCAACATCTCCCACTGATGATAGTGAGGCTGAAAGCGTCCTCACAAATGTTGAGTTTAATTGAAATGCATGGAATTTGGAAGTATTTAAGAGAGACTTTAAAATCTAAAACAGTGAGTTTTTCATATCCCTGATCAATTTTACAAACATGCATATTTACACTACGTTTATTGATCCGATATGTTAGAAAATGAAAGCTGCTACTCGTTGTTATTTGCTAGCATATATATTTCCAATAATCAAAGTTTTCCTTAACTGTCATGTCGAAACCACTCCTTACTTTCAAGCATGAAATCTGGGAGTGATCCTTTGACCAAGATAGATAGAATGGGAGGATGAAACCCTCTTTATTTGTCACATGCATGCACACAGCAGAGCACACACAGTGAAATGTGTCCTCTGCATTTAACCCATCCTAGTACTAGGAGCAGTGGGCAGCTATCGTGCAGCGCCCGGGGAGCAATGGGGAGGGGGGATTGGAGGTGTCCGGTGCCTTGCTCAAGGGCACCACAGCAGGGCCTAGGAGGTGAACTGGGACCTCTCCAAGTAGCAGTCCACTTTCCATAAGTCTGTTCGGGGACTTGAACCGGCGACCCTACGATTCCCAGTCCAAGCCCCTACTGACTGAGCCACTGCTGGACTTTTCATGAAGGAACAAATGATTCTTTATTATAATCCACTTAATGCATCCTAGTCCCTGTGATCTAATCACCAGTGGCCCCAGAGAACTGCAATGCCTACAATTCCTTTGATAATACTTGAATCTTTTACCTGGCAGTTTCCTGTGAATCACATGCTGATGGGTCTGCCAGATTGACTGCGTGACATCAGATATGGATCCTGTTCCAGGAGATTTTTCGAAAATATTTTCGCTGAAAATCGGCGATTGTCTACTCTCGTTGCTGCTGTTGAGGTAGCCTCTTGAACTCTTGTGGTATCCACAAGTTTAGATATTCATTGAAAAAATACCATGGTTACTGTCGAGATGAACTCTCTTCCTTATATTTCGCTTTAAAAAATGATGACTAGATATTTTAAATGATGTTTTCTGGACCGCACCATGTCAGTCATTCAAGTGCTTTTGAAATTACATTTTCTCTGCTCTCACAAATTGCAAAATCTTCCCATAAAAACCAAAAGAACATAAGATTGCATGTGAACTAGAAATACATCATTGAAAATAAAACAAAGCCATGAAACGATACAGTCTATATGTATCAATGGTTATGAAACTACTGGCAAAGAGAGGGGTAGACATGACGTGGAATACATAAGAGTTTCGATGAATTGCAAAATGTTTATTGAAACTAAAGCTTTTAAAGTTATACCATTTCATATCATATCCAATATTTGTTACTGTGTATAGCTAGCATTGCTTCTTATAAAGCCAATGAGTGGCCAAGAGAGAAAACTATATCTATCAAGGGAACTGTGATTGTGCCAGCAGTGGCTCAGTAAGTAGGGGCTTGGACTGGGAATCGTAGGGTCGCCGGTTCAAGTCCCCGAACAGACTTGAAATATGGAAGGTGGACTGCTACTTGGAGAAGGTCCCAGTTCACCTCCTACGCACCTGCTGTGGCGCCCTTGAGCAAGGCACCGGACACCTCCAATCCCCCCTCCCCATTGCTCCCCGGACGCTGCACGATAGCTGCCCACTGCTCCTAGTACTTAATTGCAGAGGACCAATTGTGTATACTAACTATATACCAACTATGTGTATAGCTGTTCCCACCGTGACGCAGAGGACGCCTGTAATGGTTGTACTTCCAATCTAAACTATTTCAAATAAAACAAAACAGTTATACTAGTTACCCAGGTATCAGACTGGCAGGAACCGACAGATCTTAAAGATGTTACAAACCAAGATTCACATTTTTTTCATCTTCCCTTCTGTTGTCTTGCAGAAACAACCTAATTATTAATCAGACGATCTCCTGTGTTCACATATAGGTCAGGCTTCTGTGGTCAAGTTTCCTATAAGTGGATTTGACGGCGCTTAACACTATTCAAATTGGGCACTGCAGCAAGGTGCACCATGCTGGTTAACTGTACTCTATAAACACTTCTCCATCTTGTGACCATGAACTACTCTGAGGGAATAATTCAATTGAGGCCTCGGATGCTGTTCTTGTGGGCACAAATGAATCAAAATTAAAGGAATGGTTAAATCAATTTCGGAGGAATGGATTCTCTATCTCTATCCCAAGCACATTAGTAAACCTCAATTTACGCATGGTTGCACATCACCGGTGATAAGCTAAGGGCCGACTCGTGGCGTGCTGACATTTAGTAGTTTAATCAATCCATTTGTCATGAACTACAGACTGACCGATTGACTACGAGACGAAAAGTGGTGAAATGTTGTACTGCACCCCTCTATTACCCTGATCACCCACACCAAGTATTGCAACATGGAAACAGTAGCAGTGTCACACAGAGTAAATATAAAATGTGATCAGGATGAGGCCAATGTCATAGATGGATAGCTGATGGAAAAAAAAGAGATCCAAAACAGATTTCTATTCCGTCTCTCCAGGGAAATGAAAGCCTGCATGAAGTAATGTATAAAATGTACTTCCTGCTTGGCTCTGACTTGATATAGCAAAGATCATTTACAGCAGAAACCTTATGGCACAGTTTGCCCCATAATATTTATTACAGATCCTAATAAAAAAGCTAAGAATGACTCCATAAAAGAGGGAAACAACACTTTCAATCAGACCGGTGTACCTGCCGTAAGTTCTGATGAAGTGCATTGTGACGTGTTTTGTTTAAGCGGTCTTCTCGTTCACAGTATCATTCATTAATATTTATCTGTTTGTAATTTAGGCCTGCCAATTGAATCCCACCCAGTTTTTTCAAGTCATGAGCTCAAACGGGTGCTGTTATGATTCTCATGATCAGTTTCATAACATGTGTATCTAATATCATTTCATGGCGTTTTCTTGGGAACTCCAACATGATAAAGAAAAGCATTACCACCGTTGAGATCTCAAGATATTACGATGAGACAAACAAGAGTGCTGGTTGTGTAACTTTAATACGGGTGGAAATTGCCAAGGTGTCACTCAGTAAACGTTTCGTAATATAGCAAATCATCGTCTTCAAATAGTTAAACACTGCTGCGTGCGATAAGAATGGTAACTTTATCCAACAAAATGAAACTTGGAGCTGAAGAAAGTGACTGATAATTAGATTGAGTTGCGCTCCTTTTTTAAAAATTTTGTCAGGGTGGTCTTTTGTCTTACCATTCAGAAGAATGCAACATTTCAATCCTGTCCAGTGCCTTGCACCAGGAGGTGGACATGGATCTCTCCGTATTTAGAGAGTTCCATGTCCACACTCCATATGTTTAGGTCTGTTCGGGGACTTGAACCAATGACCCTACAACTCCCATTCCAAGTATCTCCTGCAATTGTGGAGGCTGCAGTTTCATGACCCCAGTCACGGGACCCTAGCTTTTCGTGACACTATCACCTTCCAAATTGGAACCATGAAGATGGACGAGTGTGAAGTTCTTTTAAAGTTGTATTTGTTTAACATTAAAAACAATTCCGGTGTATTGAAATGAAGTGTTAACTATGATAGTCTTAAGGCAATACAAACAATCAGCTCATGATAGGTTCAACTCCGTATTAAAGGCACTACAAACAATAATTCATAAGCTATAGCAAACCCCTTACCCTAACCCTAACCCTAACCCTAACCCTAACTGTAATGCATGAAACAAATATGTTAATGCATTTTTAGATCGATTTTAGAACCGACTCGCTGTGGAGTAGACTCAATACTCGCTGGTTGTACTTTTGCAGGCATCTAATTCCCTAGGTGGCGATGTTGCAAAAAACTAGGGCAATGCGGTCGACGACTGGGGTCCTGAAACTGCAGCCTCTGCCTTTGCAGGAACATACTATTGGCTGGCTGAGCCACTGCCGTCACGGACAGCTAACAAGCAGATCTTCCACAGAACAGAAATCTCACATTCACAGAATTCTGACCGTTTACTTTGTTCTTAGTTGAAGCATCTTCAGCAGAGATTATAATGTTGTGTATATTTACCACGAGTACTCCCTCAAATACCTAGAATTCACCCTGCCTTGATGCTTTAACTCCTCTTGTCCATTGTCTTTTCATCACTTTACATGTCACTTGTTGGACGGTTTTATCCAAAGCGAATTACAATCAATACTGTTGGCAATCCCCACAGGAGCAATGTGGTGTGAAGTGTCCTACCCAGGCGCACAACAGCATGCTTTATCAGGTATCGAGTCGATGAAAAGGAATGCATTTGAACAATTGGAGAATAAAGACATACAACATAACAAAAAGTGAAGAAATTAAAAAGCATTACTTAAATTGTAAGTATCTGAAAAGTCTCAGTTAACTTTAAAGGTTGCATAAGATGTAACATTGCTGTAGAGACCCAATCAAATCAAGACTCACACAGGAGCAAATCTTCCACTTTCTCAAGGAACACGTACAATAGCTGTGCAAAATAACTTATCTACCTATATTATTACAGGTATCTGATGCATATTTTATTCCACTCCAGCAATATTTTGAAGAACAACATCCTGAGAGTTAAAAGAAAGGTCAAACACTCAGTATGTTTTTTTTAAAAGAACCACTGAACGGTTTGCAGAGTTGATGTGATTATGCGCCGACAATTGTTCAAATGTTTAATAGTCACATGGGCTGCACATTATCAGATTACTGTCTGGTGCCACTGTGCATGGGACGGCCAATGATGATTAACTAAGAGATTATTTGAGTTCAGTGACCTTTCCTAATAAAATGTGAGAACAACTTCTAAACTATGCACTTAACTGAATACTTTTCTTGGCTCTTAGAAGTGAATGTTGCGTATAATTCGATAAATAATACATATGATGTTGTACTGCAGTCCCTCCAGGCTAAAATAATAAAAAGCATAAGCCAATCACACCACATGTAAATAAACACAATTTGCTAACCAGAATTGATAGGCTGCATCTGTTATGGTGAAATGTCATTAAAACCCAGACCGCCGCAGGCATGACTTGAGGTATTTGTGTTAGATGTTTTGATTCTGTGAATTACGTTAATGAACAGAAAAAGAAAACAGGATCAAAGGCATGCTTTCATGGAGATCGGACCCTACAGCCGACTGAAAGCAATAGGATGTAACACATGGAATATTCTAGATTCATGCCGTAACAATGGAGAACTAAAAGCAATGATCAAACGGAGACTGAAGAGGAAAGCAGGACTTATCACCCTGACGAGGGGAGGAAGTGCAGGTGGAGCGATGGGAAAACTCTGGGGGGAGGGGAGTGTTCAACATCACTGATTTACAGCAGGGGTGTCCATCGGCACACAAGGGAAAGGCAGCCTAGGAACCACACACACACACACACACACACACACACACACACACACACACACACACACACACACACACACACACACACACACACACACACACACACACACACACACACACACACACACACAGGGAAACAGGGAGGCCCAATTCCAAACCAACTCCTCCCCCTCGAGGACAGAGTGATCTCAGACAGTTTTCTTCAGTAGACGCCACGCTACCTGGCCATACGTGTCAACTGTCAATTTATGCTGCTCCCGGGCTCCCCATCCACACTTCAAGATGGCGGCCGCATTTCCCGCGTCACAGCGTTCGATGCTCCGTCTATGATATCAGATGTCTATGATTTCGCCTTCTAGCGCCAATGAGCGGCTCTCATAGGAATGAACGAGGTTTATGAGATTCAAACGCCGCTGTTATCTTTCTTTAGTTGAACACCGCAGACATACCATAAAACCTGTCGTTGTTGGCAACAATATTAAATTCACACGGAACAGCCCACCGGCGACAGTCACCTGGAGACGTGCCATGCGTTTGAAACTGAGCTGTTTCCTATCTATTCCCAACATCTCTCTCTCGCTTCAAAATTAATAACACATTGTGTAAGTTGTTGAGGCATGTCGACTGAATAATGGGTGATACTGCTGAAATGATTCATGTCTTATGGCCCACTGCTGTGCCGTAGGTAATGGAAGTCTTTAAACCTCAATCTGTGAGTGCATCAGTCCTGACTTGAGTGAGCAGACACTTTTAGATGTAAACAACTTGGAAGGTTTCAATTAATTTAGTTACTTTAACTCTGGGTTATATATATACAGAGGGGCCAAAAAGTATTTAGTCAGCCACCAATTGTGCAAGTTCTCCCATTTAAAAAGATGAGAGAGGCCTGTCATTTTCATCATAGGTACACTTCAACTATGAGAGACAGAATGGGGGAAACAATCCAGTCCGTGTTGCCCAGCGACAGCCCCAAAACATCACTGCTTTAGAGGAGATCTGCATGGAGGAATGGGCCAAAATACCAGCAACAGTGTGTGAAACCTTGTGAAGACTTACAGAAAACGTTTGACCTCTGTCATTGCCAACAAAGGGTATATAACAAAGTATTGAGATGAACTTTTGTTATTGACCAAATACTTATTTTCCACAATCATTTGAAAATAAATTGAAAATGTGATTTTCTGGTCTCTCATAGTTGAGGTGTACCTATGATAAAAATTACAGGCCTCTCTCATCTTTTTAAATGGGAGAACTTGCACAATTGGTGGCTGACTAAGTACTTTTTTGCTCCACTGTATATACCAGCGTCTAATCTGGAAAAACGGTGCGTATGATTATAAATATGTGTATATTTACACGACTGTTGCAAAAACCAAGCAGTGCACAAACATCACATTTAAAATCGTGAGGAATTACAAATGGTTTTCTACAACAACAAAAAAGTGTTCTTGTATTTAATATGAATTGATTGATCCAAACTAATGTACGTAAAATTATGGAAAGTCACGGCAGTTCCTCTTTCTGCCGGAGAGAGAGGAAGCTGAGGGTGTGATGCCGGGCTGGTGTTCAGCGTATGCCTGCTCAAATGAGCGGACCGTCGGAAATAGGAATCGGGGGATTACTTTTCACAAGTAAGATTTAACATTACATACTATTGGTTGGATTTTGTGAAAATAATAAGAGAGCTGAGAAGGAGCAAAGATCTTCGATAGTACTAAAATCGTAGCCAGCTAGGCTAACAAGCAAGAGTATGACCATAATAGAATTGCTTGTGAATGAAATGAAAAAATGACATACTTACCTGACACCTGGAATGGGGGTAATCTTGGGATTACTGTTGAACTAGGCTATGTGTTCACCCGGCTATGAACTGAGATTTGATAAATCATATTCCATAAGCACTGACCTAGATTACATCTGACACTTTTCAAGGTTTCCCAAAGACAGATGTGAGGAAGAAGTGGGAAGTCCCGTGAGGATGGACACTGGGTTTCAGCGGCCCTCACAACCCCCCCACCCCCCCTTCCTATGAGGATGGACACTGGTTTTCAGCGGCCCTCACAACCCCCCCCACCCCCCCTTCCTAAGAGGATGGACACTGGTTTTCAGCGGCCCTCACAACCCCCCCACCCCCCTTCCTGTGAGGATGGACACTGGTTTTCAGCGGCCCTCACAACCCCCCTTTCTGTGAGGATGGACACTAGTTTTCAGCGGCCCTCACAACCCCCCCACCCCCCTTCCTAAGAGGATGGACACTGGTTTTCAGCGGCCCTCACAACCCCCCTTTCTGTGAGGATGGACACTAGTTTTCAGCGGCCCTCACAACCCACCCACCCCCCCTTCCTAAGAGGATGGACACTGGTTTTCAGCGGCCCTCACAACCCCCCTTTCTGTGAGGATGGACACTAGTTTTCAGCGGCCCTCACAACCCACCCACCCCCCCTTCCTAAGAGGATGGACACTGGTTTAGCGGCCCTCTCAACCCCCCTTTCTGTGAGGATGGACACTGGTTTTCAGCGGCCCTCACAACCCACCCACCCCCCCTTCCTAAGAGGATGGACACTGGTTTTCAGTGGCCCTCAACAAAACAAAATATACAGAATAAACTCTGCCTAAGGTCCTAAGATATATAGATATCTAATGTATTCATACATTGTTTACGTGGGATATACATGTATAAATAACCTACTCATATATTGTTTCTTCAACTTAAAAATAGTTAAAAATAAATTAATAAATTCCCCTTCTCAGGGATTATGTTCCCAGTTTTGATCTTGGACGTCTGGTCACTTATAGAATGTCAGAATATTATATTACTGTTAAGCCAACTATGAATAATAAAACACGCCAAAACATGTGTCCTTTATCATAGCTACACGTATGACAAAAAAAACCGCGTGAAAATCAGTGGTATTGCTCCTGCCAAACGAATTACACTGAGTGGACCGGATCACCATTCCAAGATGGCGGCCACGCGTCTCGTCAGCGCCAGTAGGCAGAAGCGTTCGATGCTCCGTCTGTGATAAAAGATGTCTACGGGCAAAATGGCCTGAGATTCCCGAGAGCAAAACGTCACAAATTACCCGTCATGCCTGGCTGTCGAGAGCATAGAGCATGCGCAGTTGAGTTTCCCCCGATCTCCCTCTTCGGCTCAGTAGAATGAATGGAGAGAGAAAATAAATCTGGATTCAGCTTTTAGCGCATTTTACAACTTAAAGGACCCACTGTTTTAAATAAGGGATATAAAAAGGTTCCTACTGGGCAGTTTATTTAGTTTTAAAAAATGATCCACTAATTTACAGACGTCTTTTTCCCAATGTAAGTCAATGGGAAAGAGTCTTTCTGTGCCGGGTGACGTCACGGACTGAGACGGAACTTGTAGTACCGCTGTTTGGCCACTACGAGTATTTTCTCAAAGTCCGGAGCACTTCCTGGGGCCTTGGTTTCAGTAAGGTCACCTGATTGACAAATGAACACACTGCAGTTGCATGGCAAAGACAATATATCTGACAATATAGCTGTTCTAATAGCAGTGTATGTTCCGCCGCACACTGACAACAACACAGCGCTGGAGGAGCTGTATGGGATTATCGACAGGAAAGAGACTTCTCGGCCAGAGGCCGCATTTATTGTGGCCGGGGATTTTAACAGAGCCAACATGAAGAAAGTCCTGCCGAAATACTATCAGCACGTCAGCTGCCCCACGCGCGGTGGAAATACACTGGACCATGTTTACACTCCTTTCCGGCATGGATATAAAGCCCTCCCCCGCCCCCCCCTTCGGCAAGTCAGACCACATATCTCTTCTTCTGCTCCCCGTTTACCGGCAGAGACTGAAGAGGGACCGACCTGTGACGAGGACAGTGCAGCGTTGGTCCGAGCAGTCTGACTCTGCTCTCCGCCACTGCTTTGGGCGAAAAGACAATACAGGGACAAGGTGGAGTCGAACTACAAGGGCTCCAACACCAGAAACATGTGGTCTGGACTAAAAACAATAACAGACTACAAAAGGACAACGAGTGGTGCTGAGGAAGTGTCTCCAGATGAACTGAACACATTTTATGCACGCTTTGAGAAGCCCCCGGCTGTGGAGGCACAAAAGGCCCAGGATCCCTGCTCACTGGTTTTAACCAGTGCAGATGTGTGTAGATCTCTGAAAAGGTTTAACACACCCAGGGCTCCTGGACCTGATGGCATCCCTGGCCGTGCTCTCAAGGTGTGTGCAGTTCAGCTGGCAGATGTGTTCACAGACATTTTCAATAGGTCACTGCTCCAGTCTGTAGTCCCCACATGTTTTAAAGAGTCCATCATTGTCCCTGTCCCCAAAAAGACAAAACCCATCTGCCTAAATGACTACCGCCCAGTTGCACTCACCTCCATCATCATGAAGTGCTTTGAGCGGTTAGTCAAAACTTTTATCACCTCCTCCCTCCCTGACTCACTGGACCCCCTGCAGTTTGCCTACAGAGCAAACAGGTCCACGGATGATGCCATCTCCCTCACCCTCCACACTGCCCTCTCCCACCTGGACCAGAGGAACACTTATGTGAGAATGCTGTTCATTGACTACAGTTCAGCATTCAACACCATTGTGCCCTCCAAGCTCATCATTAAGCTCAGGGACCTTGGGCTCAACAGCGCCCTCTGTGACTGGATCATGAGCTTCCTAACGGGCAGATCCCAGGCAGTGCGGATGGGGAACATCACATCCTCCACCTTGACCCTCAACACCGGAGCCCCTCAGGGTTGTGTGCTCAGCCCTCTCCTCTACTCCCTGTTCACGCACGACTGCGTGGCCACACACAGCTCCAACACCATCATCAAGTTTGCTCACGACACGACCGTCATCGGCCTGATCACAGACGGCGACGAGACGGCGTACAGAGAGGAGGTCAGAGCCCTGACATCTTGGTGCCAGGACAACAACCTCCATCTCAACGTCAGCAAAACAAAGGAGCTGATTGTGGACTACAGGAAGAGGCAGAGAGAGGCACACACACCCATCACCATCGACGGGACTCCTGTGGAGAGAGTCAGCAGCTTCAGGTTCCTCGGGGTAAACATCAGTGAGGACCTGACATGGACACATCACACCAGGGTCATATCCAAGACGGCTCGACAGCGACTCTTCTTCCTCCGCAGGCTGTGGAAGTTCAACATGGACTCCAGGATACTCTGCAACTTCTACAGGTGCACCATCGAGAGTATCCTGACTGGCTGCATCACCGCCTGGTATGGCAGTTGCACCGCCCTCAACCGTAAGACTCTACAGAGGGTGGTGAAAACTGCTCAGCACATCACCAGGACGGAGCTGCCATCCATGGAGGACCTCTACACCCAGCGGTGTAGGAAGAAGGCCGGTAGCATATTAAAGGACCCCCATCACCCCAGCAACAATCTGTTCTGTCTGCTGCCGTCTGGCAGACGGTACCGCAGCATCCGGACCAAGACCACCAGACTCAGGGACAGTTTTATACCACAGGCTATAAGACTGCTGAACTCCTGAGCTCTGTGAATGTCTACTCACATCTGTTTATGGTACACACACACACATATATCTATATATTATACACATCTGCCATACATATCTGTTTATAGTACACACATCTATATATTATACATATCTGCCATATACATCTGTAATACATAATATATGCATCTGTCCATACCTCCTCATTCAACAGTGTAAAGTATTTAAATACTCTCAATGTATTCCACATATGTATATATTTCACATCCTCAAATCTTTATTGTTGTTATTGTAAATATTCTTCTCTCTTTTTGCACTATTTTATTTATCTTATTTGCACCATGTATGTTGAGTTGTTGGAGGAGCATGGGACATAAGATTTTCATTGCCAACATATACGTTGTATCTGCTGTGCATATGACCAATAAAACCTTGAACCTTGAACCGGAGGTTGTGGATGAAGAGCCTTTTATGTTTAGTAATGTTCCTAACAAACTGAAGCCAGCGCCTAAATCTCAAATTCCCATATATGATCAGCCCTTCCTTTATTATCTTCTTTAGTATAGATAGGCTACAATGAACCAGTCCTTAAGAAAGGAGAAAGCCTGTGTTTCTTGCAGCTGCAGTACTTTAAGTGACTCATCACTTGGTCACTCACGAAAACGGCCAACGATGAACGTTACGCTTATTACTGTAAAACTATCAAAAAGAGATCAACATTCCACAGTGCTGTACGACCTAAAATGTGTTCACCTTTCGCCCAGGTTTACTAAGCTCTCATGAAGCAACAGAGCTAAGTATACGCTTAATACGCTTTATTCTACTACAGCAGAGGCATGTCAGTAACATCCACTATTGCATCTAATTCACGTCGTCCAGTGTAAGTGCTGTCGGATACTCTCAGTCCTGATGAAATCTCCTTAACACCTTTCCTTAACCCGATTAAATTCGTGGCTATAGGAACAGACATAGGAACTAATTATTTTTGACTATTTTACCGCAGTCAGGTTCTCAGACCTTAAGAAACCACAAAGCTCCTCTGTACAGCTATATGTATTTTTTTTTGGGGGGGGGGGGTGCTTCACATTTACAGCGTTATTAAGTTGGACAGCTTTCTTACACCTTGTTTCCAGAAGAAATACAGACTAATATCTCTCTATATATCTGTTTGACATTCTGTGCTGGGCAGTAAGCGTACAGAGGGGTTTAAGCACTTATTTATGAACGCTGTTAAAGGAAATGTGAGAACCAAATGAAATAGTCACAGCTTTTAAGCAAAGTTAATAGCGTACAATGACATAATGGTAACATGAAGGCCAAGACGCTAAAACACTCGGATCAAAGTTTGGGAAATATTGGTGTTTATTTTAAAAGAATCAGCACCAGACCCAGAAATCCTCAGATGGCTTTCCTGCATTAGAACAAGATGTTTTTATTTATGTATTTGTACAGGCTAAAAACACAAACATGGACAAAATAAAAACAGGTTGTGGTTTTCAAAATGAGGTTTTGGCGGAGGTGGTTTATTATCTTCATGTTTTTTTATGATTTTGTGTGAGCTAAAATAAATATGTCATCAAAGGACATTGCTTTATTAAATATATGTATTATGTAAAAATGTAAAGCTGCTGTTTTTCATAATAAAAGATTTTAAAAAACACACACAGGACATTCCCATCTCAGACCAAATAACATTAAGAGGATCACATATTTCATAAATAGGTTGATAATGAAATATCCCCAAAAACACAACACGGCACGTTGATTGCTCCTTTAATCCCACTCCCGCTGATTATTTCCCTGGAAGAACAAGATGTTGCCAGTGAACGTAATCCCAGCTGCATTGCACTTTCTCCATAAACTGTTTAGACGGTGCACATTAGTTCCATGTGTGTGTAATTGGTAGGAGTCAGGGTTGGTGTTCGAGTCCTTCACACTTGGTTCACGCGAGGATGCTGATTCCTGGATTCCACTGTAAATAGTCTGGACCAAGGGGGTTACGTTACGATGTTTTTGTCTACGCGCTGTTATTACAGGTGATTCTCTAGGACGTGGGACTTAATGTTCGAGCCGGGCCAATGGCTTTATCATGGTTTCAGGAATGAATGTGTCCGTGCGTATGAGCCGTACCAAAATCTTCTTTGGTGTCCACAGACATTTTCAAACCAGAACAACTTTCTCATCAATTAGAAATGAAGATTAACCTAAAACGTATTTTTCCAGGAGTACATGTACACAGAAGTACTCAGATCTTGTACTTGAGTAAAAGTAGAAGTACTCAGATCTTGTTCTTGAGTGAAAGTAGTAGTATTCAGATATTGTACTTGAGTAAAAGTAGAAGTACTCAGATCTTGTTCTTGAGTAAAAGTAGAAGTACTCAGGTCTTGTACTTGAGTAAAAGCAGAAGTACTCAGATCTTGTACTTGAGTAAAAGTAGAAGTACTCAGATATTGTACTTGGAGTAAAAGTAGAAGTACTCAGATCTTGTTCTTGAGTAAAAGTAGAAGTACTCAGATATTGTACTTGAGTAAAGTAGAAGTACTCAGATCTTGTACTTGAGTAAAGTAGAAATACTCAGATCTTGTACTTGAGTAAAAGTAGAAGTACTCAGATATTGTACTTGAGTAAAGTAGAAGTACTCAGATCTTGTACTTGAGTAAAGTAGAAATACTCAGATCTTGTACTTGAGTAAAGTAGAAGTACTCAGGTCTTGTACTGAGTAAAGTAGAAGTACTCAGATCTTGTACTTGAGTAAAGTAGAAGTACTCAGATCTTGTACTTGAGTAAAGTAGAAGTACCAGAGTGTAGGAATACTCTGTCACAGTAAAAGTATTCTAAATGTTCCTCCAGTGAAAGTAGAAAGTACTCTCATCTAAATGTACTTAAAGTAGCGACAGTAAAAGTAGTCATTGTTTGATTGGTCCATTTCATTATATTTACCACCATTAATCCTAATCTGTAAAGCAACTAAAGGTAAAAAATACATGTAGTGGAGTAGAAGTACACGATTAACCTCTGAATTGTAGTGGAGTAGAAGTACACGATTAACCTCTGAATTGTAGGGGAGTAGAAGTACACGATTAACCTCTGAATTGTAGTGGAGTAGAAGTACACGATTAACCTCTGAATTGTAGGGGAGTAGAAGTACACGATTAACCTCTGAATTGTAGGGGAGTAGAAGTACACGATTAACCTCTGAATTGTAGTGGAGTAGAAGTACATGATTAACCTCTGAATTGTAGGGGAGTAGAAGTACACGATTAACCTCTGAATTGTAGTGGAGTAGAAGTACACGATTAACCTCTGAATTGTAGGGGAGTAGAAGTACACGATTAACCTCTGAATTGTAGTGGAGTAGAAGTACACGATTAACCTCTGAATTGTAGGGGAGTAGAAGTACATGATTAACCTCTGAATTGTAGGGGAGTAGAAGTACACGATTAACCTCTGAATTGTCGGGGAGTAGAAGTACACGATTAACCTCTGAATTGTAGTGGAGTAGAAGTACACGATTAACCTCTGAATTGTAGGGGAGTAGAAGTACACGATTAACCTCTGAATTGTAGTGGAGTAGAAGTACACGATTAACCTCTGAATTGTAGGAGAGTAGAAGTACACGATTAACCTCTGAATTGTAGGGGAGTAGAAGTACAAAGTACCATCATTAGTAGTATCTCAAAATTGTACTTTATTACAGTACTAGAGTAAATGTAATTCGTTACTTCCCACCTCTGCATGTACACAAAAGTCAATTTGGCATTTCACAGATTCATGACCTGCACACATTTTTCATTCAACTAAAGATACAATTCAAAAAGTACAAGTACTACAAGATGTCTGTATTAAATAAATGACCCTAGAGTTGAATTGGCCATCTACTTACTGTCCATAAAGGCCCTTTCATAAATAAGTGAAGCAAAGTGAATCTATAGTGAGGACTGAACATATTTTCCCAAAAACTTCAATAAACTTTTGTTGGTTTTGGTCGTATTTTTCTTTCACTGCATGATTCTCTTGTAAGAAATTATTATGTTCCAGCTCTCCATGTATGTTGTAAAAGTAAACTGTGAACTGTGTTCAGTTTCAAAACATCCACGAGCAAAAACATTTTGATTTGGGGGAGGGGGGGAGGCTTTCGGGCACTATAAGAAAGCCAAACAGTCTGGCTTTAGGTGAAAAAGAAAATGTTTGTACAGATGTACTTTTTATTTTTTTACACATATTCCTTTGAGTTAATAAAGAAGGGGTTTTCTTTGTTATGGTTCGTAACAATCACTACGAAGGAACCGACGTTACATCCTTAAACCTAAGACCTTCACCTCAGCGATGGCATGTATCCAAAATGAGTTTGAACTTCAACCCAGGCTGAAGGTGCTCACTTCCGTCAGTGGATACAACTCAATCCTTCTTAGGATTAAGTAATCCTGTTGGATTTGTGCCAGCCAAATTGCCAGGTTAGATACCTTCTTGGATTTATCCACGGCCAGGTGATGGGCTTGCTGAAAACATAGGCAGTTTAACCTGCCAGATGGCTGTCACACATGTTACTCACAATGACGTGCGATGATCACAATAGATAAGAAAGCCCTGGCTAGTATTAGAGCCACATTTACACACAAGTGAACCCGACAGAGGTAGCTTATTGACGCCATCAATTAGCTAGTTGCACAGTGACCAGACTATTGCTTTACCACACATGCGAAAGCCTGCAGGTAAATTACATAATCGATTCAGCTTTTATAAGCGAATGGAGTTCCACTGTAGTATATACCTTAACTCTTACCTTGAAATGAAGTCAATTCGACTATCCTTCTGGAAAAAGATGTCAGCGAAGTCTTGCGGGTCATTTTTTGCTAGCGCTGGCAGGGAGATCGTCATTACAGCAGTTTTATGACAAGACCAGCAAGATATACCTTTTGAACATAGTTACCTGGACTATGGAAGGCCAGGACATGTGTTGAGGTCTACATAAATTGGTAAAACAGAGATAGTAAGAAAGGTGCTTCCTGCCCGTATTCCATTCAGTTTTTGAGGAGTTGCAAAATAAGAGGGGAGGGTGATGTCGTGGTGCCTCACTTTGCGTCTCTCAGCGTAGCTCTGCAAATTGCCTCCCGCGACAGCCTACTTACTGTGTGTGACCCCTGTGTCACAGAAGCTGTTGGCAACGTGTGTCACAGTAAATGCTTCAATTAAAATTACCTAGGTGAACATAACCATCTGGTGCACATGGAAGGGAACTTAATTATCTGTCATTTAGAAACCAGAACGGCAACCTGGAGTGCAGAGCAGTGATCAAAACGACCACTTGATGCTCTAAAACTCCTTTGAATGCACCTGTATCATGATCATCTCAACAGCAGACATACACACGTTACAGCTTGGTACAGTATTGGTCTTTACTTTTTTTTATTTGCTTGATAAGTCTAACAGATGGGTCGTGTCTCATGTTGCTAGCTGCTAGCTATCTGCTCTTGAAGCCCATTTTTTAATTAGCCTAAGGCCCTTTTCCTCAATGAGATGTCTTTTATTAAGGTCCTGAGTTATATACGCTGAACAACGAGACAGCTGAGAGGGTGTTAACACAGTAAAAGACAAACAACTTAAATCAAGTATCATTTCATATCACAAAATCAGTTGAAATCAAAGCTTTAACATAGTCTGTAGGTCGCATGAACTATAGACCATAATCCCCGAAAAAGAGATGTTCAAGATTTTCAATATGAGGAAGGAATGTACATCAGGACAAAACATCAGTCAAACATTAACATCAAAGCGGGCTTTTAAGGACAAGGATTTGGTAATGCCAAGACATGTGGAAACAGATAATCCTGCATCAATGTGCGAAACCCACACTCAAATAGAAACGTTCAACGACACTTCAAGCTAACTCTAGCTCTGAATTTTTAGGGAAACTATTTTTTTAAAGTCGACATTTAGGAAAAAAATCTGAAAATCTGAAAAAAAAGTTTGGAATTTTTAGGAGAAAGTGATACATCTGAAGAAATATTCGGAAAATCAAAAAAGTCGAAATTTGGGGAAAAAAATCTGAAGTTTGAAAAGAAAATCAAAAGGATGAAGAATTGGGGGAGAAGAAGTGTGCATTTTTAAAAGGAGATGATTACACATGAAGAGTTAGAGTAATGAGGAAATAGAGGGACCTTTTTAAAAGTCAACATTTTGAAAAAAAAGTCAGAATTTTAGGAAAAAATGATAATTTTAGGAAAAAATGAGAAAATGTTAAATCGAAATTTAGAAAAAAGTCAAAAATTTGAAAAAATGTCAGAATTTTTAAAGAAAAAAGTGATAATTTTGAAGAAATAGTCGAAAATTTGGAGAAAGAAATCTGAAGTTTGAAAAGGAGATGATTAGGGCGACATGAAGAGGAGCTAGAATAATGATGAAATAGTGGGACATTTTCAAAAGTCGAAATTTTGAAAAGAAGCCTTAATTAGAGAAGGGTTAGTCTAAGGCCGTTTTCCTCAATGAGATGTCTTTTATTAAGGTCCTGAGTTACATACACTGAACAAGGAGACAGCTGAGAGGGTGTTAACACAGTAAAAGACAAACAACTTAAATCAAGTATCATTTCAAATCACAAAATCAGTTGAAATCAATGTTATGCAAAGTTGTTCTAAAGTTGTGTATATACTATGCAGGGACTTACAGATATACAGTAAATACCACAGAGGATTAAACCTGTGACCCTTGTTCAAAGAGGTTATGCCTGATGAGGAGACTAAACACAACAGATACTTTAAAGAAGATCCAACATTTCTTAAGGACAGAAAAGACACCAGAGACGCAGATCTTTATGGTCGCATGAACTATAGACCATAATCCCCGAAAAAGAGAGGTAGAGATGTTCAAGATTTTCAATATCAGGAAGGAATGTACATCAGGACAAAACATCAGTCAAACATTAACATCAAAGCGGGCTTTTAAGGACAAGGATTTGGTAATGCCAAGACATGTGGAAACAGATAATCCTGCATCAATGTGCGAAACCCACACTCAAACAGAAACGTTCAACGACACTTCTAGCTAACTTTGAGCAAAACTAAAGAACGCTAGCAAGCACAAGGCTATCATACACGACTTTGAAGAGGTGTACACACACACAAACGATATATTTTGCATAAAACAAAATATATGAAAAAAGAAAGTCTGAAAATTTTGGGAGAAAAGTGATAATTATTTTAAAAATAATAGGAATTCCAAAAAGTTGACATTTGGATTAAAAGAAATCTGAAGTTTGAAAAGACAATCAAAAAGAAAAACAAAATGGGAGACAAAAAGTGTGAATATTTAAGAGAAGATGATTAGAGTCACGTGAAGAAGGGGTTGGAATAAAGAGGAAATAGTGGGACATTTTTAAAAGTCGAAATTTAGAAAAAAAGAGTCTGAATTTTGAGGAAAAAGTCAGAATTTTGAAAAATGTATCGGACATTTTTAAAAGACGAAATAAAGAAAATAAATCAGAAATACAAATTTGAATGAAAAAGAGATACTTTCAAAAACATAATGGAAAGGTTTTAAAAGTCGAAATTCAGAAAAAAAGTCAGATCTTTTTGGAATAAAGTAATCATTTTGAAGAAATAACTGGGAATTCCCAAAAGTCGAAGTTTGGAGAAAAGCATTCTGAAGTTTGAAAGGAAAATCAAAAGGGAAAAAAAAGTGAATTTTTAAAAGAAGAAGACCAGAGTAGGAAGATGTGTTCAGTAGGGACAATTCTGGAGATTTTGGAAACAGATTTATATCAGAAATCTGGGACTTAGTAACTTACCATTCAGCCATGACGACAGGGATGCAGTGTCCCTGTCTGGTCAAAAATGCAGGGGTGTGGCTAAAAACCCAAAGGACTAAAACGCTTGTGTTTCGCTAGTGACGTGAAAACAAGTGACATGATTTTTTGAGTATATTTTAAACCTGTGAGGTTCTCTGATTTAGCTGCGTTGCCTGAAACCTCAATGTAACTTCAACAACTACAAGCCTAATCTTACTGAATTTACTTTTTCCTTCTCCAACTTAACCGTTATCTTTCTGAGGTTGGCGTGTTGGAGAGCGCGATCCTCCAAAAATAACTTTAAATAGAACATGTGTTGATAGTGTTGATGTCAGATCTTCTTTCGCTCTTAATATTCCCCACATCCGGAAAGCATATAACTGGGACGACACAGCCTGAAGTACTTTTTGATATACTATCAACTTCAAACAATCTGCCTTTGATAAGATTCAATCCAAAGGAGCAACAAAAACCCAAACCCTATTCACACACACTGATGCCTCTTTAGCTCAGCTGTCCTCAACCTTCTTTCCTTAATGGGACCCATTTGCTATGACACTGACCCTAATGTTCACTGTAGTTTTGAATGGATATTTCATATGATAATAAATGAAATGAGTGAGGGGGCTGTTAAAAATGTAGTGCAAAGCCTCCGAACTGCTGAATGACAGGAGCACAAGGCTACTGTTTCAAATTCCAGGAATACATTTGTCATTTAGAGCACTCAGACAAGAATGTGGCATTATCAACCACACACACACACACACACACACACACACACACACACACACACACACACACACACACACACACACACACACACACACACACACACACACACACACACACACACACACACACACACACACACACACACACACACACACACACACACACACACACACACACACACACACACACACACACACACACACACACACACACACACACACACACACACACACACACACACACACACACACACACACACACACACACACACACACACACACACACACACACACACACACACACACACACACACACACACACACACACACACACACACACACACACACACACACACAGCAAAACACACCAAACACAAATCTAATTTAATATCTAGAGTTGAAATAATTTGGCTAAACATGATAAAATTCTACTTTACCTTCAGTATTTATTTATGTTTACAACAACATTTATTTACATATGATTTTTTTTTGACAACACTCATCACAGTTTAAGACTGATTAAAAAAAATGATAGTAAAAAATGAGTAATCTTGCATATAATAAAACGTAGCTTAATTCAAAAGGTACTTCTATACAGTTACACAATACACATTAATTGTAAAAAGCAGTAACCTTAATTATCAAACGTTAAACCTAAAAGTGTGTTTTTAATGACAGAAGTCTTCCAATGATTCATTGTGATGAGGTAGAAATGATCCTATTGAAACATTCGTGGTTATTGGTAACACTAGACAGTGGCTCCTCTGCAGCTTCATGACACATTTGTGGATATTAAACTCATTCCTTTGCCTCAAAAACATTTGAGCGGTGCATCCGTCTATTGGCTGATGTCCAAAAAAGATGAGTGAAACAAGGGTTTTGCAAAGATTTAGTGCATGCTGAAAGTCTCGAGCATGTAAACATGGAGACATACAGTAGGCCTTGTCCACACGGACCCGGTAGTTTCTGACACCGGAGTTTTGTTAAAATTAATTCTCCGTACACACGAGCGGTTTAAAAAGAATACCGGCGTACACACGCATGTGTCAAATCCACCAGCAAGTGATGTAATATACACGTAGTACACATGCCAAAGCAATAGGTGTCGATGTAAGTTGAAATGGTAAGGCAATTTCATCCAATCACAGAGTAGCTAATAAGCGTGGTAATGCAGCAGCAACAGCCACACCATTTCGTGTGGAGAGACAGTGAGGTGGAGCTGCTCCTCAACGTAACCATTGAATATAAAGTCACGAAAATGTCTGAAAGTGTCGACTGGGCCGATAAAAAAGAAAATGAGCTCTATGACATCCTAATATAGCCGACAGCATGCCAATAAATAGCCTCATCTTTCTCACCTCTACCATTTGTATCACTCTGTTGCGCTTGTGACAGCTGTGCCGTAAACAATGGAAATAATCACGGTTGTCATGTCCACACGCAACTGCTGAAACCCCCGTTAGCTAAACACCTGCCTGTGGACCCCGGGTACAAACAATCATGGTTGCAGTGTTCCAAAAACACGGCTGCGTGTGGACGGACCAGTGCAACTACCGGGTCCGTGTGGACAAGGCCATAAAGGGAGTTTGATTTGTTGGAAACGCAGTACCTCAACTAGAAAAATGTGCTTCTATTTTATGAACTTTGAGTCCTTATAGTTTAAATTGTATCCTCATCAGTTTGGTTTTAAAGGGTTAATAGGTTAGCATGAACGCTACCCTGAGAGATCAAACTTCATTACTAGGATGTCCCCTGTTCGTTGGTCTTGAACGAAGGGAGGAAGGGAAGGTATTGGAAACATTTATACCGTTTAAAGATGCCGTTACAGAACGGGATATCGTAGCATGACGGGTCACAAAAGTTTGTGTTTTCCTGTTTGTCTTTGTCCTGCCAGCTTTTGATACCCCGCTCTTTGTCAGTGCCTGGAAAAGAAAAAAAGGAACAGTTTAGCTGATAGTGGTTTTATGGTTGTTGGATGACGTAAGGACTGTTCTCATACCTGGAATAGTGTTATCCAAAATAAACCCAAAGAATCCTCCAATAAACATGTGGGTGGTGAAGAGCACGACAATCACCTGGTCCAGCTCTTTTATTCCTTTAGAGAAGAAAGGGAAGGAAATGGCTTTTTGTTACTGAAGTAGCTTCTGAAATAACAACTATAAATCTTGTGGCCAGGTTCCCTTTGCTCTGGGATGAACTTAGCCCTGGCCCCTCTCCTCCTTCACACAGAGGTCAAGGGAGCAGGTTTAAGTTCAGTCTAATAAAATGTAAAGAAAAACAAGTTCCCTCAAACTAACAGCAACTGCGGTCTGACAGTAAATCCTTTAGTACCAGATAAAAAGCTAATCCTCACAGAGTCACGTCTGATGCATCTGTTGGACGGATTTCAAAACTGCTTTCTGGCTTTCTTGACCAGACAAGCCGTATCTATGTTAATGGCAATTTCATCATCAGGAGTAAATACTGAATAGTTGAAGGTTGACTGCAATCAGTTATCGGAAATGAAAAGGAATTTTAAGGAACAGTTTATCCATTAAAAAAAAAGTGACCAGGAAGATTTGGATGTTTTGATTGAGTTTTTATGGGATATTTGTCTTAGAAGTCTGTACCAGTTCATACTACCATGATCTGTTTAACATTATGTGGTATACCCGAGAGGATCCAAATATACCCAGCTGTGATCAAATGCCTTTGTCAACCACATCAGGGAGTGCTAAGTGTTCATTGAGTGTCAAGGTTAAGGAATGAGTGGATTAGCATGCTGTTTCAATCAGCACTTCCTTATTGGTTCTGTGTCGGACATTGCTGGGTCTTTTTGGTTAAAGGAACACAGTTGAGGCTGTGGCTCAGTGGTTTAGTGCGGTAATCTTCGGATCAGAGAGCACTGGTTCCATTACCGCAGCGTTCACCATGCCGTGGTGTCCCTGGGAATGATAATTCACCCCAAATTGCTTTGTGGGGATTGTCCACAGTGCTGAATGTATGCAAGTCACTTTGGATCAAAGCTTCTAACAAGCTTTGGACATGGGAAACCACCCCCCAAAAAAAAGGCCCCTGGTTTATAAATTTAAAACCAGGTCAGTGGTTGCTGAGACAAATCATAGACTGGATTTCATAACAATGACGGATCAATCGGATGGTCATTTGTCATTTTGACGTATGGACCATGAAGTAATTCACAGTTGTTGGAGGGTCACAGACTGGAGGCCTTGGAGCCAATCTACTATCCTCTCTGAAGCGGAGCTGCCCTGTGGAGCAAGTATCCTTTCCCTGTGACATAGTGTATGTTACTTGCCTAAAGAGAGGTTTGCTCTTCAGTGTGTGTTCAGACAAACACACCAAAAACACATGATGTTTTTTTGTTGCAAAGGAATCATTCATTTGCTTCGTTTGGATTTGACATGAAAAGTGACCGACGACTGTAAAATGGACCGGACTTATATAACGCTTTATCAGACGACCCCTCAAAGCATATCATATACTACAAGTCATTCACACAGAGCAGTGCATCCTTGATCTAGGGAAATAACTTTCATACACGGTTATCGGGAGCACATCAGGGTTAGGTATCTTGCCCAAGGATACATCGACATGTTGACAGCTTTGGCTGGGATCGAACCCACAATCTCCTGGTGGAAAGGCGACCCCACTTCCTCGCAGCCACAGTCGCCCAGATGGATCTGTAAGACTTTCTCAATACTGCTAATTGAAACCAAGCACCGATACACTTAACGATGCTACTCTCCATCATTTTGGGCAAAAAATGTATAAAAATAACGTGAAGAGATTTAAAAAGATTCAACACGAGGTATTTTGTTTATTCTTTTCCAATGATAACCGTATAACGATATAGCTCTGCCTTTGAATGGTTTGATCGCCTTCATCACAGGAGCTGCACGTATCTCACCAGCTGTAGCGTAACACAAATAACTACATTACATCACCATTTGTCCAGCAGATTATCGGTCTTACAGAACTGATCCAATCTGGAATACTGGTTCTCCGATACCCATCAGTATTGCACAGTCCCTCTGTGTTCTTCTTTTCTCTCCATGCCCTTGCATATGCATAAAACACAAGCTTTTTCTCTATATTAATTAGCGAATGACAATAATTGAATTACAGACAACGGGAATGGCTAACACATCCCCTGCACAGGTCAATACATGTCCAGATATTTGATGTGTAAAGGTTTCCTGCTGGTTGATTCTCTGTAATCACTACACCGCTCAAATATCCGGAGTTTGCCCTTTGTGTGGTAACATGTGTTAACTGCCTCATGACGTTTTGTAAAAAATAGAAATATTGAATCAAGCATGGCATAGAGCGCTCACGTAGTTCAACAAACATAGTTCTGTTCAAAGAACCCATCCAAACATGTGCAGGAACACACACATTTCCTGCCCAGAGAGGGGCAGTCAAAAGTTCAAGGCACCCACTGAGATGGTTTTAAGTCTCACAAGCCTGTACATCTAAAGGCGTCTGGAGGAGAAGCAGTGTATTTACAGAGACAGGCGTCCTCATGTTTGGTGCTATCGGTGGAGTGTTGAGGCTGGGGAGAACTTTATCTGAGCCTGACAGTGACATGGGGGTTAGCCAAGAGGATTGGAAGGTAAGTAGCCTAGACGTAAAAGAACCAGACAACCCTCATGCCTAGTGTCCTACTCTGGATTAGCACTAGACACTGGCATCACATGACCCATGGGATCATGGTCTTATGTCTGCAGAGAGGAGCCGTTTAATCTCAAGGATTGCTCCTTTGATAGCACTTCATAGGAGGTGGCCACAGAGAAGCACTGGGACCCTGAAAGGCAGGGAGTAATCAGCTGATAGCCTGAGATCAATTTCTGATTAGATGTTAGAAATCCGATCGATCAGAAGTAATCTGATTTCATTTGTTGAAAAAAAAAAAAGTTTCATGGGTGGATTAGAGTAATTGGATTCTGTTTGAACTACCGGGTAACAAATGGACAATTACAACAATTACTTTCAGTGAAAAAAGGATTTTTTAGTAGATTTTAATGAACATTATTCTTTTTCTGCAGTCATAAATTACAAGTATTTGTAAAATAGACTTTCATTTATTCCTAAAACAATAAGTGGGTATATTTTAACAATAAATAACTCCTTTTGGTTGTATGTCTGTGCCAGCCAGTCAAGTAACCCTAACCCTAACATCCATGTTTGTCCGAAATCTCGTCACTTATTCATCATTTATTCCTTTCATCATAAGTTCATTGTTTAGTCCAAGAGGACATACAGTAGGTGCCAGATTTGACTAAATACCCTCCAGGCAATTATGAGATAAAGCATTCAAAAGAATAGCAAAAATCTACAGTTAAAAAAACGGAGAGATGATAATTATCAAATTGTAAAAATGGACTTCAACCCTGCAGCAGTTTTTTCAAGAATGAGTTTCCCTTTTTTGTAATCACCAACAATCTGTTCACGTCTAATGCAGTAGATGAGGATCCCCAGGGAGCTAATCATGGATAATCAGGGCTCTTAGAACTGCTCTGACCCTTAAAACTCTCTGTGCATGTCCATGCTGTGGGGGGAATAAAGGATTTCTGATTACGAAAAAGAAATAGTGACAATACCTTGATTATTAAATGCATGACACACTCAGCCTTAAACAGCAAGCAATAACTGAAGTCAAAAAGAAGGGTAAAAGGTTCACCATGGGGATTGGTTTAGTTACCCAACCAACTGGACCTATGTGGTTTGACCCGTGTAACAGGCATACAAACCACTTAACATTTCTCTCCCTGATGTGCATTTGGGTTCAGACAAACAATATCAAATGCAGAGTTAAGGACCAGGTAAGACAATTAAAAATGACCTTTGCCACTTTCAAATCCAGGCCAGAGATTAAAGGCAACCTGGTGTATGCCATCTGGGCCTGTAGGATTTGGAAACACCTTGGGCTCAGAAGCTTATGCTGCCAGAACCAATGCCATCTCCTAACGGGTAATCTGTAGGTGGAGCAGTGGGAGCACACAGCCTCCCAGTCCCTGGAAGAGAACCACATCGCTCCTCTGTCAAGGATTCAGACAGTTAGACCCATGATACATTTCTCAGCATAAGATAAAAACGGTCGACACATATTCTATTCCTTTGTGGGTGTTTATTAGTGAATGCATGTCTGAAAATCACCTGTGTCGATGATGCCGGGATTGGAGTGAAACCAGGTAGGTAAAACCAGACCGCTGAAGGTGGAGAAGCCAAGGATGAGCAGGTTACGGGACGAGTTGAGGTCCACATACTGGAGAGAAAGAGACACACACAGACACACACACACACACACACACAGTGAGACAGAGAGAGAGAGACAGAGAGAGAGCGAGAGAGAGAGAGAGTCTTAATTTTGTTTCTCTAGGCTTGCTGGCGGCCATTTCTGTTTTGTAACTTTACTAAAATGAGATTAGGAATAATTAACAACCTCGATAAAGGCCTGATTCCTATTTCATTCAAGGACTGACATTTATATGGTCATGAGTCATGATATGACGACTGACACCATCCTAGATAAACCCTGTCTATGAAATTATACAGAAGCAACATTTATTAAGTTCAAATACACAGATTGACTTAACACCCATGACAAAGAATCAAAGGAGCTTCAGTTCCATTTCTATTCGCTTCGGCACTTCCATATTTTCTCTATAGAGAGGACTTCGTCGTAAGTCCTAAACCCCTTAAACTTTACCACCTGCGGCTCTCTTTCCGCTAGAGGCCTGAAAGTGTGCGGATAACACAAGCCGAAGATATTTGCATGTTTTGTTCTAAGACATAAAATATGTAAGTATCCACTCCGAAAAAACTGTGAATAAATACTACTAACGTCATCACACCTACACAAGTCGCCTTTAGCTTAGAGGTAATGGCAGCCATACTTCCGTGATATAGTTTGTGTAGCGTTACGTTAGCATTTTATTTCTGTGAATTTGCGATGCAAAACGAACAGAAAGTACCCTGACCTTGTGTTGGCCACAAAACTAATATGGAGTGAGCTGGTCGCTGGAGAGGTGCCAGTTCTCCTCCTAGGCCACTGCCGAGGTGCCCTTGAGCAAGGCACCTAACCTCTATCTGCTCCCTTGGCGCCGGGTACCTGGCTGCCTCTCTGCTCTGCCACCTCTCCTCTGCATGTGGTTGTGTGTGCATGTATTTCCTCTGTGTTTGTGCATGTATATCCTCTGTGTGTGTAATGTGTGTCAACACAACAGAGTAGAGAAAGCAATTTCCCTGTAAGGGATGAATAAAGTATGTCTTCTTATTTTCTTACAGAAATCCAATGAGGAAATCCCATTGCACATTGTCAAGGGACTGCTTGCTATGCTAAAACAAATATTTCTCTACTGCACAACTCTGTACCCTCAATACTGTACCTCCCATACGTTTTAATACCTGTTATGAAGACTCAACGGAGCTTCAGTTCAACACACACTTAATAATCATAGGAACATAAATTCTTATCCTGTTGCTGGGAAAAACACATTATGGTAAAAAATACACTGCCTGGGTGGGACGTTGGCTCTCTAGACTTATGATTCAGTATTGCAATCATACAAAGTACATACAGGATATTCCTGTATTTTGATTTTCATATCCTGGCATAGCATATTCCCTCGACTCCTCGTAGCCTGGAATCTAAAGAACCCCCCACTGAAATACTCTAAGTTTTTAGTAGTGGTCTTAAAAGGAGCAGTTTGAGACATTTCAACAAAGCAGGCCAACAGTTACATTCTGTAGCCTGAAGTCTCATAAAAAGGGCTGACATAGTGGGTCCCATTTAGCATTGTAATATTTTATGTTTTCATCAAATGTTTCTGTCAGACTTCTGCTCCAAATAACTTCTC
The DNA here is from genome assembly GCF_036324505.1 of Eleginops maclovinus. Lineage (NCBI taxonomy): Eukaryota > Metazoa > Chordata > Actinopteri > Perciformes > Eleginopidae > Eleginops > Eleginops maclovinus. The sequence goes on along the minus strand of NC_086350.1, from coordinate 3,350,988 downwards.
AGTGTGTGTGCTGGGAAAGCATTGGAGGGCTGGCGCTATGGTATTTATTTACGAGTAGATAAGGTCCATAAAATGTCTGCTGAAGGTCGATACATCAGTTTTTTATTTATCTGTACGAGAAAAAGCAGGGAAACCGGTTTGTGTTTTTTGCCAGGAAAATTTCCTGAATTTTAAAGCTTCCTTTAACTTGTTGACCAAACCCGGATTTGATCATTTACGCAACAAAGCGAAGACCTCGACTGAGCCATCATGATGCTAAAAAGCTTGTTCACATTTGTTTCTATTCTTCTTGACTACTGTACCACTGTTGCCTAACAAAAGCAGCCATTGCAAAGCTAGGCTGCCAGGGATTACACAAGACATTACACCTGAGATCAAATCTTGTTTTACACAAACTGCACTGGCTCCCTGTAACGTTTAAAGTCTTTCTCTCATGCTTAATGGCTTTTCCTCTTTTTATATCACAGGTTCCTTATTGATTTATGAACCTTGACGAACGCAGAGATATTTCATAGCTGCTCTTTTAACAGTTCCTTAAGTAACACCAAAAACATTTGGGTTTCTGCTTGATGGCTGTCTATGCAGGTGCGGAGACGCAACACGTTACAAACTATTTTGGAGTTTGGGAATAATTCTGAAATATAGATTGCAGCAAAGGAACTTTTCAAATCGAGTTACTTTAAGCCGTTTTTGGCAGAAATCAATAAAAATGTCAACACGGTGGAGCCAGAAAGAGAGACAGGAACAGGGAGAACTCTGTGCAAACAATCCACCTGTGGAAAATCAATCTGAGGGGGCGGATGGTGTATTGGGATTCTCCGAAATATTAAAAGAAATCAGAGGATTCCGTATGGAAACGGAAGGGAACTTCGGAGCCTTGGAAAAGGAAATAAACGAATTACGAGAACAAGGATGGATGTAGCAGAATTAAGAAATTGCGGAGAATGAGGACCGTGAAATCGATATGAGTAAAGTGCTAATCCACAGTCTGCGCCTACAGAAACAACTGGAAGACAAACGTGAGGATCTGGAAGGCCGTGCCCGGAGGTACAATCTAAGACTGTATTCAGTGCCTGAAAAATGTGAAGGGAACATCATGGTTGATTTTGTGCAAAACTTAATACGGGAGAAACTGGATGTTCACGATGAAATACAAATTGAAAGAGCACACCGGGCTATTGGGCCGCATACAGGGCATAACGATATAGTTTGTTTCCAAAAACACAACGCGAGGCAAAGGGTGTTGCGAGCTACCTGGGCAAAGAAGGACTTCGAGTGAATGATCGCAGAATATATTTCGATGAAGACTTCACTACCCAAGTGTTTAAGGAGCGTGCAAAATACAGACAAGCAAGAAAACAACTCCAGGAAAAAAGGATCAAGTCACCTGCAAGACTTAAAGTATTTGAGACAAATGGAAAAATCAAGATGTTTGAAAACCCTCAAGCCGCGGCGGAGGGTCTACGCGAGTACGGCATCAACATGGAAATACCAGCCGTAGTGCCGGACCTGGAGTCCACGCTGCAGGCAGCAGGCTGGCAGACGCCCCGCTGTAGGAGCAGGACAACGCCAGCAGGTGAGCTGATGACAGGCGTAAAGACATTACTGGATTCTTTAGATCGGCACGAAAGAGCAAAAGACTGGAGAAGGTATGTGTGGAATACTAAAACAAAGACAGGTATTTGATTGATTTTGAAACAAATGACTGAATCACTCCGAACCTTTACAAGATTTGTCAACACGGAGCATAAAATGTATGATTTTGAATACGATATCGACCCGGAGAATCATGTGTTAAGTCAGATCAATGACACGTGTGAATATTATACTGATGATCAATTTGATGACTGGATAATACATTTCCGTTAATGCATATCAGTTGTAGAAGTCTCTCTGCAAACTTTACCAAGATCAATGAATATTTGAATACATTTCAAAGTCAATTGAAACTGATAGCCTTATCTGAGACGCGGTTCAATCAAGAGAAAGGCATTGACTTTCATATTGGTGGTTATGAGTTATATCAACTGAACCAACAAGAGGGGAGGGGGTGTGGCCCTTTATGTGGACAGTGACTTGAAATGTAAACCTGTTGAACAGTAATTGAAGATTTAATGGAATGCATAACTGTGGAAATTGAAATGTAAACCTGTTGAACACATGACAATAGTAATTGAAGATTTACTGGAATGCATAACTGTGGAAATTGAAATGGAAAGGAGGAGATATATTGTTGTGACCCATGTAAACAGAACGCCAGGGTCAAAGGTTGAAACATTTAAAGACAGTTTGGAAGTATTAATGAACAGGCTAACTGAAAGTACAGCATTTATAATCTGTGGTGACTTTAACATTGACCTCTTAAATGGGTCTCAACATAAAACAACTTCAGACTTCATGGATGCATTATACAGCAGAGGGCTATACCCATCGATCACCAAGCCCAGTAGAATCACCTCCACCTGTTCAACATCAATTGGCAATATTTTTATAAATGTCATGGTTAAAAGTGGGCTGTTAATAAATGACCTAAGTGACCATTTAATTGTATTTGTAATCTATGATTGTGAAATAAAGACAAAGAAGGAGGAACATTGCAATAGATATGTAAGGGTAAGAACTGATGAAACAAAGTTCAGGAATGACCTCTGAAAAAAAGAGTGGAAAGGAGTTTATGTAGAAGAGGTAAATGCTGCATATGAGGCACTTAAGCGTCTTTGAGTACCATAAAAAGTGCTTAAATGCGATTTATTATTATTATTATTAATAGTATTATTATGATTATTGTTATGGTCAATTTATCCAGATGTTAAGATTCAGATTCAGCTCTGCCCAAACTTAAAAAACGGCTTGTTCAACACAAATGATGCAAGGGGACAACTCTGTTCCGTTTAGATTGATGGCACAAAGTGAAATTCCAGAGGGAGAATAGGTTGATAACCTTTAAGAAACAAAAGGGCAAATTATACTCATGCTTGATTAGAGGTGCGCAGGTGAAATCGGTCCCTCCAGAAACATGGGTTGCATCCTGTCTGTTGGGTGTCTGGGTGAGCTCTCTCTGCCCCCTTCAGGCCTGGAATTCCTCCACAGATGCTGGTCCTATGCTCACACTTGTTTGACGCCACAGTTATTATTAATATTAGTATTATTATTAATATTATTACCTTTCACTGTATGACAAACACTGTCCGACAATGCCATGTCAACATAAAAAATCTAGCTTCAATAAAAAGCCTTGGATAACTTGGGCTTGCAAAAAGAAAAATAACTTTGTAGAGACTTCATTAAATTTAGAACAAAGACTGCTGAAAAACAATACAAGGTTTATAAAAATACGTTGATATGTATATTGAGACAAGCCAACAAAGAGTATTATAACGAGACGTTAAGAGGAAATACAAATGATGTCAAAGGCACTTTCTAAACAACGTAATAGGGAATAAACCCGTGTCCACAGGCCTGCCCAGTTATTTCATTAACGACAATAAAAAGGGAATGAAAAACATGAAGGAAGTGGCAAATGAATTCAATTCTGTTTCTGTAAATGTTGGGCCTCATCTCGCAAATTCTATAAAACAACATGAGGATGAGCAAACAGAGAGTGGCTGGAATGTGAGACATAAAGTGTGTTTCTCGGAGAAGTGAGTGAAAGTGAAATTAGATCCATTGAAGCAAAATCCCAAAATAAGACATCATCTGATAGTGATGGGATCGACATGATGAGAGTGAAACAGACTATTGACTGTATGCCCAAACCACTAAGCTATATTTCCACACGTTCTTTCAATACAGGTACTTTTCCAGACAGAATGAAAGTAGCAGAGGTTATTCCACTCTTTGAAATGGGAGATAAACACGGCTTCACTAACTACAGACCTGTGTCTCTGCTTGAAAAACTGTTTGTACAAAAATTAGAAACATTTATTGAAAGGAATACTTTGTTGAATGAGAGTCAGTATGGCTTTCGGGCAAACCGATCTACAGCTTTAGCATTAATGAAAATAACAGAAGAAATGACAACAGCAATAGAAAGTCAGAAATACACAATAGAAGCATTTTGGTACCAAAGATCATACCATGTTAATTTCTAAATTACACACATACGGTGTGCGAGGAATACTTCTAAACTGGTTAAGTAGCTCTTTAGATAACCAGCAGTGGCTCAGTCAGTAGGGGCTTGGACTGGGAATCGTAGGGTCGCCGGTTCAAGTCCCCGAACAGACTTGAAATATGGAAAGTGGACTGCTACTTGGAGAGGTCCCAGTTCACCTCCTAGGCCCTGCTGTGGTGCCCTTAAGCAAGGCACCGGACACCTCCAATCCCCCCTCCCCATTGCAATAGCTGCCCACTGCTCCTAGTACTAGGATGGGTTAAATGCAGAGGATCAATTTCACTGTGTGTGCTCTGCTGTGTGCATGTATGTGACTAATAAAGAGGGTTTCATCCTCCCATTCTATTCTAATACGTAGAGTTTGCTGGTAAAACATCTGAGAGTATGAACACAGGGCTCGGTCTTGGGGCCTAAACTTTTTCTTTCGTATATCGATGACATATGTGAGATATCAAAGATGCTGCAGTTTGTGTTTGTTTGCAGATGACACCAATTTCTTCAGTTCAGGAGATGATTTGAAGCTTTTAGCAGGAAGCATTGTAAATGAAATGGCCAAACTTAGAATATGGTTGAATGAAAATAAGTTATCTTTAAATTTGAACAAAACCAAGTTTATGGAATAGAACAAAGGGTGAAAAGTTCCCCTGTCCATAGATGGAGTGTGTCTGAATTTAGGTTGTTGGGTGTGACAATGGATGACAAATTGACCCGGAAATCACATGTAAAAAAAAAGGTGTCAAAGAATATTTCTGTTTTGAATAAAGCAAAGTATGTGTTAGATTCCAAGGCAATGAGAAGTCTGTACTGCTCACTGGTTTTGCCATATTTGAGCTATTGTGTGGAAGTGTGGGGCAACACGTACATGAGTAATATAAATCCATCGCTTATGTTACAGAAAGGAGAACACACAAATAGTCTGTTTATCAAGTCAGGACTTTTAGTTGAGTTCCAGAAACTACTAGTTATATTCAGGGCAAAAAGCAAAGTATTACCAGAACAGGTTTGTTTTCAGTTCAGAGGATGAGGACCGAAGAAGGACATTTCATTTTGAGCATCAGTATGGACGGACTGCTTTAAAGCAGATGTGTATTTCAGGGGTTGGAGTCAAACTGTGGAATTGTCTACAGGATGATTTAAAGGGTTGTATGAACGTTTTTCAGTTCAAGAAGAAGTATAAAGAAAGAGTAACTAAACTTTATGAAGTGGCAGGTAATCTGTTTCCTTAGTTGATCGTGAATTGGTGCGTATGTCACACCTTAATACTGTTATTGTAATATATCTCTAACTACAGGCTGTCTGATGTTTACGGCTTTTAGATGGATTTTCTGTAAAGTTATCCAGTATCCATTTACTGAACTAATATCCAAAGTGAAAACCCTTCTCCTTCTGAGGTTAACAATGTAAAAGATATCTTTTGGTTGTTTTAATGGGCAACAGTGCTAAAGGCCTGACCCGGCACTCCTGATTTAACAACAGTGCTATTTTGTGCTAGGAAACCAGATCACGGTTGACCTTAGCTCACTTGGTAGCCTGTAGCTTTGGACAGTTTCCTAACTATAACTGCAACAAAAAGTGTATGACCCCACTTGTGTTTGTGGTCTTACATTTGGTTCACTTTCTTTACTATAATATTTGTAAAACATTTAGGAGATTTTATTTGTTTTTTGCAAACTTTTAATGTTTATTTGTGTATTTTTAAAATCTATTTAAGCTTCCTAATTAACGATCATGCTTTTAATTTGGATCCCCATAGAAATGTTCTGTTTTCGCTAGAATTTAAAGTCGGCGGGTCGGCGCCAGAGCGGCACACCTAGAACCAGCTGGACTCAGTATTTAGTTCACGGGCCCCTCAGCAGGGTGGATGAGTATTGTGTCTCGGAGTCTTCATTTCCAAAGGAAGGTTGGCGTCTCAGAACACAGGGATGTTTTGGATAAAGTGTCCACCGAACAACATTTGATACTGTATGTTACAATATTGAAATGTGTTTACCTGGAGGTTTGATATCCCCACTGCTGCGATCATTCCAAACATAACAAGGAACATTCCTCCAATGACTGGGTCTGGTATGGTGATAAAAACTGCTCCAAATTTCCCAAAGATCCCCAGGACGATCATCAGAAGTCCGGTTGTCTGGAGGACCAATCTGCTGCCAACCTGGCAAGAAATGAGCACAGGGACTGGTTATCTCGGGAACACATGCCAGCGTTATGTACTTTTTAACCAGGACTTTGCAATATAAAAAAACAAACCTTCTGAATAGCATCGCACATGTCTTTAAAAGGACACAATCAATCTCATCTGCAATGTTTTGAGTTGGACGTAGATGTGCGACGAGAGAGGAAACGGCGTTGGAAAAAGAATGCTCGGGTCAAGCCTGCAGAGGCCATAAAACACTGAGCTGTGGCGACCGCGTTTATCTGTGCTGTGCTGCTCAAAGACCGGCTGTTATTTTAGACAAGCTTGGGTACATCAAACTGACACACCATGGCTCAGTGCTATATACTTTTTACATACCATTCTAGTGAAATACTCCATGAAAAAGAAACTTAATATATGACAAGTCTCTTAAGGTCAGTGTTGGCCAAGAGAAAACTGCATACAGGCATCTTTATAGATGTCCTCTTCTGTGTGATGCTTTTAATCCCAACATCGTTTTCCCACATTGATTTAACATTAAACATGTTTTCAGGATTTTGTTTTGCGAAATTAATAATATATAGTGGCTGTTTTTTTACAAGCTGAAGAAGGCCACGTGCCAAGAAAAGCAAAAAGCCTTAAAAAGACTCAAATTGATGGACTGTCTCCTCTTCCAGTTATATGACCATCATTTAAAGTGTGGGTCTGGTCAGCAGCTCAGACAGTGAAACTCAAACAACCGCAGCCTCCAAGAAATAAATCTTCAACATTATGGGCCTACCTAACACACCACAATCAAAAGGTCAAGCTTAATCCGACCTGACCCCTCTAACTGCAGTCCCAGGAGGTGCGTCTGGTCCCTGTCCACCCACACACTGAGCTTTAAAACTCGAAATGGCGACTTTGGGGAAATAAGAAAGAATAAGACAGATTTTGAAAGAATCCAATTAAAGAAATTCAAAGCTCATTAAGCCTGTCCAGCTCGTTAAGCCACACCCACAAAGCTGATCAAAGACAACGCAGGGCATCCACGCATCGTTAACCATAGCCAGCTACTTCATGTCGCACAAACAAGGAAAATAGCTTTAGTCATACCGGACGATAATTACGGTTATTGCAGGTGTTAGTACTCGATTCTGATTCTGTCTTCTGCTTTGCAAAGGAAACTCTGACCAAGGTACTTTTAGTGGATTGATGTGAGTATACTATACTTTTCAGGTGTAACATGTTGGCAAAAAGCCCAAAGCAACACACATTACACACATCATGTCACATCATGAGGTAATCTCTTGACCTTTTCTTTTGCAAAAGTCAGAGGAACTGAGAAAATCCTCTTGAGCCTGTAATGTACCGGAACAAAAGTCAGCGGCGGGAATTCAGCCCAGGGGGGAGCGCAGAGGGGCAGTCAAACATCACAATGCTCTGCTAGGCATAAAAGACATGAAATGACAAGGATTTGTCTGTCAAGATACAGATTGTTACTGCCTTTAGAATAGCCAAAAGCAAATTCTGCCATGATTAGGCTTTGATGTATGCAAATAAGAGGCTTACTGAATAGCTGGTTTAAACCTGTTGTGTTTAAGTTACAGTGTGAAATGATGTCTGTGTCTATTCGAGCTTTGAACATGATATTGAATTCTGTTGGAAACATCGGTCACATGGTAGAATTAACTGCATTTATGCAGCGCTTTTACAGTATTTGAACCCTTAAGCGCTTTTACAAACAGTACATTTCCCAGTTTGGGGTAAATAAAGTACTTCTGAAGCCTTCACCCGTTCAGACACATTCATACAAGGCGCTACCTGCTCAAGGAAACCAAAATTCTCCCCCATTGGCCATGCATCGGGGGCCATTCAAGGGTTATGTATCTTGTTCAAGGACACGTTGACATCTTGACTTCAGGGGCTGGGATTGAACCACAAACTTCCAATTGAAGGACGAGCTTCTGCCTCCTAAGAGTCCTTCATAACTTTTATGTACCTTGGTTATGCCGAGTGCAGCGATGTTCTGGCTGTAGGAGGTGGTTCCGTTTCCAGTTCCCCACAGTGCAGCCAGGACGCAGCCGATGCCTTCCACTGCGATACCTCGGTTTATGGCGTGAGTCGGTGGAGGCGGGGCGCCAGACAAGCGTGCACAAGCATAGTAGTCGCCGATTGATTCCATGGTAGATGCCAAGACGCCCGCCATCATACCCAACACTGAAGACACACTAAATGTCGGCATACCCCATTGACCTGTGTGGTACAGTATAATTAGTTTCCATTCATTTAGACACAGACCTCCTCTCTAAGACCTGTAAATATGTTCAGAGGTTTGCTCTGGCTGATCACTGGATGTTCTGTTTTTAAAGGAATGTCTCGCAGACCGCTACCAGATGATCTCAAAGGTGCATGCATTACCTGAAGCCATTGAGGGATTTACAGTGTGTTTATGCTGCAATACTTCTTAACGCTTTTAATGTCTTTCGTTTTTGTAAGGCACTTTGAATTGCCTTGTGTTGAAAGGTGCTATATAAATAAACTTGCCTTGCTTTGCTTCAACTTACAGACAAGACGCAGTACGAAACATCTGCTAGACTTAACTCAATCGGGAACACCAACATCTTGCTCCAAATATCATGGTAAGATTGGATTCCCTTACAGTGTGCAATCTAACTGCCTGAACTCTGAAGTCTTGTGGACTTCAGAGTTCTTCATGCTAATATCTCAAAAAGTGGATGTGGGGAGCCGCTTCTTGCAATCTGTTGTCACTAATAGGGGTTTTCTTTTCCTTACAATCAGGAAGACTACACTTAGGTTTATTCAATCTCAATTCTCACAGCTCCTCCAGCTCCCTTTTATTGTAAGATTAAAGGTGTCCGATCTTTTAGTTAACCAACTCCCTTCCGCCATGATCTCGGACAGCCTATCATTGTTAAAATTAGATGTAAACCATGTTTCATCTATGCATAGGTGAACTAATAAAGGACCCAAGCTGGCAGGTCTTAGCTTTTTAATTCCTAGACGCATCACTGTAAATATTGTGCATCCTATGTATGTATTCCATGATAATCTATCCGTGATGTATAGCGTAATACTGACATGTTGCATCAGTGTTATTTTGTATGCATGTCACGGCAAGAACCATCTTCCCTTGGAAAAGATAAGGTTATCTACATCTTATTTGACAACACCTTTCCCAACCACAGGAGCGTATCACTTTTTAAGGCGTGCATCAACTCAGTGTAAGTCTCTTTTGATAAAAGCATCAGCGGATATTATGCAGATTCATTCCCAATCATCAATCGAGAACTTTTTGCAAGGCACGCAAGAAAATGCTTGCATATTATCTGTGCCAAGACCCCTATGAATAAAAACCACTGAACATAATTAGCACACGCATCATGAGCTTGGAATTTTGATCGGTGTGGTGGACATGTTGGCCTTTTCACAGATGACAGCCTATTTATCCTCCTGCATTTAAAAAACACCTGAGTTATAAGTGCCTGCTTATAGAAAATAGGTTTGTTTTATTCAGTTGTTGCTTTTGAAATGACCCTTTACACGATTTTATGCACACGTAAAATAATGTCCTGCCAAAAAAACATTGCATTGTTTTCACACAGCGGACGTGTTCAGCCAGACGTTCCTTTTCCTTTCTTTGGCACAGTGTTATTGTTGTAGATTGTTTTGCCACATGTAAATAATCACAAAGTCTTACATTTTTTTCTGATTTACATTTATGAATATGGAAACTGACACCAGAATGACCCTGAAGGTTTGGTTTCTGAACACCCCTTAATCTATGGATTACTTTTGAACGACACATGCATTCAATATTTCGCTGAACAAAGAAGATTGTAGTGAAATACACATTATTTACATCGCTGTTATAAGAGAAAAAACCCATGAACTGCTAAATGATCAGGTTTGAAAACCAGTCCAAAAGTTGTACAGTTTTATTACGGCAGCAAATGTTCCAAGAAACTCAGGAACACATGCTCCACCTGGAAATCCTGCAAGAGTTGTTGCCAATGCAGCTTTACGTTAAAGCCAGCAGACTGTCAGGATGCTTCTCTTCCCATTGCAGTTGTGAAAAACTGTCATTGAATAAGTAACCATAATCATTATTCCATTTTGTACAATATATTAGCATCCTAATGGACATTTAAACAAAAGGATTCAAGCGACAACTTGGCGGATCGTTAAAGAGCCATTGTGCAACCTTCTTCTAAGCTGCGCAATGTCCTCCGTCTGCATTCAGTTTGGATGTTTTGTCAAAGATGAAATAAGGGAGAGGCTGCAAACAAGTTGAATAAATTGCAGGAACCCCAGTACTAAGCCGATCGAAACGACTCCTGACAGTTTGCCCCATAACCCTTACCCCAAACACTTGTGACCATGTGCATTGCAATTATTTAAAAAAAAAGCTCTGGGAAAAATATCAGTAAGGTTTCAATGTGACCAGGTCTGACCAATTAGGTAGCCTGGAAAAAAGTGCTCAGGTGGGATATTCATGCACTTACCTGGGTAAGGTACATGGAACCAAGGGGAGTTTCTCACGGCATCCAGGCTGATGTCAGTCCTGGCTGAGAAACCATACTCATCGGACTTAGATGGAAAGACATCAAAGATGGTCAGTAAGAAGCAGACCAACCAGGCGCCGCACATCCCGAACAAAGCCTAGAATTTGTCATCAGAAACAGAGTGTAAATACAGTGAAGTTCAACCAATGTAACAATTAGTTTAAGCAACTTCTTCGTGCCTGTTGAGGCAGCATTCACTGCATGTTTGGAAGAATAAAAACCCTGAAGCTATTGAGTTAAGTCTCACATAGCCAACACTACCTGCCAATCACTGATTTCAATCACAAGCCACTGACAAGCCAATCCCATGGATGTGTTACTATGTGTACTCTGTTTCTAGTTCAATCTCAGCCTTTTTACAACACGCCTTGAGTACCGGCGTGCACTTCTGAAGGCATGTGCAAAGGGATTATGTGGCAGTAAAGAGTATAGCAAAATAATGCAGATCTTTGACAAAAGTCAAACAGTAGCTCGAGGGCAGAAGAACATGCCAGAGAAATGTATTTGCACTATTTCTGCACTGTTGCTATCCTGATACCTTAGTTTACAGTTGTAAAGAGGGAAAATCATTGCTTAAAAGTCTCCCATTTAAACAACGGATTAAACATTCAGAGCATGACATGCATTATACAACCACTTGATGAATAAGACTTTCTAAGAAACCGTTGGGTGTTGGCCAACCCTCATACATTAGACGGGCTTATTCTATGCGGCTCGTTAATCCCTGGCTCCGTTCCTGTAAAGCGCAAACTTTCATTTTTGTATGGCTGGATTTGATTGACAACCAACACTGATGAATAGCTGTGAATAACATAACTGTTGAGTGTAAGTTCAAGACCTTCAGGGCTTTGTCACTAGGCGTTTCAGGCTTTCACAAGATGTGAGTCACTCAGTCAAAATGTGTGGAGCTCGACACATAAAGCATTCAAACCATGGAGCCAAACAGAGTCCTGAGGCTTTTAGTTTTCTGGATGAACTCATACATTAAGTTTGATGTATTTTGCATTATTTTAAACTTCATTCAAACCACGCTGCTTCAAAGCATGTCCTACAAACTCATGCTGACTATTAATGCAACACCTGTTTCTTTTTCTTCACTTGTTAATGAAAACAAGCTACACTGCATTCATCTCCAGTGAAAATATATATACTGTATTGTCACAGTGTAAATCAATCAGTGCAAATACAAGCAGCATACCGTTCTGATAGACAGCGACCCGAAGGTTGTGCATGTGTGTACCTGCATGAATGTGAAGCAGGGCATTCGTGCATGACTGAAACCCATCATTATGTAAATGATGGTTTCAAAAGTCCGGCCCCAGATTTAATACAAACCCGCAGCTTCGGTCTCAGTCTGTATATTTTATGGCTAGCTAGGAAAGTCAGAATTGTGTTTTTAGATTTGTTCACGCCTGCCTGAGTGGCTCATATTTGGTTATATTGAGGTTGGTCTGGAGAGAATCTGCAGACACACACACACAGAGACACACACACACACACACACACACCTTAAATATTGTTATGCACGCTTCTTAAATAAAGCTAGGCTATCTTTGGCTCTTTACTTTACTGTAACAAATGAACATTTCCTCCTTCCTCCTATTTTAGTGCAGCTTGCATGCTGGATTGGCAGTTTGGATGATTCATGAGGTGGGTTTTCACATACAGTAAATCTGATTTCACACTGATTTCATACGGGCTACACTTTTATGTCCTTTCCGTGATACAAAATAAGCAGAACACATGTTACACAATGTTGGGAACTCACAGAGAAGAGCTTGAAGAGGGGATACTGGAAAACTTTCCACTTCTTATCCTTGTAAGCAATCATCGGAACGTCCACTTTGCTGAGGTACTGCGAGAACAGGAGGATGAGACAGACCGTGCTGTGGGAAAACAGAAGACAGGACAAAAGGCTTCACTCGCAGTTATTTCCCCAATGGCCTGGCCTTCACTCTGGGCCAGTAGTTGTTCTGCTTGAGCATGGCATACTTCCATACATCACAGTAAGAGAGGAGGCAATAGCAAGTGAAAACATGCCATTTGGCACAGCAGGCGTACCTACATGATACTTGTCAACGGGTAAAGGATTATGGGTAAGTAACAGTACAAGTGTGGTGAAAGTTGCCATTTGAGTGTTGTAAATGACTTTACTCCATGCCTTTGAACGCCATTTCATGCTGCGCGTGAAGCACTTCATGCTGTGTATGGAAACATTGCATACTGTGCATGAAATACTGTTCTGGGCTCAAGGCAAGTGTCATGGTGCATGCTTTCTCAGTGGGAAAGTTTACAGCCATGGGAATATTAATAAATGTGCACAAGACAGGACTACTGGAAAGAACGGAGGGGTTTTGTTTTTTTTGCAAGTTACTCGATTCCAATTCTAACATTGTATTTGAAACAATGAAATAACAGTCTTCTGATCGGGTTGAACATTTAGAAGGATAAACATGTTCCTAAAAAATCAAATGAAAGGTAAATACTAAGAAATCCTGTTTGATTTTGTATGAACAACTAATGTATTGTTTGATATAACGTTAGGCTTCTTTCCAACACTTACACACATTCAATATCGCAGACATCCTTCAGGAGCACTTTGCGGTTAAGAATCTTGCCTAGGAGACTCGGACATGTTGTCTACCGGAGCTGGGGGTCCAGCCACTGACCTTATAATGTGTTGACATCTGTTTCACATAACCCTGAAGCCACAGTTGCCTCCACATGATATTAACAACCTACTGTAAATGTTTTACTTCATAAATGAAACATTTAGCGCTTAAATAAACTGACTTACTGCATTACGTACTTCTGCATTCAAATCCTGGTTTGTCCGCTAGCATAGTAAATAAAGCATGTCAACATTTTCTTTGCTGGACATATTGATCATGTTTTTGAAATTGACTTCCTCATTTCCCCTGCACTATGGCAGACTACAGTCTCAGTATTTTGTTGTGTGCGAGTGAGTGTTGAATTACATGTCTGTGTCTCGGCTTCTGTAAGTTCCTGGCGATCATGCATGGAGAGTCTTTGTGGGTGGGGGGAGGAAGGGTTCAGGGCAGCAGGGTTAAGAAGGATATGACTGATTACCATCCATACATGGCACCAGGAGGAGGATGAGCTGAGCCTTTTAAAACCCACAAGGCTCACTCAATGTAATGACTTTAGTCTGCATTATCTGGAGAGGGCGGCGGTAAATGAACACAGATTTCATGGGGCTGGACAGGTCAGCAGCGAAAGGTAAATCAAAGGAGAGTTAATGTGAAACAATGAGCTGCAAGCAGGAGCAGCAATTCTCGAGGTTTGGGGGATTTAAATCGTGGACATGATTGCTTTGATAAGAGGCAGGAACGCAGACAATTTGAGACGCAGTGAATACAGACATTTCGTCGCACAGAAGCATAGTTATTAGATTAGACCCCTATGTTTGCTAATGTTATCTGTTTCCCATAGTATACTTTTACTGTACTGTATTTGTTGAAACCCTAATCCTATTATATCAATCAGGTACGGCCATTTTAGTATTAATCCTAATCTCAGTAAGCTTTAAGGCAGACAAGCTGGACAGTAAAGACATCCCCAGACAAAACAAAGGACAAAACTAAATAAATGAGAGGAGAGACCCAACAACTGCAGACGCATAACGAAGGGTATTAAGGGTTTGTGTGGGAAAGTTTGATGGAAATGATGTTAATCATATGCTATGTGCCTCACACAATCCTCAAATCTAAACTTTGGCTTTGGGATAACGCTGGGGACATCATAAAAACAAGAATGAGGAAACATTTTTAAGCGGATGAAGTGTAGCTCTGGAGGTTTGCTGGAGACCGGGACTTTCCTGCAGCACCAAAAGACTTATTACAACAGTTACATTTTGCAATTTCAATTAATTGTGCAGCCCTAAAATGTAGGTTTCAATCAATCAACAGCAGACACTATCCACTCACAGAGCAGCGATTCCCCAGTGACCTCCAGACTTTTTCCCAGCCTCTATGAACAGCGACAGGCCGATGAGGTTGATGGTGGGAGCGATAGCCAGCGGACCGATGTATTTGAGCACTAGACCCACCAGCCCGGAAAAACCCAGGACAATCTGGAGCAGAGACGACACAAGGATGGCTCCCTGGATCTGAGGGCGGAAGGGTTATAGCGACACAATTATTTCAAGATTCAAAATCGGGATACGTATGCTAGGTTCTTAATCCGTAGGGGTTTGGATTTGGAACTGGCGGGCACACCGGTTCGAGTCCCCGGATGAACCAAGTAGAAAATGTGGTCTGGTTCTTTGAGAAGCATCATCCTCCCGTGGGTTTTTATGCAGTCTAAATTTCGCTGTGACGATAAGAACTAGATTCAATTGATTTCAATCGTTTATTTCTACTTCATGGTTCCTCTTTTAGCCTTTTTTGTCAGGCTTTTACAGGCATGTTGGATTTAAAAAAGGTACGTTTTGTGTGATGCACAAAGAGGAGCTGAACCCTATGACTGGTACTATCACCATGCAAACATTAAGGCGTGACAAAGCTATACACAGTCTCTATCGTTCCCCTTGAATCCATTTTTGCTGCCAAGGAAATCGATTGGAATAATCGTCTATCTCAAGTGAATATTTGACATACCTCACGCATTCTTGACATCCAGATCTCATCAGAATCATCCGTCTGGAGCGGGCTGCTGCTGCTGTTCTGCAGCTGCATTGACAGCAGCACAGACCCTTGTGGGGCCGGACACTGCCACTTGGGCAGAGCGAGAATGGCCAGGGTTGGAGTGATGAAACTGAAGGTCCCACCCTGGAGTATGGGTAACCTGCAAGTCATTGAGGTTACAGGGTTAAAGGTCAGGAGTTCACCGAACCAAATGACCTACAGACATGATTTCATTTCATTTACCCATTTCTTTCACTTCAAACGCTCTGATTTTGTTTCAATCTCTCATATTCTGGACGGACTGAAGTGAATCTGAGGTAGTTTTACATTTGGAAATGGAAACATGTTTTCAAAGTGGCTTTCCATGAAACAGTGTGGACTGCATGAGTGAAAGTGTCTATTGGTGTGTTGAGCGTATGTCGGTAAGTTTTGGATCTTTCGATTGGTAATCCTATGTTTCATAAAGCCCTTAATACCAACGTTTTGAGGGTTTACACAAATAAAGATGTACTTATTATTCAAGTCAAAGTGTAAGCTGTGGATCCTACTTTTGTCCCTTTAAGCTTTTGCCAAACTGTGTAGGTGGAGAACTCTAACAAAAGCATTAGCTGTTTGTTCAGGCTTACTGTTGCAGCAGTGGGGGCAGGAAAGTGTGTATGGAGCCCTGTACAGTATGTGTGGGAGGCAGCTGCACTGTAAAGGCGTTGGGATTGATGCATAGGTTGCACAAGGATTTTCCTATCAAAGAGCCACCGGATTTCAAATCACTATTATGAAAGGTAAGCTCCTAAACCTCAGAGATCCTGCGGCTTTAAATGAAAAGCAACTTTCAAAAGTGAATTGAATTTCCAAGTGTGGCGTTGAGAGCCCATTGGTAGACTGACTCTTCGTTTAACTCCACATGAACCTCCACAGGAGTCTCTGCCAGAGCTGACCTGAGCTTTAGCATGTTGTAAATAAAGCTCAGCACCGCGCTCGCTGGGCACGAAGACTGTGCAATTGGCAAAGAGACAGTGTAGTTAGAGCAAGCGTGGGAGGCCTGGGGGACACTGCCATGCACCCCTCAATACATCAAGATCTAAATACTTCAAACCTAATCATCGCATGTGTAATCCATTCCAGGTAAAGGTATGAAAAGGGTAATATACTGGAGTTCCCTGCAACTTGGGAACACTATTAACTAGAAAAAATCAAGGTTTGTACCTGCTGTAAATCTTAAATCCACAGAGGGTTAGAATACCGGGGAAATCCACACGCATCCATTTCCAATCTTGCATATACATGGTTTACTACGACTGTCCTGTGAGACAATATGGGGTTGGTTACCTTGTACCGATAGCTGTCTGCAGCAGTGTACATAGTCCCGACACGAAGAATATGGTGGAGATGAGCTGGCTTTTGGCGATGTTGTTGTCCTTTATGCAGAGGGGCTCGGCCAGGATCAGCGGGACTGCGATGATGCCCCCGAACGCGAGGATGTAATGCTGCGGGGGAAGATAAAGTTAGATCATGTGGTGACTCTTTGAAGGGGTGAAAAAAGACCCGTGACGTTTGGTTTCCGAGGAGGTTTTCCAAAACCACAAGAGCTGTATGCTTAAAATAACTCATTACTATAGCTGGCATGCATGGAGTTGATGTCAAAATGCAAACCGCAGTTGATTTCATTTGTAACAGAACGCTGACTTTTCATTCTTTGTCAGGGATATTCTGAAAAGTTCTTTAGATGTTTTACAGAAAAGCCCACACTTGAGCATGGCTTGAAACCAAAGTCTGGAACCATATTTGGGATATTAGGATAGCATTACATGTGTCTTAACCACTAACAAGTGTGTTTTAGTTCATATTAGAGGCCTCCCTGTTGGATGTACGTGGCACATCAGTTCATTTAGTTTGTCCTCACCTTATAAAACATCAATCAAATCATCCCTCCACATTCAGGGCCTTAGACATCTGTTCAAAAGGACATGTGGATGAATGTTTCCGTGTGAGCCGTCTCTCATGGATAAGGTGTTTAGAAAACCAAAACCACACTTTAAAGTATTTACCCGCGATATATCATTTTGACTGTGCTAGCTTTGTGTTACGGCAAGTGACCTCTCGCAATCTCAAGGGCTTAGAAGCTGCCAGAACAGAATGAGAAAAGAGCGAGAGAGCAGACTCAGAAAGTAGCGTGCGCACCATCGTGAGTGCATGCGCCTTGCAACATACTTCCATAAGCAGCATGTTTCTACACAAGGCAGAAGTTGATTGCTCAAAAGATTCATGAGGGTATTTTTAAATCTGCATCCGTCATAAATTAGAGGGAGATGCCAAATGACCTCTTCAGAGCTGTGTAAACTTGCTGCTTACTTGTTTTTTAACTGGCTATTACAAAGTTATATCAATGAAAACAAACGCCAGTGAACTGAAGAATATGAGCGTGCATTAAAACTGTTGAATTAAGAGGAAATATTTCTGCAAAATCCACCAAATAATCAAGGGAGGCACGTTCTCAGCTTTTAAAATGGCAGATGTGCCAATGTGTTGCTTTGATTCTTACCCAAACCTATACAGATCTTCACTCTGAACTACAAAAACAGACAAAACGTGTGAATTTTTAAAACACGATGATGAGGGCCACATGAAGAAGGAGTTAGAATAATGAGGAAATAGCCGGACATTTTTAAAAGTTGAAATTTAGAAAAAAGGGAGTCTGAATTTTGAGGAAAAAGTCAGAATTTTGAAAAATGTAAAGTCAAATAGTTGACTGAGGTGACCCAGAAAACATTCACACACACACATGGCCTTTTGCCTTGGTTTCAGTCCAGCTCAGAATTTACAGCTCGTCAAACACCTCGGATTTTACAGCGCTTCCACTCTTCCTGTTAGGCAGTCTTTAAAGGGGATGTAAGATCCTTCATTCAGGGTTAACAAGCGCAAACCCTTGTGAAAGACCCTTAACTGGAAGATGCTGTGATCTGTAAGGGTTTCAGTAGGATGCTTCTGTTAGGTGTGTGTTTTATTGATTTCTATAAACTGGAATTGGAATTCTACAGACACTGGATTGAAATGGCTGCCATACATGTAGAGCAGGGGTGTCCAAACTATGGTCCGGGGACCAAATGCGGCCCGTAGTTCATTTTGAATTGGCCATCAGCGAATTCAAAAAGTATCATGGAATATGGCCCACACCTGTTATATTGTGCTTCTTAAATATATATCTGTAAACAGATACACCACAGTAGTATTCATGTGTTAATTATCCAATTCATGCATATCAAGCCTGAAATAGAGCCTTCATATGTCCCCTTGTTATTATCAGTCTGAGGTTTCTCTTTTCAGGAATGAGCTGCCAACTAAATGAATGAAACCCTACGGAGAGCTGTGATGTAGGCTGTTTGGTTTTCTTTCTTAAAGCATATTCAAGTATCAACCATAATTTATCTACATTTGATTTTGCTAACTTATAACTTAACCTATGAGGCAATATACAGTGAAAAGAGTTTGGACACCCCAGATCGAGATTAGAACAAAGATGTGGAAGTGGTCTCTTTCCAGATAGAATTGGAGGATGAAACCCTCTTTATTGTCACATACATGCACACAGCAGAGCTTACACAGTGAAATGTGTCCTCTGCATTTAACCCATTCTAGTACTGGGAGCAGCGGACATTTTTAAAAGTTGAAATTTAGAAAAAAAGGGAGTCTGAATTTTGAGGAAAAAGTCAGAATTTTGAAAAATGTATCGGACATTTTTAAAAGACGAAATAAAGAAAATGAATCAGGAATGATTTTTTTTTAAATAACACATTTTAGGAAAAATGATCCTTTTGAAGAAATACTCTGAAAGAAAAAAAATCGAAATTTGAAAAGAAAATAGAAAGGAAAAAAAATGGGAGACAAAAAGTGCAAACTTTTAAAAGATGATGATTAGGGCCACATGAAGAAGGAGATGGAATAATGAGAACATAGTGGGACATTTTTAAAAGTCGAAATTTAGAAAAAAAAGTCGGACATTTTTAGGAAAAAAGTAAAGAAAATTGTTGATTAAATATTGGAAATTGTAAACAACTATTAAGATTTAAAACACACTATTCAATGGTGTGATAAAGTCAAATAGTTGACTGAGGTGACCCAGAAAACATACACACACACACATGGCCTTTTGCCTTGGTTTCAGTCCAGCTCAGAATTTACAGCTCGTCAAAAACCTCAGATTTTACAGCGCTTCCACTCTTCCTGTTAGGCAGTCTTTAAAGGGGATGTAAGATCCTTCATTCAGGGTTAACAAGCGCAAACCCTTGTGAAAGACCCTTAACTGGAAGATGCTGTGATCTGTACGGGTTTTCAGTAGGATGCTTCTGTTAGGTGTGTGTTTTATTGGTTTCTATAAACTGGAATTGGAATTCTACAGACACTGGATTGAAATGGCTGCCATACATGTAGAGCAGGGGTGTCCAAACTATGGTCCGGGGACCAAATGCGGCCCGTAGTTCCTTTTGAATTGGCCATCAGCAAATTCAAAAAGTATCATGGAATATGGCCCACACCTGTTATATTGTGCTTAGCCCAATGTCAAATCAACTCTGTGATTAAAAAATGTTCTAACAAATCTTAGTTGATGAGAAAAAGCCCAATCATTTATGCATATCAAGCCTGAAATAGAGCCTTCATATGTCCCCTTGTTATTATCAGTCTGAGGTTTCTCTTTTCAGGAATGAGCTGCCAACTAAATAAATGAAACCCTACGGAGAGCTGTGATGTAGGCTGTTTGTTTTTCTTTCTTAAAGCATATTCAAGTATCAACCATAATTTATCTACATTTGAACTTAACTTATAACTTGACCTATGAGGCAATATACAGTGAAAAGAGTTTGGACACCCCAGATCGAGATTAGAACAAAGATGTGGAAGTGGTCTCTTTCCAGATAGAGTCGGAGGATGAAACCCTCTTTATTTGTCACACACATGCACACAGCAGAGCACACACAGTGAAATGTGTCCTCTGCATTTATCCCATCCTAGTACTAGGAGCAGTGGGCAGCTATTGTGCAGCGCCCGGGGAGCAGGGATTTGAGGGCACCACAGCAGGGCCTAGGAGGTGAACTGGGACCTCTCCAAGTAGCAGTCCACTTTCCATATTTCAAGTCTGTTCGGGGACTTGAACCGGCGACCCTACGATTCCCAGTCCAAGCCCCTACTGACTGAGCCACTGCTGGACTGACTGAGCCACTGCTGGACCGACTGAGCCAATGCTGGACCAGGTCTGTGTATTGGAACTTTCTTCACAATACCCCAAATACTATGTAAAATATGTGTTGAGTACATCACCATAATCACCCAAGTAATCCCAAGTGTTGGTACCTGTTGACCACAGAATTATTTTTCCTGGAAGGTATGATACATGATTCTGAGAAATTGATGTATGTTGTGCTTTATTCAAAACAGAGAGGTGATAAAAAGAAGATGCAAGATGACATAATGATCCCTGTGGAAATAGGAGGTTGTTACAGCTGTTATAGTGATGGGAGTAGCTGGGAGAAGAACGCAGTTTGGGTCAACAGTAACTTCTCCGGTTTCTTTGAATCTTTCAGTTTAGGGTCACAGAGCCCATTTTTCATTTACAAAATCAGGTATTATAACAAACAGCAAGTCCACATGCCGTGCTGAATAGAAAACATGATAAGAAAAGGGTCTTTAACTCTCAAGAAAACTGAAACAGTTTCACTATAAATATCTAAACTGCTGATTCCTGACCACCTCTTTAAAGTGCATGCATTTTGCAGGGCTTCCTTATACTGAAGGTTCATTTACTGCATGGTTCAAAGGTCAGGGCTTCAAAAAAAATGACCATTTGGCCTTAAGAAATCATTTTATATTTCCTCTACTTTCTTCTGTAAATCAAAGGTATGGTGTTGAGGTGAACCACATAAAGAACTAGCTTTGTCTTTCAACATGAGAGCTGAAAGTGTAATTTATTGTCAGATCTTGACAACAGCTGGATCAGAGTCGGGTTTAATGTCAAGATGTAATCCTTGTGGCTTTCTCACTCACTGTAAGTGACAGCCGCTGACAAAGGGCTGTATCCTTTTGAAGTCCTCTAAATCACCTGCTAATGCTAACTACTGTAAATGTTTTGAGCAGGTTATCGTAGGATCGTGAGGCAGATTTACTCTGAATTTTAGACTGGATTAGATCTTGCTTTTAGAGCACAAAGAAGGGAGGCCTGCTACACCAGGAAGAAACTCATACATATCCATATTTTTATTTCAAAAAGATATATGTTTTCTTTATTGAATGAAAAAACAGGTGATATTTAAGCTATTTTGTCTCATTGCTTGTTGTTTTTAGGCACGTTTCCTGTAAGGTTTAGTAATATCCCAGCCTTGCTGCCATGTGCAGGCTTGTTAAACCCAAAGTACACAAAGTTATTGACTTAATGAGCATCCTGCAGTCAAAGGCACCTTGTCAAAGTGATAATTCGCCAGGGATTTGCTTTTGAGACTTGGTATGAGAAAACATCATAGTTGACCCAAGAAGTGATCGGTGGAATTTACCTGGAAACCAAGCAGTATGCAGAGGTACCACGGCGGCCTGTCGTTGAGGGAGTAAACCAGATCTGAACCTTTGTCCACCGTCTCCTCCAGGGACTCTGTGTGTGGTTCCCCGATGTCAACTGTCAGCTGTGGCTGCTCATCACCATCTTTACCCTTGAAGAAAAAGCAAAGCAAAGGTAAACAAGTCATCAATTCAGCAATGTCGTGTCATCCGCCCCCGTTTCATTCCACATATTTTTCAGACACAAATTCCTAGACTTACATTTCTGACAACATACCTTAAACTAATAACTCAGACTCGTAGCAGAGCAGCAGCCAAAGCTTTTGAAATGGATATGTGTTTTCCTCTGTCCTTGAAAGGTTCAGAGGTTCAAAGGTTTTATTTTCATAAGCACAGCAGATACAACGTATATGTTGGCAATGAAAGTCTTATATCCCAGGCTCCTCCAACAACTCGACATACATGGTGCAAATAAGATAAAGAAAATAGTGAAAAAATTAGACAAGAAAAAATATACAATAACAACAATAAAGATTTAAGGATGTGAAATATATAAATATGTGGAATACATTGAAAGTATTTAAATACTTTACACTGTTGAATGAGGAGGTATGGACAGATGCATATATTATGTATAACAGATGTGTATGGCAGATGTGTATAATATATATATATATGTATGTGTATGTGTGTACTATAAACTGATGTGAGTAGACATTCACAGAGCTCAGGAGTTCAGCAGTCTTATAGCCTGTGGTATAAAACTGTCTCTGAGTCTGGTGGTCTTGGTCCGGATGCTGCGGTACCGTCTGCCAGACGGCAGCAGACAGAACAGATTGTTGCTGGGGTGATGGGGGTCCTTTTAATATCCTACCGGCCTTCTTCCTACACCGCTGGGTGTAGAGGTCCTCCATGGATGGCAGCTCCGTCCTGGTGATGTGCTGAGCAGTTTTCACCACCCTCTGTAGAGTCTTACGGTTGAGGGCGGTGCAACTGCCATACCAGGCGGTGATGCAGCCAGTCAGGATACTCTCGATGGTACACCTGTAGAAGTTGCAGAGTATCCTGGAGTCCATGTTGAACCTCCACAGCCTGCGGAGGAAGAAGAGCCGCTGTCGAGCCGTCTTGGATATGACCCTGGTGTGATGTGTCCATGTCAGGTCCTCACTGATGTATGAAACTGAGGGTAGCTCTGGGGAAATATTTCCGTCTTCACTGTAATGCAGAGCTGTTGATTTAGTCAGGCTCAAAGGAGAGACATAAATACAAATCGCACGCAGTTAGTGTGAGTGATGACGTGTGGAACACCCGTGTGGGTGATAGCGGAGGACAGGTGACGTGAACAACATGCCGTCTCCCAAATCCTATCAAGAGACAGAAGAAAGTGGTCCTCCCACACAACATTTTTTACCTCGTATAACCAATTTCATGTATGTACTTTTAAAGAGAGTGGAGTAAGATGTCATAGGGCAACTTAAATCACTGCCACGGTCAAAGAGCACAACATCCTTGTTATTGTGTGCATGTGAGATGTGAAGATATGAGGCTTCGATGGGGAGACAGAGTGTTGGTTGGAGAGAGACGTTGAATCTGAACTCTTTTATTTGCCCTACTTTGTTCGTTTTATTTGTTTTCCTTCTTTCCTCACAACATGGAAACGGCCTTGGGTCGCTTGAAATGTGCTATATAAATTAAATCTGTTATGCTTAAACTAAAATAAGACGTTGTTTTGTAGTCATTGCTGTCAGAAAAGTAGATTTGTCTGCACTGTATTAATTAAACAGGTCATTAAGTACAGGGGGAACAATTCTAATAATGAAAATAATGCTTTATATCAGTCCAATGCTTTTAGACTGATATAAACCAGTCACGTATTGCCGACAAGTCTCCCACGGCACGGTTGTAACGTCCCTCCAAATTAAATATCCGTCTAATGAGTGTCTAATGAGTGTCTAATGAGTGTGTACTTAGTGTCTAATCAGGATCAGGAAACAGTTTTATTGCCAAGTAGGTTAACACACACAAGGAGTTTGTCTTGGTGTGATGGTGGATACAGAAACACACATTAAATAAAACAAAAATGGGAGCCGTGATAAAAAACAATGATAAGAAAAACTATAAAATCATTCGGAGATTCAACAATATTTACACTGATATGATTGAGATATAAACATACTTAAAATTGGAATAAAATATGTGCATTTACAATGTGCAATGTGCGGAAGGGACAGTCTTATAACGAAGAACAACATAGCGTATAGATTGAGTTCAATTTCACTTCTGAATGACTTTTCCATTCATCAAGACAGCCTCAGTGTCCTCCCCTCATCATGAGCCTGATCCAAAAATCCATTGCCCCAATTTTGTGATGTGCCTCTTGTCAATAGCTGTCTTTCATTACCTTATTGTTAGGATGTATTTAATCTTGAGGGGGAGCGAAGCAGGCGGGACCCAAATGCAGGAAGGACACCGGGTTAAACTGAAAATACCTTTATTTCAAGCCCAAGAGAAACAAACGGATCAGAACCCTCTCCCTAAGGACCGCATCCAAATTCGACGAGGATCTCACAACATCTGAAGGACAACCAGAACTTACATACTAGAAGAGTAATCACAAAGACAAGACACAGGTGGGAAGGGAGGGAAAACACAGGAGCACCAGGTGAACACGATCAGGTAATCAAACAGGAGGGGGAACACAGAGACAGGAAGCACACTTTTCAAAATAAAACCCACAAAACGTGACAGAGGCAAACTCCCAGAACCCTGCAGGTCCGCTGCTGCCCTTACTACTTTTAAATCCAGCCTGAAAACATTTCTTTTTGCCGCTGCTTTTAATTGAACTGTTTTTGCTTT
The DNA here is from genome assembly GCF_036324505.1 of Eleginops maclovinus. Lineage (NCBI taxonomy): Eukaryota > Metazoa > Chordata > Actinopteri > Perciformes > Eleginopidae > Eleginops > Eleginops maclovinus. Next base: position 3,326,136 of record NC_086350.1, on the reverse strand, counting down.
TAAATGATTGTTTTTAAATGCACTATTTCTAAATGCTCTTAATGTCTTTTATTTTTGTAAGGCACTTTGAATTGCCTTGTGTTGAAAGGTGCTATATAATTAAACTGGCCTTGCCTTGCATCCAGTTCAAGAAGTTGTGGACTATGCACTATTTGGTCAGCTTGTAAAAAGAGGTGTTATGATATATTGTGTGCATTGGTGATATAATGCACTTTACATCAAAGTGTCGACTAAATAACATAAATTATGAATCATGTAACTTCCTAAACGTTGAGGTTCTAAGAGGCAGTGTGTGGTGTTGAACCTTTGCTAAAGTCACCTCAAATAACTCTTCCAAATATCAAAGAACTTTGAAACTGGAGCTTGCATTTCATCCACTGCATCTTCAACTTCCAAAAAACATGTCTTCTGGGGGAGAAGGCATGTTTTTTCCTGCCATTTAAATCATTTTAGCTGAGACCAAGAACAGCATAAATCATAGAAATGGGAGAAATAAACAAGAAGAAGAAGAAGAAAGAGGGGAAATGTACATTCTGCATTTGACCCGTGCTAGTGTTGGGAGCAGTGGGCTGCCATTATGCACGGCGCCCGGGGAGCAGGGTGGTGAACGGTGCCTTGCACAGGGACACCTCGGTAGCACTTGGTCTTTAGGGGACTTGAACCGGTTCCAAGGCTATCCTGGACTTCGCCCCCACCGCCCAACAATGAACAATGCAGGTTCTGGCTTTCCTCCCAAACACCAATAAAGTAGGTCAGGTGGTTAATATGAGGGAAACCAGTTTCAGTATGAAAACAACATGTGATATACAAGTTGTTTGAATATATATGATGATTAGAAAAGACTATATCCACATGTAATAAGTAGATAAGTAATGAGAGGTGCATAACCCATGACTGATGAGACAGATAAGTGTCTTTTATACCCGTCATTTCTAAATCATTTTCCAGGTGGCTAGACGTCTACGTTTTTCATTTGTCTTTAAACACGTTATTTGAGGGACCAACTACACCAGATGACTTTCCTACCTCAAAATCTAAATGACATAACAAAACGGACTTGTATCAGGGGCTTATTTTATTGTGAAGGTGAAAGGTTTTGAAAAGGGAGGAGAAAAAGCACAACACGCAGGATTCAAACCATAAATCGCAGTGACTAGTGGTTCTTCATTTCAGTCAATGAAAGTGAAAACATAAATTAATTTAAACGAAATGAAGTGTTTTTCATGTGACTGTTGGCTCACTGAACTCAGAATATGGTAACTTGAGGTATAAAATATTTGTATTAGAAATGTTTGTTTAAAGTTATTTGCAAATGCTGTTTTTCCATCTGTATAATTAAACACAAATATGTTGTTTATAGAAGTTGATTTGACACCCTGATACTGAGGGATGGGAGCAACTGAACGACTAATGATCCTGCTACCTGATATATGTGAGACCAGGGGCTCTCTCAAATACCAGAAGGTCAACTGCTTCTTCAAACAGGCCACAAGGGACCGAACACCCTCATGTGGGTTTGTACAAACACTTTTGAGGATTTCTGAAGTGTTAACCTTTAAAGTCACCTGCAAACACTCTGACGGCTGCTTTAAGGACATTTGTCTCTTGTATATTTGTGTACACGGTAGATTACGGGACATCCCATGTGACCTTTTGGCTGTTTATCAATGCAAAGGTCAGTTCCTTCTTAACACTCACTCTCTGTCTAAGGGGTGTGGAAGTGGTGGGAGAGTTGGTAGTGGTATTTGATATGGCCTTGCCGAGGACAAGGGTGTAACAAATGTGGCATCTTCTAGGGGGAAAAAAAACCTATAACGTTGGAGAAGAAGCAAATACTTGGTTTAATAGGAGTCTAAAAAAACAACTGTTCAAACCGTTTCCTGTTGGTTAAGAAGGAGATTAAACTCCTAACCAAAACTCTGGATGACACAATTACAAGAAACAGATGGCTCCCGTTTATTTGGTCCTTCAGCCAGAGTTAGGATTGATTAAGTGTACGTGTTTACCAAACATATTCCTGCAATCATAACAGAATGACTTTTATAAACCCAGTTGTTCCTCAGCTATCGGGTTGCCAGGTCTTGTTCATCCTCCCACTTGATTCCTCCATATTAAACAGCCAGCAGATCAAATCAAGACGATCAATCTAAGCACATCAAGGTCCTACCACCGGACACAAAGTCCACATGCTGAAGCTGCGGGTCCTGAAACCCGCTGTGTCACTAACATTCAGTTAACACTTTAAACAAGAGAAAATGCCTCGCTGTACATCACACCGTTGCATCTGAGTCACATGATGGAGTCAGACCATGCAAATGCGATCCCATCTGCATCGCATTTCCTCCGTCTTTGATTCACTCTCATGTCATAAAGTTCTCAGCAGGTAGTGCACACACACGCTTTAGGGATTGCATGGCCTTTTGCTTCCATCTAGTGGCTATCTACCTGAGTAACAAGAGAAGAGGTCACAGTAGATGGATCTACATGATTAGTGTTGGACTGACTGTTTCTAATAAACCCTAATGAGGGTTATTTCACCAAAATTACAGAAAAAAGTGGATTTTTTTGCTCAAAAAACGCTATAATGTTGTTTGTTAATTAAAAAAAGAAGCAACTTGCTT